>NC_064269.1:16430000-17630000 GCF_003254725.2 Canis lupus dingo | reverse complement strand
ACCTACCTAGCTAATTAAAACATAATCGGGGCCCACCCCCCAGAGTTTCTAATTCTCTAACCTGGAAGCCCAGCAATTTCCGTTTCCAGCAAGTTCCCAGGTGATGTTGATGCTGCTCATCCTAGGCAATACTTTGAAAACCACTCATTTAGGGTATATTCCTTTACATTTTAAGGAAAACCTCAACCAGCTGTCACTCTACCCTGGGGAGTAGACCTTAATTCATAACTTTTATTTTATTTTATTTTTTGTAAGATTTTATTTATGTATTCATGAGAGACACACAGAGAGAGGCAGAGACACAGGCAGAGGGAGAAGCAGGCTCTTCGAAGGGAGCCTGATGTGGGGCTCGGATCCTGGGACCGCAGGATCATGCCCTAGGCCCAAGGCAGATGCTCAACCGCTGAGCCACCCAGGCGTCCCCATACTTTTTTTAATGAGAGGTCTATCATTCATTTTATAGGTGAGGATGAAAATCATAAGCTAATTTGGGGGATCATTACACTCTCAAATTGTTGGTGGTAAGGCTGGAACAGGGTCAGGGCTAGTAAGAAGAGAGGACAGAAGATAAAAGAAAGTCTTGGGCAGTCCTGGTGGCCCAGTGGTTTAGGCGCCACCTTCAGCCCAGGGCGTGATCCTGGAGACCTGGGTTCGAGTCCCACATCAGGTTCCCTGCATGGAGCCTGCTTCTCCCTCTGTGTCTCTGCCTCTCTCCCTCTGTGTGTGTGTTTCTCATGAATAAATAAAATCTTTAAAATAAAATTAAAAAAAGTCTTACACATTTCAGCGGTTATAAAGAATCTTTTCCAGGGATGCCTGGGTGGCTCAGTGGTTGGGCCTCGGCCTTTGGCTCAGGTCGTGATCCTGGGGTGCTGGGGTCGAGTCCCTCATCTGGCTCTTTCTCACTCACACACACACAGCCTGTGTCTCTGCCTCTCTCTGTGTGTCTCTCATGAATAAATAAAATCTTAAAAAAAAGGAGAGAGAGAGAGAAAGAAATCCCTCCAGATGCCTATTCCTAGATGTGCCTATTGTAAAATCGTAGCACCATGAAAACTGCCTCCTCTTCCCCCTGCACCGTCCCGGCGGCGCTTCCCGGCGCTCCAGCAAAACTCTGCCAATCAGTGTCCACCAACAGTCCTGCCAACCCCACGGGAGCAGGCGATGGGCAGGGTTTCCCACCGCAACACCTTAAATTAAAAAAAATTTTTTTAAATTAAAAAAAAAAAAAAAAAAAGGCTGGGTCTGGAGGAAAGCAGAACTCCGAATTGTGAGTGAGCGTTCCCGCCGTCCCCCAAATCGGCGTCCCTGGGGAAATCCCACCCTGCCTGCGCTCCTAGCAAAGCCGCCCGGAGCCCCTCGCCGCGGCCGGGCGAGCCGCGCCACCCGCGCTGTGCGGGAACGCGGGACCAAAAGATGCAAAGGTGGCCAACAGGTGCGCGAGGTGCTGGCCGAAGAAAGATCGCAGGAGCGGCGCCAAGCCGGCCCGGGCGGGGGCGGGGGCGGGGGCGGGGGCGGGCGGGGCGGGTGGGGGCGGGGCGGGGCGCGGAGGGTGGGGGCGGGGTGCGGGCCGGGGGCGGGGCGGGCCGCGGCGGCCGCAGGGTCCGGGGCACCGGCCGGGTGGAGACCCGGGGCGCCGAGCCCGGAGCGCGCGCGGGGGCCGGGGGGGGGGGGGGGGGTGGGGGGGGCGCCGGCCCGCGCCTCACCTGGTTGAGCTCATTCTCGGCGGCAATCCGCAGCTTCGGGTCGATGGTGCCCTTCAGCGCCTGGATGATCCGGTTGAGGTCCATCTCCCCGGGCGGGGGCTCCGCGGCCCCCGGACCAGTAGGCCAGACTGCAGCTTCAGTTTTCCTTTTGACCCTCGCAGCCTCCTCCTTCGCGCCCCCTGCACTACCTCACTCCCCGCCCCCCGCCACCGTCGCCACCTGCAGCCACTTGCTGCGCCACTCTGACTCCGCGCCCCCTGTCCTCCCTTTCTACCCCCCACAACTCGCTCTCCATTCACCCTTTTACGACAGCCGGTGGGAGGCGGGAGAAGCAAGAAGAGGAAGCGGCGCTTCCTTTACGGCGGGCCCTTCCCCGGGGCGGGGCGCCATGGCCGCTCCCGCTGGCGGCCCCCATGATGCTGTACGGAAAACAGCGCCGGCCTCTTCCCGGGAGAGAAACGGCGCTCCCGGGCTTGGGCAGGAGGCCACCATGCCGCCTTACGGAAAACAGCCTCCGCGGCTTCCCAGATGAGGAAACCAGCAGGCTCCAGGTCTCTTTACAGCTACTTCCTAATTAAGCATGTACAGATGGAGCGGCACTTTGTGAGTACGAACCTGTGCAAGGGCACACTTGTTGGGACCTAAAGATCACCTAGCCCACGCGAGGGAGGGCAGGATTCCCTTGGTCCCTGGGAGCCATCATTCATTCATTCATTCATTCATTCCCTGAACATTTGTCAAACATGTTTTGGAGCAGAGTATTGAGATATATGTAGGTACCACATCTCAACAAGATGGTCGAGATGCAGGTTTTTATGAAGGAACTTACAAGCTGATAGAAGAGACAAACGTACAATGTTACAGAGTAAGTGTGAAAATAAAGAGATCAGAGAAACCATGTGCCTGAAGTTTTCTGAAACAGGTCTGTACCTTCTAAGAAAAAGAGTGAAAGGCCAGGAGTATACAATTTCCACCCACTGTGACAATAAATTCAATGGCACAGGGGTTGGCAACGGCTCCGTGTTCCCCCTTTAGTCCATTCTCCACACTGACATCAGAGTGTTTAAGGGTTGACACTGTCATGTCCCTTCCTTGATGATTTCCCATCAATTTCAAGATAAAATAAAAACTCCTTAGCACTCCAGGGTCTTAGGAAACGTAGTACTTTCATCCCCACACTACTTCATTAACCTCCTTTCTTGGGCCTCGTGATAATCTAAAGCTCCTTGACTTCTGAAATATTAACCCCAATATCCTCTTTTCAAATTAAGACCTATTCCTCCATTCGCTCTCCCTCAATAATTCTACACCTGTTTTCCAACTCAATTACCTTTTTAGTTCTTAGTTTCCCCATTCCCGAAACACATCCTTCTCTGCTACTGAACCCCCAATTCAACTTGTCTACCCCTTAACCCACTGTACAAATTGACACCAGTACAAATGTGTGTTCTTTTCTCAGGATCAACAATCCCGTTCCTTCTTTAATCAGCACCATCTTCCGTTCTCCCAGCAACTGTCCCAACCCTCGAGACTCTTCTCAAACTCTTTACCTGTCTCCTAGAACCATGCAAAGATGAACAAAGTCATCAGGCTCAACTCACTCAAACAAATCTCTGCTTACCAGTCCTCACTTCCTTACATCCAATCTGAAACCAGTCCTCTCCTATCTCTTCTGGGACCTTGCTTAATCTCTTCTCTATGTATTTTTCATTAAAATAAATTTTGGGTACAATTCTATGCTCACAGTTGACTAGTTTGTAATACTTTTTCTTGTATTTTCAACCCCTTTCTCCCCACTGACTCAACCTCAGCCTAAAAACGTTTCCCCCAGTTAAAAAACAATCTTTCTCCAATAATGCTAATTATTCTTCCTTCTTTTTCACCTTTCATTCCAAAGAATGGTCTTCATTCCTTCTCTCCTTACTTCCTACTCATACTTCAATCAGCTATCCATAGTCTTCTGCCCTTGTTTCCCTCACTGAAACTGCCAAGCAAAAATCAACTCTGATCCTTTAGATACTAAATGCTAAAAATGTCTTTCTCTTGTATCTGGCACTGTATTACATGTTCTTTTTACAAAACGTTTCCTTATAAGGAATATATTCATAATATTTTGATGGCTCGCTTGATCGCCCAACTCTTAAACACTGGTGCTTCTCAGAACTCTTGTCTTTAGCCCTCCTCTTTCTCTTCTCTTAAACCCATTATGCTTCTGTCATTTCATCCACTTAGATAAGTTCAAACCATCAACTCAACAGAGACAACTCACAAAACTGCTTCTAACCAAGAGCTCTTTCCTTAAACTAAATGTATCCAAATGCCTACCATGTTTCTACCTGATATACCCAAATCCTTTAAGGCACATGTCTAAAACTGAAGTGTGGTAGCACTGAAGATGATTTAGAATAGGGAGATGCTTGATGCTGTTATTTCAATAACATAAAAAGAGAGAAAAGACTAAAAAAAAGTAACATCATCAATGCTGGCAAGGATGCAGAGAAACTGGATCACTCAAGTATTATTGGTAGGAGTTTAAAATGATACCAACTATCTGGAAAACAGTGGTTAAGCAAACTGGCACACCTATACAATGGAATACTACTGAGCAATAAAAAGGAAAACTATTCAACAACCAGGCTGAATCTTCAGAGAATTAAGCTAAGTGAAAAAAGCCAATCCCAAAAGCTCACATACTACCTGATCCCATTTATGTAACTTTTTAAAATAGAACATTCCTAAATGGGGTTTCTCAGAGGGCTAAGTATCCAACTCTTATCTCAGCTCGGGTATTGATATCAGGATGGTGAGTTTGAGCCCTGCAGTGGGCATGGAGCCTACTTTTAAAAAATAAATAACATTCCCAAAATAACATTTTACAAACGGAACAGATAAATGATTGTGAGTGCTTAAATGGGGATGGGGACAAGAGGAAAGTGGGCATTACTATAAAAGGCAACATGACGGAGGGCTCCTTCTGGTGATGGATATGTTCTCTAATCTTTGACTGTAGAAATCTCAAAATCTTGGTCGTAATATTTTATCAGTTTTGTAAAATGTTACCATTGAAGTAAATTAGAGGGTACAAAGGATCCATCTGTATCATTTCTTAGAACTACATGAGAATCTACAATTATCTCAAAAATTTTAACAAAATGCATAATTAAAGAGAATTGACACTTCCATTAAAACTCTGTAGGCAAAGATTCAGTGGAGATAAATTGCTAAAAAAAACAATGTCAAATTAGCAGTGTCTAAGGCAACAGGAAAAACCCCATAAGCATCTATGATTCTTTCATCTTTCTTTGCAAGTGTTCTAAAATAGCTTTCCCTAAACCATAACTTATGTTTAACTTATATATGGCTCATTGTTTTTGAGTTTTTTTTTTCTTTGAGAGAATGTCTATTTCTTGATACACTTACATTATTTACAGTAGGATGTAAGCCAGCTATACTGTCTGGTTGTACTATCATGGTTTACATGTCTCACCTCTTTGTACGTCTGTCTCATCTGCTTCCAGGAGCTGTTTTGAGGACAAAATGAGATAATCACATGGCCTAGGGAACATGTTCAGTATTAACTATCTTTGTATTCAATTTAAAAGACAAGACAGGTTGTTCAACCTTTAATGAACGAGACATAGTGAGACCTAGTCTCACACTATGCCTAGTATGTAAAAAAGCAATCAATAGTGGTTGAATGAATAAATGCATGCATGTGAAACTGATTAAGGGATCTGAAATAGGATATCCATGATAGAAATTAAGAAGGTAAGACAGGAGACATTTCACAAGTTGACGCAACAGTAATTTGTGGCTTCTACAATATATAAAGTAACAAAGGGAAGCCAAGAATGATTCTGAAGTTTCAAGTTTTGATGACCCGTGGAAGTCATTAACCAGGGCAACCTGAAGGAGTATTAAATTTTGGAGTAGTTTGCCTTTCAACATGTTGAACTAAAAGTGCTTATGAGTTAGACAGCTAGAGGTTTCCACTGACAACTGAAAATTCACATCTGGCAACCCCAAAAGAGCTATGGTAGGGGTTGGAGTTAGAGGAAGAACACAAGGATGATGTTAGAGTACTATGAGTCATCTGTTTATATAGGTTAGTTGGCACCTAGACATGAATGTTACCCAAGAAATACAGCAGAGTGCCAGCACAGTAACTGGCATTACAACTCGAATTACAGGAAGTAGTTTTTACTGCAAGCACTGCCACTGTGGCCTTTGAGATTTAACATTTTAGTCCTCTAAATGGAATATCACACCGCTGTCTTCCCCATCTGTTGGCAGCAGCTCATCTGCTGGTCTATGTTAATAGGCTTGAATCTAGTCCACATGGTAAAGAGAATGGGCGTTAAAACCCAATGCACAAAAAACTCTTAAGTTTAATAATACAATTTTTAAAACATGATAAATAATCAGCACGTGAATATCTCTACTCCAAAAGCCTCTGTATCACCAGGGCTCAACATCATGACACCTGAAATATATGAGCGTATACATACATCTTATAAACGTAAGATCTTTAGTACTTTGTTAATGTTATAGAAGTCGATGATAGTCTCCTTTAAAATGGAACATGTAAACAAAAACTGAGTGCACTTTTTTTTGTTTTTTTTTTTTTTAATTTATTTATGATAGTCACACACACAGAGAGAGAGAGAGAGGCAGAGGGAGAAGCAGGCTCCATACACCGGGAGGCCGACATGGGATTCGATCCCGGGTCTCCAGGATCGCGCCCTGGGCCAAAGGCAGGCGCTAAACCGCTGCGCCACCCAGGGATCTGAGTGCACTTTTCTAAAAGAATTGACAGACCTCTCAGTTTTAAAAATTAAAAAAAGTGATAAATAAGCTAAAGAAATAGGGGATAGTCTCCAAGAGACTACAATGGTAGTGATGGTGGGAAGGGATAGAAACTAATGATAGCAGTAGTATTAACTATGACTAAATTAAGAAATAGTTTCAAATCAGGGTTTTTCTCAAAATGCTGTTTATTTCCTCCAGCTTTCACTTTCACAATGGAAAAGGAGTCATCCGGTCTCAACTTCGGGAGCTATTGGAACGACGCCTTATGAGGACACCTCAACTGAATCTAGTTTGTCCAGTTCACAAGGTTTGGTTAAACAGCAAAACTGAGCAGTGCACCAAAAACATTTGTCCGTGCAAAACCATGGGAAATGTTAAAAGCAAAAGCCCCTGAAAACTAAAGAGGAAAAAAAAGTACTGTAGAAAATGCTAGGTCTGGCCCAGGAACTTCTGCTAGTGACCTTAGAAAATCAATCTCCAAAAGTCTCAATCTTCTTATGCCCCCAAACAGCATCTGCCTCAGCAGAGCCACTGTAAGGATCCAGGAAGATCACATAGATAAGAGTACTCTGTAAATGATCAAGTGACATGCAAATAGTGAAAGATGGAAGGTAGTTAGGTTTTTACCTTCTACCTCTTCTGTTATCCCAGGCTTAATGATGAAACACCTCCTCAAGCACCATCCAAAGAAAGACAAGGTGGTATAAGAACCATAAAACCTGCAATTTTATCTTTTAGCATCTTTAACAAAAAATGCGATACGTATATTTTACGTTCTACAATAAGTCACAATGGAAAGTGGAAGTTTTCCTCTCTTCCTACAACCCCCTTTCCTTAAAGCCAACATTATCAAATTTCCTATACATACTAGCAGAAATGGCAGAAAATATTGGCCATTATTTACAATAGGCAAGATACAGAAGTATAGTATACTACTATATCGTAGTATAAAACAGGGTGATGTCAAAGCACTGTAAAAATACAGCTATTAATAGGACTTGAGAAAGTTGAAACAATGAGGCAGTTAACATAATTGGTATAAGAGGAGAGTGAGCAAATCTCTCAAAAAAACATATCCTGCTTTAAATACCTGCATTTATTCACTAAATCATTACACAGGTGGTAACAGAAGCTCACTGTCGTTGGGGGAGAGTTCATTTAAAAAGACTAAAAAATTTAAAGTGAAATAACTCCAAGGGGAATTTAGTACACAGAAAAGCTTCACCTCCCCCATCTCTCAACCCCGTAACACAGATGAGTATCTACATATTCAGGGACTACATAGTAACTATAGGGAAAGCCTTCCTTCAATTGTATCTACAAGTTCTTCTGAATAAATACAGGTTCTTTGCACCAGGTCCATAAATGGGCTAAACCTATCTAGAGACCCTCACTCCATCTCTTGCAAATACATTTAAAATATATGCATATGTACACCTTTCTGTAAAGATATCTGGACTTTTGCGATTAAACTTTCCTGGAGAACTGTCTTCAAAATGTTACATTGTTTCAGAATTAAAGATCTTGCCCATTCATTCTCCCCAAGTCTAGGGATTGTTCATTTCCAATTCAGTCTTTACACTGGGGAAAATATTTCATTTAGAAGACTGTCCCAAAACATGACTGTCTTCACAAGGGAATAACCTAATCAATCTCTTTGTTAGACACTTTGACAGTTCTTCACAATATTTCAAGTAAATTTATAAATAAAAATGGTCTTATGTGTAGGAGAAAAGACTAAGTTGGAGACCCTAGTGTTGTAGAAAATAAAATGGCTAAAAAAGCTGAGAGGTGGGCAGCCTGGGTGGCTCAGCCGTTCAGCGCCGCCTTTGGCTCAGGGTGTGATCCTGGAGACCCAGGATTGAGTCCCACATCGGGCTCCCTACGTGGAGCCTGCTTCTTCCTACGTGGAGCCTGCTTCTCCCTCTGCCTGTGTCTCTGACTCTCTCATGAATTAATAAATAAAATCTTTAAAAAAATTAAATAAATTCTTAAAAAAAAGGCTGAGAGGCCTTGTTGAATTTGACCCATAATTCTTAAAAATGAAATTTTCCCCTTGGTCATTTAATGTCCCTGCTTTTCCATAATTTTTTAGTTTGTATTCCGGACAAAAAAAAGCCATTAACTGGGATCCCTGGGTGGCTCAGCGGTTTAGCGCCTGCCCTCGGCCGAGGGCATGATCCTGGAGTCCCGGGATCGAGTCCCACATCGGGCTTCCTGCATGGAGCCTGCTTCTCCCTCTGCCTGTGTTTCTGTCTCTCTCTCTCTCTCTCTGTGTCTCTCATGAAGAAATAAATAAAATCCTTAAAAAAAATTTTTTTAAAGCTGTTAACTTATTAACTAGGATACTGATGTCTCTACCCCACATCTACCATGAGTTGAAAAAATTCTATTAATCACATTATATCCTCTATCTTGAGAATACTAACATTTAACACCATGAAGAGTTAAATGTGGCTTACGGGCTTAATTGAAGCCATGCCCAGGACTAAAATAAACAAAAATAATTTTATGCTCTTATACCAACTCCCTGAGATTCAGCACCTGAGAGTTGTCAAACAAGAACTTTCAGTGGGTACCTGGGTGGCTCAGTGGTTGAGCATGTCTTTGGCGCAAGTGGTGACCCCAGGGTCCTGGGATAGATTCCCCACATAGGACTCCCTTCAAGGAGCAGGTTTCTCCTCCTACCTCTCTCACGAACACATAAATAAAATCTTTGAAAAAAGAACTTTTTGCCTCAGTAAGTTAGTTGTAGGATTAACAAAGCCCTTCTCCAATCCTTCCCTATATTCCAGAATACTGCAAACAAAATGCTTACCCATAAAAACTATTCTTTAATCAATAAAATACTTATTCATGAGAAACATATTTGAGCTTAAATTGTCAAGTGTGAGAATATGTGACTAAAATGAATACTAAGCTCTGGCAGTGCCTGCTACACTAATACTACATAAGACATTATATATGAGGGGGAAAATTACATCACCTAACATTTATTAAATACTTATGTGCCAGGCACTGTGTTAAGTCTTTAGATATTCTCAACTGAACTTCACATTTGACCTATGAGATTATAGAAATGGTCTATTACAAAAAAAAGAAATTAGTAACTAAGTGGCAAAATTAGGACTCAAACATAACATTACCTGACCAGAGATCTATGCTTTCTCATGACTAAACATTCGGTCTATTGAGATTGAGAATCCACTAGAAAATGTAATGCCTGTTTATCTTGTATTATATTATAGATGTAGTAGTTACTTAAAGACAGCTAACAGATAACATGTCCTACTACAAAATAGCTTCAAGGAGAAATGTTATTCAATAGCCAATGGAAAGCAGATGAAATCTTTTGATGAATTACATGTATAATCAGAGAAAACTCTTAAAAAGAACTGTTCTATAGTCTTGCTTTAAAATAGCATCAACACATGAATAAACACTCATTCAAAAGATATCAGTGATGAATAGTAAAAGTTAAATATTTTACCTCAACTAAATTTTAACCAAATAAGAACACTGAAGGTGCATGTAACTTTTTTATTGAGGCACAACAAGGCATTATAACTTGCCTGAATTTGAGGCAGTCAGTTTAGTAAGCTGAACGTTAATACAGTTAAGGATTAAGTGCAAACAATATACATTCACAGCTTGACTAGCGAGGCTACATCACAATTTATAAAGTGCCAGATTAGTGCTAATTGTCATTCAGCTTGAAATTTTTCACCTTGGGGAGGAAAACAAAAAAAGTAAGGACCTCCTCCTTCCTCTAGGAATGAAACCATTTTCCTAATCCAATCAGTCACAAGGGCAAAGACTACTTCTCCTTTAACCCCACTAATTAGAACACCATCCTTTTACTGTCAATTCTGCACTGACTTTCAATCTTGATAAAGAAGATAGCCTGAAAATGTAGAATATTTCCAACTACTTCCATAAATTGCTCCCCTGTGCAAACGTAACCATATCTGGTCTCCCTGGAAGAGCTGAAGAATTGCATGATTGCTAGCAGTTTCGTGGTCTGGAGCACCGTCATTGGCATAGGCAGATACCAAGACTTCTTCATTCTTCATGAGGTTGACATATAGTGGCACATTCACTGCCAGCTTTAGCATGTGAAAAATGAAAACATAAGTGCCATTCACCGGGCAATTAAATCTACCAAGCTGAAGATCAAAAGTTTCTCCCAAGTTGTTTAGAAGAAGATCAAACACAATAGGTTGGTCTAAAGTTCCAGGGGCGAGATTAGAGGTTCTGGCTGCTGAGAAGGCAACTCGCATCTGCTGAGGCAGGGGATAGACGTGTACTGGCAGTATGGTGGCTGCTGGATTTGTCACGGGCACATCCACAGGGGTCATGCTACGGGAGTCTCCTTGTCCAGAGTCACCACTGTTAAAGGTTTCGTTGTCTCTTTCTGGGCTGCTCACCTGAGAAGAATCACTCCACCCTGCTGTTTTATTAGCAACAGTGAGTTTCTCATAATGAAGCAGTTAGCTTTGAACACAATATTTAACATTAGTCGGCTACTGAAACACAGATAAAGATACATTTTATAGTAAATTCTAAAACAAAAGCAACAAAATATAGCTACAGTATACTTTTCTAGATTTTTCTAGCCAATAGGCTTTTATCCTAAAGTCAAAAAGGACCTAAGATGATCTTGTCTAGTAGCCTCATTTTCTTAACAGTTTTCTTAAGAAAATGAGGCTCCCGAAAATGTTGGCTATTTCACTCGTTTCGATTAGTAAAGTCTAAAAACCCAGGTTCAAACGCTCTTCATACTACTTTATCTTTCTTCCATAATTCTAACTCAGCTCTTCATTCCTCAGTGATAAACATACTCAAAGAATCTAATGTATGATGACTCAAAAAAACTTAAGACTACTTTAAAGAAAGACTTTTAGAACTACTTGCCAAAGATTAATTTGTTATGGTAATAAGCCCCATGATAAATTTTTGTTCTACATTTCCCAGTTAATGTGATATCATAAAATTTTAAACACTAAGTAAAAAACTAAAAATAAAAAAATAAAAACACTTTAAGTACTGTACAGATAAAAGCTCAGATAAAAGGCCAGGACAGTGTGAATATATCAACTGCTTTCTTAAAAAGATTGTTTTCCTGTGATAAAGTTAGTTAATCCTCAGGAATTCTTGATTTTCTCAGTTACACTGTTTATCTTTTAATAGTACCTTCACATTTTAAAGAGTATTATAACATCCTGCCTTTGAAATTTCAAGTCATGGTGTCTTAATTGCTGTTTATGCCTATATTTTTAATGTAGTGACACTAGAAAATCTAGAAGTGCCCGTTATCACAATGGGCCATAATCCTAAACCATCACATGAAACTATTTCAAGTATGCATAGTGAATATGTACCCAAGGTTGAATTAGGCTGTGGTGCCAAGCAAACTGAAAGAAGCATACATTTACTTTTAATTAAATGGACAACTGATTTCCATAGCAGGTCAAGTTGTCTATCTCCCTCAGGTCAGCAGTACTACCATTACACAAAAAACTTTAAAAGATAAGCAGTAAAAACATATTCTGGGGGAAAATTCAAAGAAGATAAAGATTTAGAGGTATGTTTCAGGTAACCCACTTAATTATCCTTACCTCTTGAATTTGTTCGAGGACCACCAGATGTCCCTCCTCTCTTGTAACACTGCTGGAAATTATCCTGAAACGAACACATAAAATGTAACCTGGATATAAAAACTGCAAGATGATTACTTAGTTCCCAGTGTTACTGCTGATAAATCTGTAAGATTAAAGTCCTCTTAGCCTTTTATCTGGCCTTCTCCAACAACCACAGAGGATCATATATTTCCAAATACCAAGAAAAATAAAAGCAAGAGCCACAATAGCAGTACTTGCTTCATCTCTTAATTAACCTGACCAACTAGGTATACTATTATTTGCAAAAATGATAGGGCATCTAGGAAACACTATGTAAGATACAGTTCAATGATAGGTAATGAGGGAAAATTTAGAAATAGGGCTTGATCCTCTATCCCTTATCTCAAGATAAAATGAAATAAGGTAAGAACGCAGACTATTTCAATCTTCCTCTGATTATAAATCGAACTGTGAAGACAATTATGTTAGGGTTTTATTTTGTTCTGTTTTGATACAGGAGTCGATAAGAATTATATGAATGTATCATTGTCTGAAAACAAAAAATGTTCAGGAGGGAACATTTCAAACGGACTACCAACTATGGTGAAAAGTCAACCTCAAAAAAAAAAGTCAACCTCCATACAATGTGAAAAGAATGGTTAGTGGTATGACTAGATTAATACATGCAATAAAAAATCTCAACAGTACAAGAAGGTACACAATAATTAAGCCTCCTACCCCAAACTCCTAATCCTCTTCCTAATAGCAACCACTGCTACTAATTT
This sequence comes from Canis lupus dingo, assembly GCF_003254725.2. Classification (NCBI taxonomy): domain Eukaryota; kingdom Metazoa; phylum Chordata; class Mammalia; order Carnivora; family Canidae; genus Canis; species Canis lupus. The sequence continues at coordinate 17,617,079 of NC_064269.1, read as the reverse complement.
TAGGTTTCCTCAGGAAGGAATTAATAATGTGATGGCTCTACACCTCACATGGGACTTGAACTCATGACTCAAAAATAAATTAATTAATTAACTATAAGTTTAAGGAGAATTATGCACGCTCTGATTAAGCCAGCCAGGTGCCTCAGGAAGAAATTCTAGAGGGGGGCACTTGACAGGATGAGCACTGGGTGTTGGCAAATCGAACTCCAATAAAAAAATACCAAAAAAGGAAGCAATTCTAGAATACTGGTGTTAAGAACAGCTCCAATACTGAAGTCTGTATTAATAAATGCACTCCCATCTCAATCATGTTATCTGAGCTAAAATTCACATCCTTGATATACATCCAGCATTATGGCACTAAGCATTTACATATATTAATTCAGTTAATCCTAAGGATAGCTCAGAGTAATATCCTCACAACACTTCAGAGTAAGATGGGGAACTAACAGCTGAGTATCATCTGAGGAACCAGGGCACAGAAAGTTTACACAACATACCTAATAATGTCACAAAACAAAGGAAGTCTTGAAATCAGAGATCAAACCTAAGTCATTTGGGTGATCTGGTGTGTTCTTTAAAGCATGTTTTAAACCCCTTTTCAATACTGCCTCTGCACAGACCCTACTTTGTGTAACTAACTATAAGCTCTTCAAATACAGGTACTTTATTACAACAGAACTCGGTTTGGTACCATATACATTATTTCAGAGGCTTATTTAACGTCAAAACTGAAAATTCTGATGTATACATTCATATCCATATATGACCAAGGGCAGGGAGATCCCAAGATTTGTTATCCATCTTTTATTATAGTTAAAGAAAATCTGTTCAGTTATTCAAAAAAAATAAACAAAAATATTAAACTAATGAAAAAGACCTTTGCTACACCTGATATCTAGAAGTTAAATTGAAAGCAACATAACAAAGTGAAGCTTACAGGGTCTGGAGTTAAAAGAACTTAAATTCTTGCGTTTATTCTACCACTTGCTGAGTGACTTTAGAAAAGTTATTTAACTTATTTCTGAGCCCCAGTTTCTCTTATAAGGTGGAATAAATGAGTTAATACTAAAAACATGATAAGACCTTTTATGTTCTGTGTTAACAGGCAGGTGTCATTTACCCTCTTTGGTTACTGGAAAATCTTCCAACTCAACTACTCTCCACAGTACTAACAAGTAGTTCTACAACAGAGTGACTCTGCTATCATTTAATTGCCGGCTTAACATCAACAGCTGTACAACTATTCAACTACAACAACTCTTCTTACCCTTTGGGAATAAGGTGTTCCAGGATACTCTCTAGCTTGGAACTGTAGCTGGCTATAATTTCCATTGGTAATTGAAGGTGGTCCTCTATAAGTATCAAAACCTAATAAATAAACAACTTAAATAAAATTATGGGCAAAATTATACTAAACTTTTCAATAGTTAATTCCATACCACTTTAAAAGTTAAACTGATCCTATTAATACCATCATTAGATTTATGCCTTCTTTATAAGCAAACTCTACTGATATTGCTTCCACCATTAAACATATTTATAAAATATCGCCGACTTCAAATAAGACAACTGTAGAAATTTACCATTGCTAGAATGCATGTGGGGACTAAGAAAGCAGAGTAGCTACGGCCTGTCTAGATAGAACACTTTTGCTAATACCAAGCAATGACAGAACACTTGGAATCAGATCTAAGACTTAAGAGACTATCACTATTATAGTCTCAAAGTTTCTGTTTTTATCTACAGTATCCTCTAATAGACAAATAATTAGAAAGTGGGTATTGTCTAATTATGACATATTTTAAACAATCAAGTCAATTAAGAAAGGAAAGTACTTAAACATGAAAACCAAAATTCATCCCTGGAAAAAGATGCTCAACCTTTCACTTCAGCAAATCACAGGATCAACCTGCTTTTCATACAAAAAGTTCCTCTGTTACATACACAACAGGTACAATAGAAATACTGTATTTTGCAGAAATAGGGAATTCTCTACCACAATATGGAGGGCAACTAAAAAAAGAACAAGGTAAAGCAAAAATAGTTTTGAGTTAAGTAAATATATAAACAAAATAATTCAGTATAATTAAACTTTATTCAGAGCATACCTTTATAACCACCAGGGGACCGATACGTATTGGTTAGTAATCTCCCACCACGAGTACATCCTCTAACAGATCCCCGGCTATTGACAAATGGTTGAGAGGGTCTGGGAAATACATTCGTCTGTGCTGGGTAAAAGGCAAGGCTACCATTGCTTACTTGAATAGTTCCATCAGGATAACTTGCTGCTTAAGGAAACAGTTTTAGAGTCCAAGAGTTAAATGGTAACAAAAGTTTAATACTCTTTAACTTAAAAGTCATTGTATATCAAAACGTCTAATGCAATTTTCTTGTATTAAAAAAAAAACCAGGTACTATATAAATGGATGTATAGAGATCCTGGTATCTACACATATACATATTTAGGTAATAGAAGATTATTCACCTTAAAAAGGGAAGATATTCTGACACATTCTACAACATGGATGAACTTGAAGACATTATGCTGAGTGAAATAGGTCAGTCACAAAAGGACAAATACTGTATGACTGTACTTACTCTAGGTTAAGCACCGAGAGTAGTTACATTCATAGAGAAGGGTGGTTGCATGGGGGCTGTTAAGGAGAGGGAATGGAGAGTCAGCATTACATGGGTAGAGTTTCAGTTGGGGAAGATAAGTCCTAGAGATGAATGGTGGTAATTACTGCACAACAATCTGGATGTCCTTAATGCCACAGAACTGTATACTTAAAAATGGTTAAAAGGGCAAATTTTATGTTATGTATATTCTACCACAATTAAAGGGGAAAAAAGGCTAAATATTCCAGATCAAGAGTAAAAGACGATGAATTTTAATACATACTGTAATTGAGAAAGCATGTGACAAATAACTGTTATGTAAATCATCTGCTCTGCTTTCACACTGAGGTGGATAGGTCCAAGAATTTACATTTATTACCTCCTGTGATTAACCAAGTACCCAGAATGCTCAATTCATTTGCTCAATCTTAAGTTTTAGAAAAATTAAAAGGGATCTGAAATAACTGCAGAGTTGCCTACTCTTTCATGTATTAGAATAGCATGAAAGAGCAAACTAGTTTTTTATCTCCAAGCAAACAGTGGAATAAGCACACTAAGTTGTATCTTCACTTTAATCAATGCTTTATTAGAAGAGGGAAGAACAGAGACAAGGCCAGATAGCTATCTGCGCTAAAAGAATTAACAGAATGCTTTCAAAAACCTTCATAAAAGCAGCTATAGTGTCCTATATACCTCTCTTATCATGGTCCATGGTAATCAAGGCAATCAGATTTAAAAATATCTGCATGGTTCAAGTTTAAACCACCTAGGTGCTACCTCTACCAAAGTTAAAATTAAACAGGTGAACTTAACCAAAGAGAAAAGGCATTTAAGTGTTTCTCAACACTTGAACATGAAAAGAAATAATGCTTAGCTAGTAAGAAAGAACCCCTAACCTATCACTACTGAGTAGTTTTCCATTCAATGAGCTTTCATTTGTCTTCAAAATTATCATACTCAAAGATCTTACCAGTCTCTTGAGAAAGGACAGTTTGTTCTACATGTATAGCTGGCAGTTGGCACTGGGGTGGTGTTTGTGTACTTGCTGTAGTAAAACTTTGATTGTAGCCGGATGAATAAGGGGATTCTTTTATTTCTTGTTCTTTCCGTGGAGGCAGAGGTGCATTAACATTAAATACCTTAAAAGGGAAGACAGTCTTTTGTGAAGTTTCATAGAAATTAAGGATGACATCCAACAAAACTCTGCAAGGACTTTAACATTTCTCCAAAGAGAAGTGGCCAATAAGCACATGAAAAGATGCTACACATCATTAGTCATTAAGGAAATACAAACCCAAACCACAATGAGATCCACCTCATACCCATTAGAATGACTGTTACAAAAAAAACACACACACGAAACCAGAAAATCTAAGTGTTGGTGAAGATGTGGTGTAAATGAAACCTTGTGCATTTCTGGTGGGAATGTAAAATGGTGCAACCAATTGTGGAAAACAGTATGGTGAGAGCGCCTGGGTGGCTTGGTCGGTTGAGCATCTGCCTTCAACTCCGGATTGATCCCGGGTCCTGAGATCAAGCTCCACACTCCAGGCTCCCTGCTCAGTGAAGAGACAGCTTCTCCCTCCCCCCACTTCCCCCACCATTCCCCCCACTCATGCTATCTCAAACAAAATCTTTAAAAAATAATAGTATAGCGGTTCCTCAAAAAGTTAAGCATAGACTTACGACTGTGTGATCCAGCAATTCTACTTCTCACATATACCCAAAAGAAATGCAAGTAGAAACTTGGGTTTTGTAAGCTAAGATTAAAACATCTGTAGCTTGGTTCTAATCTATATAAGTTTAAATACTTAATACACATAAGTATAAAATATTATTCATAATAGGCAACAGGTGAAAACAACCCAAGTATCCATCAACAGCTGAATGGATAAACAAAAAGCAAGTACAGGGGCACCTGGGTGGCTTAGTCAGTTAAGCATCGAATTCCTGATCTCAGTTCAGGTCGTGATCTCAGGATTGTGACCTCAAAGCCCCATATTAGGCACTATGCATAGAGCCCCAACCCAAAGGTGGAATATGCATACAATGAAATATTTAGCAAAAAAAAGAATGAAATTCTGATCCATGATACAACACAGAAAACCATTGAAATATTATGCTAAGTAAAGTAAGTCAGACACAAAAAGACATTTTGTCTTTATATGAATTTTACATGAATTTATATATGAATTTCCATGAATTTATATCAATACTTAGGATAGGTAAAAGTTGTAGAGCCAAAGAGTAGAAGAGAAGTTACCAGAAACTGGAGAGACGGAAGAATAAAGAGTTATTGTTTTAGGAGTACAGTTTGTTTTGGATGATGAAATGCTTTGGAAATAGTGGATATGGCTGTACAACAATGTGGATGTACTGAATGCCACTGCATTATATACTTAAAAATGGTTAAAATGGTGAATTTTTTTATACATATTTTACCATGGCAAAAAAAACCCACTTCTATTTGTTTTCTAACAGATATAAATTCAAGTACAAAAATTAATCTTCCTGCTACTATGATATAAGACTGAGAATGGGGATCCCTGGGTGGCGCAGCGGTTTGGCGCCTGCCTTTGGCCCAGGGCGCGATCCTGGAGACCCGGGATCGAATCCCACGTCGGGCTCCCGGTGCATGGAGCCTGCTTCTCCCTCTGCCTGTGTCTCTGCCTCTCTCTCTCTCTGTGTGTGACTATCATAAATAAAAATAAAATAAAAATTAAAAAAAAAAGACTGAGAATGAAAGCTACATAGGAAGAAAGGGTACTTTTTTCAAAAATTAAAGATGAAAAAAAATCTACCAATCTCCCTAAATTTCTACCAGGTGCCTGGCAGTGACCTGTCCAGACTCGAAACACTGTCTATAAAATAGCATCTCTAGCCCCCTTATCCTGCTTCTTTTTTTCCACAACATATAGCATTTGATTATATCATATATATGAACTTTTCTATTAGTGAATAGAGGCCTATAATAGGCCTCTATTATGAAATATAAGCTTCTTGAGCACAAAGTCTTGTCTCTTTTTCATTGTCAAAAACCAATCCCAGTCATTGAGAACCATGTCTGATTTCATCACTGTTTATTGAATGAGTAAACAAATTAATAACAAATGAGAGTCAATTCATACTGGATAGGATTCAAACAGGTAGAGAAGACAGACTGGCATAGGCAAAAAAGGTACTGTGATGAGAACATACAAGCCAGGGACACCTGGGTGGTTCAGTAGTTGAGCATCTGCCCTCGGCTCACAGCCGGAGTCCCAGGATCAAGCCCCATATCAGGCCACCCGCATGGAGCCTGCTTCTCGCTCTGCCTTTTGTCTCTGCCTGTCTCTCTGTCTCTTATGAATAAAAAAATCTTTAAAAAAACATAGAAGCCAAGTACTTGGGACTAGCCTAGAAAGATTATATCAGACTTCAAAAGTTATTAAGTGTCAAGCAAAGGACTTTCAATTTCATTCTGTAATGAATCATTGCTTTTAATTAGGAATGAGAAAGTCAGTAAAACCAATTTGGCAATACTGAGTAGGAGGGACGGACTAACAGGGTAAGAAGAAAAACAAAAACTAAACAGTTCCAAGTGGCAAGCAGGAAGTGTTAAGATTAGTGAATTCGGGTGTCTGAATTTATCAATCTATCTCCCTGCATTGTACCTGCTTCCCATGGCCATTCCACTGACTCTACCCCACCACCATCACTCAAAAGTATCTATTGTAGGGCATTAAAGCACCATTAGATACTTATTGACTAAAACTTCTTTTTTCCTAAAGAGCTGTTTTATACTATCTTGTTTTAGAGAATAAACAGAAACCTAGTTGTCGAGCCTTACACTTAAACAATTTATAGAGGAATATGTACTTAAGAATACCAAACAAATAATGCTCCAAAAACCAGCATGGGATCAAGAGGAAATCAAGTTTCAGGGACACCTAGGTGGCTCAGTGGTTGAGCGTCTGCCTTTGGCTCAGGTTGCGATCCAAGGGTCCTAGGATCAAGTCTTGCATTGGGCTTCCTGCTCAGTAGGGAGCCTGCTTCTCCCTCTGCCTATGTCCCTACCTCTGTGTCTCTCATGGATAAATAAAATCTTTAAAAAACAAAAGCTTAAGGAATGATGGAACACCCAAGTATGTGTCCATATTTCAGGTTATTGATGCCATGGACCACCACTTGTGTAGTATTAGTAGTGGTTAGTACTATTAACCTATTCACAGAAAATTATGTTTCTCAGGTCATGTGGATGGTGCAGTCAGTTAAAGTGTCTGACTTGGTTTCCACTCAGGCCTGATCTCAGGGTCATATGATCGAGCCCCTTGTCAGGTTCCACTCATTCGGCTTACCATTCTTTCTCCCTCTCTCCTCCCCTCACTCTCTCAAATAAATAAATCTTTTTAAAATAGAAAATTATGTTTCTCACCCACACATTTCATTTAATTAATATGGATCCTCAGCTTTCCTTACTAATTTTCTAAGAGGGGAAAATGTTCCAATAATATACCCATTCGAAAGTCTCAAGGCTTTGGATTTAATACTCTTCAACCACAAACAATATTTGCATTGGACAAGAGTAAATAATCCAAATAAGAATAAAAAAGCAAAGTTTTTCACATACATCCATTATCGTGTACTTAGTAAGAGAAACAATGGTTTTTAACAGGAATAATGAACTGCAATTGTTATTTACGTTTATACTCACTGTCTGCATGGCTTGAAAGGGCGCTGTGTTAATGGTTACTGAGCTACTACTTGCTGGAGGTGACTGGAAGCCCTGTTCAGAGCCCTTTGACATGGGAGGATTTGGAGAAGCTAGTGAAGACGGCTGCTTGCTTGGGGGAACTGCTGCCTGAGGAGGAGAAATGCAGCATCAGCCAATCACCTGCCATGTAACAAGCAGTTAACTTACACTAAACCCCAGGCTAGCATAAGTCAGCAAGTTCTATAGGATGACATTTGGACACAGGAATGCAAAAGAATAGCTTTTGCTTACAATTTCAAATCACAACTGCTGAGGATGCACACTAGCATTTGCTTTGCACAGCTTGCTGACTATGTGAAAGAGTCTTACTATTAATCAGTCTAACAGATGAGGTGCTGAACTTTTTATGAATACTTGGTACTTTTCAAACCCTGAAATGGCTTTTTCCAGCTAAGAATATAGTATTATTCCAAATCTATACAGAACAATTAAGAAAAATCTTGTGTTAGTTGCTTAGTGTTAATTTTTTCTTATTTTAAAGTCTTATTCTTGGATTGCTATGTCGGCTGCCTAAAAAAGAAAGCCAAACTTGATCTAATTTATATCATCTTTATCTACTATCTATAAGCAAGTCCTTGATGAAACAGATTACAAATTCAAAGGCTTATTTAAAAACATACCAAAAAAACAAAAAAAATAAAAAAAAATAAAAACATACCAAAAAACAAATCCCAAGTAGAGAGCTATGACTCACTTGGTCACATTTTCCTCTTAAAATGAGGAACCAAATAATTTTAATTTAGTACAAGTCTGCACAAAAAAACTTAAGGTGTATCTCTATTTTCTTATATTCTATAATGAATACATTCTCTTGTATAATAGTTATATTGTAATAAAACCTAAGAGTTGCTAACTTGACCCAAAAAATCATGGTATCTCACTATACTTACTTCAAGGACTTGCTCAAACTTAGCAAAAACTACCACTTTAGAATTGAAAACACAAACAATATAGTTGACCCTTGAATAACAGGTTAGGTATGCTGACCCCCAAGTCAAAAATCTCCATATTAACTTTTGGCTCCGTCAAAACTTTACTAATAGCCTATACTGACAGAAAGGAAGCTTTGCAATAACAGTAGTCTATTAACATATTTTTTAAGTTATATGTATTATATACTGTGTTCTTACAATAAAGTAACCTAGAGAAAAATGTTAAGAAAATGCTAAGGCCCCAGTGTCCATCAATTGATGAATGAGTTAACAAAATGTGGTATGTATGTGCACACACACAATGTAACATTGTTCACCCACAAAAAAAGAATGAAATCTGGCCATTTGTAATGACACAGATGAAGCCAGAGAAAGACAAATACCATGTGATTTCGTTCATGTGGAATTTAAGAAACAAAGCAAATAAGCAAGGGAGAAAAGAAAAAACAAACCAAGAAAGCACTCTTAATCATAGAGAACAAACTGATGGTTACCAGAGGGGAGGTGAGTGAGGGATGGGTTAAATGGTGATGAGGAATAAGAAGTGAACTAATGATGAGTAGCAGGCGATTTATGAAAGGCTGAATCACTAAATTGTACACCCAAAACTAACATAACACTGTATGTTAACTACTGAAATTAAAAATTTAAAAAAAGAATCTGGGCAGCCCTGGTGGCCCAGTGGTTTAGCACCGCCTTCAGCCCAGGGTGTGATCCTGGAGATCCCAGGATCGAGTCCCATTTCAGGCTCCCTAAATGGAGCCTGCTTCCCCTTTTCCTTTATCTCTGCCTCTGTCTGTCATGAATAAAATCTTTAAAAAAATCATAAGGAAAATACATTTACAGTATTATATCATGCTTATCAAAAACTCCATGTATGTAAGTGGACCTGCACAGTTCAAACCCATGTTGTTCAAGGATCAACTGTACTGTCAAAATACTGACAAAATTAGCAAAAGAGAATGTAACTTACTCCAATGGAGACAGTGCTAATACTAACACTATAAACTTACTGAGTCTTCAGTTACATAAGTAGATTTTTCTAAGAATTCCTTTGATATAAAAATATGAGAAACATGACCTAATCCTATCTAGAACTTTTCAACTTTTTTAACATAAGCAATTTAGACATATTTATTGTATCTGATAAGGCAATACACTATTAAGTCCATTTATATGGCAAAGTTACCTGTGTAAGTTCCAGGACCATAACATCTACAGAAAGCAATACATTAGTAAAGTATAAATATTAAATCATTCAACTGATTGTGCCCATAATGCATAAGGTAAGTTGGTTCTGCTGTTCTTTAAGACAGAAAAGAAATTAAGACAATTGGTCTCTTATTACCTCAGGACTCTCCGAGGTCATAAATTCGGTTTCAGATCCCGAAGAGGCCTGATCGGTAGTGACCAAGCAAGCATTTGAGCTACAAGTAACTGAAGAAGAAGCAGCCTAGACACAGGGAAATATAAAACATTATAAAAAAGCATATTTTGTTCACTTTTTATTTCCTGGGCCATAGGCTTCCTAACATGTTACTCTTACCAAGCACTCACTACTGCCAAGTACTATGCTAAACACTTTATATTTATTAATACATTTAATCCTGACAATAACTCTGTAAGGCAGATACAACCATTCCCCTTATATTGACAATAAGGCAGAGGCAAAGAAAGGCTAGGTAATTTATACAAGATCACACAAAACTTAAGTGTTAGAGCTGAGAGTCAAACCCACGCAGTTAGCTATTCCAGGGCTGGTCACCAAAGCTACACATCTAATCCTGTCCTCACTTAACAAGATTCTTGGCCCTGGAAACCTGGGGCCAGACTTTCTATCTGGCACTCAATAGCAGTTCACCAGAAGCAGCTCAAGGTACATTTAACACTCTAGACACAGCTCTGCCAGGGATCATAATAACCATGTTTTCACTCTCAGTGCTCCCAATGTCTTAAAGAGGTAAATAGAAAGGATCCGCTCTACATAAATCAGTTGCACCAAAATTCTAAAAAAATTACTGCTAATAATATTTATAAAACAAAAATTGAGAAAGCAGAGTAGGAACTAAGGGTGGAGACAATTATAACTGATAAGCTATGAGAGTAGCTGAAAAAGAATTGTAGTACAACAATATTAGAATATAACTAAGATCTATAAAAATCTAGCAATCTCAAGCTCCAAAGTGTCAGTGAATCAAGTCCTTTTATCTAAGTGCTTTGATGTGGAAAAAAATAAATGCTTTGATGTGATTCTTAGAAGCCCAAGTAATATAATGGGTAAACTGGAAACTAATGAACGGCAACCAAATATCCAGAGTAGTGTTTCAGTGACCTTCTAGATGGGGTCATTGTAATAGGCCACTTCTTGGGAGGGAGACAAAGACGAAGTTTTAAAAAGCTCTTATGAAAAGTCTGAAATCCTATAGAACATTTTATATACCTAAATAGTTGTAATTTAGACCTTACCAAAATAACAGAACTATTAAGAAGCTGTTGTCTTTCTAAAGCTAGGCCTTTCTTCTAGCCCTCTCATTAAAATAATGAGACAACTGTCCAAAATAATTCAGACTGGCTATTGTAGGGACAGAACTCTCTTGCCAGAGAAAGACTTCTAAATGCTATGTTAAGACAACTCAGGGTACTTGATACTTAAGCTTTTGTTTTTGAGTTAAAAGAGTCACTTAACAAAATAACACATTCTTCACATTACTATTATTTACAAGTTATTGCCGATCTTGCGTCCAAACTGTTGTTCTTCAAGTAGACCAGCTGAATGTAGTTTTAAGTATTGAGTAAACATGATGGTAGACACCAGTGATTCCCAAAAAATGGATGTGCAGATTCATCCAGGAAGCTCATTTCAAATAGATGGCTAGGTTAACACCTCTGGAAATTATGATCTGATAGGGTCTATGATTTCTGGGAATATATAACTTTATTATTAAAGTGAGCTTCTGATGTGGGACACCTAGGTGGCTCAGCTGTTGAACATCTGCCTTTGGCTCAGGGCTTGATCCTGGAGTCCCTGGACGGGTCCCACATCAGGCTCTCTGCATGGAACCTACTTCTCCCTCTGCCTCTGTCTCTGCCCCTATCTCTCATGAATAAGTAAAATCTTTAAAGTATTTAAAGACCAGTATATTCCCAAAAAATTTAACTTGTCAAATGAAAGCTCATGTAGAACCTTAACAGCCAGAAGGGAAAAAATGGAGCCTTTATAGCAATGAGTTGAGTGAGGACTCAGCTTAATGTATTTTGAAAACTGAGCCACACATCTAAATATAAACTACTATAAACAAATGGTATTTACTCAGAAGTTTTTGGACAGAAAGGCAACAACTGTTGAGCCATCTGGTAAAAATATTTAACCTGTCAGAGCTGTTACTATTAAGAAAATTGCAATAAGGTTTTCAGGAAGATCATGAGCTTTTTTTTAAAGGTTATGAACAGAAAACTAGCAAACCTTGAACTTACTACTGATGGAATCGTAATGTGGCATCAGGGATCTCAATGATCTGGTCCCTAAGGGATTTCTAAGTATGTTCTGTGAAAATCAGTTCCTCGGAATGTTAACTCTTACGTGTGGAGGGAGGTGGGAGATTAGCTAACCATGGGTTTAACAAAATTAGTGTTTTTTTTTTAGACCCTTTACTGTGCTACCATACCAAGTGACTTAGGTAGCTCAATGGCAAAGTTAAGATTTCCAGACAAGGTACCTCTGAATTTTTTAGTCTTGCTTTTTCCTTATTAAAATCAGCTAGCCTTCTCTATTTTAACGGAGTTCTTCCCCATAGTCATTAGGTAACCTTGAGGACCAGTTGTACTTAATCTATAAAGCTAGATATCCTTAGAACACTGTCGATCATTTATTTAGGTATATTAGAAATAAGCAAGTCTGATCATTCTTACCAAATCAAGAGTTTCTTCCCAGAAGAGCAAAACAGGAAAAAAAAATAGCAAAGATAGATTACTTTGGAAAAGTTACCTGTAATGGCTCTTGAAGAAAATCACTTTGACTGGATAGATTTTGTTCTGTAGATGCTACAGATAGTGAAATAAACAGTAAACTACTGAGGGAGGAGTAAAGTTTATGCATCTCAAATGAGTAGAAACTAAAGTTCTTACTTTACAAAAAAAGCAGTAGCCAAAAGAACTAGATCGAGTTCATCATGAATTTTTCTATTAGAGCTCTAAAAACTCACAAAGGATTGAAGAACAGGATATTAATCCGTTCTGTGATACACAATGTTTTGAGGTTATAAACAAGTAAAGCAGCATTTTGAGGCTTCCAAAAGAACTATTACCTTAAAAAAATAACTAGTAATAGTCATCTGGAAGATCTGAGCTATCGTGAATAGTAACCAACTGCTACTCAAGTTCCAAATTTCAAAAATAAGTCATAGGTCCCTTCCAGGTTCATTTCCTCTTTAATCATGTATGTTAATATACTTTTTCAATTATACAGTTTTCGTTTGGTATCTTATTAATGTCCATCACTTTTATTAATTACACTCTTCTCCTTACTTCACACAGAATTACTACACCAATCTTCTACTTGGTGTCTGCTGCTCACTACAACCGGACTATGGCTTCAATTACCTCATTCCTCCCAGAAATAAATTATTGTAGAGCAAGAAGCCTAAAGTTTGTACGTCAGACCAGATTTAATTCTAGGCTCCATCATTAGTTAATGTGTTAATTAGCATACTAAATATCACTGAGGTAATTTCACTCATAATTAGGATTGAAAAGTTTCAACACTAGATTTAGAGTCAAAGGGACTCCAGTCACTTCAAAAATAACATTAAAAATTGCAAAAACGGTCATTGCACATCTCTTCAACCATCTGGATACGTTTTCTAAAATGCAAACAGGCCAAAGGAGTACACTTATGTCTTAATGTAATTTACCCTTATGTAACCAATGACATAGATACACTTAGAATAAATTAGTGCATAGTTTAACCCCTAAAATACAGAGTAAAATTTGTACAAGACTCAACTACTTATCCTATACATGTTTATTCTAAGTATCAAGGATGATTACATACCTACTGGGCTACCTGGAGTAGTTGAAGGCGGTTGTGACGATGGAATTGCACTTGAAGGTTTGTCAAAATCCAGAATAGATTCCTAAAGACAAAACTAAATCATGACTAGAAACAATTATTCATTTTAAAGCTATTAACATTATTCATGATGCTATCCATAGCTATTAGCTATAAGAATCTAGCTAATAGGGATCCCTGGGTGGCGCAGCGGTTTGGCGCCTGCCTTTGGCCCAGGGCGCGATCCTGGAGACCCAGGATCGAATCCCACGTCGGGCTCCCGGTGCATGGAGCCTGCTTCTCCCTCTGCCTGTGTCTCTGCCTCATTCTCTCTCTATGACTATCACAAATAAAAATTAAAAAAAAAAGAATCTAGCTAATAACTATCACAATATATTACAATTTAGTCTTAAGAGATAAAAAGTTAAAAATAAAATCTAAAGTAACTGTCAATCCTTAGAATTATTTCACATATTTGTAAGGCTTACCTTGGGGGAAAAAACTAAACACCTGACTTGAGGTCTTAAGCATACACATTAATCCTGTAACCTTGGGATGCCTGGGTAGCTCAGCAGTTGAGCACCTCCCTTTGGCTACAGGTGTGATCCTGGAGTCCTGGGTTCCAGTCCCACATCAGGCTCCCTGCATGGAGCTTGCCTCTCTCTGCCTATGTCTCTGCCTCTCTGTGTGTCTTTCATGAATAAATAAATGTTTTAAAATCCTGTATTTTCACTTTTATTATGCCCAAGCAATGAGGGTTTTAATTATCTCAACCACTAAACTGGCTCATGCTATTATTAAACCTTTCCTAAAGAGCAACCATTCTCTTCTCCCATCTGCCTATCTTGGTTCTCCTAGAAATGTTTCCAGCCTTTTGAATACTTAAGCTACACTCTAGTTAGAGTACGCTTGTACAGTTTAGTTCTTTCATTTATCTTAACGGGGTAAGGAACTCCCTCATTTTAGAAGAGGGTTACAAGCTAAATAACTTCCCACAGATTTTACAGCTAGTAAACAGCAAAATTGGGATTTAAATAAATGCAGGTCTGAAAATAAAGAAGAAATGCAGGTCTATTCCCAAAGTATAAGATCTTTTTATTTACACAAAAATATTTGTCTACTTCCTCAGTAGGATCATACTATTCTGAAGTTTTGTAAGCCTATGACAATTTTGCACTTCATTATTGCCATAACACTACAATCTTCTACAACTACAACATCAATTCCTTGAAGGCAGTAATTGTCTTGCAATTTTCTAGACACAATAGCACCTACCAGCATACCAAGCAGAGTAGATTCTCACAGTGGAAACTAGCCATGTTCTACAGCAGAAATTATATTCAAGCACTAATAGTTTTTACATGTTTAATTCATTTTATTTCAAATTTAGCAAGAACCATCATCCTCATTTTTTCAAAAGAGAGGCAGAAAGTGAAGTAACATCCCTAAACTATAAAAGCTAGGAAGTGGCAGAGCCAGATTCACTTGCATTCTGAACACCAGAATCTATGCTCTTAACAATGTCATCATAATGCTTCAGATCAGAAGCTAACAGCCCCAGGAATATCATTCAAGATTCATTGAAGAACGACTCATACTTGCATAAAGTTACAAGTTCCTTGAATCTGGGTCATCAGATCCTGCAGTTTTTCTTTCCTCAATACTGGATCCTTTGGAAGAGTCGAGGAAGAACCTACAGGCTGATGCATAGGCTTAGGCACCTACAAAATAAACCCATAACGTGTAAGAGTGAAACTCACACTGAACAGCCTAATTCAAGAAACTCATCTTAGCTACATCTTAATAAAATCGAAACACTTAGCAAAGCCCATTTATCAGATTCATCTCAGGTAAAGAATTTCCACATAAATGCATTTTCTTAATAAAGTTTAAAGCACTCTTCTCTCCCCTTCAGAACATCTTAAAATATTTCTAAAATATCCTTTTTAATGGGAATACCCAGAATAACTGAACTTCTTTGATAAAAGTTTTTTCATTGCACACAATCAGCTTATGTCCTTTATATTAAGATGCCACTAGCTGTAGACACATAAATGATTTCTGAGAAAAAATTACTACCACCATTCTCATTTTTAAATGTCTGATCTCAGACATTTAACATTAAGATGTAAAAATGTATACATATATATCCTAAAATTGATGAAATACACTACATTTGTCATCAAGTAAGTTTACTTTGGGGGGGCTACTAATGTTTATGCAGTGGTTAGCCTTCATGTTAAATCGCTTATGAATTCCATATACCCTGAATTAAAAACCTACTGCTCATATAGTTAACTCCTTACAGCTGTTGGTGTGCCTCGCCTACCAGCAACTCTTCTCGACTTTCCAATTCACTGGGAAAGTCACAAAGCTAAGCTGGTCAAGAGTGTCATAAAACCAGTTAGTAGACCCTAAGTGAATATATGAAAGGAGAAAAGCAGGAACTTCAGTGATTAATTTCATGTTATCTAGTCTTTTAGCTCTGAACTTGATTTTGCCCTTGACTGTACTTAGGCAGCTAAGATTGCAAGACAGATAGTGTATTATACAGGAAAGCATCCTCTCAGTCACTGAAAGGCCCTGCAGTTTCAGTATAATACTGTCTATACCATCAAAGCAAATTAAATGAGTTTTGGCCTTTCCAATCAGCACTCTTGATTTTAAATACTATTCAACAAAGAGCACACTCCTCTGGTATAGTAAAGGCTCACCACTGCTAAACCTAATGGAATTTTAAATTGGGTTTTTAAAAGCAGCCTTACTGAAATATCAAATTGGGTTTTTAAAATAAGTTTCTCAAAATAGTTGTCATTACAATTACTGCTATGTGATATCTGGTTAATGAAATAAAGCTATCAATCTTCTACAGGGTGAGAAAAGTTTTAAAATCGATATTAGCACTTGAAGAGGAAGAAAGGCTAGCAAAAGCAGACAACTCTAAAATTCTCTTCCCATGAGGTAGGACTGAGGTAGAGATTATTTATAAAATGCAATGCTTTGATTTTTCCAAGCAAATGTTTTTCATTCTGTTAGAGGGCCAATGATTTATCAGAAAAACTCTGGCTAAAATGGCATTGAAGTATGGGGAAGACTACCAGACAGAGATAGACAACACTGGGAAGATAAGTTTCCGGAATGCCTGGGAGGCTCAGCAGTCTGCCTTCAATTCAGCTCAGGGTGTGATCCCAGGATCGAGTACCACATCAGGCTCCCTGAATGGAGCCTGCTTCTCCCTCTGCCTATGTCTCTCTCTGCCTCTCTCTCTCTCTGGATCCTATCAAACTTTCTAGAATATCTGCAACCAACATGTACCTTCTTCAACAATAGTACAGGCTAATCTGAGTGATTATAAATGAGTGAAAGAGAAACAAGAAAATATAGAAAAATGTAACTTCTGTCAGAAAAAGTCATCTTGGGATGCCTGGGTGGCTCAGCAGTTGAGCATCTGCCTTTGGCTCGGGTCCTGATCCTGGGATCTGGGATCGAGTCCCACATTGGGCTCCTTGGGGGGGGGGGCTGCTTCTCCCTCTGCCTATGTCTCTGCCTCTCTCTTATTAATAAATAAAATATTTAAAAAAAAAAAAAAGAAAAAGTCACCTGTGTGCCAGGTCGAAGACAATGAGTGACTTACAGTAAAACAAGCCCCTCAAAAAAAAAAAAAAACACACCCCTCATTCTATGAAATACATTTAGACTTCTCACTTGTTCATATTATGGTCTTGTCTGAACTATCCATTATTTTCACATCGTGCCATGTCATTAAAATTTTGGCATTCAAACAATATTTTCTAACTGGAAATTTCATCTCAGGTTAGGCTCAAAACAGACTAGGTCTACTCCCAATTTTCTTACGCATTAGAGTTAAGTGAAACATTTTACACATTAATTTAACATGGTTTTGTAGAATTTAAGAGGACTAAATAATTAAAAAAAGAGGACTAAAATTATTACCCCAAGTCCTTATTAATGCCTACACTGACCAAAGTAGACTGGTACAAACTCACATCTTTGGGTTCTGTATTAAACTTCCTGGGCAGAAGCTGGTCATTTGGTATGAGGCTTGCTGGAGCTACCCCCCAGGACTTTGGAGAAATCTGTGACTGTGGTGTTAAAGGGTGTTTTTGACTCTCAACATTGTTTTCCCAGGATTTTGGAGTCTCTGGCTGTCTTGAATCCTGGTCTTCACACATGGGAGTGGTCCATGACTTGGTGATGTCCTGTTCATTCTGCACAGAAGGTGTCCAAGACTTTGGAGATTGCTTCTTTGGATCCTGTTCTTTCTGCAGCTGAACTGGCCAAGGCTTTGGTGTCTCCTGCTTCTTCTGTTCTTCTTGAATATATCCTGTTTTGGATTTTGGAGTTTCTTGCTTCCACTGGCTAGAAGCTGGCTTGGGTTTAGATACATCCTGCTTCTTCTGCTCTTCCTGGAGAGTGGACCTGAGTTTTGGATCCTGTTTCCTCTGTTCTAAGGAAACCACAGGCTTTGATACCTCCTGGTGCTTAACAGAAGGCTCCCAGGACTTGAAGGATTCCTGCTTCTTCTCCTGACCATCTGGTTCAGTAAGCATATCCCAACATTTGGGGAGATTTGGTTTTCTAGCATAATCTGCTTCCCAAGATTGCTCTTCATCTTGTTTGCTTGAATAATCTACTTCTGTCATGTAGCGTCTGTTAAGAAACTAGACCAGAGGAAAAAAACATGCTTGAGTCACAAAATCTGTAAAAGACCTCAAGGGGGAACACTAAACTCTTAGTATTCCTACGTCCCCTAGTCTGAGTCACTGTACTAACAGGAAACTTCTGTCTATCCTATTTGAAAAGAACATCCTACTTATTTATCCATTCCTTTTCTCAACAGAAATACCTTTGATACTTCAAAAGTAGCAATCTATACTTGACTTATCCAAAACTAGTCAGAACTGCACATCACACAGTGCTACTTTTGCTTGTTTCAGGATTTTACCAAGGTTATTGGCCTCTGCCAACCTTAGATTACTCACTCTACCCACCTGACGTCCTAAAATATTAAGGCAGAGGATAGTTCAACTGCACACATCTATACTAGTTAACCTTAAGCCTTGGGTTTCCTGAATTACCAGCCTTTTCTTTATTTCTATTACACAAATCATGTACTTTGACTCTTCCATTCTTTTCGGCTTCCAAGAATTTTAATGTCGCTTCAGAAAAAGAACAAATACTCTATTACCAATATAAGTTCTGACCAAATCCTACCCCGTCTTCAAATTCTAACACCAGGGCCAAGAACAGCAGCTATTGTGTACCAGGCCAAATTCTAAGTAATTTAGAACTGAACCCCTTTAACCCTCATAGCAACATGAGGCAGACATTACTATTATCCCCACTTTACATGAGGATAACAGACACAGCTTGACCCAAAGTCCCTAAGCTAGTAAGCTGCAAAGCCAGGTTTCAAGCTTAAAAAAATCTAGTTCCAGAGTCTCAGCTCCTAAACGTAGCAAAATGCAAATGTCTTAAAAACCAATCAGCAAATTACCTTTCAGAAACTTACCTCTTGGGGTTGTATCTCTGGCTGTGCAAGTTCCATAAGCGACTCTGGAAAGATAATACCCCCTTGAGTATTAAATAAATACTAAATAAGCCACATATTTTTAGGCTGATTACAACTTTAATTCATTCTAGTAACAGATTTCCCAAGAGTTACAGAAAAAGGATAATACAATGAAATATATTCATGGCAGGAGTAATCCCCACTATTACTTATGGGTCAAAAGCATGTAGTCTAAAGCTAGCTGAAGCTAGCAGCTCCTCGCATGTGCCACTTTTCTAAATTCAAGTTCCAATTAAAAACTGATTTTTGGTTGAAAATAAGACTATTTCGTCTTACGCACAAATACAGCTTCTTTCAAGTTGAAACTATAGCTCCAGGCCTGAGGTAAAAATTAGTCATCTCAGCTTGAAACGGAGGCCTAAAAGGCCTCTTACAGGCCCTTAAATGACTCCTAAAAGCCAGTGTAAGGATGGAAGGTGGTAAGGGAATAGACACACTAAAGTATTAGGTTTATTGTTAGTTCTTTTCTTTTTTTTTAGACTTAGTATTAGTTCTTAACATGAGAAAGTAAACATAAGAACTTGAATCATGCTAATAAAGGCCACTAGAACCCCACCCTGGACTACCTGCATAGAAATGCTATTTTATAAACAAACTGAGTCCCAAAAAACAAGAGCAAAAGCCCATTTACTCAAAGTATTTCTCCCCCTGGAAAAAGTGGAATTTTGAAGTTTACCTCCTTTACTGACTTTGGCACATTTTTTCTGAATATGTTAACACTCAATTACTTATATTCTCATTCTACCACCATTTTTAAATTCTACTATGAATATTTTTAAAAACAATTTTAAATGGAATTATCTTACCAACAACTTAACCAAGAGATCCATTCAAATTCCATAAAGGTCTCATTTGAACAGTGTATTCCCTCATAACAAAGGATAACCTTATGTTTCTGTTAAGATTCATTCTGTAAATCATGGCAATAAAGCCTTTAGACATATGCTAAACCTAAGCTTACCCTGCTGTAAGATTTCCATGCATGTAGAAATTAACAAAATTAATATAAGGCAATCCTTTAACAAAGATTTGACTCATTTTGTGTATTAAAAATGCAACCACTACAAAGAATTTCTGAGATCACAACAAACCTGACTCTTTGACAGATTCAGTTTTCAATAATTGTTTTTTCTTCTCTGATTTTATTAGCATTTCTTCCTCCAATGATACTTCTTTCTCCTTAGCATTTTTTGGGACTGGGATACTCTCAAAATAGCCTGAGTTCAGCAATTTAGACAGCAGATCTTTCATGTGTTTGTCTAAGAAAGAGTGATTAAGACTTAGTTATCACATAACCTAATAGTTCATGGAAATTATTTGGAACAGATATTCTAATATAATTTTATCCTAGTTACAGTATCTCATTATAATATCCTACATTGGGGCGATTCAAAGAACTGGTCAGTACCATGAAGGGTAATTAGCAGTCCATCTTTGTTGCATGCTGAATCAATATAAATTTTAAAGATCAGAATCCCAAAATTTAGCAAGTCACTTAAGTTTCTCTGGGTCTCCATTTCTACCATTTGAAAAATCACTAAAACCAGAGATCAATGACTAATGTTACAAAAGCACACATCTGTTTCCGGAGCTGAGAAGAGAAGCCATTTCTCTTATCTGTCCCCAAAACATCACAACTAGCAACTACTCTACCTTCCAAGTTAATTATCGTTTTATAGACAAGTGAAAGTTCCTCAAGCATAACCAGTAGAAAACTCCCTTGGACAATCTCTAAAGGATTTTAAACGACAAAATCCCATGATACAGATTTTACTCTTGAATTATACTGTGACTCCTCACGTATCACCATTCGATTAACAAGAAAAAACTTAAATGATGAAGTCACTGCACCATAAATAGATCTAAAATCTATTTCATTTTTACCATCCACTAAAAATATAATTCCCAAATTTGAGCGCCCATACCCATACTTGATTTGGGTCTATTATTACTTCCATAGCAGTACTATGACATAGATTTTTTTAATCAATTTTGAAGTATTATACAAAGTTCAGTCATTTTAAGTATAGTTTTAACAGATACATAATCATATTACTTCCACCAGAACCACAACATAAAACATTTTCATCAAAAGTTCCCTTATGCCCCTTTTATATCAATCCCCTTCACTCCACTCCCTGGGAACCACTGACATATTCCTCTAGTTTTTTCTAGAATTCTATATAAATGGAATCAGAGTATGTACTCATTTTGTGGTCTGACTTCTTTCATTCAGCATAATTATTTTGAGATTCACATCCGTGTTGTTACATGTATCAATAGTTCATTCCTTTTTTATTACTGAGTAGATTCTACTAACTGGATATACCACATTTTCTTTATTATCAATTGATGTCCATCTAGGCTGTGTTCAGTCTGGAGCTATCATTAATAAAACTGGTATGAACATTCATGTATAAGTACTTATGTGAACCTATATTTACAATTCTCTTGGGTATCAGAAGTGTAATTACTTGGTCATATAGTTAAGTGTACACTTAATTTTATAAGAAATGCTAAACTAAAAAAGAGCTAAACTATGCTCCACAAAATTATTTGCATTATTTTGCATTCTAAACAAGAAAAATTTCTATGATTTAAACTTGAAAGGACTTAGAAATTGAGATAGTTCTACTACATACTTAGGTATTTTTAAAAAGGAAGCAGTGACTAACAAAAAAGTTTACTAGCTTCTAGTGTTTTCATTATTCTAACCTAGCACACCAAACTATGTACTTCATGTCCATGTGTACTTGGTCATTTGGTCAAAGTCTATTTAGGAAGCCAAAAGGACTCTCTCCAGATCATTTCCAGAAGGATAGACTACAATGCTTCAATAAACTATGTAGCCATACCATTCATACTTTCATAGGCATATCTCGTAGGTAAGCCTTACTATTAACAATGTGTGGATTTAAGATTCTGAAATAGAATAGGTACTGCCATGCAGAGAACTGAACCCCAAAATGGCCAAGCCAGTACCAGTCTTTAGTTCTTGTTCCCAAATTACAGTGACTTTGCTGCTTCAAAACTCTTCTAGATTCCATTTTAGTGAGTACAATTACACATTAGCTGCTTTTAAGAGACCTAAACAGAGATCATTCTCCCAATATAGTATCACTAGACATGTAAGTTCTTATGGACTGACAGTTTCAGTCATTAATATCCTATTAAACTTCTAAACATAAAGCGTAGTATTTACTGCATTAAGTCCAGAATAGAGGAAACTCACATGTTGTTCCTACCACTGCTTTCTCACTGCCTTCCAAAAGGTCCCAAAAGTACAAGGATGACTGCTCCATCTGGTCTTCAACACTGACAAGGAAAAGCAGAACAAAGGAGCTTTAGAGGCACATACATTCATATGTATGCATACACACACACACACACACACACACACACGGAGCAACACAATTTATACAATATAACTCATCAACATTCCAGACAATGTTAAATTTTATCTTTTTACTCTCTTGAAAAGTTGAAATTTTATAAAAGATGACTCACTGTCCATTTAGGGATTTCAAATAAGCATTTTCCATTAAAACTAAAATATTTTACCAGACAAAACTATTAAGGAATAGACCAAAATGCAGCGTCTTTCATTATCAAGTATACAGTCCTAGATGAAAGAATAGTGGAATGATAATATTAAGAACTGCATTTGACTTTGAAGAGTTTATTTTTTCATTTTTCACTTACACATTTTAAAGTAAGCTAAACTAGGGCCTGGGTGGCTTAGTGGTTGAGCGTCTGCCTTTGGCTCAGGTCATGGTCCTGGGGACCCGTATCAGGATCCCCACAGGGAGCCTGCTTCGCTCTCTGCCTAGGTCTCTACCTCTGTCTCTCATGAATCAATAAATAAATCTTTAAAAAATAAGAAATAAAATTCCTAAATCCATTAAAGTGAAATTAGAGAAGGAAGCAACCAAACAAATAATGATGATGGACTAGGCTGTCAGAATGGAAATTTTTAAATATATATAGCTATGATATATATATGCATATATAATTAAGATTATGTTTTTTCCTGATACAGGACTGATTTCCAGCAACAACTAAAATCTGACTCTGCTTTAGCATGGCCAACAGATACAACACTGGAAGTACTATATTTAACAAAGTACAGAGATCTGTTCATTAGCTGATTTCCTCCATTAAATCAAAAACAGCAAATGGTTAACTACAGAGGGAAAAATTGGGTAGCCCCCATTTGCTGATTTTGTCTCTTAAATTATCTGATGTGTTTCTCAATATTTATTCATAGCATAAGACCACCAATAATTCTCACTTTGAATGTTTAATGATACTGGCCAAGTTATATTTTATTAACGCCACTTAAGTATAGCAGTAGTAAGAAGGTAAAGACTCTCAGGTAATACAACAGCCTGAGATAATTACAAATAAAGAAACTATAGTATATAATTAGTTTTATGGTTAGTAATCATAGAGAAGCAAAACTTGATAAGACATCATTTTAAAAATCAATGTTACAATTTTAAAAAAGCATGTTAATGAGATCATTCAAATTGATTTTCCTTCTAGACAACCTATCAATCTTGTCACAGTCTGGTCTGGCCATTTCTCATGGTGAATCAAATGAATGTTTTTTCAATTCCTCTGTGTGTGTCTATATATAATACACACTATAATACCTACACGTGTATGTATACATACATAAACCTTATAAATATATAAAACTAAAAAGCTATGCTAAAATGTTATATGTTCTCTTTTAGGGAAGTATTTTCATTAGCTTACCTTAGACTTTCATTTCTTTCAGGGCAGGTCAGTTTTGAAAATTTAATGAGGTAGTCAAGTTCTTTTAAAGGCAAATACACTGCACCATTCAGGCCCCCTTTGAAATCCTTCTGTACATGTTCCTGTGTCAAGTTCTGTAATACATACTGAACTTGAAGTATAGTACGAAGTTTTTTCTTCTCGGCCTCAAGTTTTAGCATATGTTCCCTTCTCTGGGCCTTCTTCTGCGCTTTAAGTAGCTGTTAAAACAAATGCTAATTAAAGTTGACAAATCTCTACCACCATATTAGCAACTCATAGTCCACAAAACTCTAATCTCAAAGAGTTGAGATTAGGTGATAAATCTCATACATACATCTCACTGGGAAATGGAGAGGCTCATTTAACCCTTTTCTTTTCCGGTTGTAGAAAGGGGTTATAGAAAGGACGGAGTAATAAATAAACTGCTTCATCTCAAGATAACCAGAGCTGAGAAAGTCCAAGTATCTGACTCTCAACTCCAATCTATACTCAGTACATCTTGTTATCACCATAAGAAATGAAGGACCTCACTGATGCACATATTAACCCCAAAATTTAACTTTTTATGTGTATGTATGTATGTAACCCCACAATTTCCCTATTTATGTATATCAACCCTTTTTTAGGCCAAGGATTTCAAGAAAATGCTTCAGTTTAGTTTTGCAGTTTTGGGTTTTTGTGGGGTTTTAATTTCTTGTTCTAGGAGAAGAATATTTCATCTAAAACAGTCAATTTTGGGGATCCCTGGGTGGCTCAGCGGTTTAGTGCCTGCCTTCAGTCCAGGGCATGAACCTGGAGTCCCGGGATCAAGTCCCACATCAGGCTCCCTGCATGGAGCCTGCTTCTCCCTCTGCTTGTGTCTCTGCCTCTCTCTGTGTCTCTCATGAATACATAAATAAAAATCTTTAAAAAGAATAAAAACATAAAAATCAAAAATAAAACAGTCAATTTTCAGGCAGCCCGAGTGGCTGAGCAGTTTGGCACTGCCTTCACCCCATGGGGCATCCTGGGTGGCTCAGCTGTTTTCTCAGGGCCTGATCCTGGAGAAGCAGGATTGAGTCCCACATCGGGCTCCCTGCATGGAGTACAGCCTGCTTCTCCCTCTGCCTGTGTCTCAGCCTCTCTGTGTGTCTCTCAGGAATAAAATATTTCTTTAAAAAATAAAAAAATAAATGAAACAATTTTCAACCAACCAAAGAGGAGCTAAAGCATAAAGAAATAAAAACCAAAGAACAATAAAATGTCTAACAAACACAGTGCTAAAAAACATCCAACAAAGAGTTTTAAGTAAAAGAGATATTTTCATAACAGTTCAACCAATCTGGTTGAAAAACAGAGCTGTACTTTTCAATATTTAGCTAACCAAACATAAGGATGTGAACAGAACAAATTTTCCCTCAAACGTGTATGTAGATTGAGCAGCCGGGAGTCTACTCTAAAGCTCAGAACCACAATCCCTTCAAGTCTGACATAACACATGGGTCCCAGATGTTGCTTCCCATTTATAAAATACCAATCAATAAAAAGTACCACCTATTTCCATTAAGAAACCTAAAAGGTCTTTTCTCCCCAGAGTTGTTTTTCTAACTGTAACATATCCATCACACTGGATGTTTTCCAAGGCATGACGAGTAAGAGAACAAAAATCTAAAAAATCTTTCCTATATGCAGGTTAAAGTACTTTATACTATCATACTTAAGACTCCTCAAAACCTATGTTCATAGGGATCCCTGGGTGGCGCAGCGGTTTGGTGCCTGCCTTTGGCCCAGGGCGCGATCCTGGAGACCCGGGATCGAATCCCACATCGGGCTCCCGGTGCATGGAGCCTGCTTCTCCCTCTGCCTGTGTCTCTGCCTCTCTCTCTCTCTCTCTCTCTGTGACTATCATAAATAAATAAAAATTTAAAAAAAAAAAAAAAAAAAAAAAAAAAAAAAAACCTATGTTCATAAATCCTAATAGAGTAAGATAGGAGGGAACCTCAGGAAAAGACTCATGACATTAATTCCTTTCTAGGGGATATGGAAGTCACTTGATAAATTTAACTTGTTCTATCAGGGGCAAGAGACAATAGGTGAAGGTAAAATTTTGAGAATGAGAAATGAACTGGTTGAGTTATGGGGGGTAGGATATATTTTAGGATGGCAAAGGCTCAGAAAAGCTTTTCCAAGACCTCAATATGGACTTTCACCAATAACATTTACCAAAACTCAGTTCCTACTTGAGAGGAAGAAAGAGAATAGAGGTGAGAATTCTAGCTCTCCATGAGACTTTCTTGGATAGTTTCATGATGGCACAGGAAAAGGCAACTGACACTGAGCACATCTAAGTTTATCTCATGATCACTTCATATCTCTCTTTAGCCATTCCCAAGGCTGGAGTGGATATTCTTTTGGGCTCAGGATACCTTGAACTTCCTCTACCAAAGTACCTGCTGCATTAAATGGCTACCTTTTTATTATTTGCATCCTCTCGGTTTCAGCTTTGTGAGGACAGCGACTATATGTCTGTTGTTTACCAATATATATCACTAGTGCCCAGCACAGAGCCTGCCAGATGACAGGACCTCAAATATTAGTTGACTTAATCAAGTATTAAGTAAAGAAAGTACATTCTCTCCTACACAATATTCGGAAAATTACTGATGATAGCCTTCTCTTTATGTATGTAAAAATGAAGCTATATGCATCTATTTCCTAGACTGCTGTAATAATCAAGTAAATTTACTTATGTACCTGGCACATGGAACGTGTTCACAAAATTTAAATCTAAAAAGAATTAAAAAGTACTTTGAGGGATCCCTGGGTGGCGCAGCGGTTTGGCGCCTGCCTTTGGCCCAGGGCATGATCCTGGAGACCCGGGATCGAATCCCACATCGGGCTCCCGGTGCATGGAGCCTGCTTCTCCCTCTGCCTCTCTCTCTCTCTCACTATCATAAATAAATAAAAATTTAAAAAAAAAAAAAAAGTACTTTGAAAAAAATAAATACCTGAATGAAAAACTAAAATTATCAAATTAACTGAGTAAAAAGGTTAATAGAAAATTTTAAGTATTATAGAAGTAGACTTCCAAACATCTAACCAGAGGGAAGAAATGAAATATTTTTATAGTAAAGTGGGTCAAAACTAAATAAATCAGAGGTATTACAAGAATTAAGATGGCAGATGTCTTCAGCCTAGAAATGATTTGTTGGTTTTGATGCCAAGAGCAGAAGAGAATTTTAGTTCACTATACACAAAGAAAATACCCAAAAAATGGAAGACACCATCTTATGAAGCATTCTGACCACCCCACTAGAAATGGATTTACAAAAAAATTTCCTTAATTGTTACAACATGATCTATACAGGGCCTTCTAATAATTCTAAGGCAGCAAAGAATACTTCATTAGAATCCTTAAAGTTTCATATTACTGACTAAATCTGTCAGATATAAAAGTATGCACTGCCAACAGAGAACCTAACAAACTGTGAAACTAGGCTTAACTACATTTAATATGAATCAAAAATCTTCCTGGTAATAACTATCATAGTATCAAGAAACAGTTTATCAATTCTGTTTATTTATATATTAAATAATGCTAAGCTCACAAGCCTCTATTATATAAAAGAAACCTCTATTCTAAGACTTCTTTCATAGTGGTGCCTGGGTGGCTCAGTTGGTTACCCATCCAACTATTGATTTCAGCTCAGGTCATGATCTCAAGGTTGTGCCATAGAGCCCCATGCCAGGCTCCATGCTTTGCCTGCTTAAGATTCTCCCTCTCCCTCCGCCCCTCTCGTACTCTCTCCCTCTCTAAAAAAATAAACAGAACTCCTGTAAAAATATAAAATCTGGTGGGCCTACATGGTTCAGTTGGTTAAGTGTCTGCCATCGGCTCAAGTCATGACCCCGGTCCCAGGATCGAACCCCATGTCAGGCTCCCTGCTCAGGGAAGGTGTGCTTCTCCCTCCCCCTCTGCTCCTCCCCACTTGTATACTCTCTCTGGTTCACTCTCTCTCCAATAAATAAAATCTTTGGGATGCCTGGATGGCTTAGTGGTTGAACATCTGCCTTCGGCTCGGGGCCTAATCCCAGGATCCGGGATAGAGTCCCACATCAGGCTCCTTGTGGGGAGCCTGCTTCTCCCTCTGTCTTTGCCTCTGTGTCTCTCATGAATAAATAAAATCTTAAAAATAAATCAAATCTTTTTTAAAAAATAATAAAAATTTGTTTATAAATGTAACCATCAAAAGTTTTGGTTCCCTTCTCAATGATTGCTCTAACTTCACATTGAATACACATTAGAGAACTAATAATTTAGTCATGGGGACTCATTCATATACCATTTGTCTGGAGACTAGAAATCTGAAAACACTAGTTCTTCAATAGCCACTGTCAACCCCAATAAACTAACAGGAATTAGATGGTTAGTAACTGAATGTCACTAATGTCACTAATGACATTAATATTTTCTTCAAGATCAGTAGTTAAAGTGGTTTCAGAAAAAGCAAAGAAAATATACTTACATCTTGGCTCAGTCCAGAAAAAGTTTTCTGAAGTTCCTTGGCAAATTCTAAGTTATGTAGTACTTCTTCATATTTCTCTACCGCTTCCTACCAAATAGGATAAGAAAACATCAATTCTCTTAACTTCTCTAAGTACGAATGTCAAAATAAGTGTTCCTATAAAAACAGTAGATACTTCCTAAAACCTTATGAACTAGCCATTTATCATACATACTCAAAAAGTTATATGAAATTAAATTTAAAATTTCAATTTGTAGGGGATCTCTGGGTGGCTCAGAGGTTTAGCACCTGCCTTCCACCCAAGGCGTGATCCTGCAGTCCGGGGTTCGAGTCCCATATCGGGCTCCCTGTGTGGAGCCTGCTTCTCCCTCTGTGTCTCTCATAATTTTTTTTAATTTTTTAATTAAAATTCAGTGCTCGCTTCGGCAGCACATATACTAAAATTTTTAATTAAAATTCAATTTTTAGGGGCACCTGGGTGGCTTAGTCAAACATCAGACTCTTGATTTCAGCTCAGGTCATGATCTCGGGGTTGTGAAACTGAGCCCCTGCATCAGACTCCATGCTCAGCAGGGAGCCTGCTTGAGATTCTCTTTTACCCCCCATCAAAAAAATTTTAAAACTTAAATTTTTTAATTAAATTTTTCTACTAGAAATCTGAGCCACAATGATAGATCTGAGTCCCTATCTATAAAGTATAAAATCAGAGAGACCAGGTTTTAAGTGCAAAAGACCAATAGGATTCCTCTGTCAATATTCATTCACTACTCAAATACAGTACACAAGAAGCACAATGAGGATCACACAGATGAATAAGCAACTTCAAGAAATCTACGGCACCTAGGTGGCTCAGTCAAGTGTCCAACTCTTGGTTTTGGCTCAAGTCATGATCTCATGGGTCTGGGGTGGAGCCTCACACTGGGCTCCGCTCTCAGCAGGGAGTTTACTTATAAAGATTCTCTCCCTCTGCCCCTCCCCACACTCGCATGTGCACTCTCTCAAATCAAGTAAGTAAATCTTTTAAGAAAAATTTATTATGGTAGGAAAGATTTGTGAACAATTGCCTTTATCAGTCAAAATTAAATATTGTAATAGAAATAGTAAATTTAAAGGAGTTAGGATTTTGTAGATTAACAACAACAACCAAAAAAGATTCCACTGGTGAATAAAGTTGGTAATTAGAGAAAGCATAGACTTTTTAATGGTATTTTAGCAAATCTATATGGGAGAACAAGAATATGAAACAAAATAAGGTAGGAAACTTGTCTAAACACATAAAGAGGGACACCTGGGGGCAGCCCAGGTAGCTCAGTGGTTCAGCACCGCCTTCAGCCCAGGGTGTGATCCTGGAGACATGGGAGCCTGCTCCTCCCTCTGCCTGGATCTCTGCCTCGCTGTGTCCCTCATGAATAAAATCTTTAAAAAAAATCCCCATCTGAAACACAGTCTGATAATATTAAGTCTTTACAAAGCAATAGAAAAAGAACCCCTATGATACTATTATTAGCATAAATTAGTAAAATGACTATGGAAGAGTATGGTTTTTTTGCCTATGAAGTTAACTATGGACATACCCTGCTGCCCATGATAGGTATGTATATACCCTGAAAAATATCTTGGACTTCTGTCTCAACACATATTAAGATTGCTCAAAGTAGAAAATCTACCTACAAACTACTACTGAGTAAAGAAAAACAAAATATAACTATTTTCATTAATATAAAAATCCTTAGTATAATGAATGAAAAAAAGCAAACTGCAGAACATAGTACAATAACATTTAGTATAAGGTTCAAAAAAGCAACCCTAACAGATTTAAGAGCAACAAAGTACTAAAATAAAGCAAAGAAATGGCAGTGGGGAGGAGTTCAGAGTCTGGTCACAGGAAAAATACTCAGAAAGAGCTTCTGTGGTGCTGATAACGTGCTATTGGAATTGAGTGGAATCTGACGTTCACTTTATTTTTTTTAAAGATTTATTTATTCATGAGAGATACAGAGAGAGGCAGAGACAAGCAGAGGGAGAAGCAGGCTCTTCACAGGAGCCCCACGTGGGACTCGATCCTGAATCCCGAGATCAGGACCTGAGCTGAAGGCAGACACTCAACCGCTGAGCCACCCAGGTATCCCTGATGCTCACTTTATTATGTAGTATAACCCACATGTAACATTTTGGGGGGAACCATATGTTTCATTTTAAAAAATATAAAGAGGCTTTCTAACTACAGAACCAAGAATGCACAGACAACATAATCGCTAAGTTTCTAGACGTCAGAGGTATATAAAACCAGAAAGGAATACCCCCCATATTTACTCCCAGGTTGTATTAACATGGATTCAAGAAAACCAGCATCAGATGGGAACTACCTCAACTTCCCATCATCCCATCATCTAGTGTGGATCCATCCTTTCTTCCTCCCCTTCTTTGTTTACTGGGACAGATATCCTACTGTGCTCTGGACCCTTTTCAATTATGCCTTAAGAAATCTTGCCCTATGATTCTCATTTTAAAAACTTGAGTTTGGGTAGCCCGGGTGGCTCAGAGGTTTAGCGCCACCTTTGGCCCAGGGCCTGGTCCAGGAGACCCGGGATGGAGTCCCACATTGGGCTCCCTGCATGGAGCCTGCTTCTCCCTCTGCCTGTGTCTCTGCGCCTTTCTCGCTCTCCTTGTGTGTATCTCTCAGGAATAAATAAAATCTTTAAAAAAATAAAATAAAATCTTGAGTTGCTCCCTCTCTTGATGCTTAAACCAGCATTTAACAAGTAGGGCACCTGGGTGGCTCAGTTGATTAAGCATCTGCCCTTTCAGCTCTAGTCATGATCCCAGAATACTGGGAGTCAGCCCTGCAATGGACTCACTGCTCAGCAGGAAGTTGCTCTCTCCCTCTGCCCCTCAGGCTCCTCTTGCTCATGCTACACTCTCAAATAAATAAAAACCTTTAAATTAAAAAAAAAAGTTCAAGTCTCTCCCAGCCTAAATAAGAAAAAAAGTGCCTTTTTAGCAACCACCTCCTTCAAATTCAATGGAAATTGAAAAATTTCCATCAATGGTGGAAAAATTCAATTTCCACCATTCCACCATAACTGATGTCAGCAATGTCAACACCACCCTTTAAACCCATAGATCTTCTATAGCTCTCATTTGGGTTTACTTCTCAGAATACTTCAAATTAAAGGCATCCTGATTCCACAAAAAAATCTTTGTTTAAAATAGCACTAAACTGGGATCCCTGGGTGGCTCAGCAGTTTAGCTCCTTTTTTTTAAGATTTATTTATTTATTCACGAAAGTCATAGAGAGGCAGAGACATAGGAAGAGGGAGGAGCAGGCTCTATACAGAGAGCCAGATGCAGGACTGATCCCAGTCCCGGGATCACGCCCTAAGCCAAATGCAGACTCTCATGCTGAGCCACCCAGGCATCCCTATTCTTAGCCTTTATTATTCAAACATTAAATGCCAAAGTTCCTCAGAACTCTGTCCTAAGCTTTCTATATTCTCACCCAAGATAGTCTCATCTTTTCTCAGGGTTTCAATAAGCAGCCATACAGATAAGATCTCCATACACCAGACCTGTATCTTAAATACTTACTATATACCACTCCTTAACGTTTCACAGGAAGATTAAAATCAATGGTCCAAAATTGAGCTCTTTATCCTACCCTGCCATAACCTTTTTCTCCCTAAGTGTTTCCAAGCCAATAATAAATGGTTTTGCCATCCATCCATCCAACTGTTCCAGCCAGAAACCTGGAAACTATTCTTGGCTCTTCCTTATACTCCTACATCCTGTCACCAAGCTATGTTAATTCCACCTCTCAAATCCAGCTACTTTACTCAAACCCCTCTGCTACTAAACTACTAGTCTGACCCAGACTACATAGCCAACCCTTAGTCTCCTTACCTCCACACTTACCATCTCCAAACCATTTACTCACCCTGCAAAACGATTTTATTAGAAACCTATAGCTATGCTCTGCTTAAAACCTATCTGTATTTCTGATAACCTTAAGAAGCACAAAGTCTTCAAAGGCAAACAAAAATGTGTATGTAGCTTTACCCCCTCCAACTACATTACTCCATTCACACTGGCTTTCTTTCTAGTTTCCTAGAAAGGCTCTTTGTAAAAACATTTACCTACTCAGGCTCACATGCTAGCATTTGCTTAGCCTGCTTCTTCCTCCTTTCCCCTTTTAATTTGCTAAGTCCTATTCATTTTTTAGGTCTTGACTAAAGCACTTCTTTCTCAAGAAAGCTGTCCTCAATTCTCCAAACTAGGTTAGAATCCTCATTACAATCCATTTTCACTCTGTACTTCACCCTAACATCCATTACATTTATATTTAGTTATTTCCTACCTCTCTTTTCCATCACACTATAACCATGAAGGCAAGGATTACATTTGCTCCTTAGGTTATAACCCTCTCATTAAGCACAGAGCCTCCCAGTGTAAATACTTAATTTATAATTGCTGAATTAACAAAAGGCAGTTTAGAACATGATTTTAGCCTCAAATATGCTACAGATTATAAATAGAACTTTAAAACATTTGAATATTATTATATACCGGGATTTGTTTCGAAAACAGAACACTAGCAGGAGTAGGCCTAGTGAACTGAAAAGGAAAGTCTCAAGTCAAGAATATTAATTAGGAAGCCTATGTAACATTTGAGTGGTATGCCTTGACTAGGCCAATTGCTGTGGGACTACAAAGTGGAAAAGATTCCGTATTATTTAATGAGTTTTGCATTATGTATTAAATATAACATAGGGTCGAGACACCTGGGGGGCTCAGTGGTTGAGCACCTGCCTTAGGCCCAGGGCATGATCCTGGAGTCCCAGGATCGAGTCCCACATTGGGCATGGAGCCTGCTTCTCTCCCTCTCCCTCTGCCTGTGTCTCTGCCTCTCTGTCATGAATAAAATCTTAAAAGTAAACTGAGAAAAATAGAACCACACAAAATTAGAAAGTAACACAGAAACAGACTTTTACCAAAAATTACTTTGTCCCAATCTCTGCAAATAAATTTTTTTAAAGATTTTTATTTATTCATGAGACAGAGACCTACGTTCAATTATAACAAATGGGCAGGGAGCCTATTTCTCCCTCTGCCTCTCCCCCTGCTCTCTGCTCTTACTCTCTCAAATAAATAAAATCTTAAAAAAAAACCCTGGACAGATACCTAATAATCTACTAGCAATCATTACCGTAATTCCCCCTTGTCTACAAAGGATGTGTTCCAAGACCCCACAGTAGATGCCTGGAAACCAGACAGTACTTAACCATATATATATACTGTTCTTCCCTTCCCTATCCACACATGCCTTTGATGAAGTTTAATTTATAAATCAGGCACAGTAAAGACTGACAATAACAAAAGAGAACAATTATAACACTACACAGTAACAGAAGTTTTATGAATGTGGTCTCTCAAAATATCTCACTGTACTGCAGTCCCCCTTCTTGTCATGATGGGAGATGATAAAATGCCTACATGATGAGATGAAGTGAGGTGAAGGACATAGGCACTGTGATGTAATGTTAGGCTACTATTGATCGTCTGAACACACAACAGGAGGAGGATCTTCTGCTTCCAGACCATGGCTGACCACAGGTAACTAAAACCAGGGAAAGCAAAACCACAGATAAAAGACTACTGTACTTCATAAGAACTGAACAGAGGAAGGATAAGATGAAAAGAAAAACTGTCTTTTAAAATATTTCCTGGGGGATCCCTGGGTGGCTCAGCGGTTTGGCGCCCGTCTTTGGCCCGGGGCGCAATCCTGGATTCCCGGGATGTAGTCCCTCGTCGGGCTCCCGGCATGGAGCCTGTATCTCTCTGCCTGTGTCTCTGCCTCTATCATGAATAAATAAATAAAATCTTTAAAAATAATAAAATAAAATATTTCCTAATTTCTGAGGCACCAGGCGGCTCAGTCAAGCATCTGCCTTCAGCTCAGGTCATGACCTCAGGGTCCTGGATTGAGCTCGGCATAGGGCTCGTACTCAGTGGTGTCTGCTTCTCCCTCTGCTTCTGCCCTCCCCCAGGCTCATGCTCTCTCAAATTAACAATTTTTTTAAAAAATAAAATATGAAAAATAAATAAATAAATAAATAAATAAATAAATAAATAAATAAATAAATAAATAAATAAAAATAAAATAAATAAATAAAATATGGGATCCCTGGGTGGCTCAGCGGTTTGGCGCCCTTGGCCCGGGGCGTGATCCTGGAGTTCCAGGATCAAGTCCCCCATCAGGATCCGGGCATGGAGCCTGCTTCTTCCTCTGCTCTGCCTCTCTTATGAATAGATAAAAATCTTAAAAAAAAGAGAGAGAATTAAAGCAAGGCAACAAGCTAAGGAATGTGATTGAAGGAATGGAGGTATCATGTGGCCAGGACAAGTCTTACTAAGATAACCTTCAAATAAAAAGCTGAAGGAGGTTGAAAATTGAGCCACTTAGACACCTGGGGAAAAAGTATCCCAGGCAGAAGAACAGCACATGCAAAAGCCCTGAAGCTCAAGTGTGCTTCAGATGTTTAAGGAACAGCAAGAAAGCCAGTGTAGCCAGAATGAAGGTAGCAAAGGATGCAAGTGCAGAAAATACAATAAAGATGCAAAAGGAAATAGGGAGCATCTTTTGTAGGACTTTGTAGGCCATAGTTAAGAACATTTTGCCACCATGATAGGAAGCAACAGAGCTGAACAGAGGATAATGTCCAACTGACTTGCATCTGAACAGGATTACTGAGGCTATCATATTGAGAACAGGCTTGAAGAGCAGAAATATAAAAACCTGAGGAAGCTATTACAGGAATGTAGATGAAAGATGAGGCGGCAGAAGCGGAATGAGAAATGGCCAATTTCCGGATTTACCTTGAAGGTAGAAGTGACCTTGCTAATGGGCTAGATGTGTGGTATCAGAAGATGAGAAATTCTCCACAGGTTTTGGCCAACTCCACCCTAGTTCCTTAAGCCATTAACTGACATCGCTAAGATTAGAGGAACAGGTTTTGGGGGGCAGGGTGAAGTCAGGAGATGCCAGCCAAATAGGCAAATGAACATAGGAATCTAGAATTTCAAAGACATATCTACTGGCAATACAAATTTGGCAGCTGTCAGCATTTAACTTGAGAATTCAAAGTTAATACTATAAAAGCAACATGTAGTATGAAAACAGTAATGAAATACTGAGATTACAGTTTGCAAGGCTGTAACTCTAAAATACAGCACGTCCTTGACATTTCTCAGAGCTACCATGAAAACCACCAACTTCCCTATTCCTATACTCCCTATTTCCCAAAAATCAAATACTATAACAGAACACTTCCTTCAAGGATATTTACACAAAGAGAATTATCACTTCAGAAGTTATAGAACATACCATGACTACTTGAAAACAAAGCTATATTGAAATGCTGGATGTCCAGTTAAGTCCTCTCACCAGCTATGTGAGCACATCATTCTCAGAGCTCACACAATTCAAATCTGTGCCTCAGCAAAATTATAATTTACTACATCACAAAAATTCTAGGTCAGTGAAGAGCAGTCAATATGGCAAGGGAAAAGACCTTGAATGCCACTATCTCAGATACACAACCAAAAACCTTAGCTGAAAAAAACGAGAAAACAGATCCAGACTCTGTAAAGCAACTTAATTTTGTCCCTTCTTACCCAGAGATGTGATCAAGAAAACATTAAGCGTTTTCTTCATTTCCATATTGCAAACTCTTTCACCACATTAGATAAAACTTGCAGTTACCAGGTATACCATAGACAAGTTAAATATTTTTACAAGTTGCAAATACTAAAAAAAAGTTATATATAAAAGTTATATACTCTGTTACAGGAAGGTTTAAAAAAAAAAAAAAAGGCAAAAGGCCAGATATCAGATAAACATGCCTCCTGAGAGGTGACATGGCAATCCAGGGTAGAAAAGTAGGCAGAACACAAAAGGAATTAAGGGGAAGCAAAAAAAAGGGGAGGGGGGGGGGGGCAAAAGGAGAAAACCTAAGCAAGCAAGCTAGAATGAATATCCTTTTACATTTTGGAGGAGAAAGATGACTGGTTTAGAATAAATCAGTGAACAGTGGGGGGGAAAAAGCTAGCCTTCCCTCTACTTCTTCAGCCCACCCTAGCAAAAGTTTCATTTAAATCCATTTGTTGGATCCCTGGGTGGCTCAGGGGTTTAGCGCTGCCTTCAGCCCAGGGTGTGATCCTGAAAGACCTGGGACCGTCCCACATGAGTCCCACAGTCCCTGCATGGAGCCTGCTTTGCCCTCTGCGTGTCTGCGTTTGTCTCTGCACCTCTGTGTGTCTCTCGTGAATAAAACCTTTTAAAAATAAATTCATATGTTGACTCTTAGTGATGTCTACACTTTCACTCTCACCAACCACACCCCCAACCTATTCCATCTGCTAGTGCAAAAGATCTCATAGGTAAAGAAGACAAAGCCTTTTGAAAAATCCAGTGGATTTTCACTGTTCTTTATTGGCCTTATATCTTTGGTCTCACCAAACCCATCTAGTTTTATTAAGGAAAAAAAAAAACACCAAGTGTGATCAAAGGATCATAAGCCACTTACCAACTGGTCTGGATTAAGTTGCTCTCCATTTTTCAGGCGATCCTTGTAGTCTTCCAGTTTGAGCTACAAAAGAGAAACTTGTATCTACTATAGTCTGATATAAAATTCTGAAGAACATACTAGACTGCTTCTTATGAAAACAAAGTTCTTGAAGTAAACTATCAATCTAAGAATACGAGTTTACTGCAAGGCAAGCAGCAACTATAGGTATAGTCCAGTCAGAGAAAAAAATGTTACACACAAACATTAGTCTGGAATTAGAAAAATTAAATAATAAAACTTTTTATCTTCCTGGCCTCTATAATCAGACTATTTAACACATAGGGACTTAGCTAGTTAATCATATGCCCCTAATCCAGTGGTGCTCAATCAAGGACAATTCTTGACCCCCAGGGATCTATGGGAATGTGTGGAGATATTTTTGGTTGTCACTAATTGGAGGGTGGTAGGGAGGTAGAGAATGCTACAGGAATCTTGTGGCTAGAAGCCAGGGATGCTGCGTATCATCGCACAATCCACAGGATCGCCCCTCCCCCAAACCAAGAATCATCTGGCACAAAATGTAAAACAGTGTTTAGACTGACAAAACCTGCTCCAACTTCATGCCTAAACTATTAGTTACCTGTTGAATTAGGTGGCATTTGTCCAATAGCAAGCTTCATAATGGAAGTACAGAAATGTAAAAGATATTTTTCTCTATCATTATGAAAGCTTTAACTCAAAGCTTTTCATATTAAATTTGGTATTTCAGTAAATACAGAACAAATTGCATTTATTGCCCCTATAAGAATGACATGCCCCACTATGGTATTCTATAAGCAACATTTAGGCTCCTCCCATATTGCCTTTATAGCTTTAAAGTGCTTACTCAAAAGCTTGAAACAAAAGCATTGGTACTGACCAGATAAGTATTCAAAATTAAAGAAGTACTATAGTTAAGCTGGAGAGCACAAATATACGAATATATGTAGTTCCTCCGCCTGGGAGGAAGACATTGAGTCTCCATCAACAGATCCTGCTCTGAATAGATCTTTTGACTAGTTTCCCATGTGGCAGGGAATTTGTGCTGACCCAGGCACACTCACCTTATCACACTTGTGATCAAGTACATGCATTCAAAAGACAACTGGTGAGAGCTAGAGCTACAGAGAAGCTACTAGTAACTGGTCTTTCTTCACTATCTTCCTGGTGGGGAGAAAGGGAGGAAAAGAAACAGAGTCAACTAGACTCTGAAAAATCTTACACTCCTCCGTTAAAAGCTAACTTTCCTAAGGTTTAACTAGGTCGTAGAATAAAAATATGTTAAAGAGTTCCCGGGCCCAGATAGTCAATCACTCACTTTATTATCACAAGCAAAAAAGAATCATGACACAACAAAGCAACGTGCAGTCCTGTTTCACAGGCTACATGACTCAGGAAATGAGGAATGAGTTGGATCTTTACATCAGCATTTACTGTAAGGTTAGGCTGATAATGAGTCTCTTTATAAGGTTTTCTACAATGCTTTCACCCACCAATCGCAAACGATCACCTAGCAACACAAGAATTAGTGCTAAAATATTTTCTGGCTCTACCATCGTTGAGGCTTCCAATGACTGCAGCAGTTATACTGCAATATCAACTGCTGCAGAAAGTCACAAGGAAAACAAGCTAAAGAAAAAATCAGGCTATTACTCATCTATGAAAAGAAACAATTCTACACTCAAAGAATCTGATCTAAAGTTGCTAGCTCTTCAAGTATTTCAACAGCAGCAGGCATAATAATTTTACTATGAACAATATTTTTATTTAGACTGAAAAAGCAAATAGAAAACGTTTAATGTACCCAATATTTAACCTGCTTGTAGGTTTTCAGCCACCAAATCCCAAGATTAATTTACATCTTTCAGGAAAGAATACCTATGAGCCTTGACAGCAAGTAAAAATGCCTGTTCCCTGACCCTTATTAAAGATGGCACATTGAGGGGATGGGGGGAGGGAAGGTTACCTTCTTTTTCTCGATGTTTCTAATTTTGTGTTTAAGGCATATGAGTCCATTATCAATATAGGTCTCATATGCTTGGGAAGGAGAGGCAGCAGAACTGAGAGTAGACTGCAAGGGGCTCATGGCCCGCTGGCTTTCCCCATGCTGACTGTGGTTCACTTGGGGCTTGGCTGACTTCATATTCCCCTCTCTTCCCTCCTCTGAATGGCCTGAAGGTGACTGGTAACCAAAAGGAGATGAAGAGAGTTGCACCATTGAAACAGATGAAGCTGAAGCAAGGGAAAAAAAAAAAAAAAGTTAGGTGTACAAGAAAATTAAGACTACAAGCAAAGCTTTAAGTTCCCTGAGAAGTCTAGACCCACTCTCCCGAATTCTCTTCCACAGGAGCGAGCTCAAAACCCAGTGATGCTTTAGGTACTATGCTTCCATCTCACTACTTTTAAGGCGATTAAGTGCCAAGCCCTAGCGCCTTTACGCAGGCAAAAATCTACAAGACGGGGGACGTTTCCAGAAATTCAACTTTCCACGGAGGGAGAACTGCTAAATCAAGCAAGGGCATCAGAGCTCCTCTCTTCTCGTCTCGGCCATCCACATTCTGAATAATTTCCATGGTCAAACGATGACACACACACACACACACACACAAAATAAAATAAAATAAATAAACAGGCTCTCCCCATTAGGACCGTTCGGCAGCCTTTCAACCCTCTTCCCATTATCCCTCCCCGCCAGCCCCAAACCCAGTTACAAACAACGCCATTTACACGAAAACCCCCACCCCGAACACACAACTCACACAATTCTCGTGGAGCCTCACTCGCTAACCAAGGAGCAAGCTTCTAGAACACGACCCCTAAACTTCCCCTTTAAACAGCTCCGGGGCCTGCAGGGCAAGTCCGTCGCTACCTGGACGTTTGCAGCGAGGTACCTGCGAGGCCCCGCGTGGCCTTTCTGCTCCGGTTTAGACTAAGCCGCAAGCCCTGAGGCCGCACCCGCGTGAAGGTTCCCGCTTACGCCGCGCCAGGGCTCCCCGCCCCCGCCCGCCGCAGCCTCTTGCGGGGCACCCCCGAGGCCAAGGGCGGGAGGGCCCCGCGCACGCCGGCGCGCATCCTCGTCCCCGCAGGGTCCCCTCGCCCCGGGGCGCGCGCAGCGACCCCCGCCCTCCCCACGGCAGTTCCCGGAGCCGCTTCTGCAGGGGCGTCCGGGGAGGCCGCCCGGGCCACCTGCCCCCTCCGGCCCCGCCCCGGGGATGCCGAGCCGCCCCTGCACCTCCTGCCCGCGGCGGCCGCCTCGCCTCGCCTCGCCTCGCCTCGCCTCGCCTCGCCCTGCCCACCGCGCCGCGCCGCCCCGCGCCCCAGGCCGCCGCAGCCCGGCTTCACCTCCGCAGGCCGCTGCCGCCGCCGCAGCCCGGGCCCGCCTCCGAAAGCCGGCGGGAGCCAGGAGAGCTGCGGAGGTGGACCGGCGCCACCCCGCACTCGCGTCTCCTCCCCCGCCTCCTCCCGCTCCCTCCCTGTCCTCGCGGGCGGCGTCTGCGGCGCCGGGCGCTCCGCCGACTCAGCCGCTCTCGCCCAGGCCCGCCCTTTCCGCCGCGCGCGGGGCTTATATAGGCGCGCCCCGCCCCCGCCCGCCCGCCCGCACGCGCAGCCTCGGGCCGCCCGGCCCCGCCCCCTTCCGGTGCCCCCGGGCCCGCCGCCGCCGTCTCGCCGCGGGTCCCGGCCCCCGAGGTCGTGCGGTCCCGGCCCGGCTGCGGCGCGGAGTCGGTCGCCAGGGGGCGCGTCCTCCCCGCGCTCGCGCAGACGGCGGGGCTCCAGGTGGGCCCTGCGCGTCGCCGGCAGCCCCAGCGGCCCCGCCCGACCTTGCTGATTGCGCGCGGCGACTAGTGCAGGCGCGACCTTGAGCAGGTGATCTCCATCGTCGGAAAAGGGCAGCGCGCCCTTGATGGGATGCCGGCGAGCCGAGCGGGAGCCTCCGGGGCTTTAGGCGCTCGCTCCTTCTTGGAACGTCCTCCCGGATTCCATCCTTCCCGGCAGGATGGGGGGGAGAGCACTGTTTCTTCAGAAAGGACTCCGCCTGTGGGAGCAGGATGCCCCCAGTCACCATTGCCATAAAATAAAATAAAAATAAAATAAAATAAAAAATAAAAAAACAGAGTGAGTGACTCCGCGCAACCCTCAGTGTAAGATTTATGTCTGTTAAGGCTGTGTCATTTGCTGCTTCGAAGCAGGTGGATCTGTTTGCGGTCAGAGAAAAGACAACAATCTTGATCAGGTTGCATAAAATGAAAAGACTGGAAACATCAGTATTTCTGAAGGAAGGCATGGTGTTTCTCATACCAAACGAGTAAGGGGGGTGGGGGGCAGAAAAACCACCCAGCCACATCTGGGCCCCAACATGTGTCCAGCTATTAGGCCCTATTTAGGTCCCGTCCCTGAGGCTCTGATTAAATGTATTTAGACTAGCAAGAAAAGAATAGAGGAGATTCCAAAATACAAAGAAACAAAGGTCTAGTTTTAAAAGTGTTAGTCAAGCCCACACAAAAACTAGCACGATTTTTAACATTCCTTGATACAGTGTTTGCAGCTTATTATCCCTCCTGAAGAAATTGTACCTTTAATGTTGCATTTTAGCTTTGAATCTCTGAATCCCATATGTGACCTTGAGGGTCAGACAAATATTCGACTGTACGTTTGTTTCATTGTTTGTAACTAGAGAGAACAGGAACTTCTGAACATGAAGAGAAACCAACAAACTGGATATAGTTTTTTTTTAATGTGAAGGACACGCTTTTGGATTAATAGGAAGCCACAAGGGCAGCCCGGGTGGCTCAGCGGTTTAGCGCCGCCTTTAGCCCAGGGCGTGATCCTGGAGACCTGGGATCCAGTCTGACATCAGGCTCCCTGCATGCAGCCTGCTTCTCCCTCTGCCTGTGTCTCTGCCTCTCTCTCTCTCTCTCTGTGTCTCTCTCATGAATGAATAATAAAATCTTTAAAATAAAATAATAGGAAGCCACAAAGTTACAGCACAGGTTATGACTGCTGTAGCCTGAACCAATACCTGAGAATGGTATTTCAGGCATATTAATCATGAAATAATTGCCTTCTAATTGACCAGAAAAAAAAAACTATCCCTTGAGTCATATAGATCTGGCCGTAGGTCCTAAATATTCCATTAAATGGCATAATTTGGAGTAATTCTGTATGGATTTATTTCCTAAAATGGATTCAGAAAATTAATCAAGAAAGAATACAAAAACAAAAATAATTAAATTTCAAGTCCAGTAAGGTACAGTCTGTATAAAGCATAACATAACATTTGCAGGAGATTGTACCTCAGTAGATAATGTTGAAGTAATGTCTTCCGAAAAAGAGAAAAAAAAGTGATTCAGAAAGCTTTCCTGCTAGAGAAGATCTCTTAAGCCAGTGAATCTGGCTTATTTTGGAACAACATGCCCAAAGCACAAATTTATTGTCGGTTTTCCCCTCCCCGACTCCCTATTTTCTACAGTACCTTGATTTGTCTTACCACCTATGAGACAGTATTTGCGGAAAGTCACCTCCAAGCTTAGCAAAGAAATAATAAAAAAATAAAATAAAATAAAATAAAAATAATAATATATTTAAAATGTGATTTTTTTAAATGTCCTTTCCAATCCATAGGGAAAGAATACATACATTCATTCATTCAACAAATATTTATCATTACATGTCAGTTATATCTCAATAAACCTGAAGGGAGACAAATATTAGGCATCTGCTATGTGTTGGGTGATAGGTATATAAT
Organism: Canis lupus dingo; assembly: GCF_003254725.2. Taxonomy (NCBI): domain Eukaryota; kingdom Metazoa; phylum Chordata; class Mammalia; order Carnivora; family Canidae; genus Canis; species Canis lupus. Next base: position 17,574,496 of record NC_064269.1, on the reverse strand, counting down.
GGTGAGTGAGAAAAATGTACACCTGCTCTCTTGGAGCTGAGTGGGAATTCAGTGAAAGCTGTCAGTAATAAGTAGCAAAAACAACCAACTCAGTAAAATAGAAAAACAAAAATGCTAAAGACTTATAATGGATGGTTTGTTTGATATCTATAAAAACAGCCAAACTTTACAACCTTTGAAAATGAAGGTTTTAAATATGCATTGTCTGGCAAATGTATGGTTCCTGCAGGGAAGGTTATACTGGGCAGTCACTTAAAATTAATGTAGCTTCATATTGTTGAAACTGGAGAGATTAATTCACCAAAGGATGCTGAAGCTGGTAGCATATGAGTGGAGATTCAAGAAATGATCTTAGAGGTTTAGTTACAGATGATAGAATTCTGCTTCTCAACAAGAAATCTGCTTCAAGGGACGCCTGGGTGGTTCAGGTTCAGCGGTTGAGCCTCTGCCTTCAGCTCAGGGCGTGATCCTAATTCCAGGATCCAGTCCCAGGATAGAGTCCCACATTGGGCTCCCTGCATGGAGCCCTGCTTTTCCCTCTGCCTAGGTCTCTGCCCCTCTGTCTCTCTCTAATGAATAAATTTTAAAGAAAGAAAAGAAAGAAAAGAAAAGAAAAGAAAAGAAAAGAAGGGAGGAGAAAGAAATCTGTTTCAAAACCTCTACAAGGTTTTGCAAAGTATTAACATGGAAAAAGAAAAAGGATCAAGAAAAATAAGAAGACTGAGAAAAATTCTTTTTTTATTTTTTTTAACATTTTATTTATTTATTCACGAGAGACAGAGAGAGAGGCAGAGACACAGGCAGAGGGAGAAGCAGGCTCCACGCAGGGAATCCAACATGAGACTCGATCCCAGGACTCCAGGATCATGCCCTGGGCTGAAGGCGACACTAAACCACTGAGCCACCCGGGCTGTCTGAAAGAAAGGAATTCTTAGGGAACATTTAACAAAGTAAAATTGTTTAAAATACTGAACTTTCACATGATTTCAAGATTCATAAGGGGTCTTTTCAAATATCTGAGGAGAGAAACTTATGAAAATAAAGGACTAGCCAATATTGACTTCAGGCAGAAAAATAGTTGCCACAATAGTTTCAGGCATTTTTGAGAGAATTCCTCTAGCTTCTAAAGTTAATATTCGTGTGGGCATATTTTTTCATAAAATTATAGTACCACACAAAAAAATCATAGTACCACATTCCCAGTGGTTTGGTTTATACTGCTTTTCTACTATTGAAATTAAATGCACTAATAGTGCTTCACGTTTGAATCCCTTTGAAATAAAAATGCTTGGGGCACCTAGCTGGCTCAGTTGGGGTCATGAGTTTGAACCCCATATTGGGTATAGAGATATGAAAAAAATATATATATATATGAAATAAAAATTCTCGGTAGAGAAATAATCAGTATAGGACTTGTGAATGTGTGTGTGGTCAATAATATCAACCCCATAAATATACAGTTTCTGTACAACTTCCAAATATTGTAAAGTGTCAACAACACAGACTTTGGAGCCACACAAAACTAGATCTCATTCTGACTTCTGCCCCTTACTTAATTGGGTGATCTTTTGAATAAGTTACCCAAATTCCCTCGAGGCCTCGGGTCCTCGAGTTCTAAGGCAGAGATAATAATACCTGCTTAACAGTGTTTTTAAGGACTTCATTTATGAAAAAGCATATTTTGAGGGAGCTGGCTGGCTCAGTGCAGTATGCAACTCTCGATCTTGGGGCTGTGGGTTTGACCCTCACTTTGGGTATAGAGATCACTTAAAAATAAAATCTTTTTAGAAAAAAGTTAAAAGCATATCTCTTGGTAAGGGGCCATGTAAACATATCCTTCACGGAGGTATCTTCATTTGATGCTTTTCTGGCAGAACAGAGACCAGCATTTCTACTGATAGCCTGAGGAAAACCAGATATAAAATAATCTTTTTACAGAATATTAATTAACATGATATTATGTGAAGTTTTTAAAAATGTCTGGATAATAATGAGTTAGGGACAACCAGGGCTAGGCAGGGCTAGGTAGGGGGCCTGGGAAGCCGGCTCACAAAAATCCCAAAAATGCCGAGGTGTAAGGAAACCAGAGATGATAAAGGAACAAACTAGGCCACCCTACCCTGAGGCGTGGGTGGGGAGGGTGTCTAGTTATCAACAGCTACTTGTGACCAACAAAGAATAACCAGATCCCAAAGAAGAAGTAAATCCTTAAAGATGTTATCAATAATCCTTACTCAGTGGTGATGTCAATAGATAATGTTAAAAGGATTTAAGTTCCAGGATGCCTGGGTGGCTCAGTGGTTAAGGTTGAGTGTCTGCCTTTGGCTCAGGGCGTGATCCCTGCATCCTGGGATCCAGTCCCACATGGGGCTTCCTGCATGGAGCCTACTTTTCCTTATGCCTCTCTCTATGTCTTTCATGAATAAATAACATCTTTTTAAAAAGTTGAAAAAAAAGCAAGCTCTATCCCTTATTATTGAGACAACCTTAGCTTTTTCCTTTGTATTTCCGTTATATTACATAAATGTGAATATAATATTGTATTAAAAAAGAAAATTAAGACAATCCACAGAATTGGAAAAATATTTGCAAATCGCATACCTGATAAGGTACTTGTATCTCCGGGACATCTGGGTGGCTCAGCAGTAGAGCGCCTGCCTTTGGCGCAGGGCGTCATCCCTGAGTCCCAGGATTCAGTCCCACATCAGGCTCCCTGCATGGAGCCTGCTTCTCCCTCTGCCTGTGTCTCTGCCTCTCTGTCTCTCATGAATAAATAAATAAATAATTTTTTTTTTTAAAAAGCACTTGTATCACCAGTAACATATATTGCATTATATATTGTTGTGTTATATACAATATATATTTTTTCATTTTTTTTTACTATTTTTTGTTAAGTAGGCTCCACATCCAGTGACTCACGATCCTGAGATCAAGACCTGGAAGCTTAACCGAGCCACCCTTGTACCCCTTATATATTTTTATCTAAGAATACATGAAGAATTCTTAGGCTAAATAATAAAAAGACAGGGATCCCTGGATGGCTCGGCGGTTGAGTGCCTGCCTTGGGTTCAGGGTGTGATCCCACAGTCCCAGGATTGCGTCCCACATTGGGCTCCCTACATGGAGCCTGCTTCTCCCTCTGCCTACATCTCTGCCTCTCTCTCTCTGTGTGTCTCTTATGAATAAATAAATAAAATCTTTTTTAAATAAATAAATAATAAAAAGACAAACCAATTTAAAAATGGGTAAAAAATCTGATTTAGGAATTTCTCCAAAGATGTACAAATAGCCAATAAGTACATGAATAGATGCTTAACATCACTGTTCTTCAAAGAAATTCTAATCAAAACACAGTGAGATGCCACTTCACAACTGCAAGGATGGCTCCATTAAAATGATAGATAATAACAAATGTTGACAAGGATGTGGATAAATTGGTTGGAACTCTCATACACTACTGGTGAGAATGTAAAATGGTGTAGCCACTTTGGACAACAGTGTGGGAGTTCCTCAGTTAAACATAGTTTCCATATGACCCAGCAATGCCAAGTATATACTCCTAGCTATCTATACCACCAGAAATGAAAACCTATCTCCACACAAAACTCTAAACACACATTTCCATAGCAGCATTATTCAAATAACCAAAAGGGAGAAACAACTCAAATGCCCATCAGCTGATGAGTGGAGAAATAAAATGTGGTATATTCATACCAAGGAATATTATTCAACAGTAAAAAAGAATTAGTGATTGTCTAGGGCTTGTAGGTAGTTTTTTTTTTTTTTTTAAGATTTTATTTATTTATGATAGTCACAGAGAGAGAGAGAGAGAGAGGCAGAGACACAGGCAGAGGGAGAAGCAGGCTCCATGCAGGGAGCCCGACATGGGACTCAATCCCGGGTCTCCAGGATTGCGCCCTGGGCCAAAGGCAGGCGCCAAACCACTGTGCCACCCAGGGATTCCCTTGTAGGTAGTTTTAGAGGGGAAATGAAGAGGGACCGCTAACTGTACAGGGTCTCCTGGTGGGGTGATGAAAATGTTCTAAGGTTGAGAGTGGTCATGGTTGCATACTTTTGTGAATATACTAAAAACCACTCAATTGTAAACTTTCAGTGAGTGAATTGTACAGTGTTGCAGATTGATTTGTGTCCACCAAAAAGATATGTTGGAAAAAAAAAAAAAAAGATATGTTGAAGTGCTAACCTCCAGTACCTGAGAACCTTACTTTACTTAGAGATAAGGTCTTTGCAGATATAATCAAGTTAAGGTAAGATCATACTGGATGAGGGTGAGCCCCAAATCGAATGGTGTCCTCATTAGAAGAGAGAAACTTGAAGACACTGAGGAGAAATGGAAAAGAAAGCCATTCAAAGACAGAGATAGTGGGATGCCTGGGTGGCTCAGCAGTTGAGCATCTGCCTTTGGCTTGGGGCGTGATCCTAGAATCCTGGGATCGAGTCCCAAGTCAGGCTCCCTGCATGGAGCCTGCTTCTCCCTCTGCCTGTGTCTCTGCCTCTGTGTGTGTCTCTTGTGAATAAATAAATAAAATCTTTAAAAAAATAAAAATAAAACCTTAGAGCTAACCAGATTGCTGACAACCACCAGAAACTAGAGGAACAGGCAAGGAGGGATTCTTAACCTGAATCTTTGGAGGGCTCATGGCCAGGCTGACACCTTGATTTTTGGACTTCTAGTCTCTAGAACTGTGAGAGAATAAATTTCTGTTGTTTTAAGCCACTTAGTTGGTAGTAATTTGTTATATAGCAGTCTTAGGAAACTAACACATATGGTGTGTGGGTTTTATCCTAATAAAGTTTGGGGTTTCTTGGTTTGTTTGTTTTTTTTTTTTTTAAAGATTTTATTTATTTATTCATGATAGTCACAGAGAGAGAGAGAGAGAGAGAGGCAGAGACATAGGCAGAGGGAGAAGCAGGCTCCATGCAGGGAGCCCGACGTGGGATTCGATCCCCGGTCTCCAGGATCGTGTCCTGGGCCAAAGGCAGGTGCTAAACCGCTGCGCCACCCAGGGATCCTTTTTTTTTTTTTTTTTTAAAGGACTCTGGTTTTAGTTTTGTCATAAGTGGAAATTTATATACTCTTATGTCAGAGAGCATTGAAGCATAGAAAGCAAAGGAAAGCCCTAACCATGAAAATTTCCCCTGGGGGGACCAGAATTCATGTTTCATGCATTGGAACTGTTGCAGCTGCCAGGTGGTTTAATTCATTGGTTCCTGGGTCTTTTATTCTTTCTTATCTCAGAAATCCTTGTCTCACCTGGGTTTAATTCTGTAACTGGGCCACAAACAAAACAATCTTGCTCTCTCATTTTCTTACATCACTTACTTTCTCAGTTGAGTTCAGAGTCTCAGATTTCCTAGGAGGAGCCTGGATAGAAAACAGTGTGAGGTTCTTTGCACTCTTCTAGACCCCAAAATTTGCACCAAGTGATGTTTGTTATGCAAAATGAGATATTGTCTCATTTGTACCTTTGGGGTTTTAATTTGTGGAGGTGACTGAATGACAGCACAGAAAGGTCAATGCCTTTGAAAGAAGATCCGTGGTACTTACATTTCCCATGAGCAGGGCGCCTGCCACACCACACAGGGCCACGTGGGAAGCATCAGGTTTTGGTGAAGAGGCAGAAACAGGAGTGAAGGGAAGGCACAGGCCAGGGCTGTAATTGGGGTTTCTGCAGAAAAGACAAAGCAGAGCAAAGTAATCAGGTTAGGATTGGTTAGTCTGAATAATTTGAGCGGCTTCACACTATAGAGAGTGATTTCTAGTTGGCGGGGGATGATTTTTTTTTTTTTTAAGATTTCATTTATTTATTCATGAGAGACACAGAGAGAGAGGCAGAGACACAGGCAGAGGGAGAAGCAGGCTCCATGCAGGGAGCCCGACGTGGGATGGGGCTCAATCCCGTGTCTCCAGGATCACATCCTGGGCCGAAGGCGGCGTCAAACCGCTGGGCCATCGTGGCTGCCCATGGCAGGGGATGATTTAGGGCAAGAGAAATATTGGCCTGGTGTGTGAGAGTTAGTATAAGAAGATGTGTGAGTTCCAGACAAGTTGACTTGCAGAAGATAAAGGCTGCTGTGATGCATGGATGCCATATGGACATCCAGAATCTAAAAACACAATACATATCCCATCGCTTATTACCTTCAGACCGAGTCTCCCATGGACCCAGGTACATTGTCTGAGAGGTGAACAGCTACATCATCTTCCCTGTTGTTTGGAATTGTTTGGGAATGAAACTTTTCTTCCTACCTTTACTTTCTTCGGTCATTGGCTCCCTGAAGCCCTGCATCCCTCCTTTTTTTTTTTTTTAAAGATTTTATTTATTTATTCATGATAGTCACACACACAGAGAGAGAGAGAGAGAGAGGCAGAGACACAGACAGAGGGAGAAGCTGGCTCCATGCACCGGGAGCCTGACGTGGGATTCGATGCCAGGTCTCCAGGATTGCTCCCTGGGCCAAAGGCAGGTGCCAAACCGCTGTGCCACCCAGGGATGCCCCCTGCATCCCTCCTAACTGCCAGTCTGTCCTAACAGGTCTGATCACATCACTTCTCTATCATCAGTGAAAGATCAAAACAAAATTTGAGTAGTTCCCTACTGCCCTCAAGATAAAATGTTCATTGTAAATTATTTAAATTTTACTTTTGAATAGCTAATGCAGCACAGCCACTCTGCAGAAGGAAATGTCTCCCTTCCGGCTTATCCTCACTTCCCTTCCTCCAAAGCCACCAGCATTTTCTATGTATCTTTCTTTCTTTTCTTTTTTTCTATGTATCTTTCTATAGATTTTTGTGCATATATGGTGAATGCACACATATATTTTCCCATGACCATCTCTTTTAGCCAAATGTTTGCATACAAAGACCACTTCAGCTTGGCTTTTTTTTTTTTTTTTTCCCACCTAATGCAATATCTTTGCAATCATCCCATATCACTGTCAAAGGAGCCATGAGAGACACACACACACACGCAGAGGCAGAGAAACAGGCAGAGGGAGAAGCAGGCTCCATGCAAGGAGCCTGATGTGGGACTTGATTCCGGGTCTCCAGGATCACACCCTGAGCTGCAGGCGGCACTAAACCAAACCGCTGAGCCCCCGGGGCTGCCCCATCTAACCCATTCTTTAGTTAAGAATTTTAAGGGTATTTCTAACCTTTTGCTCTTACAAACAATGCCGCAATGAATAGTCTTACTCATGTGCCATTTTGCACATTTGTGAGAGTGTCTGGAGAAGAAAAATCCTTAAAAGCAGAATTACTAAAACAAAACAAAACCAAACAAAACAAAACAAAAACAGAATTACTGAATCTGTCGTACTTTGATAAATGTTTCCAAATCCCTCCACCCCCAGTAAAAGCAGTACCATTTAGATTCCCATCAGCAACATACAATGAGGTCTGTTTTCCTAAGCCTCATTAACTTGTGTACCATTTGCCATGTGCCCTGCTCACATTCCTAAGACCTGTCAGTGTGCTCCTGTGATTTACAACTGTGAGAATCTGCATCCTTGTGCCTCAGGACCTACCCTTCCCATCCCCAAATGCAGAAGGTGCTCTGTGGGATTGTGGGTGAGGTCAGGTGCACAGATAATTACCGCTCCCCACCCCCATACACAGCAGCCCTCACCCCTGACTTTTCAGGTCCTTCATCCCTCAGGTGGGGTAGTTCTGAAGTTTATATGTTGCATTATCTCCCAGAATTCTCCCACAAAGTCGCTAGCTTAATAATGGACCTTTCATTAGCTGTTTTACTTTTTCTGTATCACTCCCCTACTTCCCTTTCCAGTGTCCCTTTCCAGATGTCCAATTTGAAATGCCTTCCTTGGTTTCTCTTTGTTTGAAATTAAAATCAGGCAAAAGTAGGGTGGGCAAGCTCTACCTCCCCAAAAGTAATTGAGCTACTTCTTGATCTAAATGTTCCCCAATATGTCTCACGCTCACCACAATGTTGATATTTTTCAGCCTATTGGAAACTAATCTTTTTAAAACCATGCTGCTTTAATTAAAGCTTTAAAGCAGATGTCTGTGCCAGAACAAATTCAGTGAATTACCTCTTTAAAAATAAGAATATTTTGTTGGGATGAGTACTAGGAGTTATATGTAAGTGATGAATCACTAAATTTCTATTCCTGAAACCAATACTGTACTATATGTTAACTAACTTGAATTTAAATAAAAAATAAATTAAATTTAAAAATAAGAATATTTCCTGGGGCACCTGGGTGGCTCAGCCAGTTGAGCATCACACTCTTAATTTCTACTCAGGTCATGCATGATCTCACTGTTGTAGGATCAAGCCCCAGCAGGGAGTCTGCTTCTCCCTCTCCTCTTGCTCCTCCCCCCTGCTCATGCTCTTTCTCTCTCTCTCAAATAAATAAATATAATATAAAAAAAAAAGGTGAGGCATTAAACCTAACAAGAAAATAAATAAATAAATAAATAAATAATATAAATAAATAAATAAATAAATAAATAAATAAATAAATAAACCTAACAAGAAAATCCGATGATGGGGGAGGTCAGAGCAGTAGACTTTATTTGCAAAAGTATTCCCTGGGGACATTCATGGGGGGGTACAGTACACTTCCTCTCAAAAGCGTCTGCACATCCAGGTACTTTTTCCTGGAGTGCTCCTTTTCCCCAGGGTTAAGTTCTCCCTCCAGTTCCTGACCTTGTCAAGAGTCAGCCTGGCTGCCAGCATTCTGGGAATCAAGTTAGGGGAACAAGCTTGGGAATCTTACTTTGCAAGATACTGATTTCTACTTAGTCCCCCTGCTTTCTGCAGAGCTCCCTGCCATTCCCCCCTGCCTGAACTCTGAGTCCTTCCATTCAGTACCCTTCCCTTTTCTTCCCCTGGGCAGAGGGAGAGTGATCAGTTGCCTGTGGTGTGAGAAGGGATTTGGGACCTAACTGCTCAGAGTCCTTCCATCCAGTACCCTTCCCTTTTCTGCCTGGGGCAGAGGGAGATTGATCAGTTGCCTGTGGTGTGAGAAGGGATTTGGGACCTAACTGCTCCATTTAGAATTTCAACCTATCTTTCTTTTTTCAGCCCTGTTCTCAACCTACCTTCAGAGATAATTGGCTGCATGATTCCTGAGATTTTCTAGGTTCCTAAAGCAAGGTTTTGCTTCTTGGTTTCCCCTCTGCAGGCAGCATGGTTTCAGCTTTCTCTGGTCGGCTAGATTAGTTAGTAATTGCCCAGCTGCTTTTTGGCTTTCAAACTTTGATTGACATCTCTCAACTGTTCTTCTGCTGTCCCCCCTCCAGCTCTCTTCTTCCTCAGAGGTTTAACTCTATTTTAATCCCTTAAATGTCATCTCGGTGGAGATTCAGGAAGGAGCAGAGGTGAATGCGAGTATACGTATACAATCTTTCAGGTTTAACAAGAAACCTGTGCTTTTAACCTCTCTGGTAGGCCGAATCTCTGTGTGACTTGCATGTCTATCCTCCACAGAGATGACAATTTTCTTCAAGGCTGAGACCTGAAAATAAAGAAGTTCCCACACTCCTAGGAAAAGATGAAATGTCCTGTAGTTAGAGAGACAAGGAACCACCAGAACCAGTTCTGAACAGCTTGCCTCAGTTTAATGAATCAATGGCAACTTCCCTAAGTGAGCACACTTCTGAAAGTCAGCCAGAAATGGCCCCGAGTTTTTGAAAGCCAGCCAGCTCACACTGTTCTCGTCTAAACAACAAGCAGGTTTCCACAGCGGGCATCAACCCCCTCCCGCCTCTGAAACTCCACTAATCCCTGACTCCACACTTCCCAAACACTAGCTAGATCAGCTCCTTGCTTCGCTGGAGAAGGCTGTTCTTCAGTAAGGATTCAATCTGGCCTTTCTTTTAGGCCCTGAGGGGTAGTCTTTTCCTCTGACAGACCTTAGCAACTACCACCTGTCAGGCACATGGGAAGTATTCGTGGGCAGATAAGGAAAGCCAAGGGCAACTCTGTCTGAAATAAAAGGGCCTGGGCTGTCTACCCTAGTGAGCCCAGTGGCAAGGCTAAAGTGGTAATAGCTATATATAGGCATGCCTTGCAGATATTGTGGGTTCGGTTGCAGATTACCGCAATAAAGCAAATGTCACAATAAAATGAGTCCAATGAATGTTTTGGTTTCCCAGGGCAGTATAAAAGCTATGCTTACACGAAACTGTAGTCTGCTAAGTGTATAATAGCATTATGTCTAAAAAACAACGTACATACCTTAATTTTAGAATGTTTTGTTAAGGGGCACTTGGGCAGCCTGGGTGGCTCAGCAGTTTAGTGCCACCTTAGGCCCAGGGTGTGATCCCGGAGACCCAGGATGAGTCCCACGTCGGGCTCCCTGCATGGAGCCTGCTTCTCCCTCTGCCTATGTCTCTGCCTCTCTCTGTCTGTGTCTCTCATGAATAAATAAATAAAATATTTTTTAAAAGGGGGGGCATCTGGGTGGCTCACTTGGTTAAGCATCTGCCTTCGGCTCAGGTCTCCTCCTGGGATGGAGGCCCACTGCAGGCCCCTGCTCAGTGGGGAAACTGTTTCTCCCTCCCCCTCTGCCTGCTGCTCTGCCTACTTGTGTTCTCTCTCTCTCTCTTTCTGTCAAATAAATAAGTAAAATCTTTTAATAAAATAGTTTATTAAGATTAAAAGTATCTTTTAAGAGGCTAACCATCGGGGATCCCTGGGTGGCGCGGTGGTTTGGCGCCTGCCTTTGGCCCAGGGCGTGATCCTGGGGGCCCGGGATCGAGTCCCGCGTCGGGCTCCTGGTGCATGGAGCCTGCTTCTCCCTCTGCCTGTGTCTCTGCCTCTCTCTCTCTCTGTGACTATCATAAATAAATAAATAAATAAATAAAAATTTAAAAAAATAAAAAATAAAAAATAAAATAAAATAAAATAAAATAAAAGGCTAACCATCACCTGAGCTTTCAGTGCATTGTAATCACTGATCTCAGGTCGCCCAAATAAACATAGTAACAACGAAAAAGTTTGAAGTATTGTGAGAATTACCACAATGTGACACAGAAACACAAAGTGAATAGATGCTGTTCGGAAAAAATGGTACGGATAGGCTTGCTCAATGCAGGATTGCCACAAACCTTCAGTCTGTTAAAAGAAAACAACAACTATGAAGTGCAATAGAAGCACAATAAAATGAGGTATGCCTGTTTATATATACATATTTATAAATGTAGGTTTAAATAAAATTCATTCAACATTGATTCATCAATCCAAAGTTATAGGTATGAGAAACAAGTATGTTTCCCTGCCGCCTTTGATTCAATATAATTAACAATATGTAACCTGAAGAATGAGTCATGGTAGTTATTCTCCTCAAAACCAAACTTACACACAGCATCCTTCCTAACCGATACAGAAATGGACCTGTTCTTGCCATATCTTTCATCTGAAATCTTTCGATGGCTCCCCATTGCTTATAGCATAATGCCCAGATTCATGAGAAAACTCACAGGGCCTCTTCAGAGGGGGCCCTCTCTGCAACCCACCTGCTACTTATCCTCCCGCTAGAATGAAGCCCTCCAACCATGCGAACTGACTCCCTGGACTGGCCAAGCTCTCCCTCATCTGGGGCCTTTGCACACCTCAGACCCCTGGCCTGAAGGCTTCCCCTCCACCCCCCCCCCCCATTTGTCTACCTCATTCACAGGCAAGCTTAAGTCTCCACTGAGGCATCACTTACTCTGCAAGAAGGGTTCTAAAGAACCCCGACTTCACATTTTTCTTTGGAAAAGTACACTGCATGAGAAAAAACTTTTCACCAGTAAGCTGAGCTCCTTGAAGGTAAAGACTGTGTCTGGGTTAACATTTTATTCCCCCGGTTGGCTTAGTGTCTGAGTCAACTTAGACACTCAGTATATATACTTGCCTGATTAACTGAATTTAGTAAAACTATGAATTTTACTGATGAGAAATTTGAGGTCAAGGGCTTGAGTGATCCAAGCCATTGAGTAAGCTGATAGAGATAGAATAAAGCACAACTCCCTGGCACCATCAGCCAGCATTCCTTCTGCAACACTAGCCAAGCATCTTGGCTTCAGCTCCATGCATGTGCCAAACAACTGCTTAGAAACTACTGGTTAGGAAGCAGTGCATTTGGCTCAGATTTGCATATATACCTGCTAGATGAAGCCTGTTAATTGTGTCAGTTGAATTCTCAAAACACTGATTTTTCACAAATATCCTCTGTCAGTCTCCAAAAAAAGTATATTTAAAATCTCATTCTAGGGATCCCTGGGTGGCGCAGCGGTTTGGCGCCTGCCTTTGGCCCAGGGCGCGATCCTGGAGACCCGGGATCGAATCCCACGTCGGGCTCCCGGTGCATGGAGCCTGCTTCTCCCTCTGCCTGTGTCTCTGCGCCTCTCTCTCTCTCTCTCTTCTATCATAAATAAATAAAAATTAAAAAAAAAAACAAAAAAAACATTAAAAAAATAAAATAAAATAAAATAAAATAAAATCTCATTCTAGGGATGCCTGGGTGGCTCAGTCAGTTAAGGGTCTGCCTTTAGCTCAGGTCATGACCTCAGGGTCCTGGGACAGAGCCCCTCATGGGGCTCCTTGCTCAGTGGGGAGTCTGCTTCTCCCTCTCCCCCTGCTTGTGCTGTCTCCATCTGTCAAATAAATCTTTTTTTAATTAAAAATAATAAAATCTCAAATTATAAATTTGTCTGTTTTTCCTTATAGTTCTATCTACCTTTTTTAAAAAGATTTTTTTTATTTTATTTATTCATGACAGAGAGAGAGAGAGAGGCAGAGACACAGGCAGAGGGAGGGGGAGAGAAGCAGGCTCCATGCAGGGAGCCCGACGTGGGACTCAATCCTGGGCCTCCAGGATCACACCCCGGGCTGAAGGCGGTGCCAAACTGCTGGACCACCAGGGCTGCCCTCTATCTACCTTTGATTTGTGTGTATCATAGACCTGTGGCTGGTTGCACATAATGTCATAACTATTATATCCTCTTGGATTGAGGTTCCTTTTATCACTATGAAATGTTTTGGTTGATCTCTTTTAAGATTGTTCACCTCTAATACTATTTTATTATTTGCCTAACAAATTTTTAGATGTCTTTTTCTAATCTTTGAGCATTGTTTGTAGATAACAGCAATCTTTTTCTTCTTAGGCCGTTTTTTTTTTTAAGATTTTATTTATTTAGGGATCCCTGGGTGGCGCAGCGGTTTAGCGCCTGCCTTTGGCCCAGGGCATGATCCTGGAGACCCGGGATCGAATCCCACGTCGGGCTCCCGGTGCATGGAGCCTGCTTCTCCCTCTGCCTGTGTCTCTGCCTCTCTCTCTCTGTGACTATCATAAATAAATAAAATTTAAAAAAAAAAGATTTTTTTTATTTAATCATGAGAGACACAGAAAGAGGCAGAGAGACATAGGCAGGGGGAGGAGAAGCAGGCTCCTCACAGGGAGCCCGAGGTGGGACTTGATCCCAGGACTCCAGGACCACGCCCTGGGCCGGAGGCAGACACCCAACCACTGAGCCACCCAGGCATCCCCTTAGGCCTGTTTTTAATTCTTTGTAATAGATAATGAGAAAGTTTCAGGGCACCAACATTTCAGAATACTGAGACACAGAAGACTGTTAAAGAGAATTTATTTTTCCCTTTACTCTCTATCTTAAACAATGCTGAAAATTCCTTAAAAAGTTATATATAGGGGCGCCTGGGTGGTGCAGTCGGATGTGTACCTGATTCTTGGGTTCAGCTTGGGTCTCATCTCAGGGTCTTGGGATAGAGGCCTGCATTGGGCTCTGCATTTTCAGGGAGTCCTCTTGCATTTCTCTCTCCCTCACCTGTCCACTCTCTTTCTCTCGCTCTCGCTCTTTCAAATAAATCTTTTTTTTTTTAAGTTTTATTTAGAATTACCACATGACCCAGCAATTCCACTCCTAGGTATATTCCCAAGAGAAATGAAATATATCCACACAGAAACTTGTACACAAATGTTTATGGCAGCATTATTCATAATAGCCAAAAAATAAAACCAACTCAAATGCCCATCAATGAATATATGCAGAAATTGTCATACATACATACAATGGAATATAACTTAATCATAAAAGTAGGGAAGTACTGGTATATGCTACAACTTGGGTGAACCTGGAAAACATTATGTTAAGAACGAAGCCAGACACAATAGGTCACATAACTGAATGATTCCTTTATATGATATATCCAGAAAAGGCAAATCCACAGAAGACAGAAAGCATATTAATGGTTACCAGGAGGTTAGGGAAGTGGGCAGTGATCACTTAAATGTATGGATGTTTATGATGATAAAGTATTTTTTTAATTTCCTTTTTTTTTTAAGATTTAATTTATTTATTTGAGAGAGAGAGAGAGAACTCAGGAACAGGGGGAGGGGGGAGAGGGGGAGAGAGAGAAAGAGAGAAGCAGACTCCCCCCTGAGCAGGGAGCTCAACGCAATGTGGGCTCCATCCCAGGACCCCAGGGTCATGCCCTGAGTCAAAGGCAGGCACTCAACAGACTGAGCCACCCAGCACCTCTGTGATGAAAAAGTATTAAAACTAGAGAGAGGGAGCAGCCCAGGTGGCTCAGCGGTTTAGTGCCGCCTTCAGACCAGGGCCTGATCCTGAGTCCCGGGATGGAGTCCCAAGATCGAGTCCCATGTCAGGCTCCCTACATGGAGCCTGCTTCTCCCTTTGCCTCTCTCTCTCTCTCTCTCTCTGTGTCTGTCTCTCATGAATACATAAAATCTTTTTTAAAATTTTAACAAAATAAATGAAAAAAAAATGAACTTAAAAAAAAAAAAAAAAAAAAACTAGAGAGAGGGATGCCTGAGAGTGGCTCAGCCATTGAGCATCTGCCTTCAGTCCAGAGCCTTATCCTGGAGACCCAGGATCGAGTCCCATGTCGGGCTCTCTGCATGGAGCCTGCTTCTCCCTCTGCCTGTGTCTCTGCCTCTCTCTTTGTGTCTCTCATGAATAAATAAATAAAATCTTAAAAAAAAAAATTAGAGAGAAGTGGTAGTGACGCAACATTATGCATGCACTAAATGCCAGGGGATTGTACAGTTTCTAATGGTTAATTCTGTAATCTGTGAATTTCACCTCCACAAAAAAGTGAATACATAGACCAGCAGCAGATGTTGCCTTGTGCTGATGAGATGAATTACTTTTTGGGAACATGTAAGCAGTTCTGATCTCATTTACTTACCTTGGCAATGAAACAGGGGGTTTGTCTGCGATTTACAGCCAAATCTGTGGCATGTCCAAGTGTCTGCTTCAAAGGGGGGAAATGTTCTCGTTTTATAACCTCTCCCGGGGCAACAATTATAGGCTGTGGTAACAATTCACTTGTAACTCTAGTACTTGAGTTTCATAGAAGAACAGGCCTAATGGGCAGGCTCTTCTTCAACAGCAACATTAAATAACAAAAATGAATAGCTTCTGAATAAAGATATTTATTAAATTAGATTTTTCTGGCAGAATTTACTCTGTTCTTATCTCATTTTGCAATATACACGATTTATCTTCTGGAAGAAGGGACAACACACATCTTCTTGGGTAAGATATTTCATGGCTGATTTTTCTGGGTTCAGTGATCTTCAATTTTTCAGAGGTAGGGATTTTAGATATATGGTCACTGCCCTTCTGTCCCAAGCATTGTTCCTGCCTGGCACAGATAGCCCCAAAGACATGCTGCCTAGACCTTCGAACGGTGGAAGTTGGAGATATTTGCCAGGGGTCCGTGGTATACTAGTTAGCTTTGTTGCGTCCCAAATCATCCCAAAGCCCAGCGGCTTAAAATAACACCCGGTTATTCAGTTCACAATTCTGTGGGTCAGCAATTTGGACTGGGCTCAGTGGAGAGTTCTATGGTCCTGTTCATGCATTTGTAGTCAGCTGCTACACATGCAGTCAGTTGGCTGGTCTGCTGGAGTTTGGCTGGTCCTAAGTAGCCTCACTTACATGTCTGACAGGTGGCTAGCTAACAGCTGGGGCACCTTGGTCCTTCTCTGTGTGATCTCTTATCTTCCCTCAGGCTAGCTAAGGCTTATTCACTTAGTAGCAGTGTTTACAATCACATAGTGTCACTCTCATCACATGTTTTTGCTCAAAGAAAGTCAAAAGACCAGCCCAGGATTAAGGGGTGGAGAAAGATACCATGTCTTGGTGGGAGGTATATTGTGACCATTTTTGCAATCTTCCACCTGAAGTCACTATTTTTGCTCCAGTAACCCATTATTCCCCATACCAGTTTCCCCTAGACCTCTTCTAGGCCTGACAGCCACCAGGCATGAGGCCCACTTGGTCACTGATCCTTTGTGATCATACTCTTTCTCACCTCAATCATGGATCATTGGTTTCTCTTTTATCTGATTCCATGTATATTCAGGTCCAGAACACCTTCTCAGTTTCTGAACCTCAGAGAATTTCTTTCTTATTTTTAAGCATGGCCTTGGTCCCCTAGACTTAGTGTAACAGATGAAGCAGCAGGGCTAGCTGAGGACAAAGCACAGCTGCATCCCACAGAGGACCCCACCCAGGGTGGGATATGTGTGACATTCTTCAGGAAGTTTCCAATTGTCTTAAAGTTAATACCTCCTGGAGGGAAAAGCAATCTTTAACATGACAATGGCAAGGCCTCCAGTATCTTGTAGGTCCTCCTTAGCATATGAAGATCCTTTTGAAATCTCCCCATTTGCTTACTTCCCCCAACCCCTGGGTATATAATCAGCCACCCCTCACAGGCCCTGGGCAGCCACTCTTCCTGCCCATCAGTCCTGTTCCTGTGTTTAATAAAACCACATTTTGCACCAAAGACATACCAAGAATTCTTTCTTGGTCATTGGCTCCAGACCTCACCTATATTCCAAAACTTCATCATAACATAGGATTTATCATCTAAATGGGGCCTTGTGAGGATGAAATGGAGCATCATGAATAATTAAGCTAGGACAGCAAGCATAAACTGGGTGTGGCTGGGGCAGCCCGGGTGGCTCAGCGGTTTAGCTCCGCCTTCAGCCCAGGGAGTGATCCTGGAGACCCGGGATCGGGATCGAGTCTCACGTGTAGCACGGAGCCTGCTTCTCCCCTCTGCCACTCTCTCTGTGTCTCTCATGTAAAAACAAGCAAACAAAACTGGGTGTTGCTATTTAAAGCCTCAGTGGTGGGGCACCTCAGTCATTTAAGCGCCTACCTTCACCTCAGGTTGTGATCCCAGGGTCCTGAGATTGAGCCCTGAATGGGGGGGTGGGGGGGGCGGGGGGTTGGTCCTTGCCCTGCAGGGAGTCTGCTTCTGCCACTCCCCTAGCTTGTGCTCTCACTCACTCACTCAAATAAACAAAACTTTGAAAAAAAATCATAGTTCTGACAAGCTTGTTTTCCAGTTTTCCAGCCCTCAAACTGAAAGCAAAAAATTAGAGGGTGAAGAATATTGAAAAAGATACTTGGGCATGTTTGCTGATGGCTTGAGGGTGAGAGGAAAGACAAAAATAGAGAAACACAGAAAAAAAAATCCTCAATATCTAGAATTATTTAACAAATATGTCTTCAATCTTCAATAGTCCATGATATTATTGTTGTAGGATAGGACAGTTCATTTTGATTATAATAACTTTAGATGATTAGGAAAAATCCAGAATGTACTAAATAAAATATGTTTTAGAATGATTCCCATTAAAAAGTAAAAAAGAAAGCTTATGCTGAAAGGGGACGTCAATTTCACAGCTTTATTTTATTTTTAGGCCTTGAGTTGTTGTAAAGAGTCCTATGGCTTTGCTGAAGGTAGAGTGTGGAAACTAGGAGGATGTGAGCTCCCCCCCACCCCCACCCCAGGAATAAAAAAAACAGAGAATGAAAGACCAGAGACCAGGACAGAAAGGCTTTTCTTCTAAATCCCAGAATTTTTGCCAATTCTCCAGAGTGGTTATTATTTCTATTCTCTTCCTGTTTTCTTTGAAGTCAAAAGTGACTCTCTGTATTTCATCTTCCCAAGCAGCAAGGAAGCAGGAAGTTGAGGAGCATATTTCCCATCCCCACTTCCTCAGGTATGCTAAGCATGAAGAGGAGGGTAGAGCGGCTAGCTTCACACCCTAGAAGAAAAAGAAAGTCCTATTTCCTCAGTTCTGCAGTGAAGAGAGAACCTGGGACATCCATCTCAATCCAGAGAAAAGGCCATGATTCTCTTACTTTATCAAGCACTAAATTGCCTGGTGAGCTTGTTAAAAACACAGATTGTTCTCTCCAGAGTCCATGATTTAGTAGGCTGGGACTTGAGAATTTGCATTTCTAACAAGTTCCCAGGTGATGCTGATGATGCGGGTTCAGGGACCAGAACTACAGCAGACATGGGCCCTGGTCCTGACTAAGCATCAGAATCACCCAGGAGGTTTAAAAAAAACAAAAATAAAAACAGATTCTCAGAGCTTCAGGCCAGAATCTACCAATTAGAATCTTCCAAATTGGGACTATGGGCATGTGTTTGCTTATTTCATAAAGCTCTCCATTAGATCTTGGTGTTCAGTCGGTGTGGTGTTTCATAGCCCCTGAGTACCCAGAAGCAGGCTAAGCACTTAGTCAGTGTTTAATAAAGGCTTACTGATGGACTGATTTAGACCCAATGCTTTCAAGCAGTTAAATATGAATCCTTTAGTATGCTAATTTTATTTGATTCGTGATGATGATATTCTTTGAAAAATATCAGTACTGGCCTATTGGCCACATAAAAATGAACACTCTTGTAAAGGAAGTCTATTCGAATAGACAAATCTGTCTACTTGAATAGACAACCTCTGGCCCAGCCATGCAAATCACCAGAATATTTCCATGGCAACATGACTTTTTTTAATGCCCAAATGAAGCTATTGTGAGACTCTCTCAGATTTATCAATTAAAAATAGTTGTCTTTTGGGGTGCTTGAGTGGCTCAGTTGTTTAAGCATCCAACTGTTGATTTTGGCTCAGGTTGTGATCTCAGGGTCATGGGATCAAGCCCCACATAGGGCTCAGGGGGAGTCTGCTTGGGATTCTCTTTCTCCTTCTGCCTCCCTTACCTACCACCACCCCCCTCATCTGGCACGCATGCACTCTCTCTCAAATAAACAAATATTTAATTAAAAAAAAATAGAGAGAGAAAGAAAACTAGTTTATCTTTTATCGGAATATCCTAACAGTGTAACCAAATTGGTAGCTCATACACCGATCAAAATTCAGTAGATTAGACATTCCCATGCAGCACCAGTTTCCCGATATCCTTCATAGATTGGTTTTAACCACGTATTTTTCTTGGCAATAGTTTAAATATTTAGCAGAACTTGAAAACAGAAAAAATATTGTTCCCACTGTTTTAAGTCTTTCATTAAATAAGAAGTAATGTTGTCATTTCAATGATCTTCTCCAACCATAAATCAGAGATCATCGAAGGTCCAAATTGTGTAATTGTCTATTTTCTTCATTTCTGTGATGACCTATCTTGGTTCTGGGTCAGACTTCTTGCTAATGAACATTTAAATTCTGTCCAACCTATTTAGCTGAAGTAGATCATTAAGGTTTGTTTTCTTACAGACTGGCACAAATATAGGAAAAGTGGCTTATGAGCTTAACTCTGAATTGTGGTTAATTCAAAGAAGTTGGTCACTGTGTAATTTATAGATTGAGTATTGAACTCATTTCTGAAATGAGATAATAATGAGCTATTATTGACCCAAATGGAAAGACACACCCCATATTCATTAATAATATGCAAAAACGGAATTTTATCATTCTACTTGTGATGACAAAGAGCACAAAAGCAATGTGAAAATTAACTTAATTGGAAATATTGTAAAATTATTTTCAACATCATATGTTAAAAGTAAGGAGCTGCTTTGATTGCTAAGTAGATAATAAAGAAAACTAAAGTAGTAAGCCTGGTTAATTTGTGCAAGTGCTTTACAAATTACTTATTTTCTAGAACCATCATAACACTTAATAATAGTGGTCCATTTAATAGGAAGACTGTTTGAGTTGAAATAGCAGAAGACAGTTAAGTAGATTTTAGGAAAGACTACAAGTTGTTCAAAAAGTTCTCTAAATGATACATCTTTTGTATCCAGAGAGCTAAAAAATACATTCCCCAGGATCTAGTCCTTTCCCTGGCATGTAGTTGGCAGTCTGTAAGTATTTGTGGAAGGAAGAAAGGAAGGGAGGAAGGGAGGGGAGAAAGTGGGGAGAGAAGAAATAAATACCAGGGAAAAAGCTTTAAATCTCTTTTCTCTTATCTCCTGGGCACCAGAGAAGTCTGGGTGCTAGAGAGAAACAATCTGGGAATCAACTCTGACTCTTATCCTAGAATTAATTAATTCCATCTTTCATATCCCTTTTCCTAACCCAGACCTCTCCCAAGACTCCAGACTTCAGCTCTTACTTGATACCTCCAGGTCAGGTATCAAAGCTGATATTATCTACAGAGGCTCAAATTATCTACAGAGAGTGTTGTTGAGCTCAGAGCCATCCTAAGCCCTGGGCTACCCCAAAACATAGGGATCTAGCAGAAGGGGAGGACAGGCAAAGGAGGCTGAGAAGTGGGACCAGAGAAACCAGAGGAGCGATGGTCAACCAGGGAACTCTGCAAAACTATCTCAATTTGAATAAACCCTAGGGGTTGGGGCCAGTAGAGAACCCTAGAAAGGACAGATTAGGCTTCATACCTGGGCCGAAGGAGAGCTTCGAGTCAGAAATTTTCCTGTTACAGAGAAATTTTTTTTTTAATATTTTATTTATTTATGACAGATACAGAGAGAGAGGGGCAGAGACACAGGCAGAGGGAGAAGCAGGCTCCATGCACCGGGAGCCCGATGTGGGATTCGATCCCGGGTCTCCAGGATCACGCCCTGGGCCAAAGGCAGGCACCAAACCGCTGCGCCACCCAAGGATCCCTGTTACAGAGAAATTTTTAAGCTATACTTTTTGCATATCTGAGTTTAGGGAGTGAGATTCCCACTCACTACTAATAAACTGATTACATGCAATTTTATATTTACATAATTAATTAATTAATTATTTATATG
Source organism: Canis lupus dingo (assembly GCF_003254725.2). NCBI lineage: Eukaryota > Metazoa > Chordata > Mammalia > Carnivora > Canidae > Canis > Canis lupus. The sequence goes on along the minus strand of NC_064269.1, from coordinate 17,553,461 downwards.
TGTCTATATAAATGTTACAAAATACTTAGTGTCCCGAAGGCAAAGGAAGGTCTAGGAAAGAGAAGGAGAGGAACTCACTTGAGATAGCGCCTTCACTAAGAGAAAGCAATTCAAAAGCGTGAGTTCTAACGATCCCAAAGGGATGAGGAATTTGGGGCTGAAGGGTGGGAGAACAGACGTGAAAGCTCTTCAAAGTTTGGCAGCCCAATTCAATTAGCAATAATTGCACCTTGGATAAGCCTCATTGGCTACCATACTGCCACTGCGCAAAGCTTAACAGCCCAATTCAAAGCTTGAGAAACACAGGTATGTTGAGAATGCCCCAAAAAGAATTTCTGCAAAGGCCTGGGTGTGCGTGTGTGTGTGCACGCAGATGAGTCTTTTAGAGTAAAAAAGTCAATAACTCACTGTTGGAAAAGGTTAAGAGAAAGTTAAGGATATAAGTAGACTGCAGAGGGATCCCTGGGTGGCGCAGCGGTTTAGCGCCTGCCTTTGGCCCAGGGCGCGATCCTGGAGACCCGGGATCGAATCCCACGTCAGGCTCCCGGTGCATGGAGCCTGCTTCTCCCTCTGCCTATGTCTCTGCCTCTCTCTCTCTCTCTCTCTCTCTCTCTGTGACTATCATAAATAAATGAAAAAAAAAATTAAAAAATAAGTAGACTGCAGATTTTCTCAGTGGAAATTCCTCATCTGAACCCCTAACACAATTGGAGTGACTTTTCCTGATTCTCACAAGAGTGGTAAGTCTAGAATCTGAGACAGGTGGCCCTCTCCTGACACCACAGGAAGAAGCTGAAGTTGAAGAATCTGATCCAGCAGATCCATAGGGCACTGGGGCTTAATTGTTGAGAAAGGCTCAAAAGCTAGTCAGAGTAACGGAAAACAAACGTTAGAGCCTAACACTTACAAATGGAAATCTCACCTAGTGGAGGTTCAAGCCTCACTGAGCCAAAGTGGTATGATTCTGGAGGTGGGAGGAAGCCGTTCTGGACTCTGATATCCTGTGATCCTGTGTTCAGGGCCAGTGTGCTCTCAGCGGTTCATTACAGTAACACACTCACTCACCTGAGCTGCGGCACCTGGCTGCCATTACTTCAGGATCCCACCACCCCGTTACTATCAGTGAGCCCAGTTCTGGAACAGCATCTCCTACCATCAACCCTGGCCCTCAGAGCTCTAGAGAGGAGCTGCAAGAGATATTTGGTGAGGGGAAGGATGAGATTGCTGGTATTTAAGGGTACAAATGTGTAAGGAGTAGTGAAGAGGCCATAGGGATCTAAAGCACAGTATATGAATATAGGTAATAGGACCGAACTAAAATTACATCAATACGACAAATACTGCTACAACAGCAATCATATAACAACATATAAGTGCATCAGAGTAACATGCTGTACACCTTAAACTTACACAAGTTACATGTCAAATTTATTCAATAAAAAATAAAATTTTCAAAACTAAGTAAATAAATAATTTTTTAAAACAATCTTATTTACTCATAAGAGAGTCAGAAGGAGAAGCAGGCTCCATGCAGGGAGCCCAATGCAGGATTTGATCCTGGGATTCCAGGATCACACCCTGGGTTGAAGGCAGGCACTAAACCGCTGAGCCACCCAGGGATACTCCTTTGTTTTGTTGTAAAGGAGTTTCTCAAGCAGCCCGGGTGGCTCAGCGGTTTAGGGCCTGCCTTTGGCTTAGGGCGTGATCCTGGAGACCCAGGATGGAATCCCACGTCGGGCTCCTGCTTCTCCCTCTGCCTGTGTCTCTGCCTCTCTCTGTCTCATGAGTAAATAAACAAAATTTAAAAATTTTAAAAAGGAGTTTCTCAGTGATGCTGTTACCTTCTTACCAGGCCATGCTTTATCCCAGGGTAAATGGAGCATCCTCTGGACCCCACAGAACACAGTGACTCGTGGGTTTTCTAGTCTATATAGTATATGCAATCTAGCACCCCCACTTCTCTGGGGGTGCTAGAACATTATGGTTCCATCTATCACCATCTGTCATGGCAGTTCTAGTTCTACCTCACTGAATGTGGGCTAATACTCCCCCCCCCCCCACCCCGCTGCGCCCGTTTCTGAGGCAAACTTACAGTATATTAGCGCCATCTCCTGGAGTCCTTGTCAAAGTGTAAATCCTGTACCAGGAGAGCATGCTCTCCTATAAACCAACTCTCCCTCTTCCAAAGTTATATTCTCTGCACCCTCAGGATCCAGTCCCATACATATACTCCCACTTTTTTTTTTAAAGATTTTATTTATTTATTTATTTATTTATTTATTTATTTATTTATTTATTTATTTATTTATTCATGAGAGAGACATGGAGAGAAAGAGAGGCACAGACACAGGCAGAGGGAGAAGCAGGTTCCATGCAGGGAGCCGGATGTGGGACTCAACCCCAGGACTCCAGGATCACGGCCTGAGCAGGAGGCGGCGCTAAACCGCTGAGCCACCCCAGGATCAAGAGTCAGACCCTTAATTTACTGAGCTACCCAGACATCCCGATACTAGTCTTTTTTTTTTTTTTTTAAGATTTTATTTATTTATTTGACAGAGAAAGCACAAGCAGGGGGAGCAGGAGAGGGAGAAGCAGCCTCCCAGGGAGCCTGATGTGGGGCTCAATCCCAGGACTCTGGGATCATCATGTAAGCTGAAGGCAGATGCCCAACCAACTGAGCCACCAGGAGGCCCCTGGTACTAGTCTTTAAAGAAGGAGTGCGAGGCATCTGGGTGGCTCAGTTGGTTAAGTGTGGGACTCTTGGTTTCAGCTCAGATCATGATCTAGGGTCATGGGATCCAGCAACCTTGTTGGGCTCTGTGCTCAGCAGGGAGTCTGCTTGAGATTCTCTCTTTGCCCCTCCCCCCAGCACCCCACCCCCACTCACAAGTTCTCTTTCTCTCAAATAAATAAATGTTTAAAAAATAGAAGGAAAAAAAAAAGAAGGAATGGGTCCTGTCTGCAGGCCCAGAGGGTCCCAGGGAATCTTAGGATTCAAGATTTTGTAGTGCATCGACCCAGATGTTGCCATCCAAATTCTCCCTTCTTCCAAATCAGGGCCTTGGCCTGGAAACAGCATTCTGTAGAATGCTGAGAATTCAACATTCTGTAGAACTTTGCTACTTTTATGTCTAAGTCTCCAGCTTTACTGCTCCCAGGCTGCAGGAGCTGGAATCTATTTGTATACAATCAAAGCAGCACTCTGGCTTCACATCTCTCATTATATTGGCGAGTAATCATCCTAGCCTTTCATTGTCCCTCTCCAACACATCGATGGCTCCAAGTAACCATCATCTAATTCCAAAATTCTTAATTTTCCTCTGAACCCCTCAAATCCCTGGGACATTGCACCTTTTGTGTCCCATCAAAAGCCTATCCCAGTTCTCACCCATACAAGTTTTAACACCTGCCCTGGAACTGCATGTCTGTGTCATCCCTACTACCAGTAAGGGAAACTATTACATTCAGCTGGGTCCTGAAACAAAATCCCATTTTAGAGACAGGTCCTTAGGATCAGCTGTCACAGGCTAGATTTTTCTCCGGGAAACAGACTCTAAGACATTGAGGTTTCCATGCAGAGGTTATCAGGGAGATCTTGCAGAAATAGCACCTATGAGCAGTAAAGGAAGAAAAACCCAGCAGACAAAAGAGTTAAACTATAGTAAGGCTCAGGGGAGGTCTCAGCGGATCCCATGCGAAGCTGTGAAGCTGGCATAGCTCTAACAAGATACCCACACTGAGGCAGGGTGGACAAGACGTTGTCCGCCCTGCCACACAAAGACTTGTCTGCCCATGAACCAATCATCAGATCTGCATGGTCCCAGGGTGGGGTTGGGGGGCATTGGGCAGGTATCGCATAACCTTGGGTGAAGTGTCTTTCTTTGGCTGAGGACAATTCCAGAAAGCAATCCAGCTGATCAATCATCAGCCAATGACCAATGACCGCACCCCGCCAAACCCTGGAACTGGAGGAGTGAGTACCTCAGTCCTAAAGGGAATCAGCATCCACAATGCTCTGCAACACTGGACTTTGCTGAGACTGCTCCCTGGCCTGCACAATAAGAGAATAATACCAACCTCACAAGATAACCAAAAGAGGGCAGCCCGGGGGCTCGGTGGTTTAGCGCCGCCTTCAGCCTAGGGTGTGATCCTGGAGACATGGGATCGAATCCCATGTCAGGCTCCCTGCATGGCGTCTGCTTGTCCCTCTGCCTGTGTCTCTGCCTCTCTCTCTCTCTGTCTCTCATGAATAAAAAAATAAAAAAATAAAAAAATAAAGATATCCAAAAGAGCAATTGAAAAAAACAAGTGCAAGCAATTTGTAAACTGTTAATAAGGTTATGGTCCTCAGCCTGGATTGTGTGGCAATCTCATCAGCATCTTGCTGTTACACCCCACACTCAATTCTCATCACAAGACCAGTTGGAATTTTACTTTTGTGCCAAGATTTATCTTTCAAGTCAATTTAAAAAAAATTTTTTTATTATTTATTTATGATAGTCACAGAGAGAGAGAGAGAGAGAGAGGAGAGGCAGAGACATAGGCAGAGAGAGAAGCAGGCTCCATGTACCGGGAGCCCGACGTGGGATTCGATCCCGGGTCTCCAGGATCGCGCCCTGGGCCAAAGGCAGGCACTAAACTGCTGCGCCACCCAGGGATCCCTCAAGTCAATTTTATTCTCTAAAAAGGTGCAGTTATGGTGTTGACATATAGCTAATTTATTACATGTGTCTTTAGATTGTTTTTCACTGTAAATTACTTCCAAAATAGGTCCTATAATAAGAAAAAATTTATTAGTCTACTATCTGCGTCTCTGTAAAGAATAAAATTCAAGAATTTGTAGTTCTTAAAAATTGAAAACTACTCTTTAAAAACTTACCAGTTTTTAACTTACCCTCTGCCTTTGGCTCAGGGAGTGATCCTGGAGTCCCAGGATCGAATCCCACATTGAGCTCCCTGCATGGAGCCTGCCTCTCCCTCTGCCTGTGTCTCTGCCTCTCTCTCTCTCTCTCTCTCTGTCTCTCATGAATAAATAGATAAAATCTTATAAATAAATAAACAAACATTTCGAAGAAGATTCAGAAACGAACCATTCAATTTTAAATAATTCTCACTAGAGGGAGCTAGTTACAAATAAATACTTTCACACATCGCCTCAATTTCTGACCTTAAACATATTTAGGACATGTGTATCCTAATTTTAGACATGCATACACTAAATTTGCTCAATGTGAGCATGTTTTTAAAATTCAAAGATTATTTCAATTGAAGATAGATTAGACCTACACAAAATTCTCAACTGAACTTAACAGATCTTTTACTTTTTACTTCTTTCTTAATATTTTATTTTATTTATTATTATTTTTTAAAACTTTTATTTATTTGTGAAAGACAGAGGCAGAGACACAGGCAGAGGGAGATGCAGGCTCCATGCAGGGAGCCTGATGTGGGACTGGATCCCAGTACTCCAGGATCACACCCTGGGCTGAAGGCAGGTGCCCAACTCTGATCCCCCTAACATTTTATTTTTTAAAAAACATTTATTTAAGTAATCTCCACACCCAACATGGAACTAGAACTCACAACCCCAAGATCAAGAACCGTACACTCTTCCAACTAAGCCAGCCAGGTATGCTCACACATTTTAGAACAATTGAAATATGTGTGCAGTAGCTCTTGAGTATTCACAGATATGATGTCACATTAGTATTTAGGAAGAGAAAATTAGCTCTATGATCTATAAGTTTCCCTCCAACTTTTTTTTTTCCCTCCAACTTTAACTTTCTGTGACCTGTAAAGTGGTCAAGTTTGGTATATGAAGTATAGAAGCATGATTTATATAGGCAATATTTACAAGTATACTAGTTTAGAGTTACTTTTAAATGCTTTTGTAATGAATGGAGCTACACAGCACAATGCACTATAAGAAATTTATCATGTCTTGATTTGATTTCATTTATTAAAGCAAGGCAACGGGCACCTGGGTGGCTCAGTGGTTGGGCATCTGCCTTCAGCTCAGGTCGTGATCCCAGGGTCCTGGGATCAAGTCCCACATCAGGTTCCCCACAAAGAGCCTGCTTCTGCCTCAGCCTTTGTTTCTGCCTCTCTCTCCCTCTCTCTCTCTCTCTCTCTCTGTCTGTCTCTCGTGAATAAATAAGTAATAATAATAATATAAAAAACAAGGCAACAACTTGAGGATAGGAGACACTTTCTCAACACCATGTTTTTTTTTTTAACTTTTTTTTGTTAAGAATTATTTATTTATTCATGAGAAACACAGAGGGGGGGGGGAGGCGGGCAGAGACACAGGCAGAGGGAGAAGCAGGCTCCATACAAGGAGCCCGATGCGGGACTCGATCCCAGGTCTCCAGGATCACACCCTGGGCTGCAGGCGGCGCTAAACCGCTGTGCCACCGGGGCTGCCCTCAACACCATGTTTAAACAGGATTAATCCCATTGATTTAGTGCCCTCTAAAGTATCATTAGTTACAGAAAGCCCTTGCTTTCAAAAAAGGAACTGGGAATGAGTGCATGGGGTGGAGACAACTAATTCCCAAAATTTGCCATGTGGAACTCTCAATTATTGCTGTTTTTCTGAACTATCTCAGAGTTATATCTGTTGCTTTTCTTGTCCTCCTTCTCCTCCTCCTCCTTTTTAAGAACTTCATTGACTTCTAAAATCTGACCACTTGCTACTCTTTCTCACTTTAGTTTTTGACATGTAAAGACTAGGACAAAATAACCCAGAAGCAAGCAGGAAATAGAGTCCATTGCAATATGTTGCAAAGAAGAAGATTTTGGCTCTAAAGTCAGGTCAACCAGAATCTGAACTCAGTTACGCTGGTTGTTAGCTGGATGAGCTGAGTAAATTCCCTAACCTCTGGAAGCTTCCTGGTTCTCCTCTGTAAAATGGAGACAGCATTAGATTCTTGCAAGCCTTCAGTGCATGTGAATGTGTTCAGCAGTCAACATAGCGCCTCACAAGTGAAAAGCCTTTGGTACATTTTGGCTATTGTGAGAGTGAGAATTACAGAGGGGTAGGCATGACAGGATTCTAGGCTGTGTTCCTCCACCAAACTCTGAATTTTGTTCTTCCATCAAACTCATCCAAAATCAAGCCAGGGATTTGGGATGAAGAAAAGTACCTCAGAGATCATCAAACTCAATGCTCTCTCTTTTTTGGGAGGTGGAGGGTATGAAAACCAGGACCAGACAGGCCAGGTGGCTTTCAAAAGCTCTCACAATAGAAGAGACAGCATGTCCACTGGTATGGAGAAGCCCTAGAGGAAACCAAGAGGTCCTCTCAATGACCTGGGACCCTAGACTTCTGACGTTTTATTAGAGTGTTTGGCTTCCAGAAAGCTGGATCCTGGTTTTGTGTGTGTGTGTGTGTGTGTGTGTGTATTTTAATTTTTATTTCTTTATCCATGATAGAGAGAGAGAGAGAGAGAGAGAGAGTGAGAGAAGCAGAGACACAGACAGAGGGAGAAGCAGGCTCCATGCAGGGAGCCCGACATGGGACTCGATCCCAGTACTCCAGGATAACACCCTGGGCCAAAGGCAGGCACTAAACTGCTGAGCCACCTGGGGATTCCCTAATCTTTGAATTTTAAAAACATGCTCACATTGAGCACATTGGGATCCCCTGGATCCTGTTTTGAGATGGTTAACAACAAGGCCTTCAGGTCCATGTTAAATGTTTGCTTTGTAGAAAAAGCCAATTGACCCTAGCCTCTAACTCATTATGAGAAGTGGAAAGTACTTGCTGGGGTACAAGTAGACTCTGAAAATGACCAGACATGGCAAAGTGAAACAGGTCCTCCTTACCAACAATTGCCCATGTTGGCCAAGACTGGTGTCCACACTACAGTGGCAATAATATTGAATTGGGCACAGCATGTGGGAAGCACTACAGAGGATGCACACTGACTATTAAGGATCCAGGTGATTCTGATCTCATTAGAAGCATGCCAGAACAGACCGGTGAAAAGTAAATCTCACAAAACTTTTTAATAAATTGACCAGAGCTTGTTTAAAAAAAAAAAAAAAAAAGTTCTCACAATCATCTGTCCACGAGACAGCCAGTGATAGATCCAAGGTCCTCACTCCTGGTTTCATTGCTCTGTCGGGGGCTCCAAGTCCGTGACCCAAACCTCTACTAAGAGGGGGTAGGCTGGGGCTCAGGAATACACGGACCACCAGAAGAGGTGGGACTTTTCCCTCGAGACTGCAAAGAAGTTAGACACACTCTCCCGCTTGTGAATGAGGCTAGCCCATCACTCTTTTTTCCATGGTGATTTCTTTGGGGCTCATCCCCCTTTGGATTTACATGAAAGACTCAGTGGGGTCAGGATAGGACTCAGGGGACAGGATACAGGAACTAAGCATGTAAAGGTTGAGCTATTTTGTCGATTTTGCTAGCTTTTCCCTCAGTAGAACAGTAATCTTTCCCAGTCCTAAAACCATGATTCAGCCTTATAGAAAAAGAAGCAGAGCACAGATTAATGCCCTAGGCTGTGGCCTTAATCTCAAGGAGCCCACAGTTCCTGTGATTCCTCCCTCGTCCCCCCACCCCCCACTTCACAGGTTGCTACAGTAACTGGCTGCAGTGGATCAAGAAGAAAAGCCCAGAGCAGCAATAAGCCCTGGATGTTCATCATCCAGGATGGCCACTGTGAAGGCCTGAGGGCTCAGCAACTGGGGTCACAGCTGCTTTTCTCCCAGATGATGATAATCATCTGGCTCCTCCTTCCCACCTGTATCTTTCTATCATTTGTGTGCCCTGGATAAATGAAACTGCTGTTTCAGTTACATTTCTGCCTTTGAGTCACAGATCCAAGATATTAGCTGTGGCACAAATTAGCTGATGTCAAAGATACCCTTTCCTGAATCTTTCACTTTACACTTTTCCGCAATGTTATTTTTTTTTTAATTTTATTTATTTATTCATGAGAGACACACACAGAGAGAGGCAGAGACACAGGCAGACGGAGAAGCAGGCTGGCTCCATGCCAGAGAGCCCGACGCGGGACTCTATCCCGGATTCCCAGGACCATACCCCGGACCAAAGGTGGCGCTAAACGGCTTAGCCACCTGGGCTGCCCTGCCCAGTGTTAAATAACATAAAACAGATACCTCAAAATCATTTGGTTTAGTCTGGGACATACGGAAGTAGCATCAAATATGTGAACTAAATGACTCAAAAACAATGCCTTCTATTGGTTTTCCCAAAATTCTTCTCTGGCATAATTTTGAAACTATCTTTTAGAGAGGAATAGAACAAAAAGAGCTGTGCCACTTTTTAAAAGTGAAAAGAGAAGTGATTTGCTTAGTTGGGACTTCATTTTTTTTTTAATTTATTTTTATTGGTGTTCAATTTACTAACATACAGAATAACCCCCAGTGCCCGTCACCCATTCACTCCCACCCCCCGCCCTCCTCCCCTTCTACCACCCCTAGTTCGTTTCCCAGAGTTAGCAGTCTTTACGTTCTGTCTCCCTTTCTGATATTTCCCACACATTTCTTCTCCCTTCCCTTATATTCCCTTTCACTATTATTTATATTCCCCAAATGAATGAGAACATATAATGTTTGTCCTTCTCCGATTGACTTACTGCACTCAGCGGGACTTCATTTTTTTTAAGTAAAATAATATTGAGTCAAAGAAAAGGATAAATATAATATTAAGCTATTTGCAAAATAATAAAAGTGAGAATAATACCTAGAAAACTTAGTTTAGGAGTTGTAACTGAGCTATCCTCAGTGGTAAATGACCTTAAACTTGAAATGCTTTCTTTCTTTAAAAAAAATGTATTCAACTCCTAAAATTAGAGTAGTTAATGTAAAGAAAACAGAATTAGGGGATCCCTAATTCTGGGATGGCTCAGCAGTTTAGCGCCTGCCTTTGGCCCAGGGGGCGATCCTGGAGTCCCGGGATCGAGTCGCAGGTCGGGCTCCCGGCGTGGAGCCTCCTTCTCCCTCCTCCTGTGTCTCTGCCTCTCTCTCCCTCTCTCTCTCTCTCTCTCTCTCTCTATCATAAATGAATAAATAAATCTTTAAAAAAATAAAGAAAATAAAACCAGTAAAATTGACATATCCAATAGGTTTTGGGGGAGAAAGAAAACAAACAAAATAAACATTTCCTGCCAAATTCAATATGCACACACAAAGGAGAGAAAAACATAAATAAATTAATAAATGAGCAATATACTAGAAATATTTAATTACGAAATAATGAACATCAGTATATGCAGATAAACATCAATCTCAGTATTGATTGAATACTGATGGAATGATTAATAGAAAAATTGCAACAGCCAGAATTGACTCAAAAGTTGACAACCTGAAACATAACTGAGATATTATTTAAGTTATCCGAGGAATGGCAATAGGAGCTTTCCAAGCTCAGTTAGTTTTGCAGTGGTATTTTACTTTCCATAGTTTGACAAACTGGCACAAAAATATGAAAGCTAATTTACTGGCCAAACTTTGTTTATGCAGCAGAAGTCATTTACATCCCTAGGTTTGAATCATATCATGACCCCTTTCTTCCATTTACTCATGGAAGTCTGGGACGCTTAACCAGGCTGCTAAAACACTTGATTGCACTTTTCATTTCTGTTACTCTTAGAACGTTAAAATGTTTTTTCTGGCCAGCTCCACAGACTTCTGATCTTTATGAAATTTTGCCTTCTTTCATTCTCTCAGGTGAGGGGCCACCCAACTCTTCAACATTTTTTTTTTTTAAGATTTTATTTATTTATTCATGAGAAAGAGAGGCAGAGACACAGGCAGAGAGAAGCAGGCTCCATGCAGGGACTCCAGTTTCACGCCCGGGCTGAAGGGAGGTGCTCAACCGGTGAGCCACCCAGATATCCTCAAGACAAGAAGAGTTTTTTTTTTTTTTTTTAAACATTTTTTAAAATTTTTATTTATTTATGATAGTCACACAGAGAGAGAGAGAGAGAGAGAGAGAGAGAGAGAGAGAGAGAGAGAGGCAGAGACACAGGCAGAGGGAGAAGCAGGCTCCATGCACCGGGAGCCCGATGTGGGACTCGATTCTGGGTCAAAGGCAGGCGCTAAACCGCTGCGCCACCCAGGGATCCCAGAAGAGTTTTTCACTTAAACAAAATAGTACAGAAACAGGCACTAGACTTTGATACAAAATTATAAACTTCAACGAATTGAAGATCCAAGTATAAAAAAAACAAAAACTCGGGATGCCTGGATGGCTCAGCGGTTGATCGTCTGCCCTTGGCTCAGGTCTAGATCCCGGGATCCGGGATTGAGTCCCCCATAAGGCCTCCTTCTCCCTCTGCCTGTGTCTCTGCCTCTCTCTCTCTCTCTCTCTCTGTGTGTCTCTCATGAATAAATAAATTAAATCTTAAAAAAAAACCAAAACTATAACATGAACTCTTTTACTCTTTACTTTGAATAGGAAAGGACTTTCTAAACTTAAACACACAAAAAAAATATCACATTCCGTTTGACTGCATAATAATTTTAAACATCTGTGGATCATTTAATATAAAACCAAAGAGCAGGGCAGCCTGGGTGGCTCAGCGGTTTAGTGCCAACTTTAGCCCAGGGTGTGATCCTGGAGACCCGGGATCGAGTCCCATTTCAGGCTCCCTGCATGGAGCCTGCTTCTCCCTCTGCCTGTGTCTCTGCCTTTCTCTCTGTGTCTCTCATGAACAAATAAATAAAATATTTTTAAATAAAAATAAAACCAAAGAGCAACAGTTGAAAAATGTAACAATTTAAATGATTAATGTCCTGGGATGCTTGAGTGGCTCAGCAGTTAAGTATCTGCCTTCGACTCAGGATGTGATCCCAGAGTCCTGGGATCAAGTCCTGTATCAGGTTCCTTGGATGGAGCCTGCTTCTCCCTCTGCCTGTGTCTCTCTGCCTCTCTCTCTCTCTCTCTCTCTGTCTCTTGTGAATAAATAAATAAAATCTTTTAAAAAATGATTAATACCCTTTATATATAAAGAGTTCATACAAATTACTAAGAAAAACATTAAGATCCCAATAAGAGATTAAACAAATTATATATTAAAGAGGATTCCCAGAAAATACAAGTGGAAAAGAAATATGAAAAATTAACATAGCACACCACCAAGAGTGAATTCTAATGTAAACTATAGACTTTGAGTGATCATGATTTATCAATGTAGATTCACCAGTTGTAAAAAATGTACCACTCTGTTGAGAGATGCTGATAGTGGGGGAAGCTGTGTATTTGTGGGGATCTCTATCTCCCTCTGTTTTGCTGTGAACCTAAAACTGCTGCAAAAAATAGGCCAAAGAAAGACTATAAGAAAAAAATATTAACCTCACTAGAGATCAAATAAAAGCAAAAACTTTAAGTGGCAAAATGCCCACTTTTTCCTCTGAAATTACAAAGATTACAAAATTGAACAGTCAATGGTGATGAAGGTATAATAATACAAGCACCCTTACATAGTTCTTTTTTTTTTTTTTCCTCTCATAGTCCTGATGGGAATTAATCAATATAACATTTCTGGAAAGCCATTTAACACTATTAAGCATGTTTAAATGTTCTACCTTTTTTTTTTTAATGTTCTACCTTTTAATCCAGTTTGTCTATATATTACTGCTGAATATATATATGTCTATATATCACTGCTGAATGATATATGTCATTATATCACTGCTGAATAACAAAGTACCCCCAAATTTAGCATCTTATAGCACATTTTTATTGAGATATATTTGACATATAATATTGCATAAATTTAAGATGTACAACATGTAAATTTGATACATTTATACATTGTAATGTGATTACCATTGTAGTAATAATTAGCACCTGTATCACGTTCCATAATTATCATTTCTTTTTAGTGGTTGTGATAACTAAATTCTAGTCTCTTAGCAGGTTTGAGGATTCTAACATAGTATTGCTATCTATATTCACTATAGACAATAACGTTTATCTTACATAGTTTCTGCAGGTCAGGAATCTGGGAGTAACTTGGGCTAGATGGTTCTGGCTGAGGATTTTCCAAGCTGTTGGTCAAGGCTTCAGTTACCTGAAGGCTTGACTGAGGCCGAAAAATCTGCCCCCAGGACGCTTCATTCACATAGCAGTTGGCAAGTGCCTCAATTCCTTACCACATGGACCTCTCCATGGAGATGCTAAAGCATTTTCACATGTCAGCTTTCTGCTTCCAGTGAGTGATCCCATAGAGAAAGAAAAAAGAATCCACAGTGATTTTTGTGACTAAGCCTCAGAAGTTATCTTTCACTGTGTTTACAGTATCCTATTGCTTAAACAAACAAATAAAAAAAAAACACCTCTATTTAGTATGGGGTTGGAGGTGGGGAAGATTTAGACAAGGGCAAGAATACCAGAAGGGGATTGTTGGGGACCATACTGGAGGCTAGTCTACTTATAGAAATCTACTTAATCGACTTTAGTCAAATAATCTAAAATGCAGAAAAGACTTTAGACATCAAGATATTCATCAAAATAATATTGATAATAGTAACAATTTGAAGTCACAGGGCAGCCTGGGTGGCTCAGCGGTTTAGGACTGCCTTCAGCCCAAGGCCTGATCCTGGAGACCTGGGATCGAGTCCCATGTCGGGCTTCCTGCGTGAAGCCTGCTTCTCCCTCTCTCTGGCTGTGTCTCTTCCTCTCTCTCTCTCTCTCTCTGTGTGTCTCTCATAAATAAATAAAATCTTGAAAAAAAAAAAAGATGCATTCATTCTTTCAGGTCAATAGGGTCACATTGCAAGATCCTGATCATTAGTGCACAGTTGAATCAGAAAGTTTATGGCTGAATTTGCCTAGCTAAGAATCTTAACTACTACTACTCAGGTGTCCCCAACTACTACTACTCAGGTGTCCCCAGCGGAACTTTGTTGAAAGGTATATTTTCATTATTTCATGCCAAATTTTAAAGCATGGCATGTTTTGTTTTTTTAAGATTTTTTATTTATTTATTCATAGAGACAGAGAGAGAGAGAGAGAGAGGCAGAGACACAGGCAGAGGGAGAAGTAGGCTCCATGAAGGGAGTCTGACGTGGGACTCGATCCTGGGTCTCCAGGATCCCGCCCTAGGCTGCAGGCGGCGCTAAACCACTGCACCACTGGGGCTGCCCCGCATGGCATGTTTTATTGCAGAAACTAAGTAATTCTCCATGGGGCAGTGTGTGTGTGTGTGTGTGGGGGGGGGGACTACTGTAGCACATATTATATATCTTTCAGTTTACTTATATAAGAAAACATAAAAAGGTAGTGCCAGGTGAGTAGAATGTTTACTCTGAATCTAAATGATAAAGCAATTTTTTTGAGGGTGTATAATCAAAGAAAAGAAGGAAATTTGGGTATTTTTCCAACAGTTAATGGAATAGTTACATGCATAGGGATAAAGGAAGAGGCAGTATTTAAATTGTAGATCTAAGATCTCAAAACAAGGGCACAGTTGACAAGGTGTCTGGTTAATGTAATGGGAAAACCAATAATTCCGGTTTCAAAGATTTTTTTTTACTTGAATTAGTCGGTTTGTCTGATTTAACTACATAATCACCAGCTTTTCCCTTTATGTCTTTTTAAAAGATTTTATTATAGAGATGCAGAGAGAGACAGAGAGGCAGAGACAGAAGCAGGCACCATGCAGAGAGCCTGACGTGGGACTCGATCCAGGGTCTCCAAGATCACGCCCTGGGCTGCAGGTGGCACTAAACCACTGCGCCACCAGGGCTCCCCCTCCCTTTATGTTAAAAAATGACCAGGTATCATAGAATGTCAAGGAAAGCCCATATAACCGGAATATGTCCAGTTGGTTTCCACTGGTGTGATCTGCTGACTGGCTGCAAACTGTTATATGCTGCACATTATGTTCAAAACTTTGTAGTATATGAGAAAAAAACAAAAATAACTACAAATTCTCTGCAGCAACTTCTAAAAATATGTTGATTCCATTTCCCCACCTCTTGAAATTGGACTGGCCTTAGAGTTGGGCAATGATGAGACATTAGCAACTCTGATGCAAGAAGTGGCTTGAATAGCATTTATGCAATGAGGCTGGTCCTTTCTGGTTTTGGAAGTAAGCTGCTAAATTGGGCCAAAATTTCTCTTTCTGTCTCTTTCTCTCTCTCTCTCTCTTTTAAGATTTATTCACTTGAGAGAGACAGAAAGTATGAGCATGTGCGCACACATAGGGGAGAGGCAGAGGGAGGAGAGAGAGTCTTAAGCAGACTCTGCACTGAGCACTGAAGCCCTAGGCAGGGCTTGATCCCAGGACCTTGAGGTCACAGTCTGAGCTGACCAAGAGTCCAACACTCAGCCCCTCAATTGTGCCATCCAGGTGCTCCTCTTCTTCAATAACCATTGAGTTCAATCATTTTGGTGAAACCATTGATTTAACCTAAATGTTGGTTTTATAAGGCAATAGCCCTAAAAATATACAATAGGGTCCTAACTAAAAAATAGGTTGTATTCTAAGAGTCATTTATAAATCAGTTATCTGAACCTTAGAATATATATCCATGCATCATCACAGTGTCTGGTAAATGGCTGGTGCTCAAGATATAGTTCTTGACAAACTGAGAGTTGATGGAGGGAGGTGGGTAGGGGATGAGCTAAATGGGTGATGGGTATTAAGGAGGCACTTGTATTAATGAGCAATGGGTATTGTGAGTGCTGAATCACTGAACTATACTCCTGAAGCCAATGTTGCACTGTATGTTAACTAACTAGAATTTATTTTTATTTTTTTAAGATTTTATTTATCTATTCATGAGAGACAGAGAGAGAGAGAGAGAGAGGCAGAGACATAGGCAGAGGGAGAAGCAGGCTCCAAGCAGGGAGCCTGCTTGGGACTTGATCCCAGGACTCCAGGATCATACCCTGGGCTGAAGGCAGTGCTAAACCTCTGAGCCACCAGGGCTGCCCACTAAGGGACTCCATCCCGGCACCCCAGGATCATGCCCTGAGCCAAAGGCAGATGCCCAACCACTGAGTCACCCAGGTGTCCCCAGTTAGTTGATTTTAAGTTAAAGAGATTATCCTGAGAATCTGGGTGGGCTTCATACAATTAGGTGAAAGGCCTTAAGAGCAAAGAGAAAGACAGATAAGAGAGGGAGAGAAATGGCAACATTTGTTGAATCTATGTGAAGTTAATTGCACTGTTACTGGAACTTTTTGAAGGTGTAAAATTTTTTCAGCATCAAAAATTTTTGTAAAGGCAGGAGGAAGGTGAGTAAAGTAAAAGTATTCAAAATCCTCACACTGCACTAGAAGTGGTAAAAGCACATATTTACCTTAAAGTTTTAGGGGCACCTGGGTGGCTCAGTCAGTTAAGTGTCCAACTCTTGGTTTCAGCTCAGGTCATAATCTCAGGGTCATGAGATCAAGCTCTGCATTGGGCTCTGTGCTCAGTACAGAGTCTACTAGAGATTTCTCCCTCCCTCTCTGCTCTTCCCCTTACTCACACGCACACGTATGCTCTTTCTCTGTCCCTCTCAAATAAATAAATAAAATCTTTTAAAAAAATAAATAATTAGCGGTGCCCGTGTGGGTCAGTTGGTTCAGTGTCTGCCTATGACTCAGGTCATGATCTCAGGGTTCTGAGATTGAGCCCTATGTCGGGCTCTGCTCAGTGGGGAGTCTGCTTCTCCCTCTCCCTCTGTGTTCTCTCTCTCTTTCTCTCTAAAATAACTAAATAAATTTTAAAAAATAATTAGTTAAGATTTAATCAATCAAGGATTTCATGTTATAATGTCTTAGGTAACCACCAAAACAAAGTAAAAAAAATAACAAATTAATGGGAAAGGAATGAGAGAATAGAATAATAAAAGATAATGACTGCAAAAGAAAGCAAGATGTGAGGGAAAGAGGAACACAGAACACATTGAATAAAATAGAAAACAAACTGTAAGATATTTTTAAGTCTAACTATATTAGTAATTACATAAATTGTAAACAGACTAAGAATGGTTGTCAGACTGGATTAAAAAATGATTCTGTTTTTATAATAAAAGTAAGACATTAACTGCCTTTTTCACTCTGTTGACACTTGCGCTGTTGGTGGAAACACAGTGGTGGAAAAACGGCTGGCACCTTAGCCCAAGTCAAGGCAGTAACACCAAACTGTATTTACTAATAGCCGTTGTGCTCTTCACTGCCAGGCACTCGCCAGAACAAAAAGTCCATCTCACTTAAGAATGCCCTTGATGGGCAGCCCCCGTGGTGCAGCAGTTTAGCGCCGCCTGCAGCCTGGGGTGTGATCTTGGAGACATGGGATAGAGTCCCACGTCGGGCTCCCTGCATGGAGCCTGCTTCTCCCTCTGCCTCTCTCTCTCTCTATGAATAAATAAAATCTTTTTAAAAAATTAAAAAAAAGAATGCCCTTGATGAAGCATTATACATTATTAATTTTATGAATCCAATTCTCAAGTACAGTTCTTTTGTCTCTCTCTTTTTTTTTTTTTTTTAATTTATTTATGATAGTCACAGAGAGAGAGAGAGGCAGAGACACAGGCAGAGGGAGAAGCAGGCTCCATGCACCGGAAGCCCGACATGGGATTCGATCCCGGGTCTCCAGGATCGCGCCCTGGGCCAAAGGCAGGCGCCATACCGCTGCGCTACCCAGGGATCCCCAAGTACAGTTCTTTTGAATACAGAAGGGATCTTAGCAGTCTTTTCCTCTGGTCCTATTCTCATATACAAATTAACTCTTCAGGATTCTGTTAAATGGTCGATTGGTTTTGGCTTAAATGCTGCGAGGATAGCAAATGTGTTCCCTATAATACAGTTTACTGAGCGATCATCTATTCCTACTGTCATACCCCTGACCAGCCTCTTAGTATCCCCAGGGACCAGGTGCTCACTTCTCTGCAAAATAAATGGTGCCATCTTTAATGATGCTAGTTGCCAAAGGCAACGTTCTAATAGCTTGGAAAACACTTGGTTAACAAGGCTGGAGATTTCATGAAAATTATGAACCACATAATACCAAAAGAGCCAAGAGTTTACCATGTCTAAGATCATGGAGGGGTGCCTGGGTTGCTCAAGTCAGCTGAGCGCCCAACTCTTGATTTTGGCTCAGGTGGTAATCTCAGGGTCATGGGATCGAGCCTTGCACCAAGCTCCGTGCTCCGTGCTCCGTGGGGAATCTCCTTGAGATTCTTTCTTTCTCCCTCATGCTCGCATGTACACACTCTCAAATAAATAAATCTTCAACAAATTCACATTTTGTGGGTGTATACATTTTGTTTAACCTTATAATAAACACATACAAGTTAATAAGCTACTATGGCTCACTCCACAATTTACAAACGCACATATATCTTAACACACTCCCTAAATTTGTTTTCAGAAATCTATTGTGCAGGGCACCTGTGTGGCTCAGCGGTTGACCATCTGCCTTCAGCTCAGGTCATGATCTTGCGATCCTGGGATCGAGTCCCACATTAGGCTCCTCGCAGGGAGCCTGCTTCTTTCTCCCTCTATGTCTCTGCCTTTCTCTGGGTCTGATGAAGAAACAAATAAAATAAAATAGGAATCTAATGTATATGTCACTAATGCTAAGAATCACGGGAAATACAATTAGACATACAACAATTACCTTACTTTTATTTTTTTTAAAGATTTTATTTATTCATGAGAGACACAGAGAGAGAGATAGGCAGAGACACAGGCAGAGGGAGAAGTAGACTCCCCGCTGGGAGCCCAATGTGGGACTTGATCCCCGGACTCCAGTATCACGCTCTGCGTGCAAGGCAGAGGCTCAATCACTGAGCCACCCAGGCTCGCCAACTCGCTTACATTTAAACTCAGAGTGCTGGGCCTTTCCTATAGACTCATAGTAACTTTCACTCTGCCCTGTTCGACTAAGAAGAAAACTGACATTGCCTTTCTGACCAGTAAACATGGTGAGGAAGAAACAGCATCTTATAGAAAAAACAAACAAAAAAGAGCCAAGAATAAAACAGTCAACACTGTTTAGATTGACCAATAATGTGAGAATGCCAGCCATGTCTAGTATTGGTCACAAAGATTCAAGGAGCCAAAATTGTATCTGATGGTCTTTTCAGTTATATTTTTGGAGGCAGTATTTCTAACAAAGGTACATTTCTGACGTTCCAACTAATCACCAAGGATGTTCAGGGCAAAAACCTGCCTAACCAACTTCTACCAACTTCTGTGGTAGATCTTATTCATAAAGTATGTACTACTCTGATGCACACATTCATGGCAAACAAGCAGTGGGTATTTTGCCTTGTTTAGATGTTAGATTTGCATGTTGGATTTACCAAAAAGTACACAATATTTCTAAAATTTCTGATGACTAGCTCCATTCATCAGTATCTAGTAGCGGCTTCCAATATGGAAAATAATGGAAATTATGTCACAGAAGATATCCTCAAATTGACTTCAGGGACGCCTGTGTGGCTCAGCGGTGGGGCACCTGCCTTCAGCTCAGATCGTGATCCTGGAGTCCAGGATCGAGTCCTACATTGGGCTCCCTGTATGGAGCCTGCTTCTTGCTCTGCCTGTATTCCTGACTCTCTCTCTCTGTGTCTCTCATGAATAAATAAATAAATAAAATCTTTTTAAAAAATAAAATAAAAAATAAAAATGATTTCAAATAAATGGTCAATAAGGTTGGGAATGACATAGAAAAATCTAACCAATCTAATCTACTAGAAAAGAATAAAAGCTGAGGAAGCCTGAATTTGAATTGGACAAACTAATGAAGGCAATAGTTCTGGAAAATCTCTTGGGAAATAAAAATGCCTAGCTTATCAAAAGCCTTGCTCAAACCCAAGAATCTTTTTAAAAGCAGAACTTTTATTTTTTTTTTTTAAAGATTTATTTATTTATGATAGACAGAGAGAGAGAGAGGCAGAGACACAGGAGGAGGGAGAAGCAGGCTCCATGCTGGGAGCCCGACGTGGGACTCGATCCCGGAACTCCAGGATTGTGCCCTGGGCCAAAGGCAGGCGCCAAACCGCTGAGCCACCCAGGGATCCCCAAAAGCAGAACTTTTAAATGCTGACAAAGAATAATTCTTATGGAGAGCAGAGGAAGCCAGGTGAGTGGTTAAGAGAATATAACATATAACATTTTAAAAATATTAAATAAAATGTTCTACCCTCACAGAATCTAATATGTTCACTTCATGCACAATTTATTCTCCTCTTTTTGTTCTATTGTCTATAACTTCTTTGTCAAATGCTGGCCATTATTTAAATTTTTTCCTTCACAGAAGGGAACCACAGTAAAATTGATATTAAAAAAAAAAATCTAGGACACCTAGGTGGCTCAGTGGTTGAGCATCTGCCTTCGGCTCAGGTCATGATCCAGGGGTCCTGGGATCGAGTCCCACATTGGGCTCCCCGTGGGGAGCCTGGTTCTCCCTCTGCCCATGTCTCTGCCTCTTTCTCTCTGTGTCTCTCATGAATAAATAAATAAATAAAATCTTAGAAAAATATCAGTGTATAATGCAATCATTTTTATGTGCCAGTAGAAAAGGATGGTGAAAACCAAATTGGGAATGAGAAAACAGTGGTGACCAAAATAAAAACTTTTTAAAAATCAGTAACATAGTGCCAGAAATATCAAACATTTACTGAGATGGCTTACTGTGTGCCAGGCATCATCTACCATTTGTCATGCACAATCCCACTTGAGGCTTACAACCATTCGAATTGTGTCAGCTGGAACCTCTGGGAAGCAGATGGAGCTTTACTGGGGGAACGCCTGTGAAAGAGAAAAGGTGGAAAAAGTAGAACTGGGCAGGCAGTCTTCAGACCACACTGCAGAGTTGACATTTATTAAACATCAGGCTGGATGGGGAGAGCCTCACTGAGATCTCGCTGCAGTCTGAGAAATCCTTGGCCATCAGGAACTCTGGAGCAACATTTGCCCACTGGAAGAGTCTCATCTTGGGCTGAAGTGACTATGCTCCTTCCCCACAGAGCTCAGTCACTGGTGCGGGGTGTTGGGGGGTGGCTACCCAGGAAGATCATGATCTTACCTCAAAATCCGAGTTAGCTCCAAAAGGTTCTAAGAGCTAAAGCACTCCTCAGAGCTGAACAGCAAGTTCCTTCCTGCAGGCAGATCTAAGCCGTGTACCTCAGGGCTGCCACAGTGAGGTAGGTTTTATTATGATCCGATTTTCGGAAAGTAAAATGAAGCATAGAGGTTATGTAAATTTCCTGAAGTTACACAACGAGCAAAGAGCTAATAAATCTCTCCTCTGTTCCTTGTGTGGTTGATAGTAAAACTATTTTATGATTTATTGGAGTTTTTAGAAATGTTCAATGTTTATCAATAAGTCATTTAAATATGCCTTTTAAAAATATTAAGTGTTTTATTGCTAAGTATACAAAAAGACTATCATGCAAAAAAGAAAAAAAAGACTACTGTGTTAAAGTTTTCATTTTAAAAAAGCAAAAAGGATGTGAGATAATATATTCCAAGCTCTAAAGATGTTTAGTCCTATTTTTCTTTGCTCCCCAGCCAAAAGGTGGTGTTGTTTTTAACAATTAAATCTCTGGGCCTCAGTCAAAGGTGCTAAGTTTCAGTGTGGATGAAGAGTTTACAACATAGTTCTAAACATCTGAAAACTGGAATTGCAGGAAAGTGCTCAGAGACCCATAATTACAGTAGCACTCCCAGGTGCTGCTATAACAATTTTATTGCCAACACACTGGTCTCTTTTACCTCCTACACTAGGGAGGTATGAAGGGCCAGAGGAAATAGTCAAGCAGCAGGCAGTCTAGTGGTTATAGGCATCATTTGCCTAATGACATTTTCTAAATCGATTTCTTTATTACCTAGAGACCCTACTCCTTCCCCTTTAATTGTCATGTTTTCCTGACTCTGAGGAAAACACTGCTTTGGGCAAGCTGGAGAGCCCAGGTGGCTGGGGCCTTCAGAATTCTAGACTCCTCCATCCTTGCCAATTCTTTCATCATAATCTGTCATGGGAAAGAAGTAGGGTAGAAGAAACCAAGGGGAGCTGGAGTTGGGATCGCCTTTGTATGAAAAATAATCCTCTGGCTCTTTGGCTTTGCTTTTAACATAACTTTTAAAGAACACAGTCTAAGTTTATTGTGGAAAAATCAGAAAACAGGAGGGAAGGAAGGGAAAGAAGGGAAGGAAGGGAGGAGGAAGGAGGGAGGAAGGAAGGAAGAAGGGAGGGACAGAGAGGAAAGGAAACCACCACCCAGAGCTATCTGATATGTCAGTTAGTGCATACCTTTCCAGTCTCTCACTCCTGTGTATTTGTTGTTATTCCTTAACTATTATTTTGTAACTAGTTCTTCTTTATTCAGTATCATGAATGTCTTTTTACGTCAATAAATCAATTTCTACAAATTTGTACATATATCTGTAATACATTCAAAGAATATCCCATTAGGGAACACTTAAATTTTTTTTGTTCCTTTTTTATTTTTATTTTTTAAAGATTTTATTTATTTATTCCTGAGAGAGACAGAGAGAAGCAGAGACATAGACAGAGGGAGAAGCAGGCTCCATGCAGGGAGCCCAAAGTGGGACTCGATCCTGGGACCCCAGGATCACGCCCTGAGCCAAAGGCAGACGCTCAACTGCTGAGCCACCCAGGCAACCCTCGTTCCTTTTTTATTTTTATTTTTTTTCCTCATTCCTTTTTTATATTAAAAATGACAACTTAAGGGCACCTGGGTGGCTCAGTGGATTAAGGGTCTGACTTTTGGTTTCCGCTCCAGTCATGATCTCAGGATTGTGAAATCAGCTCCACGTTGGGCTCCTCATTCAGCAGGGAGTCTATGTGAAAGGTCCTCTCTCCCTGCCCCTCCCTTCACTCATGCATGCTTGCACATGCATGTGGACGCACTCTCTCTCTCTAAAAATAAGTAAATAAATCTTTTAAAAAATGTTTCAAGGGGATCCCTGGGTGGCGCAGCGGTTTGGCGCCTGCCTTTGGCCCAGGGCGCGATCCTGGAGACCTGGGATCGAATCCCACATCGGGCTCCCGGTGCATGGAGCCTGCTTCTCCCTCTGCCTGTGTCTCTGCGCCTCTCTCTCTCTCTGTGACTATCATAAATAAATAAAAATTTAAAAAAAAAATTAAAAAAAAATAAATAAATAGTAAACAAAATATTAAAAAAAAAAATGTTTCAAAAAACAAATTAGTGAACATTCCTGTAGCCAAATTTCTTGGTAAAGTTTTTGAGATAAAATTCTCCAAACAAAATTTAACATTTAACAATGTTAAAATGTACAATTCAGAGGTTGTTAGTATGTTCACAAGATTGGGCAATCATCACCAACCATCTGGTTCCAGAGCATTTCCATCACCCCCAAAAGAATCCCTATACTCTTAGCAATGACACTCTCAATACCCCTCTTCCCCCATCCCCTGGCAACCACTAATCTATTTTCTGTCCTATGGGTTTACCTATCCTGGACATGTCATATAAATAGGATTATACTACATGTAGCCTTTTGTGTCTGGCTTCTTAGCAACATGTTTCAAGATTCATCCATGTTGTGGCCCTTTAGTGCCATAGGAATCAGTGTTTCATTGCTTTTTATGGCTGAATATTTGGCTGACATTTGGGTTGTGCCAATAAAACTAGGGAAACGGAGATGCCTGGGTGGCCCAGTTGGTTAAGCATCTGCCTTTGCCTCGGGTCATGATCCCAGGGGTCCTGGGATTAAGCCCCTCATTGGGCTCCCTGTTCAGTGGGGAGTCTGCTTTTCCCACTTCCCCTGCTTTGCTCTCTCTTGATCACTCTCTGTCTCAAGTAAATAGATAAAATCTTTTTTTTTTTAAAGATTTTATT
This sequence comes from Canis lupus dingo, assembly GCF_003254725.2. Lineage (NCBI taxonomy): Eukaryota > Metazoa > Chordata > Mammalia > Carnivora > Canidae > Canis > Canis lupus. Next base: position 17,529,647 of record NC_064269.1, on the reverse strand, counting down.
TATTTATTCATGAGAGACACAGAGAGGCAGAGACACAGGCAGAGTGAGAAGCAGGCTCCATGCAGGGAACCGGACGTGGGACTTGATCCGGGTCTGCAGGATCACATCCTGGGCTGAAGGTGGCGCTAAACTGCTGAGCCATCCGGGCTGCCCCAATAAATAAAATCTTAAACAAAAACAAAAACCCACTAGGGAACAGTCTCCATGACTTTTCTGCCATATGCTAAAGTGGAAACGTGCTTATGTGGCAGTGGCACATGGACAGTCACTGGAAAAGAGTAGGACAAGACACTGAGGTCCACAGCCAAGGACAAAGTCAAGGCTATTATTAGTACACTAGGGTTGGGAATGGAAAGTTGGATTTACAAGAGATTTTTTTTTAGTTTGTTCTTAAAAATATTCCATTATCTTAACAACGAGAATACATTTTTTTAAAGCCAGACAGCTTGGCTTCATGGCTATGGTTATTTGTTCTGGTCCAAGGCAGGTCATGTTTAATGTACCCATTGCACCCTACATAACATGAGGATAACATCTGCAGCCAAGGAAAACTATGTGAACTTATTCACCTAATATAAACATATATATATATATATAGTTTTTAATATTTTATTTATTTATTCATGAGAGATACAGAGAGAGGCAGAGACACAGGCAGAGGGAGAAGCAGGCTCCCTACAAGGAGCCCGATGCAGGACTCGATCTCAAACCCTAGGATCACGCTCTGAGCCGAAGGCAGACGCTGAACAACTGAGCCACTCAGGCGTCCCTATATATGTATTTTTATTTTTAAGACTTTATTTATTTATGCATGAGAGACATATATAGGGAGAGGCAGACACAGGCAGAAGCAGGCTCCATGCAGGGAGCCTGATGTGGGACTTGATCCCTGGTCTCCAGGATCCCACCCTGGGCTGAAGGCGGCGCTAAACCACTGAGCCACCGGGGGCTGCCCCCTGCATATGTATTTTTAAATCAATAAGAGAAAAAGTCTATACCCAACCAAGTAGTGAGTTCTCTCACAGTGTGGAAAAATAAATAACTAAAATGTGGGCTTTAAACAAACTTAAGGTCTAAAAGCTCTCTCCCTCATATGAGTAAAAAATCAGGCAGCTTGGTTCTCTAAGCTGTCTGGCACAGCTGATACAGGGAATATGCACCACAATAGGGATCAAGTTTGCAGTATTTTCTGTAGAGAGCACACTTTGCAGCTTCACTTCAGACCCTATAAATCCCAAGTAATGCTGCTTTTTGAGCTCCTTTGATTGGAGAGACCATTTCATATGATAATATTTTTCCTGTACTTCCTATCAATGGCAAGCCTCCTTTTCCATTACATATAAATCCATTTCATAGGATACCTTGTAGCTAAGATTTCTTAAAGAAGACATAAAAACATAACCAGGGGGGCACCTGGGTGGCTCAGTCAGTTAAGCTTCCAACTCTTGATTTGGTCTCATGTTCTGAGTCATGGGATTGAACCCTATGTTGGGCTCTGCGCTCTGCTGCTTGTCCCTTTCCCTCTGCTCTTCCCCACCCCCCCATAAATAAATAAATAAAATCTTAAAAAAAAAAAAAAAACAATGAAAGAAAAAGGTGATCAGTTTGTCTGCCGTAAAATGAAGACCACATCAGGGATGCCTGGGTCGCTCGTTGGTTGAGTGTCTGCCTTTGGCTCAGGGTGTGATCCCAGGTCGGGGGATCAAGTCCCACATCAGGCTCCCTGAGAGGAGCCCACTTCTCTTTTTGCTTATGTCTCTGCCTGCCTCTCTCTCTCATGAATAAATAAATCTTAAAAAACAAAACAAAAAAAGCATCAGGGGCACCCGGCTGGCTCAATGGGTTGAGCATCTGCCTTCAGCTCAGGTCACAATCCCAGGGTCCTGGGATGGAGCCCTGCATCAGTCTCCTTACTCAACAGGAATCTGCTTCTCCCTCTCCCTCTGCCCCTCTCCTGCTCTTACTCTCACACATGTGCTCTCTCTCTCAAATAAATACATTAAAAATAAAAATAATTTTAAAAATAATAAAATGAAGAGCATCCATGTTAATCAATTAGGGAATACTTTCACTATATATATATGTGTGTATATACATATATAAAATAACATTGTTTACTTTAAAGATATTACAATGTTACTTGTCAATTATACCTCAATTAAGCTGGAGGAAAAAACCCAATAATTCCCATTCTAGTTATCTATTTGAAAGTATTTGGAGGGATCCCTGGGTGGAGCAGCGGTTTGGCGCCTGCCTTTGGCCCAGGGCGCGATCCTGGAGACCCGGGATCGAATCCCACGTAGGGCTCCCGGTGCATGGAGCCTGCTTCTCCCTTTGCCTATGTCTTTGCCTCTCTCTCTCTCTCTGTATGACTATCATAAATAAATAAAAATTTAAAAAAATGAAAGTATTTGGAATTGCTATAAAAAACAGTTCTCCGGCCTTAGTTCTTCCAAACCTGGAATTGACCAAACCAGACACACCTCCCTACACAAATTAAATTAAATTAAGAACATTAGAAAGAAACCATTAAGAGATCTAAAAGGCAACCTACAGGGATCCCTGGGTGGCGCAGCGGTTTGGCGCCTGCCTTTGGCCCAGGGCGCGATCCTGGAGACCCGGGATCGAATCCCACATCAGGCTCCCGGTGCATGGAGCCTGCTTCTCCCTCTGCCTATGTCTCTGCCTCTCTCTCTCTCTCTCTCTCTCTGTGACTATCATAAATAAATAAAAAAAAAAATTAAAAGGCAACCTACAGTGTGGGAGAAGGTATTTGCAATACATATATGTACACACACACACACAAATATATCCTTCAAAGGATTCATATCCAGAATGTTTAAAACTCTTACAAAAAAAAACTCTTACAAATCAGTAAGAAAAAGTCAAATAGAAAAAGACAAAAGGCAGTGCAGATATTTCATAAAAGGATATATGAATGACAAATAAACATCTGAAAATGTGCTCAACATCAGCATCAAGGATATGTGGATTAAAGCAAAAATGTGACCAGAATGACTAAAATGAAAAGATGCTAAATACCAATTGCTGGCAAGGAGATGGAACAAATGGAACTCTCATACACTGCTGGTAGAGTACAAAATGGTACGAACACTTAGGAAAATCATTTGCCAATATCTCTGAAGAGTGAACATATGCATATCCTAGGGTACAATAATTCCACTCCTACTATATACCCAACAAAAATGCATCCATATGTTCACCAGAAGACATGTACCACAGTGTTCATCAAAGTTACCAAAGTATCTATGAAAAAATTATGGTTCATTCAAATGATGAAATATTACACTGTAAGGAAAATGAGTGATCTAAAACTATACACAATACAGATGAATCTTAAAGTTTAAGATAGAAAAGAATACGTGCTATCCAATTCCATTTCTATAAAGTAAAAACACAAGCAAAATTAATCTAATTGTCAGAAGTCAAGGGAAGGTAGTGACTGGAAAGGAGCATGGGCAGGGTGCGGGAGGGTTTCTGAAGAAACTGGTCATGTTTCCTTTCTTAAACCGGATGCAAGTTACATGGGTATGCTTGGTTAGCAAAAGTCCTTGAGCTATATACATTTATGATAGTGCCCTTTATTTTTTTTCATTTATTTTATTTATTTTTATTTTTTTCCTTTATTTTTTTTAAAGATTTATTTATTTATTCACGACAGAGAGAGAGAGAGAGAGAGAGAGAGAGAGAGGCAGAGACACAGGCAGAGGGAGAAGCAGGCCTCATGCAGGGAGCCTGATGTGGAACTTGATCCTGGAGACACAGGCCTCATGCAGGGAGCCTGATGTGGAACTTGATCCCGGGTCTCCAGGATCATACCCTGGGCCAAAGGCGGCACCAAACCGCTGGGCCATCGGGGCTGCCCGTGCCCTTTTCTTTAAAGTAGGCTCCATGCCCAACGGGGTGCTTGAACTCATGACTCTGAGATCAAGAGTCACATCCTCTACAGACTGAGCCAGCCAAGTGCCCCAGTAGTGCCCTTCCTTATACATATTTCACTCTGATGAAGTTTGAAAATAAATGTACCCAGGGAAACCTAAATTTTTAGTGGCTAAAATGTTTATCTGCAAATACTTTTCAAATTATTTTTTAGTTTTTCGGATTTCTACTTACAGAATTTTTGGTATTGGCATCAAAATTGTTTCTTACCAGTTGGCCTTTCTGAACCTCTGTTTTCTTACCTGTAAAATGAGGATAGTAGAATTTAAAAGCCAGGGTGATTTTTAGGGGTGCCTAGCTGGCTCACTCAGAAGAGGATACAATTCTTGATCTCAGGATTGTGAATTCAAGCTGCACGTTGGATGTAGAGATTATTAAAGAAGATAAACTCTAAAAAGTAAATAAAAGCCGGTGTGATTTTTAAAGTGCTTAGCACAGTGCTTGGCACAAAATGTTCAATGGTTAACTTAATACTTTTCTCTAAACCAGTGGGACTTCCCGGGTGGCTAATATAGCATCCTGTACTAACCTCTGTCTTAGCATTTCTTAGTGTCTATTTTCCAAGACTGTGAGGCCCTTGAGAGCCAGGTATAGTGTGTAGCATACAATATTCCCAAAGCCTAGTTTAGCATCTGGCATAGAATTCAGTATTTATTAAATAAAATGATTAAATACATTTCAGATACTTTGCAACATCTATTTATTGCTAAATCATGGAATCACATTCATATTCTCTGAAACAAGTTTTCTTGGTTTCTATCCTCCACTAATAATTTATCCCAAAATATTCTGATTTGATTCTGTTCCAAGAGAACCTCTTCCTGCTATTCCCTCATATTCTTCATTACCTGTCATATTAGGGCAGCAGAATTTTGATCTGCTAAATCTAAATAACTTCATTGCTACCCTCCAAAATTTCTTTAAAAAGCCTTGCGAGTAATAATTTCTTCTGCTCTGGCCCAAATATATAGAGAGGCAGAGACACAGGCAGAGGGAGAAGCAGGCTCACGAGCCTGTGGGGAGCCTGATGTGGGACTCGATCCCGGAACTGCAGGATCATGCCCTGAGCCAAAGGCAGATGCTCAACCACTGAGCCACTCAGGCTTCCGTAGAGACTATCTTTGATGAATAAAACAGTGTGGTCATTCGCACTAATTTCTACATTTTAACATGATTAAGAAAAAATAATTTGGGACTAATTGTGGGTATCCAATCAAATGAGAGGCAAAGAAAGAAACTAGAAGTCCCCAGGTAAAGCCAGATTTTTGTTTCCTTTCCACTGATGACATGGTATGCTTAATAACTTTATTCCTGAGGGAGGATATCCCATTCTGAAAAACACACTACTCTAGGTGCTTCCATCAAAATTATCTCTTGGACTTGAAAATAAAGTCTTTACCCCCAACCTTCCATGGCTCTATAGTTTCCTTCAAATGCTTTTCATCTTATTGGCATGTAATACACAGACAGAAGTACACAACTCTCCAAACCTTTCTCATCTCTTCATTAGTAAAAAAACGAGTACATACTTAATGCACATATAGCACTGTGCTATTATATATAAAACATAAACGATACAAAAATAGATCTTAAAATTTATCATAAGAAAAAATAGGGGGGAGGACAATTGGGTGGCTCAGTGGTTGAGTGTCTGTCTTCAGCTCAGATTGTGATCCCAGGGTCCCGGGATGGAGTCCTGCATCGAGCTCGCTGAAGGAAACCTGCTTCTCCCTCTGCGTATGACTCTACCTCTCTCTGTCTCTCATGACTAAATAAATGAAATCTTTAAAAAAAATTTTTTTAACTATGTATGGTGACAGATGTTACCGAGATGTTACTGTGGTGATCATTTTGCAATATACACAAGTATCGAATCACTTTGTTGTACACCTGAAACTAATACATCACATGTCAATTATACCTCTATTAAAAAAAAAGAGAAAAAAGACACTGTATTGATCGGGCACCCGATCTCTCTCTCTCTCTCTCGAATAAATAAATTAAATATTTAAAAAAAAAAAAAAGAAAAGAAAAAAAAGAAAAAAGAATGAAAAAAATAGAAATAGCAGTCTTGTGGGACAAGGACATTTAGATAAGAACATTTTCTTTCTCCTTTGTAATAATTTCAAATTAATTGCAAAAAATACTAAGGGCTAGCTTTTAGCTGTCTTTCTTTCTTTCTTTCTTTCTTTCTTTCTTTCTTTCTTTCTTCTTTCTTCTTTCTTTCTTTCTTTAAAAAGATTTTATTTATTTATTCATGAGAAACAGAGAGAGAGAGAGAGAGACAGAGAGGCAGAGACAGAAGCAGGCTCCATGCAGGCAACCCCACGCGGGACTCGATCTGGGGTCTCCAGGATCACACCCTGGGCTGAAGGCGGCGCTAAACCGCTGAGCCACCCAGGCTGCCCAGATGTTTTTCTTTTTTAAGATTTTGTTTATATCAGAGAAAGAGGGAGAGAGCACAAGCATAAGCAGGGAGAGGGGCAGAGGGAGCAGCAGACTTCATGCTGAGTGGGGAGCCTGATGTGGCTTGATCCCCAAACCCTGGGATCATGACCTGAGCTGAAGGCAGACACTTAACTGAGCCACTCAGGCGCCCCTGCTTTTAGTTCTTATTAAAGAGTAAAATTGTCTTTTTTTTTTTTTTTTTTTTTTTAAAGATTTTATTTAAGGGCAGCCCTGGTGGCTCAGCGGTTTAGACACCTTCGGTCTGGGGTGTGATCCTGGGGTCTCGGGATCGAGTCCCATGTCAGGCTCCCTGCATGGAGCCTGCTTCTCCCTCTCTCTCTCTCTCTCTCTCTCTCTTTCTCTCATGAATAAATAAATAAATCTTTGAAAACTTTTTATTTAATTGTTCATGAGACACAGAGAAAGGCAGAGGGAGAATCAGGCTCCCTGTGAGGAGCCTGATGCGGGACTCGATCCCAGGGCTCTGGGATCATGACCTGAGCTAAAGGCAGATGCTCAACCACTGAGCTACTCAGGTGCACTGTAAAATTGTCTTTTTCAAAAGGAACTAGAAACAGATTCACCCAAACATTTTAAATATTTCTAAGGCTTACATTTAAGCTAAATGACTACTTAGCTATGGATGAAGCAATGGATTAGCTCCAATTTTAGTTCTACAACTACCTACCTAGGTGACCACTAGGTAAACTTCATTTGTAAAAGGAGCAGAGCTAAATTGGATGATCCTAAAATCTTCTGAGTATCATGTGGGACTAGCACCACCTCGTGGACATTCATTTAGAAATACATGATAAAGTAAGTTACATGGCCAAGGTAGAAAAGCTGATGGTTAAAATAGCAGTAAAGGCCTTATTCTTCCTGGCATCTTCCTCAATAATTTAGTTTACTGAGAATATATGAAATGGCTTTAATTCTTCAGAAAAAAAATTAAAATTGTAATTTTTAACTGACAGATTTCTTTAATAGACTGACATCCCCAGGATGCTCAAAAACAAACATATGCCTACTGCACTCCCCCCTCATCACTGGCTTATTTGGAAAAGAAAAAAAAATTACAAAGAAATCTGAAATCTGTCTAATGGAGAGTTTAAGAAGCGGAGTCTTAAGCCACATGAGCCAAAAGCACCCCTGAAATTCTGCACTCCAGTGCCTTTTAGGCCAGGCCCTTTATGATGCAGTCTCTCAATTTATTCTTACTATAGCTCTGCTATATTTCCTCCCATTTACAGAGGAGGAAATGAGATCATAAAGCCAGAAAGTACCAAAACCAAGATTTGAATTCATGTCTTCTGATTCTAAATCCATTGTTTATTCATCTATGCCCTGGTGATACTAACAAGCTTGTGTGCTAAATATAATACCTACACCCTACCACATCTTTACTTCGGAATGAAAACCACAAAGAAATAAAAAAAGTAGGAGTCAAGTGCAATATAAGAACAAGAATAAGCACAACACCCTAAGTGAGCCAAGATCCTCAAAGGACTTAGGGATGGCATGATTTCTCAAGTCTAAAGGACTACTCAGGACATTTAATAGGGTCTTGGATAATGAATACTTGAAAGTTTAAGAAGTCTCACAGTACTTACCATCCCACAGGTTGTTCATTTACAAAAAAGTGTACTTTAAAATGAAAAAAAAAAAAAAAAAAAAAAAAGGAAAGGTCTGGCAGTCACCATCTTAACCAAATGATCAATCTTAGCATCTCCAGTGGAACAACTTGACACGGTGTGCAGCTTGATGTGATACAGTAAGAGATGAACCACAGAGCCTGTTACATTCTTACCAAAAAGTATAAAATCTACTAAGAAAACCAGAAAAAATCCAGGATATGGGACATTGTACAATGGACTTAAGACACCAAAAAGTTCAATGTCATGGGGGAAAGGCAGGGAGGGCTATTCCAGACTAAATGTATGCAAAAACCCTAATGAGGAAGTTTTAAAGATTTTTACTTATTTATTTGAGTAGATGGGCAGTGGCAGGCAGAGGGAGGAGAGAAAATCTCAAGCAGACTCTGCAGTGAGCGGAGCCCAACCCTGAGATTGTGACCTGAGCTGAAATCCAGAGCGCTTAACCAACTGAGCCACAAGGAAAAGGTTTTAAAAGGACCTTTGGGATAATAGGGGCAATTTATTTCATACAGATTATATTAGCTGTTAACTATCTCAGGTATGGCAATGGCATTGTGATTTTATGTAGGAAATCCTTATTCCAAGATGAATGCTTTTCAGGGACAAAGTGCCATTTTGTCACAACTTACTTTCAAATGATTCAGCAAAAACAATTAGATACAGTACATGTGGCAAAATGTTAACAGTTGGTGGATCTAAGAGGAAGTTATACTGTTGTACTGCCCTTTAAACTTTTATATTCCTTTCAACTTTTTTTTCAACTTTTAAATTCTTTTTTTTTTAATTAATTAATTTATTTTTTAAAGATTTTATTTATTTATTCATGATAGTCACACAGAGAGAGACAGAGAGGCAGAGACACAGGCAGAGGGAGAAGCAGACTCCATGCAGGGAGCCCGACGTGGGATTCGATCCCAGGTCTCCAGGATCGCGCCCCGGGCCAAAGGCAGGCACCAAACCGCTGCGCCACCCAGGGATCCCTCAACTTTTAAATTCTTGATATTCATCAAGACCATTAGCATAAGTTCAACTCTTCTATGAACTTCTGAAAATACAAAATTATAATCAATATATACTATGCTCCTATTCACATATTAGTAATCACTGTACCAGACTCTGGGCATCATAGTGGTGAGAAAAGACATTTCCAGCTTTCATGGAACCTACTCAGCATGTAATTGTGTAATGGGGGGTACGGTGGCTGCTCTGGAAGGCTTCCCCAAGTGGTACCTGAGAGGAAACCTGAAGGGTGAGTAGGGGATGTCTAGCTAGAAGATGGTGGGGAAATGGGTCAAAGGGGACCAAGAGTACATGTGAAGGTACTAATGATAGAGGTGGTCAATCTGGAAAGTGACAGGTATGTATTTCCTGCTGCTTCCCACAGTCTCCCACCCTTTCTACAGAGCTGGTCTCCTGGTTCCATTAACCACTCCCTATCAACCCTCAGCATCCTGTTACTAGTCCCAGTGTTACCAGGCCTGAGAAGTGCATTCTTTGGGGTTTCCCTACATCCTGTGCACAGCTTTGTAAAATACCTTTAATCAACTTTCCCTGGGGATCCCCGGGTGGCTCAGCGGTTAAGTGCCTGCCTTCGGCCCAGGGCGTGATCCTGGAGTCCCGGTATCGAGTCCCACATCATGCTCCCTGCATGGAGCCTGCTTCTTCCTCTGTGTCTCTGCCTCTCTCTCTCTCATGAATAAATAATCTTCAGTTATCTATTCCCTGCTAGCACCTTGTAGAAAACAGTTGAGCACCTTGATAAAAAGCTCTGTAGACTCAAAAGATGCCAGCATAATTTAGGTGGTATCTGGGCTGGTGGGAATCAGAGATGGTTGAGAAAGAGGACTGAAGATGACTCTGGCCAGGGAGCATCTGAGGAAGGAAGCTTAGAAGCTGCAGTGTTATCAGACAAAAATTCTTGAAGAAAGATACTATCCATTTATATCAAGTGCTGTTGAAAGGCTGGATGAAAAAACTGAGGGCTTTGGAATTCCCCATGAGAAAGCCACCAGTGATCCCTGGAGTGGTGGGGACAAAATCAACAACACTGGAATGGACTGTAAAGGTGGCTGGAGGCAAAGAATACACTTGTTATCTTAAAAACATGTGTGTGTATTGGGGGGAGGGAGGGGACATAATTATTCAAGTTCCTATTTTAATCCTGATAACTTACTGAATAATCTTGAGATTTTGGAGTCTTAATTGTTGAGATTTAAAACAATGACTCTTTACTATAATTACAAACAAACCCAAACCCAAAAACCCCAGACCATGTTAAAGCTAATATAAGCTGAATATAGAGAACTGAAGTCTTAAAATAGAGCTAATTATTTTTCCCCCTTTCTAGCACAGAAAGGACAGGCTTTGCCAAAATCTTTTCAGTTCTCTAAACTGAAAGATTAAGCTCTTTTACACTGAAGCCTGAAACTAAGTATGTCCAAGACCCCCTAACTCAACATACAATAACGAGCAGTTTCTAACCAGGGTGTTAAGATATCTGAAACCCAAAGCATTCTCATGATCACAATGAGTAACCAAACTCCACAGCTCGAGAAACTGTTAGAACCCTCAGATCCCTTTCTTTGAGAACATAAGCCTGTGAAACTATCTTTGATCCAATTTGGCTTTTTCCCTGCTTCCCAGTTCACTGAACATCACACAAGAATGGTTGCCAGAGTACCACAATGCTAAATCTGGAGCATTAGGAAACTGTTACAGGGACACTGAATTAGGAGACTCCCTGGGCATCTTCCATCCTTCACTGCAGAGCAGTGAGTCTGGCTCAGTGAGTCTGGCTACCTTTGTCTATTTTTAGAATATCCAGTTATTTCACTAACCCTCCTGAAGACTGTTTTCTACAAAAAAGACAGTATATTAGTAGGCACATCTAAATTAAGAAACAAAACTTGATAACTAATTTAGACAAAGTAACAGTCAACCTCTCAGCAAGGTTTTAACACTTGCCTCTCATTTTCAGCCTTCAAAACAGAGCAAGGTAACCATCTCCAAATGCAGGTGAAGACAACACCACTGCTATGGCAGGGACAGGGGCCAATTCAAAGAGCAAAGACTTTTGAAAAATTGATTTCAAAGTTACAAATGACCTCCTTGCACATCCACTTACCTGAGAACATTTTTTTTTTCTTTTTTTTGCAAAGTTGTTTAAACAATGTTTAAAAGCGCCTGACCCACAGTAGGGTAACTTTTTTTTTTTTTTTTTTTACTTGCTACAGAAAGCAAAAGCACTTGTAATGTAGGGCAAAGAGGCCCAATTTCAAGTGATTCAGTCAGAAAAAATGAGATGCTATGGCAGACAACACTCTAAGATGTTCTTCATGAGCCCCACACCCCACCTCTTGGTTTTTTCACTGTATAATCCTCTCCATTTGAATGTGGGCAGGACTTGAAGCTTCAGAGTCCTACCTCACAAACTGGCTCTGGAGACCTGTTGGCTTGATGCAGGAGGCAGCCACATCAGGAGTACCCACGTGGCAAGGAACCCAGGGGCTCTACAGCTAGTTAAGGAATCTGGGGTGTCCGTGCTAAAGCCACAGGAAATGAGTTCTGCCAACAACCTGAGTTTAACTTCAGATTAACTTGATAACTTCACAGTAACTAGATTAGGTGTTTGCAAATCATCTGGACTATACCAAAACCAAATTTAAACCCAACATTAAGAAAGTCTGGCTTAGGGCAGCCCAGTGACTGAGCAGTTTAGCACCGCTTTCAGTCCAGGGCCTGATCCTGGAGACCTGGGATCAAGTCTCACGTCGACTCCCTGCATGAAGCCTCCATGGAAAAAAAAAGAAGAAAAAGAAAGTTTGGCCTACAGGATCCACCTTTCCCACCTAATCATCTGTTTTTAAAACTTTGATATGAGGGGGCACCTGGGTGGTTTATTCTGTTAAGTCTGCCTTGGGCTCAGGTCATGATCCCAGGGTCCTGGGACAGTGTCCCACATTGGGCTCCCTCCTCAGTTTGCTTCTCCTTCTCGCTCTCCTCCCTGCTTGCGCCTGCTCGCTCTCTCTCAACTAAATAAAATCCTAAAAACAAACAAAAAACTTTGATATAGGAGCACCTGGGTGGCTCAGTCAGTTAAATGTCTGCCTTCAGCTCAGGTCATGACTTTAGGATCCTGGGATCCAGTCCCATGGTGGGATCCCTGTTCATAGGGAATCTCTGCTTCTCCCTCTGCCCCTACTTGCTTTTTTTCTCCATTAAAATCTTTTTTTTTTTTAAGATTTATTTATTCATGGGAGACACAGAGAGACAGAGACACAAGCAGGCTCCATCCAGGGAGCCTGATGTGGGCCTCGATCCCGGTTCTCCAGGATCACGCCCTGGGCTGAAGGCAGCGCTAAACCGCTAAGCCACCCAGGGATCCCTCTCTCAAAATCTTAATTAAAAAAAAAAAAAAAAAAACTTTGATACGGATTACATCCCTTTATAGATTCCTCATAATTTTAAGAAGTAAATAATTCGGTAAAGTATATCATTTTACGTAAGTTTGGAGGCTCACAAAGGCCAAGTGACTCAAATGGCTAATAAAGGATCAGAGCCAGATATCAGAGACCATGTGTGACTCCAATGCTGAAATCCACCTGTCCCTATAACCAGTTTTTATAATTTCTTTAGAGTCTCAATTATGATTCCCACTATGCCTAGACAGTAATAATAAAACCGTGTCAGAGACATTAAAACCCTAGACTTTATTTTTTTTTAAAGATTTTATTTATTTATTCATAAATAAAATGAGAGAGAGGCAGAGACACAGACAGAGGGAGAAGCAGGCTCCATGCAAGGAGCCCGATGTGGGACTCGATCCTGGGTCTCCAGGATCACACCCCAGGCTGCAAGCTGTGCCAAACCGCTGCGCCACCAGGGCTGCCCAAAACCCTAGACTTTAAATAATAAAATAAAATTTAAAAAGCAGAACAGAAAAGAAAAAAGGAAGAGAAAAAAGAAATCAACCAACTACTCGAGAATTTGTCCTTCAGTAATAAAATCATGTTATTTACTAGGTTAATTACTGGGTATTATCAGTTAAAATATCTTTTTTTTCATTCATGAGAGACACAGAAAGAGACAGGCGGAGACACCGGCAGAGGGAGAAGCAGGCTCCATGCAGGGAGCCTGACGTGGGACTCAATCCCAGGACTCCAGGATCACACCCGGAGCTGAAGGCAGACACTAAACCGCTGAGCCACCCAGGGATCCCCAAAATGTCTTTATTTTAAAGCATCTCTTGATAAAGAGGACTTTTTCCCTTCATGGCTTGTTATAATACTAAGGGCGTTAAACTGAGTATCTGTGAAGCCAAATACATTAGTCATTCTTACCTAGGAACACCTTTTAAACAAAGCCACAGAACAGCTTCTTTTATTTTCTAGTAAGACTAAATTTATTCAATACCCTAAGTAAAAGTTTTGATTATAAGTATCCAACAGTATAAAAAGTACAAAACAGATTTGTAGATTTCTAATATATTAATACAAAGTGCATGACTACATACAGTACATCCTACAGGCAAAGAGGTGGAAGGGGATGAAGAAGACTGTGGTTGAGGTCTAGCAATAAATAAATAAATACAGAAGTAGAGATGATCCATATTATAGTATATTCTACCACCAATACTGTAGCCAAAATGTACAAAAACAAAAAGCAAAAAAACAAAAAAACAAACCATTTCAAAATGACAGGAGGAAGATGATCATGGCCGGGACTCTTGTAACACACCTCAACGGCTGTGGGAGAGCCAACCCAACTCACTGTGTAGTCTGTGCATATATGGTGGCTTGTAGTTTTTGCCATAAGGAAGAAATATAAAATTTTAAGTTTAGATTAAGAACTATAAAACTATAGGGTGCCCATAAAAAGTGGCTCACTCCTTATTGTTATTTATACTATCCAATTTTAAAAATCCAGTTTTAAAAATAAGCACTGAGTCATGTTAATATAAGGTAGGCAAATGATCCTCCCTTATTATGAAAAGTATGATCTGGTGATACATTTTTTCTGAACATTTAGAAAAGAGGCAATGAGAGTACTTTGGTTTGGGTTCAAGTAAAAGGCTTTCAAATGAAGATTTTAGAACTGAAGAGCTCCATGTTCAGGATGTATCGTCTAATATCTCAAGGTTCACAAAGCCTGACTAGAAGAAACCAAACCTAAGCCAACCCACTCAGCATTAACACACACCTCTTTTCTTTTAGTAGAATTTTACTTTAATATGTGAAAAAAAAAAAAAAAAATACCACCCAAAACCCTAATAGGTTAAAACAAGTCAAACAACCACTCTACACAGATAAAACCTTCACAAAGGTCAACTGAAGTAATCCAGAGCTAAAACTGAATTGTGCAGATTTTCGATGAAGTCACCAGTCATGTAACACAAACAAAAGTCAATTATTTACACACTAGGCAAGCCCTCTAAGAAATGTGCCCCAAGAAGCATTAACCTTTGTTTTTTTGTGTGCGCCATCCTGAAGACTTGCACATTTTTTTAAGATAATTTAACCTTTTTAACAGAATGTGATCTCTACCAGGTGGTAATGCTTTGGTACTATTCATCTAGGACTGCTCATCCTAAAACTTGACATTTCCCCAAAGATTTGACTCTGCTTTAGAAGTTTCAATATAGATAAAAATCTTTTATCAAATATCAATATGGAGGTGACACAGGATGCAACATATACAGTCAGGTTACCTCTCTGTATATTTAGAGATTACTCCTTCAAGGTATTTGCGCCAGAGCTTAGTCTGTCCTGCTTCATATTCAGTAGTACAGGTTTGAATCATCAGAACCTTGGCAAGACCTTATTTTTTCAGAATTATTAACAACTACCTCTAGGGGCAAGTCCATGTTACTGAGTTATGACAAATTTATTATCGTGAAGGAAAACAAGGATAGCCGTCTTAAAAAATGCCCCAACCACTGCTTCTCAATATAGAAAGACTAAAACTACATACGTTTATCATACAACAAATCCCATCTCTGTCCCCTGAAATTCCCCTAGTTTCATTCATTAGAAGGGGATTAAAAAAAAAAAAGACTTAAAGAGCACTTTACAGCAGCATTCAGCTTTCCTATGAAATACTCAGCATCTTAAATATTATGTACACTTCTTTTTTTCTTTCAGTAAGCTAGACACTGGCTTCAGAGTTTGTGGAACTGGAGAAGAAATAACCCATTCAAAACTATTCTAGAAATTGTCTTTTGGCAGAATAGCATGTATCCAAGTTAAAAATAGGAGGGTTTTGTTGCTTTGTTTTCTTTCCAAAATTTAAATCATTTTTGTTCCCCTTCTACCTAAACCTCAGTCACCACTCCTGAGTGGAGATGGGCAGAGGCTCTGGCCCCTGCTCCTCCGGCTTCTCAGCAGCTGCTTTCTTGTTGCTGCAGCAAGGCTTGAATAGATGTGTGTCAATGAGGACTTCCCCAAAACGGCCTTTATAGATAATTCCACAACATATTTTCTGTCTAAAAGAAAAAAAAGGGGGTGGGGGAGAAATATATTAATAAGGTAGAAAACTAGTAATACAAGAAAACAAAAAAAGGGGGGAGAAATCTATAACACTGTAACAATACAACATGATCAAAGGGTTCACTTCTCTGGTCTCATCACATTTCAAATGAAGGCTCCTAGAAAGGCCCCCAATTAGCTAAGTTATAGGAATTACCCAGGTCCCTTAAATCCCACACTGGAATCTTACCAAGTATTAAAGGGGACAGGGGTCATTCTGAGATAACAGTTTCAGAAACGGCTCCTAAAGTTATAAACTGTTTCCTCTAAAAATCAGTAACTCTTTTTTTTTTTTTTTTTAAAGATTTTATTTATTTATTCATGAGAATACACAGAGAGGAGAGAGACAGGCAGAGACACAGGCAGAGGGAGAAGCAGGCTCCATGCAGGGAGCCCGACGTGGGACTCGATCCCGGGTTCCCAGGATCACGCCCTGAGCTGCAGGCGGCACTAAACCGCTGAGCCACCGGGGCTGCCCAAAATCAGTAACTCTTGAAAAAAAACCCAGCCATCATAAACAGGCTGATACAACTGGCAAATATATATAATCAAATATACACCACAGCTTAAAAAAACGAGAGTACAACAAAACACCATGGACCACATATAAGGGAAAAAAAAGAACCTTTTCCTATGAAGTTCCCCTCTATGCCCCTCTCCAATTCCACCCCACCCCATCTCATTCTCTCCTCTTAATTTTAAGCCTATCATTACTTTTTTCTTTACACTTCATGGTTTTACCATGTCTGCATCTCTACATATATTGCTCGGTTATGTCCAATTAATTAAAAAAACAACACATATATGGAGTCACACTCTATCCTGCAATTTTTTTTTGCTCAACATTAATTGAGGTTCATACCTATTGTTAGGGCTTTTATTTCATTTTATGTATCATATTCTATCAAGTGAATATACCATAATTTATTTATCCACTCTCCTTTGGATGGGACAACTGCTATTATAAACATGCCATACACGTTAATGCATGCCTAAAGGTTTTTTTTTTTTTTTCCTAAAGGTTTTTTATAGGTTCTGTTGCTGGGATATAAAATGGAAACATGTTTGTGTTTACCCAAAAATGCCAGTTATTTATCAATGTGGTTCCTTTCTATTCCTATTAACTAATAAGGGTTTTATCTTAAACCCTGATGAACATTCAGATTTGTCAAACATCTTTAAAGTACTGCTAAGATAGTAGGCATTTGGGGGCGTCTGGGTAGCTCAGTAGGTTAAGTGTCTGCCTTCATAGGCAGGATCCCAAGGTCCTAGGATCAAGTCCTACATTGGGTTCCCTGCTCAGTGGGGAGCCTAACTTCTCCCTCTCCCTCTGCTGCTCCTCCTGCTTGTGCTTTCTGTGTCAAATAAATAAAAATTAAATCCTAAAAAAAAAAAAAAAAATAGGTATTTCCCCCTTTCTTTACAAACTGTCAACATGGCAACTTTATTATCAGTTGATTTTTAATTAGTTTAATCCAATCTTACATCACTAGAATAAACCTAATCTGGTCATGATATACTCTTTTAGTATCAAAGTTATGTTAGCCTCATAGAATGCTTGGGGCCTCTGCTCTTTTACTCAAAATCTGAAAAAGCCAATGCAAGATCAGAATCATTTATTTCTGGAATGTTTGGCAGAATTTGCCTAAATGGGTTTTTAGAGGGAAGACTGACCAGTGAATCAACTTATTATAAGACTATGCAGATTTTCTATTTTTTCTTGAGACAGTTTTTTTTTTTTTTGAGACAGTTTTGATAAAATATCTTTTTCTACTAATGTATCCATTCCACCTATAGGTTCAGATCTGTTGGTATATGGTTGTTTATAATGTACTACTACTGTCTTTTAAATTTATTTAGAGCTAAATCTCTCTGTTGTTATCTGAGATATTTTATGTGTACTATCTCTTGATTTCTGCTTCATCTCTAATAGTCTTTTTGATCAGGTCTTTTTCAAGATCCAACTCTTATCTTTACTGATCCTATTCACTGCATACTGGTTTTCTTTTTTTTTTTTTTTTTTTGCATACTGGTTTTCTACTCCATTTGTTTCTACTCAGATCCTTAAGATTTCCTTGCTTTTATTTTTCTTTGTATTAAGCTTCACTAATTTTTAAATTGGATACATATCACTTCATTTATTTTTAGTCTTTCTTTTCTAAGCATTAAAGGCTTTCCTCCAACTCTTTTAAACTTCATACCATATGTTCTCTTTTCTAAGGTTTTATTTTTATTTATTTGAGAGTGAGCGAGCAAGAGAGAGCATGAGCTGGGAGCCTGACATGGGGCTTGATCCCAGGACTCTGAGATCACGACCCAGGCCAAAGGCAGAAGCTTAAATGACTGAGCCATCCAGGCACCCCTTGACCGTATGTTTTGATTTGTGGTATTTTTCAGTTAGTTATAAAGATCTTCTCATTTATAGTATACTTTCTTCTTGGACTCATGGTTTCTTAATTTATAAATATATAGAGATTTTCTATTTTCATCTTGTTTTGCTAGATACATTTAGGTATATTCAAACTTTTTCTGCCCTCCTCTTCTTGACTCTGGAGATTTTTCACTTTTTTAATCCTTTTAGTGGTGACACAGTTAATCAAGTCCCACCCAAAGTTATCTAGGGATGCCTGGGTGGCTCAGTGGTTGAGTGCCTGCCTTGGGCCCAGGGCATGATCCTGGAGTCCCAGGATCAAATTCCACATCGGGCTCCCTGCATGGAGCCTGCTTCTCTCTCTGTCTCTCATGAATAAATAAAATCTTAAAAAGAAAAAAAAAAAAGTTATTCAATTTATTTATTCTTTTTTTTTTTTTTTTTAATTTATGATAGTCACACAGAGAGAGAGAGAGGCAGAGACACAGGCAGAGGGAGAAGCAGGCTTCATGCACTGGGAGCCCGATGTGGGATTCAATCCCAGGTCTCCAGGATCACGCCCTGAGCCAAAGGCAGGCGCCAAACCGCTGCGCCACCCAGGGATCCCTCAGTCTATTTATTCTTAATGCAAAGAATGCTAGGATATCTTAACTCTTATCACTTTTATTGCTTTGACTTATATGTTATTGTCTTCTAATTCTTTTACTCCCACAACTATTGTTATCTCAAGCAGTGTTTGTTTAAATTTACCTAAATGTTTGCTACTTTATCTATTCTCAGAATTTTTTTTTTTTTTTTTTTTATTCTCAGAATTTTAAAGTAGGATCTCTTTTTCTGCCTGTAGAACTTTGTTATTTAGGGTCAGGTTGGCAACAAATTCTCAAAATTTTTCCTCATCAAAATGCCCTTGTTCATAAAAGACAATTTTTAAAGGTTTATTTATTTTAAATAATCTCTACACCCAAAATGGGGCTCAAACTCACAACCTCAATATCGAGTCACATGCTCTTTCAACTGATTCAGCCAGGGGCCCCACACAAAGGATACTTCTGCTACATATATATAATTCTAGGTTGAACGTTATTATCTCTTGGCCCACTGAAGATATTAACCAATTGTACTTTGGCTTCCTTTGTTCATGGTGAGAAGTCAGCTTTGTACGTTTGTTGTTCCTTTGAAAAAACTGTCTTTATTTTCTCACTGCTTAAAGATCTATGTTGTTTTTCATGTTCCACAGTTTCATTCTATAAGGAGTCATCTATGGGTGAATTTTCTCTACCATAAGATAAATGCTTATTATCTCGCTTTTGTTAGTCTTCCCAAGTCTGTCAAATAGAAGATCCTTAACAACTTTCTCTTTGAATACTGTCCTTGCTAGCCTATTCTCTTTTTTGACTTTGGGATCCTATATTTACTTAGCATTTTGGCCTCTGATTATTCCTTATTAATTTACTCACTGATTTAACAATGCTATTTTTTTAAGACTTAAAAATACATATTTCTAGCTTTTACTTTTTTTCAGCACGAGAGTTGGTCAGAATAGTATAATTCTGTTACAGGAAAATTTAGGTTCCCTAACATGATTTTTATTTTAAACAAATTTTAATAGGAAAAGCACACAAAATCCCAACTCTCAGCTCAATTCTTGCTTAATCCACCTCCAACCATGTGTGCTACCAGCTGTTTGCCAAATGCCATTTAGTTGCTAAGGAAGTGGGAAACCATTGCCTGTAATTAAGAAGGTTTGCTGGTTAGAGAGAGATTTTCTGTTGCTTTTACCTTTTCCAGTATGTGAGATCTAAAAAGGAAAAAACCGGCGTTCTGTTAGAGCCAGAGGCCATCTCTGTGTCTGAGCCATCATCTGACTGGTTACTATAACAAGGAGATTGAGCTGGGGAGGCACTTGAGGTGGTACTATGAGCGTCAGAATCTGCAAGAAAGAGGAAAAAAAAAAAGTGTAATTTCATTATATACAACTAAGGCTCAGCATAAAAAAACTGTGAATGAATTAGTAAAAAGAAAAAAGAATGTATTTTCTATTTACTACTAGTATTTGAAGACGTTTGTACTCCACTGTTCCTAAAAGAAAATGAGGACATAAGCTTTCAGGAAGGTAAGAGTGGAAATACCTTTTCCCATTCCTCCTACTAATAAATAAGTACAACTAAAAACCCTGGCTATCACATATAAAACAAATCTGAAGACTCTGAAAGTTGGCAAAAGCCAGAGAGCTCAACCCAAAGAAAGACACAGTGGGTTCCCTAGTTTTTATGGGTTTTCTTTTTCTCATAAATCCTAGTCTTGGAGCTAGAGAAGCCAGCAACCCAGAAATGCCAATGGGTATAGACAAAAAATAAACGAAAGAAAGAAAAAGAAAAGAAGAGAAAAGGCAAGCCAAAAGAACCTTGCTCTCTAAACAAAAGGCCAGGAGGAAAGTGGCAGCCTAACAAGACAGGAAACTTTTTTTTTAAAAGATTTTTATTTGTTTACTCATGAGAGACAGAGAGAGGCAGAGACACAAGCAGAGAGAAGCAAAGCAGGCTCCATGTAGGGAGCGCCCTACGCAAGACTCGGTCCTAGGTCTCCAGGATCAAGCCTTCAGCCCACGTGATCAGGCACGTGATCCTGCCCTGGGCTGAAGGCGGTGCTAAACTGCTGAGCCACCCAGGCTGCCCGGAGACTTTTTTTATTAGACAATAATCACTCTATTCAAACACCAGAGGAAAAAGAGGACCCAACACCACTACTCCAGCAAAGGTCAAATGGGGAGCCTAAGGTTTCCATTCTCTTAAGATTGGTAGGAAACCCCCAACAATCCACCAGGGTATCAAGAGAAAGGCTATTGAAGAGTCGGGACTTTCACCATGGCCCACTAGAAATGAATAGTCCCACCTTGTGGGAGCTTTAACACCCATCCCCATCCCACAGCAATGAGGAGGCTCCTCCCACCATCAGAGGCAATGGATATTAGGGAATGGGGGAGGGCACCTGACTTTTAACACCACTGGACATTAACTTTTAATATTTCTACTAGAGAGGTAACTAAAACAGTAAAATCAAAGGTTTATTTTTTTTAAAGATTTTATTCATTTATATATATATATATGAGAGACCAGAGAGAGAGAAAGAGAGGCAGAGACACTGGCAGAGGGAGAAGCAGGCTCCATGCAGAGAGCCCAACATGGGACTTGATCACACCCTGGGCTGAAGGCGGCGCTAAACCGCTCAGCCATCTGGGCTGTCCCAAAGGTTTAAATAAGATCCATAACACAATTTTTAAATATCCAGGTTTCAATTTATTTATTTAAATTTAGCCACTTGGGATCCCTGGGTGGCACAGCGGTTTGGCGCCTGCCTTTGGCCCAGGGTGCGATCCTGGAGACCCGGGATCGAATCCCACATCAGGCTCCCAGTGCATGGAGCCTGCTTCTCCCTCTGCCTATGACTCTGCCTCTCTCTCTCTCTCTCTCTCTCTCTGTGTGACTATCATAAATAAATAAAAAAAAATTTTTTTAAATAAAAATAAAAAAATAAATTTAGCCACTTAACATATATTTTTTTCACTTAACATATATTGTATTATTAATTTCAGAGCCAACTGATTCATCAGTTGCACATAATACCCAGTGCTCATTACTTCAAGTATCCTCCTTAATGCCCATCACCCAGTTATCCCACCCCCCAGCAACCTCCCCTCCTATAAACCTTGATTTGTTTCCCATAGTTAAGAGTCTCTTGGGACATCTGGGTGGCTCAGCAGTTGGGTGGCTGCCTTCAGCTCAGGGAGTCCCACATCCAGGGAGTCCCACATCGGGCTCTTTGCAAGGAGCCTGCTTCTCCAGACTCTATGTGTCCGCACCTCTCTCTATCTCAAATAAATAAATCTTTTTTTTTTTAAGATTTATTATTTATTTATTTAATTTATTTTAGACAGAGAGAGAGAGAGAGAGAGAAGCAGAGACACAGGAGGAGGGAGAAGCAGGCTCCATGCCGGGAGCCTGCCGTGGGACTTGATCCTGGGGCCTCCAGGATCACACCCTGGGCCAAAGGCAGGCACTAAACCGCTGAGCCACCCAGGGATCCCCACCAAATAAATAAATCTTAAAAAAAAAAAAGTCTCATGGTTTGCCTCCCTCTCTATATTCATCTTATTTTATTTTTCCTCCCCTTCCCCTAAATTGTATGTTATTTCTTAAATTCCACAGGTTCCAATTTTTAAAAATGCCTCATAGGCACTTGGGTGGCTCTGCTGGTTAAGCTCCCAACTCTTGATTTCAGTTCCACGGTGGGTATGGAGCCTACTTATTTAAAAAAAAAAAAAGAGGGGTACCAGGGTGGCTCAGTCAGTTAAGCATCTAACTCTTGATGTCAGCTCAGGTCATGATCGCAGCCCCATGTTGGGGCTCTTTGCTCAGCAGGGGGTCTGCTTGAGGATTTTTCTCCCCTCCCCTTCCCTGTACCCTTTGCCTGCTTGTGCTCTCTCTAAAATAAATAAATCCTTTTTTAAAAAAATCCCTCATGGGCTGCCTATGGTAGAGCTCAGTTGGTAGAGTGTTTGACTCTTGATCTTGAGGTCATGAGTTTGAGTCCCACACCCAGGGTAGAGTTTATGAAATGGTAAGTAGACATTAAGATGACAGATGTTAAAATAATCTGGCCAAGACTTTAACATAAGCATGACAAAAATGCTTTGGTGACCCATCATGAACATGACTAAAACAAATAAAAAGAATCTCCATGGATAGATCTCAGGTCATTTATTTATTTTTATTTTTTTGTTTGTTTGTTTTTTAATTTTTTTTTATTTATTTATGATAGTCACACACAGAGAAAGAGGCAGAGACACAGGCAGAGGGAGAAGCAGGCTCCATGCACCGGGAGCCTGACGTGGGATTCGATCCCGGGTCTCCAGGATCGCGCCCTGGGCCAAAGGCAGGCGCTAAACCGCTGCGCCACCCAGGGATCCCTTATTTTTATTTTTTGTTAAGATTTTATTTATTTATTCATGAGAGATACACAGAGAGGCAGAGACACAGGCAGAGGGAAGAGAAGCAGGCTCCATGCAGGAGCCCAATGTGGGACTTGATCCTGGAACTCTGGGATCACATCCTGAGCCGAAGGCAGACGCTCAACTGCTGAGCCACCCAGGGATCCCCAGATCTCAGTTTAATAAATAACTAAAAGCTATAAAGAAGAACCAAGTGAGGGATGTATGGGTGGCTCAGCAGCTGAGCAGCTGCCTTCGGTTTGGAGTGTGGTCCCAGGGTCCTAGGATAGGGTCCCTGCATTGGCCTCCCTGCAGGAGGCCTGCTTCTCCCTCTGTGTCTGTCATGAATAAATAAATAAAACCTTAAAAAAAAAAAAAAAACCCAAGTGGGAAAAAAAAAACAAAAACAACCAAGTGTAACTGAAATTTGAACTGGAAAAAAAAAATGAAATAAAAAGCTCATGCATGTGCTTAAAAGCAGAATGGAGGGGACAGAGGAGACAATCAATGAACTGGAAGAAAGAATAAGAGAAATTGCCCAACCTGAACAACACAAAGAAAACAATTGAATAGAGACTTAAGAAACCTCTGGGACTGTAACAAAAATCTGCATTTGTGTCACTGCAGTCCTGGAAAGAGGGAGAGGGTGGAGATGAAAATGTACTCAAAGAAATATAATGACTGAAAACTTGTCAAAATTGGCAAGAGACATAAACCTATAGACTCAACAAGCTGAGCAAACCCCAAACAGGATATACTCAAAAGAAATCATTACCATTATCATTAATTAAATTCTTAAAACTAAAGACAGGGGGGAAAAGCCTTAAAAGCAACCAAATAAAAACAATACTTTACCTATAAAGGGAAAATAGATCCAGACTTAAAAAGGATTAAAGGCAATTCATCAGATACAAGTGTTTTTTTGTTTTTTTTTTTAAGATTTTATTTTATTTATTCATGAGAGACACAGAGCGAGAGCGAAAGGCAGAGACACAGGCAGAGGAGAAGTAGGCTCCATGCAGGGAGCCCGACGTGGGACTCAACCCCGGGTCTCCAGGATCACGGCCCAGGCTACAGGCGGAGCCAAACCGCTGTGCCACTGGGGCTGCCCCATCAGATACAAGTTAAACGTGACTTAGTATTTTTGCCCTTAAAAGACAAGTCAAATTTACAAGCCAGAAAATTAATCTTTTGGTTGATGATCACCATGCTCTAAGGCTTTCCTACTGCTATTCTATGGTGACAACATCACAAATAGAGGTTGAGCTTACCACACTCCTCCCTCCCAGGATACGCAGATATAGCAATCCTCCAATTCAAAGAACCAATTAAGTATATTTTTAAAAGATTTATTTAAAAAAAAAGGGGGGGGGGGCAGCCCGTGTGGCTCAGAAGTTTAGCGCCGCCTTCAGTCCAGGGTGTGACCCTGGAGATCCAAGGTCAAGTCCCATAACTGGCTCCCTGCATGGAGCCTGCTTCTCCCTCTGCCTGTGTTGTGTCTCTGCCTCTCTCTCTCTCTCTGTGTGTCTCTCATGAATAAATACAATCTTAAAAAAAAAAAAAAAAAAGTTTATTCATTCATTTGAGAGTTCTCGAGTAGGGGGAGGGGAGCACAGGAGAGGGGAGAAAGGGTCTCAAGCAGACTCTATAATGAGCATGGAGCCCAACTGGGGACTCCATCTCCTGACCCTGAGCTCACAACCCAAGGGGAAAACAGGAATCCAACATATAACCCACTGCACCATCCAGGTGCCCCTGGATATTTATTAAGGACATATATATGTCATATCCTACATGACACTAAAGAAAACCTATGAATAGAGCTTATAGTGCTTTGTATTAACAAAAGTTTACCCACAAAATCCTCAAGAATAGCAGACTTTATGAAATAAATCTACTGGAATGTTTAAAAGGCTTGCCCAACAATTAGTAGCAGCAGTAATCAGCTCTATGCTGGTGAAGAAAACTCACTATCCTAGAGAGTGCTTAATATCCAAGAAATATTTGAAGCTACAGTTTACTAGACCATTTTCTACTTATAAAATGGCAATTTCATCTGGTTTAATCTAACACTTGGGACACTAAATACAAACCATATAAAAATGCAGTTAGGAAGAAGATTCTCTTCTAGAAATGTGGGCCTGGAAATTCTTCAAAGAACTACAGTTTTTAAAATCCTAAATATTGTGGGATTTGAAAAGGCATGAAGGAGTAATTAGCTAGTACATGGTAGATAGGGGATGAGGAGCAAAGTAGTGGAAGCAGAACACACTATGCATAGGAAAGGAACTGACTCAGCCCAAATATTCTTTACCTAAAATAGGACTTCCAAAAGACGCTCTAGGGATTTACAACTTTATTCCATAGCAACCAGAATTCACTGTAGATTTTTAAGAAGGATTACAAAAAGAATAACTAACATATATATAGGAATTTGTTTTGTTTTACAAAACCCTTTTTACTTGATTATTCCCATTTCTCAGATCTGTCCCTCCCCTTCTCCCTCTGCCTCTCCCCCAGCTTGTGCTTGCTTTCTCTCTCAAATAAACAATCTTTTTTTAAAAATATTTTATTTATTTATTCATGAGAGACACAAAAAGAGGTAGAGACATAGGCAGAGGGAGTAGCAGGCTCCTTGCGGGGAGCCTGATGTGGGACTTGATCCTGGAACTCCAGGATCACGTCCTGAATGGAAGGCAGACACTCAACCACTGAGCCACTGAGGCATCCCTCAAATAAACAATCTTTAAAAAAAAAAAAAAAAGTATGGTTCAATGTTAAGTGGCACTAAGGCCACATTTTGTTGAGTTTCAAGAACTTTAACTCAAATCCAGTTCTTCAGGCTGTAGGTCTAATGCCTTTTCAGTACCCCACACAAAAGAAAGAATATCTCAGAAATAAAAGTAGGTACACACAGGACCCATGGAAGCAAATATATAATCAGACGTGAGGACACCATTTAGTGGGTGAGGTACAAAAATTCAAGTCATCTCAGAACTGTTGCAATGCACATAGGTGTTAGCAATTCACAATGCACGTGGGAAAACCCGATTTCAGCCTAAGCCTACAAAGCCCACACACCTTTTTCAAAAGGACTTATTTTCACTCTCCAGTCCCTCCCTCCACAACACAGCTTTATAATAAAAATCTAAAATTACACCGGACATATTCCCTTAGGTAAGGCAAAACTGAGTCAGGTATCACATTCCCCATAATTAAAGGGAGGAGCTAAGAAGATACATATGAATAATCAATTCCTATAACCTTCAAGTAGTAGAAGAAAATTACTATTTCCCAAATGTTCATTAAAACACTTGGTAAGAATGAAGGGTAGGGCCCTCTTTTTCTCTTCCCCTGGTAATAGCTAATCAGGAAGGGAACATGTATAAACAGATAATCCAGTTACAAAATGGGCAGAGGAACTTAATAGACATTCTTACAAAAAAAAGAAAAAAAAAGGACAAGAAATAACAAGTGTTGGCAAAGATGTGGAGAAAAAGGAATCCTTGTGCACTGTTGGGAATGCAAAGTGCTGCAAACCACTGTAGAAAACAGTATGGGGAAAAAAAAAACAGTATGGAGGTCCCTTAAAAAATTAAAAAGGGAAATATCATGTAATCCAGTAATTCCACTACTGAGTATTTACCCAAAGAAAATGAAAACACTAACTTGAAAAGATGTGTGCACCCTTATGTTTATTATTATTATTATTTAAAGATTTCGGGCAGCCCAGGTGGCTCAGCCGTTCGGCCTAGGGTGTGATCCTGGAGACCCAGGATCAAGTCCCACATTGGGCTCCCTGCATGGAGCCTCCTTCTCCCTCTGTATGTGTCTCTGCTTCTGTGTGTCTGTCATGAATAAGTAAATCTTAAAAAAAAAAAAAAAAAGATTTCATTTATTTATTCATGAGAGACACAGAGAGAGAGAGAGAGAGAGAGAGGCAGAGACACAGGCAGACGAAGAAGCAGGCTCCATGCAGAGCTCAATGTGGGACTCAATTCTGGGACTCCAGGATCACGTTTTGAGCCAAAGGCTGACACTCAACCGCTGAGCCACCCAGGCATCCCACCCCCTATGTTTATTAAAGCACTATTTACAATAGCCAAGATATGGAAGCAAGCCAAGTGTCCATCTATATAGATAAATGAATAAAGATGGGGGGTGAGGGGTGTGCATGTGTGTTCATACACACATATGCAAGAATTCTATACAGCCATAAAGAAGAATGATTTTTTTTTTTAACATTTATTTGTTTGGAACAAAAAAAAAAAGATTTGTTTGAGAGAGAGAGACAATTCATGGTGGGGAGGGGCAGGAGGGAGGGGGGTGAGAGGGAGGGAGAAAGAGGAGAGGGGGAGACAGAGAAAGAAGCAGACTCCCTGCTGAGCAGGAAGCTTGATTTGGAGCTTGATCCAGGCACCTAGAAATCAAGCCAAAGGCAGACACTTAACCAACTGAGCCACCCAGGCAGCCCAAGAACAAGATTTTATTTTATTTTATTGTAAATTTATTTTTTATTGGTGTTCAATTTGCCAACATATAGAACACCCAGTGCTCATCCCCTCAAGTGCCCCCCTCAGTGCCCGTCACCCAGTCACCCCCACCCACCTCCCCTTCCCCTACCCCTAGTTCGTTTCCCAGAGTTAGGAGTCTCTCATAAGAACAAGATTTTATTTTATTTTTTTAAATTTTTATTTATTTATGATAGTCACACAGAGAGAGAGAGAGAGAGGCAGAGACATAGGCAGAGGGAGAAGCAGGCTCCATGCACTGGGAGCCCGACGTGGGATTCGATCCCAGGTCTCCAGGATCGCGCCCTGGGCCAAAGGCAGGCGCTAAACCACTGCGCCACCCAGGGATCCCAAGAACAAGATTTTAAAAAGAAGGTTTGCACTGATGTGGATGGAGCTAGAAAGTATGCTAAGTAAAATAAACTCAGTCACAGCAAGACAAATATCGTATGATTTCACTCACATGTGGAACTTGAGAAAAAAAAAAAAAAAGAACATAGAAGGGGGTAGAGAAAGGCAAACCAGAAAAGACTCACCTATGGAGATCTAAGGATTAAGAGGTAGGGGGAGAATGGGCTAAATGGGTGATAGGTATTAAGGTGGGCACTTGTGAGGAGCACTAGGTGTTTTATGTAACTGATGAAACACTAAATTCTTCTCCTGAAACTAAAGTTACACTGTACGTTAACTGAATTTAAATAAAAACTTGAAAAAAATACATTTCTTTAAATAAAAAAGAACCTGTATAATCAAAATACACACATATTTGTTACCTAAATATTTTACTATAAAATATCACGATATTTTAGCAAAAGATTAAGTGTATCATCAGAATAACTATAGACTAGGAACACCTTAAAAGAGTAGAAAGTTAGCAGGAGATATGCAAAGACTTCAGAGTTGTGGTTATTGTTTTTTTAATTCTGAAAACTCCATTACCGGTCCACAATTCATATCTATAATTTTGAAAAAACCCTGAAAACAGAAAGGTTATTCCTAACCCATTCAGCCACAAAATCTGGCCTGATGTGAACTATAAAATTAGAGTAAATGAACCTGACTAACCCATACAAGTTTTATTTATCCACCTATGTTAATACTCTTAAATTTTTGCTACAGAAATACTAATGTGTTTGATTCAGTAGTGCTGCCTTAGAAATCCTCCCCTCTTGGACTGCCTGGGTGGCTCAGCAGTTGAGCATCTGCCTTTAGCTCAGGGCGTGATCCCAGAGTCTCAGAATCGAATCCCACATTGGGCTTCTGCATGGAGCCTGCTTCTCTCTGCCTCTCTCTGTGTGTCTCTCACGAATAAATAAATTCTTAAAAAAAAAAAAAAAAAAAAGAGTATATGAACCCGATATTAATTTGTCATTCCTTCTTCCATTCCATCACTCCACACAACACACACTGCCCCAGAAACCTGAAAGTCCTGAGGTTAGCTTTACAGCAACATGTGAATTATTATTTCTAAAGTTACTTTCGAGAAAACCTGG
Organism: Canis lupus dingo; assembly: GCF_003254725.2. NCBI lineage: Eukaryota > Metazoa > Chordata > Mammalia > Carnivora > Canidae > Canis > Canis lupus. The sequence goes on along the minus strand of NC_064269.1, from coordinate 17,500,699 downwards.
GCTTTGGTCTCAGATTGTCCACTAATTATTTATATACCTTTTCTGCATATCTCAGACATCAATTTCCTTATGCATAAAAATCAAGTAAACAAGCCTGACACATACATCTTCTAGAAAATTTAAGATGATGATAGCCTGTGTCTCTGCCTCTCTCTGTGTGTGTCTCCCATGAATAAATAAATAAAATCTTAAAAAAAAAAGAAATGGCTAATCAGAGTACTTTGATGACATCAAAATTAATTTCAAGACGCCAAAGAACTATCTCTACTAACTCGACAATACCTTTGTACACTTTTTAAAAGAAATTTTAAAAATCTATACATACCATATGCCAGCCCCAGACAAAAATAAAGACCAAACAACTATTCTTGAGTACTCATATTTCACTATCAAACTTACTGTGACGTTTAAATTCCTTCTGTAGTTTACTGATCTGGTTGCTTTTTATCCTGTTTCCAGATAGAGTTTTCACTTTCTTTGGTTTCAAAGTAGTCTTCAGACTGGGTCCTGCCCTTGCATCTACCACCTGGAAGAAAATACTGAATATTTAATACCATTTAAAAAATGACACCTCTTGTATTCCTTTGGTTCAGACAAATGCCTATCTGAAGAAGCCAAAACTGAGAACCAGTTTTCGACTCAGGAGTGTTTGAGAGCACATGTGTACTTTTAATCATCACACAGTACTATTAAACAGTTCATCTACTATTTTTTTTCTTTGAAGCAGGCAATAGTAACAGTGTGCTGAACAAAAAAATTAGATTTAGACTGGCCCAAGAGGTTAAAGAAAATCAAGCCTAACAACAACTAACATTTCTAAAAGACAGTATGGTTTACAAAAAGCTTTCATACACTTTGATTTTACCTTCACTAAGTAAGGGGACTATTTTTGTTACTCCAATTTAGGATGAAGGAAAACAAGAGAAATTATCTTTTGCCTTATTTCACTAAGCTAGTAAATGGGCAAGAATGGGTAGAAAAGAGTACAAGACTCAAATCAAGGTTTTCACACCTATGCTTTATGCTCTTTTCTCTACACTACACATTTTAATCCCTGAGATCATTTACATGATGACAATGGTATGATCTCTCACATCTAGCTTTGCCATTGGTCCAGGCCTGCATGGTATCATTTCTCACGATTCTTTCACATTCATTATCTGCAGATTTCTATCCTTAAAAAAGGTTGCCCTCACCTTCAAATTCACAATTTGGATCTTCTCCAGCTAAGTTATTAAAGAAAATTCACTTTTTTGTGACTTTTTTTTAGAAGTCGTAAGTAACATAGTCACCAAAGGACACTGAAAGGCTAGTGTTAGGAATAAATCTCTCCCTGCTTAAATACAAATATTTTGTATAAATGCCAAAAAATTTTCTAAAAGCTAACATACAAAAGAATTAAATAAGGCTTAATAGTGTTATTCTGGTCATTGAAAATCAGTGACAATGGCAAACAGAACATACATTTACATACACCAGTATGACCGCAACTAGATTTAAATAGAGAATAAGCATGGCTTCCATATACTTGATCACTGTGTTAGACTTGAACACATATAATCTCATTCGGTTCTTAAAAGAGCTGTGAGATAGCTATCATCCTTGTGCTTTGTAAGTAAATGTAAATTGCCCAAAGTTCACAACCAGTAAGTGGTAACGACAGGATTCAAATTCAGTTAATTTAAAACCCTACATGCTCATGATAGTACTACCGTGAGTTAAGATAAATGTTATCCTAGAGATGAAAAAAGGATCCACGTCTAAATAACTCAAGGATTTTCTGTGTTAAATCTAAAAATAGGGACACTTGGGTGGCTCAGCAGTTGAGCATCTACCTTTGGCTCAGGAAGTGATTCCGGAGTCCCGGGATCAAATCCCGCATTGGGCTTCCAGCACGGAGACTGCCTCTCCCTCTGTCTATGTCTCTGCCACTCTCTGTGTCTCTCATGAATAAATAAATAAAATCCTAAAAAAAAAAAAATCTAAAAATATGTGAATGTACACTGTGGATCTCCAAAATGAGGATATTGGATACAGCCTTAGGGAAACGCTACACCAAGCTATTTTGCTTCTAAACATGCCAAAATGTTTAGTAATTATATATGAACAGTAACCAGTGTTTTACTTTATTCTTTCACTTTTCCATCTGAGAGACAACTACTTCTAAATTAGGGGGAAACTAATGTTACTTTAAATGTAATAGAGGTATAACTGAGAAAGACAAAAGGTGAACTAACATGATTCCAGTTTTTTTTTGATCCTGCTGGCAACTTCTTCCATCTTTTCACAAGCAGGACACAGGCATTACAGATGTCTCCTGAACGAGTTTCATGCAACCTGATAAGAAAACAACCAAACCTTTATTAGTCTCATTTACATTAAAGAATTCATGCAGGAGCACCTGGCTGGCTCAGTTGGTAGACCATGCAACTTTTGATCTGAGGGTTTTAAGTTTAACGTTCACATTGGGTGTAGAGATTACTTAAAAACAAAATGTTAGGGGACGCCTGGGTGGCTCAGTGGTTGACCATCTGCCTTTGGCTCAGAAGTGATCCGGGAGTCCCGGGATCAAACCCCACATTGGGCTTCCTGATGGAGCCTGCTTCTCCCTCTGCCTGTGTCTCTGCCTCTTTCTCTTTCTCTTTCTCTGTGTCTCTCATGAATAAATAAATAAAATCTTTCAAAAAAAGGTTTAAAAAAAAAAAAGGAGTTCATGCAAGCACATTTCTTTTAGAAAAAATATACCTGATTATAGATGCTATTTCTAATTGTCCTAGGTGATCCAGTTCCATGGTTTCTGTAGTACATTTTGTACATATAATAAACTCCTCGATCCAATGAACCAATTCTATGTACTGCAATGTGGTCATTCTAAAATAATGTTTTTAAAATTAAATAATAGTAAAATATAACACCTAGAGGAGATCCTGGTCACCATGGTTTCAAACAATGTTGTTCAATTAATCTTTCAGAAGTATGTAGATACTTCCATAGGCAACAAAATACCACCCTTTAAGTAAAAAAATGTTATCATGGGGCACCTGGGTGGCTCAGTGGTTGGTTGAGTGTCTGCCTTCCGCTCAGGATGTGATCCCGAGTCCAGGGATTGAGTCCCACATTGCGCTCCCTGTTTCTCCCTCTGCCTCTCATGAATAAATAAAATCTTTATTTTTATTATTATTTTTTAATAAAATCTTTAAAACAAAAATGTTATCATAATATTCTAGTTTTATAAGACACATAACTGGAGAGGCACTGTAATTTTTTTTTACATGACTGGATCTGCATAGGGGGAAAATCTCTACCAAGCTCTTTTTAAATTATATCTTTGAAGAACTTTCATTTGATACATTTTTCCTGTATTATAAATACATACAGAAAAATACTGGTAACTTTTATCATGTATAACACATTGGAAACATTAAGAGAAAAATGTAATTTGAAATGGCAAGGTCAAAAGAAACTCTCTGACAACCTTCAAGACAACTATAAAATCCAAGACTAACAAATAAATAATCAACAAATATTTTTATCAAAAAAGAACAAAGTGGTAAAAAATAACTTCTACCACGGGAAATGGTTCAACAGTAAATATTTATCCAAGTATTTGTTGGAAAGTAAAATCCATTTTATTAAGCAGAGGTTCACTGTCAAAAGATAAAGTGAGGGGCACCTGGATGGCACAGTCAGTTAAGCGTCCAGCCTAGATCATGATCTCAAGGTTCTGGGATGGAGCCCAGCATAAGGCCTGCACTCAGGAGGGAGTCTGCTTGAGAGATTCTCTCTTCCTCCCCCTGTCTCCCTCACCTTAATAAAGAAATCTTTAATTAATTAATTAACAAAATTATAAAATGAAATGCATGTACCCTGATAGATTTTGAGGCAGAACATTAAGTCTTGCTATTGTCCTCAGGAGATGGGAGTTAAACTTCCATAATATGGAAAAACAATGCAAATAGACAACTATCAGAGGACAACTACTATTAAGAGAGAATAAGAGTAATTTTTTTTTAAAGTTTCTATATATCTTTAAGTTAAAAACCAAAGAGTTTGTTTGGGATAATTAAGAGGCTTCCAAATTTGGTAGTTCCTTATAATCTGGAAAAGTGCAGGTTGTCAGTATTGTTTGATTCGTTTTCAAAGCGAGAGCCTTAAAATAGCCTAGATGAGACTGTAAATGATTTTAATTTATTAGCACATTACTCCAATTGCCTGCCTTGCTTGGAAATATTTCCGTAAGCTGTGATGTTTTTCACTCTAAGGATGGTAAAAACATCAGATGATCTTACCCAAAACAGCTCTGGAAGTCCTTTTCATAGCGTTTACTGTCAGTGAATCGAGAACTGGAGGACTTCGCTCTGCAAATACAGCAGCCCTCTATACTTCGGTACATCTTTGGCTTGTGAAAACCAAACATCTTTTCTTCTGGGCAATAGTCTGTAAAGCCAAGGGAAGTGACACAGCTTTGTTGAGGGTTGTAACAAGGAACCATTAAAAGAGAATTCTCTGTTCCACCCCACCCCCAGTAACTTGATATTACATGACCATGCCAGACAGGAGGGCTCCGGGGAAGACCTCCCATATCTACCTCCATTCTTGGCACTAGCATGGCAAGTATATAAAACATATAGAATAGCTCAGTTACTTAAAAAGGCCTCTACCACACCTTCTTCTACCCTTCTGGCAACGCTCATTCCAAAAATGAGGGGAGGCAGGCATATTTTAAAAATCAACTTAAGTAGAAAATCTAACAAACTCTCCCCACTATAAAATGTTTCAATCATACACAATGAAGGATGCATCCTAAAATTTAAGGAAAGGCACCCCCCTTCTATTTTGCACCTTTGTATTGATGTGACTCCCCACTGGGGAAGTTCTGAGCATTTATCATGGCCACTATTTGATACTAAGAACATAACTAGCTCAATATACATCAACCCATAATACTTCGCCCTATGGGAAGTTAGAGGGGATTTCTTCTGTGATAATGTAAAGTTCAAAGCTGGCAAGTTGACTCTACTACTGAAAGGAGGATGTAAAATTCACAAAAATCCAAGGTCAGAATTTAACAATTTTATACATCATTAGGGACGCCTGGGTGGTTTAGTGGTTGTTTGCCTTCGGCTCAGGGCGTGATCCTGGGATCCAGGATCGAGTCCCCCAAGTCCGCTATCAGGCTTCCTTCATGGAGACTGCTTCTCTCTCTGCCTGTGTCTCTGCCTCTCTGTGTCTCTCGTGAATAAGTGAATAAAATTAAAAAAAAAAAATTTTTATGCATCATTAAGATGAATTAAAAACCAGTTCATGGGGCACATAGGTGGCTCAATAGGGTAAGCGGCTGCCTCTGGCTTAGGTCATGACCCCAAGGAGGTTCTGGGATTGAGCCCCACATGGGACTACCTGCTCCTACCTGCTCCATGGAGAGTCTGCTTCTCCCTCTCCCTCCCCTTACTATCTCTCAAAATCTTTATTTTTTTTTCCTCAAAATCTTTAAAAAAAGAAAAAACAAGTTCATATTTCCTAACCATTGGTCTGATTCAGTTTTATAGAAGTTTTTGGAGCTCTTCTTCTATGGAGTCCTGTGCCTGCGAGCAGTAATAAATAGTGAGAAGCAGATGTCCAAGAAATACAAGGTATGATAAATTGTGAGTCTCATGACCAAAAAAAAAACCCCTTAACATCAAGCAAGAAATGAAGAAGCAGCTCTAGAGCTAGATGTAGCAAAAATGTAGCTGGCAGTAAACACCCACCATAGAAGAAATTTAGTTTCCAAACTAACAGCCAGTTTCACGAGAACATCTGGACTAAGAGAGGGAGTAAAAAGGCAATGAATATAGAAACTAAACCCCAAAGGAGGGTCGCCTGGGTGGCTCAGCAGTTGAGCGTCTGCCTTTGGCTCAGGGCCTGATCCCACCATTATCAGAATCGAGTCCCGCATGGGGCTCTCTGCATGGAACCTGTTTCTCCCTCTGCCTGTGTGTCTCTGCCTCTCTCTCGGTCTCTCATGAATAAATAAATAAAATCCCTTAAAAAAAAGTTTTAAAAATAAATAAACAAACCCCAATGGACACTTGTGTGTTTTTTCCCCCAAATCCGCAAAAGTATCATATACAGCATCAATAAGAAAAAATCATTAATACCAATTAGATTAGTACCTATAGTTTTAGGAGTTATAACCAAGAACATTATCTCTTTTAAAGTTCTTTTAGAGGGACGCCTGGGTGGCTCAGCGGTTGAGTGCCTGCCTTTGGCCCAAGGCATGATCCTGGAGTCCTGGGATCGAGTCCCACACCGGGCTCCTTGCATGGAGCCTACTTCTCTCTCTGCCTGTGTCTCTGCCTCTCTGTGTCTCTCATGAATAAATAAATAAAGTCTTTAAAAATAAATAAATAAAGTTCTTTCAGAGGGCGCGCCTGGGTGGCTCAGTGGTTGAGCATCTGCCTTCAGGTCAGGTCGTGATCCCAGGGTCCTGGGGTTAAGTCCCACATCAGACTTCACGCAGGGAGCCTCTTCTCTCTCTGCCTATGTCTCTGCCTACCCCCCCCCCCCCCCCGCCGCCGTCTCTCAAGAATAAATAAAATATTTATTTTTTTAATACAATCTTTAAATGAAATTATTTTAGAAATACACTGAAATATATGAGTAAAACAAAAAGTTTGGTTATGTCTTTGGATGACCTATCTGATCCCATTCCATCTCAATTCTGGTTAGTATACCAGAGCAAGTATTTACAAAAGCAATTCACAGAAATAATCAAATATCCAGGCTGTGTGGGTAGGTCTGAGATTGAGGAATTCTGAAATATGGACAAAGGATTTATTATTTATTTCTAAGAAAATATTTTATTAGCAAGCAATTAGCTAAACACTGAAGCTTTCCTTTTAAAGGGGCTATTGTTTATCAAGTGTTCTTTAATGTTTTTGTAGGTGAGGAAGGCAGGCAAAGAAGGGAGGTAGGGCAGGGCAGAAGGCCACTGACCATTTCAATAATTAAGTCTAAACAATCACTTCAAGAATAGAAGTTGTTGGGATCCCTGGGTGGCGCAGCGGTTTAGCGCCTGCCTTTGGCCCAGGGCGCGATCCTGGAGACCCGGGATCGAATCCCACGTCGGGCTCCCGGTGCATGGAGCCTGCTTCTCCCTCTGCCTGTGTCTCTGCCTCTCTCTCTCTCTCTCTGTGTGTGTGACTATCATAAATAAATAAAAATTTAAAAAAATAAAATCTAAAAAAAAAGAATAGAAGTTGTTAAAACATGAAAACAAAATGCTTAGTTGATTATTCTTGTTAAATGGGAGTATTTAGGAATTTGATTTTTTTGAGAGGAAAAGAAAAGAAGATACTCAAAGGTGTGATAAGGCCTGTGAAATGAGATATCGATTTTTTCCCCCAAACAAATCCAAATGATAAATGAAAAGAAAATGTCCTGAAGAAAATGATTGTGTATTCCCATTGAAGCAAAAATGTTACAGCTCTTTCTATCCTCGAAACTAACCTGTGGGCTCTCCAAACTCCCCTAACATTCTCCATTACCATCAAGAAGGTCAAAAGTCCACACTTCCTCTTACAGTCACCAACTTCATCAATAGCTCTAGGAAACTTCAGCCTCCCTTCTCAGCAAGGACAAAGGAAGTACAGCAAGAAAGGCCAGTTCATTCCATTAATACACAGACCAAATCCTATTACAACAGATAGATTCCTATCTCTCCCCTCACAATCCCCTTCCCTCTCCGCAAATAAACATGCCATCAAAACCATACAGCATTTGGATCATCTCCCAAGACAGAACTACCTTCACTGAGGCTGGATTTGACCAAGAAACACAGGTTGTGCCAGCTATTACACTGGTAAGTTTTTAAGGAATGCTAGGGTTATAGCTAAATGCTGAGGCCTTCCTTTTTATAAGCAGCTATTGTGAATCAAGTGTTCAATAGGATTTTTTTGTTGGTGGGGATCTCCACAAAACTTACCCAACAGTCCCCACAAGACATCCCATTCTTCAGATTAATATTCTTTTTTAAGTATCAGGGAAAATAAAATAGCCTGATATCTTCTAATTAACAACCCTTTACGCAGCTCTGAGATTTTATGTTCATACTGATAAAATTTTGCTGCAATGTCTGAGAGGGGTCTAAACCCAGGGTCCACACTCTTGTAGGCAGTGCTACAGGGAGTAAGATGCAAGGCACTTGCTCTGTCGCAACACACAAGTAGTGTATGAACCTTTTAATGGATGATTACTTAAACCTATTAAACCTTTTCTGAGCTTATTCCTGCACTTGAGAGGCACCTGGGAATCTGCAGCAAATACACAGGGGTTTCATTTTGGGCTTTGTTTACAGCAACCCAGTTGTTGGTGTTTAACCATTTTGAGCTTTGGGGAGCCCAGAAATTAATGAAATTATTTTCACAGAATCTACAGACTCGCTAATGTTTAAACAAAACAAAACAAAACAAAACAAAACAAAACAAAATAAATAAAATAAAATAAATAAAATAAAATAAAATAAAATAAAATAAAATAAAATAAAACAAAACAAAACAAAACAAAACAAAAACAACCCTAAAAAACCTACCCACTGTCCAGAGGAAAACTAAGGTCACAGCATGGCTCTGAAATCAGCTTACTTTTTATACTTGATAAGGTGGTAGGTAGGTTTGACACAACTAGATTTTAAACCTGGAATTTCTGGTATTTCAACAAACCTGGTGGTTCTTTAGAATACTTCTTTCCTAGTTCCACATTTGTGGAATATTAAACAATTCCTCCAGAACAATTTATTTTATTTGTTCAAGTAACACCGTAAGCTCTTAAACTATTTGTGACTTTTGCATCTATTCTCACAGGTAATCACATCATTCGGCACTGTTTTCACAGACGGAAGCTAATATCATCTGCTTCCTAATTGATGAATAATTACAGAAGAGAGTGGACACCATACAATCTTGCTCTTAAGTGTGTGGGGGAAAGCAAAAGAAAATTAAGCTTTGAGATAAAGCCAAAAAATCAGAAAGACTTAAAATGCTCATTAAAAAGTGCCATTTGACTTCCAAAATTAGAACAGTGGTGATGGTTGCAAAACTCTGTAAAAATACTAAAAACCACTGAATTGTACGCTTTAAAAGAGTGAATTTTATGGTGTGTGAATTCAAAAAGCTTGTTTTTAAAAATGAAAATAGACTAGGTTAGGAATTCTCCTGTCTTTATATATCTTTGTAACATCAGCAGCTAGAATAATCCCTATCACTTAGTAAGTACTCAATAAATGTGCTGATTAAACTCTTTTAAACAAGTTGGGTTTTTTTTTTTAAAGTTATGTTTATATGGGCACCTGGGTGGCTCAGTCGGTTAAGCATCTGCTTTCAGCTCAGGTCATGATCCCAGGGTCCTGGGACTGAGCCCCACGTAGGGCTCCCTGCCTGCTTCTCCCTCTCCAGCTCATGTTCCCCTTGCTTGTGCTCTGTCAAATAAAATCTTTTAAAAAGTTGTTTATATAGCATCTCATGTTTTAAGCCACTCTCATTAACATTATTTCTTTGGGCACTATTAGCCAAATAGCCACAAATTTTTACTGTTCTGTCCAACTTAATCCAATCTCCCAAAGTTAAAAAGATTAAAATTAATAGTTAAGTCAGCAAAAACCATAAAAGAAATAACTGATTATATGAGCAAAATATCATACACAGACAACAAAAAGTGATTTTTAAAAAACTGCAACAATTAATTCTAAACATTTGATTAATTTATTGGTCCCCCCCCCCCACTTTAAAGCTGCACACTTCATATAAACCTCATGATCAAATTAATGAATAGACGGGGACTGCAACCTTAGTGTTAACACAAGGAAACAGTGGGGTCAATGCTGTATATCAAAGATACAAAAGGACCAATTCTATCCTTTATTTATTCATCAAGTAATCTCTGTGCCCTATGTGGGGCTCAAACTCACAACCCCGAGATCAAGAGTCCAATGCTCTACCAATTGTCTAAGCAAGTCAGGAACCCCATCAAAAGGACCAATTCTAATCTAACCTAATGAGATTATGAAGCCGAACAGCAGAAATGATATCTATTTTACACTTAATTCAACTTGCAGAAGGTTAAGTTTACTGAGTGCAATAAAATATAAATGGGAAAGAAAAGGAATCTTCATAACAATAGCTAATATGAAGGGATGCTATTTAAGATAAGTTTTGTTAAATAATTCTAGGCTTAAAGAGGGTCTTTTAACAATACTAAATTCATTTTAAGCTTGACTTTAATCAGGAAACAGTATGAAGAACAGTGAAATGCAAACTCTAAAGCTTTTAGTACCCTTTTAATATGGGATTGGAGACAGTGAGGTGAAGAACCTAATTCCAGGGTATTCTTGTCTTTTAAATCTTACGGGGGTATTAATTTAACATTTAGGAAAATAGAGATTTATCTTACTATGATAAATTCAAAATCTAATAGGATCGCCTTTTTGGGTGCACTTTGAAGAACACCAATAGTTCCTTCTAAATATAACTTCCCCAATTCCACTTTCTAGATTCCATTCAGGAAGCAAAGGGGTTTTTTTATTTTCAAAAATACCTTTCAAAAAACTCAAAATGCCACTTGATGGACTGGATAGAAAAAAACTGAAAGAGAAGTATGTACGCCAAGGATGATAAATCAACTTTAGTTAGTATTGCAACTTATCCATGCCACTTTGGGAAATGAAATTCTGATAACAAGTAAGAGTGTAACCTCCCAAAAAAGTATTCTGAAAGTGGGTCTTTTTTTTTTTTTTTTTTTTGGTCATTTTCAATATATCAAAATCCCACAGCTTCTAATCCTCACTTTTTCTTTTTTTTTCTTTTCTTTTCTTTTTTTTTTTTTTTTTTATCCTCACTTTTTCTAAAAACCAACTGACACAGACCTTTAAAACAAACCAACAAACAAACCCACAAGATACTGGAAGCATCCTAAATGTCCATGAATTCTTAGGCTGGTTAAATTATGATGCCTCCATACTAGAGAATACAGTTTCAGCCCCTAATTGCAGAGATCTGTGACATATATACAGTGTGGGAACTATCCAAGATATCTTGTTCTACTCCCGAGTAATAGCTATACAGTACAATCTCATAGTGTTTTTAAAATGGGACCTTAAATACATAAACTGGCTTTTTAAAAATAGGTTTTTAAAAACTAGTAACTAGTGGTTGCCTCTGAGGGGAGCAAGAATGAAGGAAGTTTACTTTCACTTTCCTCCTTTCTAGCACCACGCCCCCAAAACCTTAGTTACCATCGCACACCTTGACTTAACTAAAGAAGGATCTGAAAGAGCCCAGAGAGCTTAAACAAACTTCCTCAAAGACATACAGATGGAGAGATACACATTAGGAAATATACTCCACGGCAGAGAGTAGAGTGGACATCGAGCATGATGGGAAGGAAGCTGCAGAGAAGAGACATGCAAAAGATTTGTAAAGTGGGAAGGAAGCAGTGAACAAAGACAAAAGGAACCAAGCAACCAAAGACAACTCTGAAGTGAAAGAGATGGCATTTCTTTAGAGCTGAACTTTAAAGAACAAAATGATGCGAAAAGAGATAGAAGCATCGAAAAACACCCATGATCAAAAGTTATGAGCAACTTTTAGTTGCTGTGATTGTTAAAGTCACCCTTGACACCATTTTTAGTCAGAGGTATGCTATCTTTAATTACCTGTAAGCACAGGATCCAGTAAACGCTAACAGTGTAACTGGAGCAACACTTCACAAGGAGTCAAAGACGACTGTTTTTGTGTTCTCATGCTGCTAGGCCACTTGGCTGCAATGTTCCCAATAATGAGACCGGTTTCATCAGAGCTTAAGGAAAGCCAAAGCAACTGAACATGATTATTCCCTCTTACATCCTTCAGACCAGTCCACATCCCAACATCAAAACTTCTGAATTTACTTTACTTGCTCACTTTTAAGGAACAAATTTTAACCTGCCTGGAGAAAAACTAAGAAAGGGTTGTGGACACCAACCCCACTTGTTTGCCAAAGACTCTCCACACATGCACCCAGTCTCTGAGAAATTACATGGTAAAGTATTAATTATGGCTGCCTATGGAATCCACACTCAGAAGAACCTAGAATTCATCCTACAGGAAAGAGGTCAAACTCAGAAATAAAGACTTCAACTGAAATAGCATAGGTTAAAAATAAAAATAAAAAATCCAGGTCTCGGGATCCCTGGGTGGCGCAGCGGTTTGGCGCCTGCCTTTGGCCCAGGGCGCGATCCTGGAGACCCGGGATCGAATCCCACATCGGGCTCCTGGTGCATGGAGCCTGCTTCTCTCTCTGCCTGTGTCTCTGCCTCTCTCTCTCTCTCTCTGTGACTTAAATAAATAAATAATAAATAAAATATTAAAAAAAAAAATCCAGGTCTCTGAGTTTTAGACAGTGTAAAAATAAAATAAAATACTAGGTCTTCCCATTTTTAATAGAATGAAAAAAAAAAAAAAAACACTGGGTATATCTCAATTCTAGATTAAAAGTGATTCCAGTGCATGAGAAAACTGTAAAGGTTGGGAAGATAGTATTTATTTACTTTGAATGGATGATTATTAAGAAATGTAACTACTGTTGAGTCTGGTGAAAAAGGCATTGTAATGAGTCAAGCTGAAGTCTATTTCTGCTTTCGTCTTTACAATTCAATAGGAAGTCACTTCTAATTTTATTTGCCCTCTCTGCAATATTAGGGTGAAATCTCACTTCTACTTTCCAGGGACGCTGTGAAGCAAGAGTATGAAAATACCAGAATCTGTATCCCACTTATTTCCTTGAATTATAAGACTTGTACATCATAGAAATAAAATCTCTATCTTTCCCAGGGAATCCTGATTACTGAAGGTTTTCTTTTAAGCCCAGATTTGTGAGAAAAGGGAAACTTGTTTTTTTTTTTTCAGGGAGTTTTTAAGGTATGGAGCCATTCTGTTTCCGAACTTGAAAATGTTAAGAAAGGAGATATGGTAGCATGTACCCGGTCTGACCCAAACCTCAGAAAAATTTAAGCACTCTGATTCTTCCATTTCTGAATAGTACCTATAAGGCATCAACACAAGGACTGGCCAAGTCCTAACCTTTAAATACTCTAAATTAATTACGTAATCTTCTCTCCAAAACATGTTCTTCTAGTGTTCACCTATCTTAGTTGTCACCTATACAGTCACACAAAAAAATCTGGAATTCAACTGGTCTCTCTCCCTTCTCATCCTCTGCAGGGCCCCCAACATGTGCACTATAAAGTTCTTAAAGATTCTGCTCTTCCTTCACTTCTCTGGTTCATGTCCCTTCTGTCCCTATTGCCTACTGGTCCCCTAATCACGGTGCTGAAGCCTCATAACTGACATTCTCAGAACCTTCAAACAGGTGGTACCTTCCTAAAGCTCAAACATCAATCATCTCTTCCAAGGTGTCAATAAGTGTTTTAGAATAATATCTCAACTCCCTGGCAAGAAATGCAAAGCTTTTCAGGATCTGGTCCTGCCTACCAGCTGCTCCCAACTTGGAATCCTGATATCCCAGGAGTGTCAAACCAACTTTAACAACTAGCCACATCTCTACTCAAGTTATCTCTGTTTGGGATGGTTTTACCTCTATCCCCTTAACTCAGAAATTAGGATTTTTCTTTTTTAAACAAAAGCTGTCAATACCTGTATAATACCTAACAGGATTTTCACATATTTGTTTGATATATTATCTCCTTCCTCTCAATGGTAAGGTGTTGCAGGGCAGGAACTAAGTCTTATATTACAACCAGGTGTTGTCTGTACATGGTACACAGATACAGGCAGAATTTGCTAATACCTGAAGAGTGGGATGGGCAAAACAGATCTGAAGGGTATATTTAAGGGCACCAAATGGGAAATGGTGTTCACAATAAAGTGCATTAAAAAAAAAAACGAGTATTTTGGAGTCATTTTTAAGAGTCAGTAAGTACACAGACTTTCGTAGGAAAAAAATTTGTGAGGTTCAAAGATTTCCAGGAAATGTAAACCAAGTGAATTACTTTAATTACAGAAAATTAATAGTAAATAATTCAATGCTTTCATAACAATCGGCAGAAAAATATTTCTTGCTTATTTGAAGCAGGCATATGGGGAAGGGAAGATTAGAATAGTGTGGGGCAAAAGCATTTCAAAATGAGAGCTATTTAAACTCAGCATACATTAACACGAACCAAATTAAAATTACATTAAGACAAATCAAACTTATAATAGGTGGAAACAACTCAATACAAAGCTAGAAATGAATTTTTTGATTTTAGTTCAATTGCAACTTTCATACTTCTGGTGCAAAAAGAAAACCTTCCTTGAAAACAAAGTGCCTTCTTTTGGACTAAATGCATTTCCAGATCATTTCCATAATACAGAAAACCTTAGTTGCAGACTCAATTAAAAGAGAAACTGAAAAGCCAAAAGACAATGAAATGTTTTCAATTTGTAACCTCCCAGAGTCAAAACTAAGTGTGGGAAATCCAGGACTCTTGCGGACAAGAGAAACGAGGAACAAAGAAAACAGCATTTTCTCAATTTCCACAAGAGTCTGATGTAAAATGGTTCAATCAGAATTGGATAGGCAACCTGGTGTAGAAGACAATGTCTTCCCAGAACCAGTTTCTGGAGGTGGGAGAGTGGGCTAAAGACACTCATTCTTTCCACTCAATATTTACTGAATGTAACCGGCCCCAGGCCTCAGTTTTGTCTCCTGTAAAATGTCTATTTCCCAAAGTTGTGAGAACAGCCAGTATTTACTAAGCACATTACTTGCTTGCTTATTTACAACCTTATGAGGTAGGTATTATTACAGCGGTTCCGCAGAGGAGAAAACTGGACCACAGAGTGACTTATTTAACATGATCACAGCTTTAGAACCTAGGCATTTTAACCTGAGATTTCCAAACAACTAACCTAGTACCTCAACAAATGACTCCCCTTCTTTCTCAGCCAATTAAATTCCCCTTAATGGGGGGGAAAAAGTTGTTTTTAAAGCAACCTACTATGTGTTAGCATGGTAAATAATTTGTACTCATAACCGCTTATGAAATTGGTTCAAATAAGCTTAAGCTTTCTCCAGTGAAAAACTCATTTTACATGGAAAACCATTCTCAAATTGCTTTTCTTACATAAATCTGCTGAGAGTCTGAGCCCCATGAGCCAGGTTTTTCCAGGGCCTGATTACAACTGAGAAAATAAACTGACCATCCAGGTTCCAGACCTACAGAGTAAAGAACACTGTGCAATAGCAGTCTTGAGGCCTGCTGCCCACCAAGGTTCTAGAATACACTAACTGTTGAACCCTTCATCTCCAAACTCCAGCAAAAAGTAATGCAAAAAGGCAGGCAGCAGACTTTGTGGGGCTTTCCCACTCTGGATTCATTCATCTTGATAAATCAAATCTCCATTGCACATATTATGTGATATTTAAAACAGAAACTACTAAACTCTATTGTATTTGAAATTTCCCAGAACACTGAAATTCTAGCTGTATCCCAGATATAAAATACTAATTAAGAAAAACAAATCAAAGAATTAACTTACTTAACAAAGCATCTCTTACACATTTTAAATAGTAACTCAGAGAAATACCTGGCCCAAAGAAAGTCATAAAGTTAGTTTTTCAAAAAACAAAGTTTTTCATTTCATTTTCTTAACATGTTCCTTCTATCTACTTCAGAAATGTACTGTCACTAGTATTGGCTGCCTTAAGTATTTGTACTTTGGTCAGCCAAAACTTGAGAGAAATAGGTCTTTAATAACAGAACAATGAAAAGCATAATTTGTACAGGTTTTTTTGTTTGGGTGTGGCACCTATGGATATTATTTTTTGGTAATGATCACTTTTAGATTCTAAAACATGATCCAAATGCATCAGAAATCAGGAAAGAAGCAGCAGAGACGGTGCTGCTTATCGGTTGTCTAGACTGCAGGCAAACCCCAAATACCAAAGAAGCATCCATGTGTCAAACCAGCATAATTTTTGAGCTATGCCTGGGGCCACATAACAAAAAAAAAAAAAAAAAAAAAAGGATTGGCTTGAAAAGAAAATCTAAGAGGGGTAACCAGAAGGTCAATCCTAGTTCACAGGAACTAGGAAGAAGCTAGCAGAGATAGCCAGCCTTTTACCGTGTCTTCCCCCTGAGCAGCTTCCTCCCCAACCCCCCATATAAAATCTCCAAGAAAGGCCCAACTCCCGGCGTGCTAGCTTCTTCAAGGTCATCCTAAGATAACGCTGTGAGCAATCACCAAACACTGAGCCAGGCATACCTTTAGGGTTAAGAGAGATTTTCCCCCCTCCCCAAATCATTATATAAATACTTTAAATGCCATCAGGCTTTTCTCCCAACTCCACCAGAAACAAACTCCCAGGCTTTAATTTAATTTAGGTCGACCAACTTAAATAAACGTGTAAGGTTTTGCGACATACATTATTAAGAGGCTTTTCGAGTCTGGCCAACTCCAGTTCAAAAAACAGGTGCTTGCAGTGTACTTTTAATGACAAGGTCAAATTCAGAATTTTAATTAATGAAAGAAAAAAAGTTTTTTTTTGTTTTTTGCTTTTTGTTTTAACCTTCCTCAGGACGACGTGAGGGGTGGGGGCTGTTGCCGGGGTGAAACCGTCTCGCGCAGGGTCCCTATTGGTCTCATCAGTCGTTCCGGAGTCCGTCCAGCGCCAGTAAGTCACCCCAGGTAAGACGGAGAAAATAAAAACAAAGAAGCCCTACTGGGTCTAGTTGCCCGAACCAACTGCACCGCCCTGGCACCCCAAGAAACCAACCCCACCCGCAGCCAAAACAAACCTCGCCCCTCCCGGATCCCCCTCCCACACGTAAACACAAAGAAAACAGCGGCACGACGATTCAGCCACAGTCTCACTTCCCTTTGTAGGACAACGGGGAGCCCCGAAACTTCCCCACGGTGGGTTGTTTTTTTTTTTTTTTTTTTCGGGTGTCGTCGGGGCTGCGTCCCCCGGACGCGCGGGCCACGGGCCGGGGGCGCTCGCCGCACGCACCGGCTTCCCCGAAAGCAGCCAAGACGCTCCCGGGTCCTCGCCCCCCCCGCCCCCACCCCTGCCCCCACCCCCATCCCTCAAACGCGCTTTCCCCTCAGGCACGCGGTGACGGCCGGGAGCGAGACAGAGAGAGAGGGAGAGAGGGAGAGAGAGGGAGAGGGAGAGGGGCAGGGCGGCAGCAAATAGAAACGCTCCCCGGTGGGTTTGTTGGTAAATACAACTTGGGTCGGGCAGAAAGTTCCTGTGGAAGCTGCTCGCCCGGGCGACGGCGGCAGGAGGTGGCCCGCGTCCCTCGCCGCCGCCTCCCTCACCTGCGCCGGAACAACGGGCCCCCGCGCCCGCCGCCCGCCCCGCCCGGCGCCTCCCGCAGGCCGCGCCTCCCGCACGCCGCGCTGCCGGGGCTTGTTCCTCCTCATGGCTTTGCCCTGACGTAATTCAAACATGGCAACAGTTCGACTTCAAAGGCGAATCCACAGACCTCCCAGACGCAGGCTCCGGGCCGCGGGTAACGGGCCAAGAACTCGGGGCCACGCTCCTCCCGGCCCCTCGGCCGCCGGCGCCCGCGCCTCAGCGCCTCAGCGCCTCAGCGCCTCAGCGCCGGGGCCCGGAGCCCGCCGCCCCGCCGGCCGCCCGGAGCCCGCCGCCCCGCCGCGCACCAGCATGGCACCTCACACGAGCGGCGCCGCCGAAGTTTCCCCGCGAGGGGCCGAGGGACAAAAGCCCCTCTCGAAAGTCGCCCGAAGTTCGGGGCGGGGGGGGGGGGGGCGGCCCGCACGGCCCCCGGCCCGGCGGCCGCCCCCGAGCGCCGGCGGGGCCCGCACGGGCACATGCAGCTCTTTGTTTTCTGTCCAGCCGGGCGCTGCCTACGTGCAGCATCGGGGACGCGGGACGGTTCCTCCGGGGCGAGACGCCGGACGATCACCCGAGGGGAGGGTCCGGGCCCGCGCCCCGACCGCCCGGAGCCTGCCCCCCCCCCCCGCCCGCCGCCGTCCTTCCCTCAGCAGCCAACCCATTTAATCAAAGTTTTCCAGTGTCCTTGAGGAGAAACGCCCGCCGGCCCGGCCCGCCCCGCACCGGCGGAGAGTTGGCGACTTTCACTCTGCTTTTTAAACTGGCAGGACGCCATCATCAGCGAACCACATTGTCCTGCCGGCCGGCGGCCCCGACAGCACCCGCAGCCCACGGCCGGCCCCGCGCCCCGCGCCCCGCGCCGACCTCCGGCGATCCCCGGGGTCGCAGCCCCAAGCACGTGGTCTGTCATGTTCCGCACAAAAAAAGCGGTGCCCCGCGGAGTTCCCTCACTCCCCCGGCGCCGCCGCCGCCGCCGCCTCCATCCCCGAGTCAACTTGGCTCTGACTGGCCATCTTCCGCCGCACACGGTCGCCCCGGAAAGCCCTCGCCGGGGCGCCCCCGTCTACGCCACAGGTGACTAAATTGCGAGCAGAACTTGAGGCTCCGCAGACGCCTCGGCCCCCCGCGCCGCCTGGGCGCGGTCCGGGGGGGGGGGCGGGGGAGCGGCGTCGGGGAGCCCGGCGGCTTCCGAGCGGCCGCGTGTTGCTCTCATTGTCGCCTCCGCATCCCTCCGGAGTTCGGCAGACAACGCCACGCCGCGTGCGCTCCGGCCACCCCGGCGCCGAGCCAGAGGCCGATGTAAACCCCCTCACGCCCGCCAGCCCGCAAGGCGGACGGCCACTTAAGTTTCCGAGAGCGGATGGCGTTTATTGTCCACCCTCCTCCGACACGCGCGCGGGGGGGGGGGGCGGCCCGCAACGAAACTAAACCACGCGGTTCAGCCGCGGCGCCCGGCCACTCCGGGGCGCGCGCCCACGCGGATGCACCAGCCCCCGGGGGCCCCTCCGCAATTGCCAGCAAGTCGTTTTTCTCTCGGGCCTTCCAACCACCCAGCTCCTCTCCGCCCGAGAACACTGCGGCTGAGAAAAGTCATTGTCACCTTCAACGTGGATCCCTCAACTCCGGCGACTCCTCACACGTCTGCAGCCTCCACTCACTTCCCCCACCCCGAGACTTTCGGTTTGCCTCCAGGTCCCTCCCCAATTAAAAAAGACACGCTACACATGTGTGTACAAAAGAACCCGGGGGTTTGCGAAGATCACGAGAACACCGCTCCCAGCAATGCCATCTCCAAGACAAAACTTCCTGTGCGTGCGCGTGTGTGTGCGTGTGTGTGTGGAAGGACTGGGGGAGGTGGGGGAGGTGAAGAGAGAAGGGGAAGAAGAAAAAAAAAAAAAACCCCACTCTGAAATCAAAGCCTCGTGAGACAGTTTTGCACCAGAGTAATGGTTAGAGTCACTCACCTCCCCAAGGCAGCCGCTCCACGCGCAATAACGTTCCCGAGGTGCGCGGTGCACGCCAAGCCAACCCCCCCTCCAATCGCTCCCTCCTCCTCAACTGCCTTGTCTAGAAAGATTGTCTCCTGCAGTTCTGCAGTTGCTACCGCTGGCCGGGAAGGTGTAGATTCCGCTTTCCCTCTGCGCACGCGCGTCTCCCGGTACAAAATTCTCCTGAATCGAACTTATTTGCATACGGGCGCGCGCGCGTCGAGGGCTGGGAGGGGAGGAGGCCCGGCGGCCGCGCGCGCTCCCGGGGCCTCTATTGTCCTTTTAAGGGGAGAAGCGCCGCGGCGCGGGAAACGAGGCGGCCGGAGGGAAACGGGGCGGGGACTGCTTACTACGGCTGACGTCACGTAAACAAACGCCCCCTGGCTGGAGGCTGCGGCGGAGGGGGCGTGGCGGGGCGGGCGAGGCGGAAAGGTTAGCGGCGGAGGGACGACGTGGGGCTGCGTGACGTGCTTTCCATCCTGGACTTCTCGGGGCGCACCATTTCCCGTTGGGGGATAGTTTCGGAAGCTGGGTTTGCCGGAGCGGCACACCTGTGCCCGGTTTCAGGCTTGAGGCGACAGGGGAGGTGGTCGTCCAAGCACCCACACTGAAGTTACGCCTCTTAGGTTTCTAAAATTTTAAAGTTGGGGTTTTGAAGCTTTTTTTTTTTCTTTTTTTTTTTTTTTTTTTGTCCTCCGGGACAAGGAGAGGTTCGTTTTTCGTGCAGTTTTAATGAGTCGTTTAATAAAGTCCCATTTTGACACTCTATCCAGTCACTGACCCCCCCCCCCACCCCCGCCCTCCTCATGCAGTAACCCAACCCGTAACGATCCAATTTTTACCACCACCACCACCAACCCCCACTTTGGCCTTAGGATTTCAAGCCTGTCCGAGTTGAATGGTTGTTAATTTCCGTGGGAACAGTGTAGCTTTCCTAAAAGACCAGTCGGTGGAAAGCCAGTAATCTAGGAACATGCATACCCCCTCCAGCTGCTTGTAAAGAGTGTTCCACTCACCCAGAAATAATACCACTAACTGGTGGTCCTGGGAATGGAAAAAGTAGCCAGTCAAGTGCAAACTTTCCCTCATGGAATATATAATAAACCAACAACTTAAAAGCTTCCTGTCTCAGAAGGAAAGGGGGGAAAAAAAAAGAGAAAGAAAAATCGAAGTAACTCTTCTCATGTTAAGTGAAAAATGCAAAAGAATAATCGTGATACACCTTTATTTGGAGAACACACCTAACACCAACAAGGCTGAGCCCCTGATGAAATGATAGAGGGCGAGTGGGGAGAGAGAAAGGATGTTTTTCCCAGAAACTTGATATTGTTCCCAAGCTACAAAAGTGTGGACATCAACCATAAAACTTAATCATCTGCTGACAAGTTTCACTGCTTTCACTGTAATGTCAACAATATGGATTTAAATAGATACTTCTGAAACGCTAATTTAATTCAACAACCAATTCCTAGTACAGTCAAGACAAACCCACTTTCAACATCTTTTAAAACTAATGCTTCCCTTTTTCTTTGGGTCCTGTTTCTGTAACTGTATGTGAAAACCACATATTAAATACCTGCAGAAAAGAGAGAGAGAAAAAAAGACACCTCTCACTAAACTGTAAACTCCTTTAGGGGAAGAATTTTATATTGTATTCATTTTTGTACTTCAGTGCCTAAAACAGTGCCTAACAGATAATGGACTCTGAATAATTGCTTGTAATACAGTAAATTAATGGACATTTTCAAAGTTGTTTATTAGATTTATCTCAAGTCAAAACAGTTTTACTTTGGTGTAAAATTTTTTGTATTCAATCTAAAATTAGTTTGGAGGGGCTCCTGGGTGGCTCAGTAGGTTAAGCATCTGCCTTCTGCTCAGGTCATGATCTTGGGGTCCTGGGATGGAGCCCCACATCGGGCTCTTTGCTCAGTGGGGAGTCTGCTTCTCTCTCTCCCTCTGCGCCTCCTCCCCCTCACGCTTGTACTCCTTCTGTCCTTCTTTCTCTCTCAAATAAATAAAATCTTTTTTTTTTTGAAATAAAATCTTTTAAAAAATAAAATGAGCTTGGAAGTTCACCTTGATTAATATGATGCCTATGATGCTGGAACTGTTCTTATCATAATAAATAAAGTGGAGTAGGCTTACCCACTCTTTCTGGGCTTTCACTGACAACAAATTGGACCCTGAGCATAAACACCTAACTTATTTTTGAAGAAAATTTTTATAAGTTGTCCTGGGGTGTCTCACGTACTTATTTGGTTGATAACAGATCTTCCAAAAATAATTTCAAATTAGTATATGCTTTTGCAAGTATGAAGTTGCAAGTGTGAGAATATTTTTCAAATGTCCATTATTTCTTACAGGATATATTGATATATATTATCTATGTATATAAAATATAAAAATTTGAATGCCTTCTCTGTTGAAAGTTTATGTAAGAATATATCCTGTATTCCAGGGATGGAATAGGCTCAAATGTGCAAGCAATGCAGGAATTACACACAGTATTTAGGAGATACTGTTCAAATTAAAAAAGTACCTGTAAGCTTCAGAGCTACTGAGTTATCTAATATTGTACAGCAAGTCTTCCTGTGCTCTCAAAGTAGAGTTCAAAAAATAATCTGGGTAATTTTTGTAGGAAAGGTAGCAACAAAATCCTTAAAGAGGAATTCGAGTTTCTTAGAGTCTTTAAAAAAAAAAAAAAAAGAATCTGCTATTTTTGAAAAACCAGATGCATTCCAAAGGTTCTTTTGTTCATTTTGTTGCTTGAACATGTTGTTATGGCTGTCTCTATCCAGAGCCAATAGCTCATTTATGGGCTGCTTCAAAATACTATTACCTAAATATCCTAAGTGAATTTTTTACCAAGAAGGAAGAAAAGGAAGGCAGGAAGGAAAGAAGGGAGGAAGGAAGAAAGAGAAAAAAATAAAAGTAGTTTATAATACATAAATTTGGATATTAGGAGATTGAATTACACAATGTTAAAAATATTTGAGTATTTTTAATGACTATAGTGCTATGTTGAACTTATACTGAGTTCTCAAAAATAGTCAAATTAAAAATACAGTAAAAATTGAAATTGAAAATAAGGTACAATATATTTCGATTAATATGTTGTCTCCACTGTAGAATTATCTCTACTGCTTGAACATTTTTATTCATTTAGCAAACATCTAATAATCATAACTATGTGCCAGATAATAAAACCATTTCAGAAGTAGGGGAGCTCAAGTCCTCCTTACCTCTTCTAACTTATTTCTATATAATTCTGTTTTATTTGCTATTTTTTTCTTCTGCAGCATTCATTGCCTTCTTTTGAGACTTAACTATTAAGCAACTTTACAATTTCTTTTTTTTTTTAACTTTACAATTTCTTATAATATTCTCGGCATGGATGATAAATTATACGTAGAGAACTGAAAAGGACAATTCTTGCCTGGTAATGAAGGATATTATCAGCAATTTAGTAATGTTTGTAATGCCAACTCAAACTAATGATCGTTTTTAAATGAAGGCTAATACCCTCATCAGAGGCTGGTACCAACCACATCAAAACATTTTGTTGAGCTCAGGAAAGAGCTGATTATTATTATTAAACATTGGGTTTGGTTCCTTAGCTGGTAACAGCCATAGGACTAAACTTTTTCCTCACACCAAAACAAGCACAGTATTTTGTTACTTATTTGTTTAAATCCTTTTGAAGTTCAGCTAGCAAGTGGTCAGAGCAAGTCAGGTAATTTTAAGCTATAAGGAATAGAATTGGTTATGTGATCTAAGCAATCCTCCAACAACGGTTTGACAGCTGCGGAAAAAAAAAAGATATCTGTTACTTAATTAAAGTTACCTTTTCAAATTTTTGCACTTAAAGACTTACGGATTTGTCACAAATTTAGTCTTAGGGGAACTTCTAAATTTATAGAAATTTTAAGTCTTACACTACTATCTTAATGACATTTGAATAGCATACTTTAAAAAAATAAAATTGTTTTGTTTCCACTAATATATATCGATATATATATCGATATATCCTATAATTACTGGTAACAAAGTAATTTTATTTTAAGAAGGACATTGACAAACTAGAATGAGTTCACAGGAAAATAAATCAGGGTGATGAAAGAGCTGAAAACCACAGCATAAAAGCAGTAATTGAAGGAGGGGCTGTGTTTTGATTGTGCAAGAGAGCAATCTCTGGCTATCTGAAGGACCATCATTAGAAGAACGAATGGGTTCGTTCTTTTATGCCTAAGAACCAAATTTGTTCTGAAAATCACAAGAATATAGATTTGTGCTAAACTTCAGAAAAATCTTGATACACACAAATAGTCCAGAGATTGTTCAAAATACTTCATAGGTCAACTCATTACCAACAAGGTATTCAAAAAAAAAAAAAAAAAGCAAAAATTTTATTTCAATGAATTACATACGTTATGTACAATATAGAGCTTGCTGCCACTAAACTCCTATAGAATTATATGGATCTACGATTCCACGGGATAAACGAGTGGTACCACCAATAAGTGCCTCACGTTCAGGAGAGGGATTTATCACTGGGGCTGAAGAAGTTAGGAATGTCTTTTGGGGACGCCTGGGTGGCTCAGTGGTTGGGTGTGTCTGTCTTCGGCTCAGGGCATGATTCTGGAGTCCTAGGGTTGAGTCCCACATCAGACTCCCTGCATGGAGCCTGCTCCTCCCTCTCCCTCTGCCTATGTCTCTGCCCCTCTCTTTCTGTGTGTCTCATGAGTAAGTAAATAAAATCTTTAAAAAAAAAAAAAAAAAAAAAAGGAATGTGTTTTGGGAAAGGATGGGATTTGAACTCCATTCATTCATTCATTCATTCATTCATAGATTCAACAAATACTGAGTTTCTACTAATTTCCAGTCTCTGACAATAAAATGATAAATGCAGAAATGGTCTCTCATGGAATGTGGGACACAGCCATTCCAGATAACCACCCAAATATAATGATGAACTGTGAGAAATTAAAGAAAAAAAAGTACTGTGAGCCTAATCATGTATGCCAAGGGAATCGGACCTAAACTAGAAGGAAGAAAAAGTATCTTTGAGGAAGTTAAGTTGAACTACTATCAGGATTAAGATGGTGAATTGGGGTGGCAACATCAAGAACAAGTTCTTAGACACGGTAGTTGGGGTGGTGGGAAATACATGACTAGGAGAAGACTCGTGTTTTTGATTGAATAAAAGTCATTACATGAATTCTGTTTGAGGGAAAAGTAGGTTTTAGGTGTTAGAGACCAAGAGAAATCAGGATTTAAACCCTATGCATTCAGAAGTACCTACATTGAATCAGAAGTAGTTAACGAGTCAAAAGCATTCCAGAGACAAACCTATATGATTGGATTACAATTAGTTTCATCAATATGTTTCTCTTCTATGAAAACGTATTTTTCTAAATGTCAATAAGAAATTGATCAGTCCACTTCCCAGAAGAACCCCTGCTCTATTATTCAAATCATTACTGAATGTAAGCATGCCACATCATCAGCAGATAAACAAGTGAACAAGCAGACACGGGTGCAGAAAGTCAAACATTCTGGGTTGCCATTTCTAATAGCTTTGGGAATAAAATATCTAGGAATCTAGGAGAATTTAATATTTCTATACCCAATTTTAAAACTTTTTAGTAAGGCAGCCCCGGTGGCGCAGCGGTTTAGCGCTGCCTACAGCCCGGGATGTGATCCTGGAAACTCGGATCGGTTCCCACATCGGGCTCCCTGTGTGGAGCCTGCTTTTCTCCCTCTGCCTGTGTCTCTGCCTCTCTCTCTCTCTCTCTCTCTCTCTCTCTCTCTCTCTGTGTGTGTGTGTGTGTCTCTCGTGAAAAAATAAATAAAATCTTTAAAAATAAAATAAAACTTTTTTATATATATTTTTAAGAATTTGAATTCTTATATATTAATTTTTAAAATATTTTTATTTATTTATTCACGAGAGACACAGAAAGAGAGGCAGAAACACAGGCAGAGGGAGAAGCAAGCTCCATGCAAGGAGCCTGAAGTGGGACTCGATCCCAGAACCCCAGGATCACTGCCTGAGCCAAAGGCAGACACTCAACCGCTGAGCCACCCAGGCATCCCAGATGTTACAAACATTAATAATTTATCTAGAAGCTCCTGGTTAGCTTAGTGTGGAGAGCATGTGACTCTTGATCTCAGGGTTGTTTGAGCCCCATGTTGGGTATAGATTTTTTTTTTAATTTTTTTAAAGATTTTATTCATTTATTCATGAGAGACAGAGAGAGAGAGGCAGAGACACAGTCAGAGGGAGATGCAGGCTCCATGCAGGGAGCCCGACGTGGGACTCGATCCCGGGACTTCAGGACCATGTCCTGGGCACAAAACCACTGAGCCACCCAGGGATCCCCCGGTATAGAAACTACAAAAAAAAAAAAAAAAAAAAAAAAAACTTAAAAAATAGTTTATCTAGATATATTGTTAATTAAGCAATGTTGCAGTGTTCCAGAAATGGAAATACAACATAAAGCAGATGAAACAGAGGTAATTAATGTACCATACCGCATTTATGGCAGTGATTAAAGAAGATGGTATCATCAGAGGGTAAAACATATTGCATACTATCTTCTTAGCAGGCAAAATTTAGTATATGAATATAATTTAAATTTTTTTACAGGAATAGAATTAGGAAACAGCCTCGGATTTGTTGCAAATAGGGAAGGATATTGCCACTCGGTTTGTTAACTAAAATGCTAATGTAATGCCAATAATAAAATTTAAACTTAATAATTTGGGATGCCTGGGTGGCTCAGTGGTTGAGCTTCTGCCTTCGGCTCAGGTCCTGATCCTGAAATTTTAGGGTTGAGTCCTGCATCAGGCTTCCCAAGGGGAGCCTGCTTCTCTCTCTGCCTATGTTTCTGCCTGTCTCTGTGTCTGCCATGAATTAATTTTTTAAAAAATTTTAACCAATAATTTATAAAATAAGATTTTGTGGAAGAATATAGAGGATTCCATAATCTTTATAGGGCATCTGGATGGCTCAGTCAGTTAAGTGTACAACTCTTTTTTTTTTTTTTTTGTAAGATTTTATTTATTCATGAGAGACACAGAGAGAGAAAGAGAGGCAGAGACACAGGCAGAGGGAGAAGCAGGCTCCAGGCAGGGAACCCTGATGTGGAATTCAATCCCAGACTCCAAGACTATGCCCTAGGCTGAAGACAGGCACTAAACCGCTGAGCCACCCAGTGTCCCTAAGTGTACTACTCTTAATCCCAGTCCAGGTCTTGATCTCATGGTTGAGAGTTTGTTTTTTTTAAGATGTTATTTATTTTATTCATAAGAGACACAGAGAGAAGGAGAGACATAAGCAGAGGGAGAAGCAGGCTCTTCAGGGAGCCTGATGTGGAACTCGATTCTGGGACCACTGGATATGCCCTGAGCCAAAGGCAGGCGCTCAACCGCTGAGCCATCCAGGCATTCCTCAAGGTTGTAAGTTCAAGCCCAGTGTTGAGGGAGCCCACTTTAAAAAAAAAAAAAAAAATAGGGACGCCTGGGTGGCTCACTGGTTGAGCATCTGCCTTCGGCTCAGGGTGTGATCCTAGAGTACTGGGTTCGAGTCCCACATCGGGCTCCCAGCATGGAGGCTGCTCTCCCTCTGCCTCTGTCTCTGTGTCTCTCATGAATAATACATAAAATCTTTTAAAAAAATATTTCTGAAAAGATGCTTTCTTTAAAATTATATTGTCTCTCATTTCTTCAAATCGGAACAATTGCCAGTCATGCTGGAATGAATTTCAGACACTAAGTAATTATTTTTTTGTCCAAATTCCTGATTTGGAAAACTGAATTATAAACAAAACATATTCCTATGAACTCTTTTTTTTTTAGTTTTTTATTTAAATTCCAGTGAATTAACATGTAGTGTAATATTAATTTCAGTAGTAGAATTTTGTGATTCATCACTTACATAACACACTCAGGTCTCATCACAACTATTCCTATTAACTTTTACAGTAACTGATATAATCAAAAGATGATTTATAAATGTTTTCCTCTTTTTGGCATGTCATAAATATTACTTAAAAAGAATTTTGCAATTAAAAATGGAATTAAAAATTTATATCAAATAATTTTTTTAGTCCTGGAGTGAGGGAACTCAAATGACTTAAAAGATTAATAAATTTAGCTACATAAAATTTAAAATGTGTACATTAGGAAAAATACCATATAATCAAAGAAAAAAAGCCAAACTGAAAAGATCTTTTTTTTTCAAACTGAAAAGGTCTTGCAAAATAAAAGGATAATTTCTTTTTTTTAAGTTTCTTTTTTTATTTTTAAGTAACCTCAACACCCAACATATGGCTCAAACTCACAACCCTGAGATCAAGAGTTGAAAACTCTTCCAAATGAGCCAGCTACATTGCTCCTAAAAGGATAATTTCTTAATGTAAGTAAAGAATATGAAAAGTTAATTTACCCAAGAGCATATGAATTTTTTAAAAGATTTTATTTATTTATTTGAAAGAGAGCACGAGTGGAAAGAGAGCACGAGTGGAGTGAGGGTCAGAGGGAGAAGTTGACTCTTCGCTGAGCAGGGAGCCCACTGGGGTACCCTATCTCAGGACTCCAAGATCATGACCTGAGCCAAAGGCAGATGCTTAACCAACTGAGTCACCCAGGCACCCCTACCTAAAATATGTAAATGGAAATAAGCATATAGAAAGATCTGAACTTTGAGGTGCTTGAGTGGCTCAGTTGGTTAAGCATCTGTCTTTGGCTCAGGTCATCATCCCACAGTCCTAGGATGAGCCCCGCAGCCTACTTCTCCCTCTCCCTCTGCCTGCTGCTCCCCCTGCTTGTGCTCCCTCTCTGTCAAATAAATAAATAAAATTATATATAAAAAAGAAAGATCTGAACTGTATTCCTACTTTATAATAAGATTATTTATACATTTTATATTAACTTTATTAATAATTTTTATGTAGGGGGTGTTTGGGTGGTTCAGTCAGTTTAAGTGTCTGCCTTTGGCTCAGATTATGATCCCAGGGTTCTGGAATCAAGCCCTGAGCCAAGCTCCCTGCTCAGAGGGGAGCTTGCTTTTCCCTCTTCTTCTATTCATCTCCCTGCTCCTTCTGTCTCACTCACTTTCTCTCTCTCAAAATAAAGTCTTAAAAAAATTTAATGTAAATGGAATCAACAATTTTTTATCTAGATTTGACTTAAATAAATTTGCTTGATAATATCTGGGGTTGATGACCACATAGGAAAAGAGGAAGTTTCATACTCTATTATTGGGAGTATAAACTATTCATTCTATTAAGACACCAGTTTAACATTATCTATTGAAATGTAAAACCTTTTGTTTGGTTCTAGGAATTTTATAAGACATATTCACACAGGACACACAGGTATGTGTATAAGAATATTAATCAACCATTAGAAATGACAAATACCCACCACTTGCTTCAACGTGGATGGAACTGGAGGGTATTATGCTGAGTGAAGTAAGTCAATCGGAGAAGGACAAACATTATATGTTCTCATTCATTTGGGGAATATAAATAATAGTGAAAGGGAATATAAGGGAAGGGAGAAGAAATGTGTGGGAAATATCAGAAAGGGAGACAGAACGTAAAGACTGCTAACTCTGGGAAACGAACTAGGGGTGGTGGAAGGGGAGGAGGGCGGGGGGTGGGGGTGAATGGGTGACAGGCACTGAGGGGGGCACTTGACAGGATGAGCACTGGGTGTTATTCTGTATGTTGGCAAATTGAACACAAATAAAAAATAAATGTATTATTTAAAAAAAAAAAAGAGGGATCCCTGGGTGGCGCAGCGGTTTGGCGCCTGCCTTTGGCCCAGGGCGCGATCCTGGAGACCCGGGATCGAATCCCACGTCAGGCTCCCGGTGCATGGAGCCTGCTTCTCCCTCTGCCTGTGTCTCTGCCTCTCTCTCTCTCTCTCTCTGTGACTATCATAAATAAATAAAAATTAAAAAAAAAAAAAAGAATACTCATTCCAGCATTATTTGTGATGGAAATAATACAAATGCCCATCAATAGGGAACTAGTTAAATAAATGATGGAACATTCATAAAATGAAAACCACGCTGCTATTACAAAGAATGAAATTGCCTTACGCATACTGACATAGAAAGATATTAACACTCTTTTCTGTGGATAAAAAGAAATTTCCAAAACAGTACTCTATGTGCATGTTTTATATCTCTTCATTGTTTAAGATCTTGATGATAATCCTGTGGCATAGATGGGAGTCCTTCTCATTTATGTATGAAAAAATGGGCCTTAACAATTATGAGGCTTAATCAGTGTTCCATGTCATAATAAGTGGTGGAGGTGCAAGGAAACCAGGTCTCTTGAGTTCGAATTCCAGATTCATGCTCCTGTACTCCTCTATGGACTTTGCCCTGACTTCTCAAACAGAAAGTACTATTTTCCTCCTCTCAATCCTTCTAACATGTTGTCAGTGCATTGTAAGCCACACATCAGTTTCTGCTTTATTTCAACTTACTTGAGTCATTCATGTGCAGCCTTGTAACTCTATATGACAAGATCTAAATCTAATAGTTTCAATCCTTAGAGGGCATGAATATCTGTGAACTTCTTTTTCCCAATTTTTTTATTGTGGAAAATATAAATAACATAAATGTATCATCTTAATGATTTTAAGTGTACAACTTAGTGATTTTAAATACATTTATAATGTTATACGAATCATCACCATCTATCTCCATAACTCTTTCCGTCTTGTAAAACTGAAACTCTACCCATTAAAAAATAACTTTCCATTCTCTCCTCCTCCCAGCCATTGGCAACCCTGTTTTCTATCTCATGATTTTGACTCCTCTAACTACCTCATATAAGTGGAATCATACAGTATTTGTCTTTTTTTTTTTTAATTTATTTATTCACAAGAGACACACACAGAAAGAGAGAGAGAGAGAGGCAGAGACACAAGCAGAGGGAGAAGCAGGCTCCACGCAGGGAGCCCCACACGCCCGGGACTCGATCCCAGGTCCCCAGGATCAGGCGCTGGGCAGAAGGCGGCGCTAAACCGCTGAGCCACCCCGGCTGCCCGACAGCATTTGTCTTTTCATGACTGGCTTATCTCACATGCATAGGGTCTGCAAGGTTCATTCACGTTGTAGAATATGTGAAATTTTTCTTCCTTTTCAAGGCTGAATAATATTCCATTGTATGTATATATCACATTTAGCTTATCAATAAGCACTCAATTTACTTCCATGTTTTACCAATTATGAATAATGCTGCTATGAACAAGGTAAACGGATGTCTCTTCAAAACTGTTTTCAATTTTGGGAGGTATATACTCAGAAGTAGAATTGCTAAATCATATAATTCTATTTTTTAAGTTTTTTGAGGAACCACCATATTATTATCTATAGGAACTATACTATTTTAGATTTTCACCAACAGTGCACAAGGAAGGGTTCCAATTTCTCCACATCCTCACCAACATTTGTTATAACAAATAACAACATTTGTCTTTTTGATAGTAGCCGTAGTAATGAGTATGAATTGGTATCTCATTGTAGTCATTTCCCTAAAAATTAGTGAGGCCGAGCATCTTTTCATGTGCTTATCATCCACCTGTATGTCTTCTTTGGAAAAATATCTATTTAAGTCCTATACTCATTTTTGTTTTTTTTTTTTTTTTTTTTTTTTTTTAATATTTATTTATTTTTAATTTTTATTTATTTGTGATAGTCACAGAGAGAGAGAATGAGGCAGAGACACAGGCAGAGGGAGAAGCAGGCTCCACGCACCGGGAGCCCGACGTGGGATTTGATCCCGGGTCTCCAGGATCGCGCCCTGGGCCAAAGGCAGGCGCCAAACCGCTGCGCCACCCAGGGATCCCCTATACTCATTTTTGAATCATGTTGTTTGGTTTTTGTTACTGAGTTTCTTTATATATTAATCCTTTATCAGATATATGATTTGAAAATATTTTCTCCCATTCTTTTTTTTTTATAATCTTTTTTAAAGATTTTATTTATTTACTCATGAGACACACACACACACACACACACAGAGGCAGAGACACAGGAAGAGGGAGAAGCAGGCTACACGTAGGGACCCTGATGCGGGACTTGATCCTGGGACTCCAGGATCACAGCCAGAGCTGAAGGCGGTGCTAAACTGCTGAGCCACCCAGGCTGCCCATTTTCTCCCATTCTTTAGGTTGCCTTTTACTGTTGATATTGCCTTTTGAAACAGAAAATTTTTTAATTTTTATGAAGTCCAATTTGTCTGTCTTCTTTTTTGTTACCTATGCCTTTGTTATAACCAAGAAATCATTGTTAAACCCAATGTCATGAAGATTTGTCCTTGGTTTTATTTTTAGAGTTTTATAAGTTTAGGTCTTACATTTAAGTCCTTGATTCATTTTGAGTTAGTTTTTGCAGTTGGAAAATAAGGAGTACCCTTATTTCTAAAGATAAAGAGATGCTAAGAAGACTAAACAAGCAGACCTTGCTAAGTTTCCCTCAGTTTACTATACTTACCACGTACTCTTTGACCTACCATATTTCTTCATGACTGTCCACTCTTTTTAGCATAAAAATACTCAGACTTGTTTATTCAAGCCTTCTTATGAAAGCTCTCATGTTACATAACAAATTTGTATGCTTTTCTTCTCTTAATTTTTGTCCTTTTAATTTTCAGATGCAGCTAGGGACCCTAAGAGGGCCAAGGGAAATCTTTTTCTCCCCTGTATCTGCAAATAGAGATAATTATACTTCTTCCTTTACAATTTGGATGCTTTTTATTTCCTTTTCTTTCCTATTTGCTCTGGCTAGACCTTCCAGTGCTATGTTAAATGGAAATGGCAAAGTAGCCATCCTTGCCTTGTTCCTGATCTTAGAGGAAAAACTTTGAGTCTTTCACCATTGAGTATGATATTCACTGTGGGTTTTTCAGATATGGTTATTATATTGAGGTAGTTTCCTTCTATTCCTAGTTTGTTGAGTGTTTTATCATTAAAAAAGTGTTGAATTTTATCAGAAACTTTTTTTGCAGTAATTGAAATAATCATGTACTTTGTTTTGTTTTTTAAAAATATTGAACCAGGACACCTGGGTAGCTCAGTTGGTTAAGCATCTGCCTTCAGCTCAGGTCGTGAACCACCCTTGAATTCCAGGAATAAACCCCTCTAGGTCATGGTATATAATACTTTTTAATATGCTGCTGAATTTGGTGTTCTAGAATTTTGTTGAGGATTTTTGCATCAATGTTCATAAGGAATTTGGTCTGTAGTTTACTTATAGTATCTTTTTCTGACTTTGGTATCAACATACCTGTGAACTGTTAAAAAGTGTTCATACCACAAACTGATGGAATCAGAATTTCTACAGTTGATGCCTGATTAACTACACATTTAAAAACCTGCATCAGTCACTCTGTTTCACACCAAGGGTTGAGGACTGCTCAGATTATCCACACCTGATTCATCTTTGAATGTTCATGGTGCCTTGTGTGAAAAACAGATGTCCAATAAATATTTGTCAAAGTACGAATAATCATCAATGATTTTTTAAACGCAAATGTAGAATCAGGGCTCCCTTTACAGGAAGAAAAGTCCAAGAGGTTGGGTGATGGGGGGGACCCTGTAAGGATCAGCTGGGCATAAGCTCAAGGAAGTAGTGTATTTTGAGGATAACAGGTAGAACAATTGGGACAGAGGTGTGCTCAAACACATCTTAGATGTTAACATAAAAACAGCCAGAAGCAATGAGGAGAACAGGCTTTTTAAATCATTCCCTCAGGTTATATACTGCCGTTTATGATGGCTCTGCTCTTCCTTTTCCTTTGAAAGGCATCCCTAGTTAATGCATATCACACTTGAAAAAGAATGATTATGTTATAACGGAAAAATAAAGAGTTTGCCTTGGCTCCCCTAAATTCTCTTGAATTTGTAAGAATTTGTAGTGTTAGAAATGCTTTGAAAAAGGATGAATTTATCTGGGATGAGGAAGAGGACTAAAAGGGACTACAGCAGGAATGTGGTTGAACAGGACTGACTACATATGTCTCATAAAATATGGTGTTCCTTACCTGAGGAATTGCCTAGTAAAGGAAACTATTTTTGTTAATATATCTGCCTGTTAGATGCTTAACAATAACAACAACAAAAATTTGTGTGTATTATATTAACTATCAGTATAAGAATTTAGATATCTCGTTGTAATTTGTTGTGATTAGATTTGATCAGAAATGAACTGCTGTTATTACACAGAGGTGAGAGAGCTGTCCCATGATTGATAAAGTATATACTTGAGTTGTTCTTCATAATGTTCATAATAATAATTATTAATAAATATCTTTATGTCAGCCATCAAAAAGGACGAATATCTACCATTTGCTTTGACGTGGTTGGAACTGGAGGGTATTATGCTGAATGAAATAACTCAATCAGAAGGACAATCATCATATGGTTTCACTCATATGCAGAATATAAGAAATAGTGAAAGGAACTATAAGGGAAAGGAGGGAAACTGAGTGGGGAAAAATTAGAGAAGAAGACGAACCCTGAGAGATTCCTAACTCCGGGAAACAAAGGGTTGCAGAAGTTTTGGGGGGGGATGGGGTGACTGGGTGATGGGCAGTAAGGAGGGCACTTGATGGGATGAACACTTGGTGTTATACTATATGCTGGCAAATGGAATTTAAATTTTTAAAAAATCAAAAAAAAAAAAAAAAAGAAAGAAAGAAAGAAACAGAAATAGACCTAAACTGGAAAATAAAAACAAATTTGCTATTGATTCTCTGTAAAAAAAAAATAATAAAAAATTAAAATTAAAATTAAAAAAATAATAATAATAATAAGGATGCCCGGGTGGCTCAGTGGTTGAGGGTCTGCCTTTTGCTCAGGGCATGATCCTGGAATCCCAGGATCAAGTCCCATATCGGGCTTTCTGAATGGAGCTTGCTTCTTCTCCTCTGTGTCTCTGCCTTTCTCTCTCTGTCTCTAATGAATAAATAAATAAAATCTTTAAAAATAATAGTAATAAATATCTTTAAGTACATTATCTGCTATATGATAAGGATGTTGTTATAAAACATACTTCCTACTCTTTTTTTTTAAAGATTTTATTTATTTATTTGGGAGAGAGGGGAAAAAGCACAAGCAAGAGGAGTAGCAGAGGGAGAAGGAGAAGCAGTCTTTCCATCCAGGACTCTGGGATCATGACCGGAGCCAAAGGCAGACACTTAACCAACTGAGCCATTCAAGCACCCCTACTTCCAACCCCTAATGGGTTTCTAGCCCCATGAGGGGGACAAAACAGTGACATAAAAGTAAATACCCAAATACTCAAAAAAATTTAAATAAAACAAGCTCTGTATTAAATGAAATATATACACCATTATTACTATATGAGTTCAGATGGTCTGTGCCCTTAAGTTAAGGACTTTGTAAGAAAACCAGATAGGTAAATAGATAATTTCAGCAGAAGATAATAAAATATATCCAAGGTACTAAGGGTACACAAAACTGTAGTATTTAGTCCAGTCTGGTGTTCAGAGAAGGTTTGGAGAAAATGTTGCTTGAGTGGATCTGGAAGGATGGATATGAGGTTGACAGGTGAGCAAACATGGGCAGGGCTTTGCATGCTGCAGAAATAGCACAAGCAAGAGCTCATAAGTGGAAAAAGCATGCCATGTTGAAGGGACATGCAGAATCATTACAGTGTCAAGTGCATGATTGGGATTTATAGGGAATAAGTCTGGTCAGGTTATGGAGGGCCTGTAAGCCATGTTAATAAAGAGTTTGAATTTAGGCTGTAGGCAATGGGAGCCATTAAAAGCATTTAAACAGGGGAGTGACATGATTAGATTTATGCTTTTAAGTATCCAATTCTAGGTGTAGTGTGGAGAATGAATTAAAAGAAATAAGACTGAAGGCAGGCTGATTACTTCAGATTATGATGCTATAGTTTAGGCAAAATGTCAGTAAGGACCAAAATTGGACAAGAATGAACAAAAGAGGACAGACTGGGGAGATTTCAAGGAGGGAAAACAACAAGTACTTGGTTATTGACTGAATATAAATGAAAGAGAGCACAAAGTCTAAAATAAGACCCCTGTTTCTAATTTGGATGGTGATCACAAGAATTGAGATTAAGAAAACTGGAAAGCAAACAGGTCTAGAGCAGAAGATAATCAGATCTAATCTGAGAAGGGGAAGGAGAAAGAGTAGAAGCTAGAGGGGGTGAAAGGTCGAGGGAAGTTTTTTTGTTTATATGTTTTGTTTTGTTTTCGTGTGTAAATAACTTGATCATGCTCATAGGCTAAGACTCAAGGATGAGTGAGTTAGGGAACCCCGGGTGGCTCAGTGGTTTAGCACTGCCTTCAGCCCAGGGCATGATCCTGGAGACCTGGGATCGAAACCCACGTTGGGCTCCCTGCATGGAGCCTGCTTCTCCCTCTGCCTGTGTCTCTGCCTCTCTCTCTCTCTCTCTCTCTCTCTGTCTCTCATGAATAAATAAATAAAATCTTAAAAAAAAAAAAAAAAGGATGAGTGAGTTGAGAAGAAAAAATTGGAGATAAAGAGAAAACATATCTGATAAAGTAAGGTCCTGGGGAAAACAATGCAGAAGAGAATCAGGAGCAAAGGTGGATGAGTGAGTCTGGAGAGTAGAATGATATCTCATCCTCTAAGACTTACGGGAAGGTTGGAACCATGGTGGAAAATAAAGCCACATTTTTAGGAATGGGAGAGATCAGATATCTGTTGCTTAATGACATGGATTTTTCTCCATGAAGTGGAAGCCAGTTAGTCTGTTTAAGAGTCAAAGTCCCACGCTTGAGTAGATTGAGAATTGTGAGGGAACCATTACTTTCTTTTTTTTTTTTTTGGAACCATTACTGAGTAGTGGGAGAGAGAGCTTTTCAAAGGATTGTTGAGGAGGTTGAGGATTCAGCTGAGACTGGACATCATAAATTTGTAGTGGTGATGATCTGTAGTTGCCTAATTTTTCCTGCCTAGGAGGACTCGCAGTTCTAGAAACAATAAGTTACTGGGCTAGGTAGGAGAGAAGATATGGATACAAAGAAGTGGGGAGGACTTTGGAAAGTGGTTTAAACAATCAACCATGCTGGTTGGAGTTGAGTAAGTAGAAAAAATAGACAATGTACTAGGCTGAATAATGGCCCTCAAAGATATCCTAACCCACAGAACCCATGAGTGTTACCTTATATAGCAAAAGGGACTCTGTAGATGAGACTAAATTAAGGACTTTAAGATGGGAGTTTAGGGATCCCTGGGTGGCTCAGCGGTTTGGCGCCTGCCTTTGGCCCAGGGCGCTATCCTGGAGTCCTGGGATCCAGTCCTGCGTCGGGCTCCCTTCGTGGAGCCTGCTTCCCCCTCTGCCTGTGTCTCTGCCTCTCTCTGTCTCTCTATGTCTATCATAAATAAATAAATAAATAAATAAATAAATAAATAAATAAATAAATAAATCTTTAAAAATAAAAAAAGATGGGAGTTTAGGAGTGCCTGACTGGCTCAGTCGGTACAGCGCGTGGCTCTTTATCTTGGAGGGGTGAGTTCAAAGTCCCATGTTGGGCATAGAACTTACTTTAAGAAAAAAAAAAAGAGAGATTATTCTGATAATCTTGGTGGACCCACCTATCATCGAAAGTGTCCTTAGGAGCAGGAGGCAGAGGGAGATTTTACCATAGGAGGGAGAAGGCCATTTGACAAAAACAGAAGCAGAGCATGGAGTGACGACTTTGAAGATGGAAGAAGGGGCTACAAGCCAAGGAATATAGGTGTTCATTAAAAGCTAAAAAAGACAAGTTAATAGATTTCCCTTCAGCATCCAGAAACAATAAGCCACGCTGGCCAACAACTCAATCTAGCCCAGTGAAACTGATTTTTGACTTCTGACCTCCAGATTTGTAAGAGAATAAATTTGTGTTCTTTTAAGTCACTATGTTTGTGGTAATTTGTTACAGCAGCAATTGGAAACTCATATAAGGGGTGAAAGAAGATTTGTCAGAAAATTTGGACCTTGGGAGAGTGGTAGGACATGTATAAGCAAAGATGAGGGCATGGGAAAACGGGTGATAAAAAAAAAGCAGCTAAGGAGAAGGTGACAATGTCCACAGCATACTTGGGAACCAGGAAACCAGCTTTCAAGAACAAAAAATGGTGCTTCTCCCTCTGCCTGTGTCTCTGCCTCTGTGTGTGTCATGAATAAATAAATCAATTCTTAAAAAAAAAAAGATTTTATTTATTTATTCATGAGAGACACAGAAAGAGAGAGAGGCAGAGACACAGGCAGAGGGAGAAGCAGGCTCCATGCAGAGAGCCCGACGAGGGACTCGATCCCAGGACTTCAGATTCACACCCTGGGCTGAAGGCAGGCACTAAACCGCTGAGCCACCCAGGGATCCCATAAATAAATCAAATCTTAAAAAAAAATAAATAAATAAAAGTACAAATATGGTGCTGGGAAATGAGACTGGATTGGTAGGGTATGCCAAGTTGCTGAGGGCCTAGATTGCCTCCTTAATGAGCTGGGCTGTGTCCTGTAGGCTTTGGTGGGGAGCCAAAGGAAGATGAACTTAAAATTGATTTAAATATTTGGAGCTGAGACACACTTCAAATACAAGGACTAGTTAAGTTTCCAATGATCTTTGACTAGGCTAGTGGCAATGTGTATCTTTCAGGGTTCTCCATAGAAACAGAAGCAATAGGAGATAGAGATAGATGATAGCTAGCTAGCTAGTTAGCTAGCTAGCTATCTGATAGATAAATAGATGATAGATAGATGATAGACAAGCTAGAGACCTATCGATCAACCAATCTATCTCTTACCTGTGTAACTACAGAGACAGATGTATTTAGGGAACTGGCTCAGGCGCTTTTGGAGGCTGACAAGTCTAAAGTTTGTAGGATAGGCTGGAAACTCGGAACTGAAGCAAAAGTTGACACTGCAGTCTTGAGGGAGAATTACTTCTGCCATCAGTTTTTGCTCTTACAGTCTTTTTTGGGGACCCATTTGGAACCCCAGAGCTTGTGTAAAGACGATCATGAGCTGAAGATATTTGAGATTCAACAAATAGAGAAAAAGGCTTCCACAGAGTTCCCCTTATCTGACTAACAACAGCAACTTCTGGGAAACGCAGCTGTCAACAATTCCTCTTCAGGGCAGAGCTATTCCCAGAAGGGAGAAAGTGAATAAAAACCTACCCTAAACCCCTTGTACAGGGTTTTTTCTTTTTTATAGCCCTGAAGGAAACAGAAAGACTACTCATACCTGTGGAGACAAACATTATCACAAACTTTCTTATCTCTTGTTTTCTCTCCTGAACACCCATTTACCTTTCCAAAAGTCTTTGGTTTCCCATAAATGCCTTTCTTCCCTTCCCCTTCACTCATTAAGATGGTATATAAGCCCCAAATTCTAACCACTGCTATGGTTACTCATCACTGAGGTCTCCTGCTATACACACAGTATGTAATAAATAAGTACCATTTTCCCCCTTCCTGTTAATCTGCCTTTTGTCAGTTTAATTTGCAGCTCCCATGCACTCAACCTAAGAGGATAGGGAAAAAATTTTTCCTCTTCTACACTCTAAATTGATTGGATGAGCTCCACCAACATTATCAAAGATAGTCTTCTTTACTTAAAGTCAACTGATTGTAGATGTTAACCACATCTACAAAATATCTTCATATCAGTACACACTTAGATTAATTAGTGTTTGATTAAATAACTGGGTACTATAACCTAGCCAAGTTGACACATCAAACAGAGAAAGGAAGGATGGATAATGTAAAATAAGAATAAAAATTAAGAAAATCTTAGCAGGATTTGGTGGTTGGCTAGGGTATGTGGGGAAAAGAGAAAAGGCTTGGAGTCAGTGGTTTACAACTATCCTTCTCACGTCTGTCCTACCCTTCACAGTGGCACGTGGATTTCCAACAACTGGTTGAGGTTAAGGATGCAGCGTGTGGCAATGTAACAGAGGTCTATATAGGAATGGTCAGTGGCCTTGGCTCCCTAAGTGCTATGCTTTAGGTAAAAGTAATCCCAATAGAAATATTAACCTTTATAGAAAAAGCAGTCTGTTACCTAAGAACTGAGTAATCATTCAGACAGAAGAAGAAAAAAGAGCAAGAAATGACATGAAAAAGATTTTCTGAAACATGAAAAAAATTGTCACTCTCCCCTGGGCATTGACATGCTGACTGATTAATGCACTTGTTTCAAACCATTGAAATTTTAAACAATTTGTGTAACCTTGAGCACCAGTTTATGAGCTTTCTGCATTTGACATAAGATTTATTCATCTGGGTTGGTGTTTTCCTGAGTTTCGTTTCTATTTTTAGGTTAGGGTTTCTTTCCCAGTGACACATGGGTACTACTTGTAAATTATAAGCTTGGCGTTTTGGCAACAGTAATAATGAAAACCTGAAGTATGAAGATTAAAAATCCTGCCTGGCCAGGTTTTCAAGTGAGCCTGGATGCACTTCACTTACTCTGTTAGACTGGTAACTTGTTGCCAACAGAAACCTAAAGAAGCACTTTCTGCAATTAATATGTTAACTATCATTAATGGCTTTGTTTTCTCCAGACAAGTTAACAGCACAGGAATTAGTCTTCAGTCTCGATAAACTGGTTCTGAGAAATGAAAAGCACATGAGTTCAGGAAAGAGACTACAACCAAGCAGTGAATCTAGCTGCAAAATGCTTTGCCCTCCAAGGTGAATTAAAACCTTGAACTTAGAAGTCAATATGACAGACTTTATTTAATGTGCCAGAAATGATTGGTGGCACAAGCTTCATAGCTTCCAGTCCAAATCTTTCTACATCTGCGTATGGCTTTCTACAGCCCCAAGGACACCAAGCCCCCAGTACGCACCCCAGGACTCTCCAGTTCTCCATATCCGGCACTTCATTCACTCTCGGAAAAACCATTTTCAACACCTCACTCAATTCCTCATACTTTTCTCAAGGTATCTAAATTGCACCTGCAGACCAATGGCTAAGCTAGGGGTGGAGGAGGGGGGGAATTAATATTTGATATTGTCCCCTGCAATGGAAGACACCATGCACCTCTCATCTACATTATCCCTTTTATCTGCTTTATCTCTTTACCTATTCCTGTGAGTGAAGCATTATTATTCTCATAGCCTTTCTTATCACCGAGCAAAATAAACTTAAGAGAAATGAAGTAAAGTCTCACAGCTAGTAAATGATAGAAATGGGATTGTACCCCGGCCCTTTGGAATCCAAATACTGGTATTTTACTCAAGCTGCCTACTTAGTTTATCAGGATAATTTCCCAAGGAAGGGATACCTCTTCTGAGTTTGTCTATCGCTAAGGGTATGTGGAGTCGTCCTACAGCTTACCTACACAGTCACATTTCCCAAAACATTTGTTTAGTTAGTACAAATAAGAACAAATCAACTTGGGTCTCTGAACTGTTTTTACAGCTTCCAAAGGACGCTGTCCATCTTCTGTCTCAATCTTGGTGTGATGGAAGAGCAATGGGCCATTCAGCAATCAGAGTGCTGCAGCTGGGGGACATGGGAGCCACGTGTTCCCCCCGCCCCACCGCTGTAGGGGGGTCCTGAGCTCTGAGATGATGCAGTGAGCTGCCGGTGTCCTTCCAACACCACAGGAATACATCACGCAGCAACGGGGCAGTACTATTCTCAAGGGGGTTTCATATCCACTATCTCATCCCAACTTCGAACACCATTCTCAGAAAATTAAGTTGCGGGAAACTCTTATTTGACCCTCCACTCTCTGTGCTGGAACAAGAAGAGGAATAATATAAGCCTTTTCCTGGTTAATTGTAGTTAATAAATGCATGATTTCAATCTGATTGTCCACAGGAACCAGGTTGTTTCACAGTCTTATTTTGACTTGTGAGGACATGAGCTGAATTATGTGAAATGACAGTTGATCTATGAAAGATCCCCAAGTGATGAATTCAGGGCACTCAGAAGTGTCTTTCAGAACTGAACTTTTTTTTTTTTTTTTAATATTTACTTGTTTAAGTAATCTCTATATCTAACATGGGGCTTTCACTCATGACCCCAAGATCAAGAGTTGTGTGCTCTTCCAACTGAGCCAGCCAGACACCCCCAGAGCCGAACTTTATTTAGGTGCTTCTGTGCTTCCATTCTCCCTCCCTCTCCTGTTCCTAGGGCTCACAGCTGAGGAGTGTGGTCAGAACATCTGTGATTATCTCATCTTCTACATCAATCTCAAGGTCCATGAAACTATACATGAAAAGATCCAACTACAGCTTTGTTTGAGTTTTTCTTGAAACTACCCAAGATCTGCCATTTATTAACTATGAAACCTTGCAAATCAATTAACACTTCCTGGTGTCACATTTTTTTAATATTTTATTTATTTATTCATGAGAGACACAGAGAGGAGGCAG
The DNA here is from genome assembly GCF_003254725.2 of Canis lupus dingo. Classification (NCBI taxonomy): domain Eukaryota; kingdom Metazoa; phylum Chordata; class Mammalia; order Carnivora; family Canidae; genus Canis; species Canis lupus. The sequence continues at coordinate 17,458,916 of NC_064269.1, read as the reverse complement.
AGACATAGGCAGAGGGAGAAGCAGGCTCCATGCAGGGAGCCTGATGTGGGACTTGATCCAGGGATTCCAGGATCACTCCCTGAGCCAAAAGCAGCAGCCCAACCGTTGAGCCACCCAGGTGTCCCGTGGTGTCACTTTCTTCATTTCTAAGTGAAGATAATAACAAGGGGTGCCTGGGTTGAGCATCAGTTGGTTGAGCATCTGACTCTTGATTTCTGCTCAGGGTCATGAGATCTGCCCTGCATCTTGCTGCAGCTCCCTACTTAGCTTGGGATTCTCTCTTCCTCTCCATCTGTCCCTCTTGCTCGTGTTCTCTCTCTCTCAAATAAATAAATTCTTTTTTAAAAATAAATACTTTAAAAAAATGTAGATAACAAAACCTACCTTACAGAACTCTTATGAAGGTTAAATGAGGTAATATCTGTGAAATTAAGATGCACATTAAAGGTAACTCCTATACTTTAGTTAGTATTATTTCTTACTAAATGATACTTTGGGGCAAGGATAAATTTTACTAGGTTATTCCAATCATGCCACTTAGACAGTCACCTATGGAATAGGTTGGTACATTCGGACAGAACATTTCTCATTGTAAGAAAGATGGACATACTTTCCAAAGAGCTAAACTGTAAAATCAAAATGCAGTGGAATGAACGCAGAGGTACGCTATCCCCTTTAAAGATCCTGGCTCAGAGTTTAAATGAAGAAAATGAAAAATTTTAACATAAGTGAAGCATTCTTATGTCAATCTGAGGGAGTCCATGAGTAGAGAAGGCTGTGGATCAGCAAGAAAAGCTTCACAAAAGTGAAGCTGGAGGTGGATTTTGCCCACCTCAGCCCTGTCCAAGGGAGAGTGTTTCCTCCTTAGTCTCTCCTATCTTTATCCCCTTGCTTAGTTGAAATGATTCCCTTTTACAATCACACATGCATTGGCATCTCCGCTCTTTAAATTGTGCCCTTGTTGGGACACTGGGTGGCTCAGCGGTTGGGTGTCTGCCTTTGGCTCAGGGCATGGTTCTCGCATCCGGCTCCCTGTATGGAGCCTGCTTCTCCCTCTGCCTGTATCTCTGCCTCTCTCTGTGTGTGTCTCTCATGAATAAATAAATAAAATCTTTTTAAAAATTTAAAAAATAAAATTAAATCTTTAAAAATAAATAAATAAATAAAGCCCTTGTTGACCTCGCATTCCCTTTGAGTTACTGTCCCATTGCTCTGCTCCCCATAGTAAATATAGATTTTGAAAGCCTTGTCTACCCATCCTTACTCCTTTGCCCACCTCCCATTCACTCTTCAACCCATCCAGTCTAGCTCATGCCCTCAAAGTTCCATTGGGGAAACTCTTGATGAGGTCCTCAAAAGCCCCTCTGTTTGCCAAATCCAGTAAACATTTCCATCCTCATCCTACTGGACTTCTCACCGCTGATATACGTATGTGATCAGTGGCTGCTTCTAACTCTCTTTTTGGAATCTGTGACACTGCACTCTTGGTTTTTCTGCCAATGCCTGGTAGCACCTTTTTAGTTTCCACTGTTAACACGTTTGGCTTATTCCCAGCAACTAAGTGTAAGGAGTTCCTCTGATCTCGGTCCTCAAGTTCCTTTCTTAGGCAGTCTCATCCATTCCTATTGTTTTTGTCAGGTGGTTCACACATTTGTACTACCAGCTCAGATCTTTCATAGAGCATAGGAGACTTACATACCCAATAGGTATTTAATATCTCCACTTGGAAGGGCTACAGGCACCTTCTACCTAACATGTTAAAACCAAAATCACTCTTTGATCCTCCTTGCCCTTCTCCTTGCAACATCTTTCTTCATTATTTCTCAATTCAGTTAATGGCAGTACCAACTGCCAGAAGCTCAAGCCAGGAACCTGAAAGTTATTCTTGATGGCCCCCTCTCCATCACCTACCTACCGTACCCACACCAGGGCTGGCGCCATCAGGTCTGCCTCCCACCTGTAGCTCAAAGCCAGGCTTCTCTGCCACCACCTAGTCCAAGCGGCCATACTCTCTCCTCTGAACTGTTGCAAATTACCTCCTAACAGGTCTCTTTTTGCTCTCTTGTCCGTCCTCAATTAATTCTTTTTCTTTTTAAGGTAATTTGGAACATTAATTAAGGTCCTTCAGTGGCTTTCTATTGTGGAAATTTCTATAGTGGCAATTAGGATAGAATCTGGAATCCTTACATAGGGCTGTTGTCTATCTCTCTAGGCTCCTTTCAAGCCTCTCTTTTCCCTCCTTTATTATAGTTCAGCCATGCTTTGCCTTCATTTCTAATCAAGCTCTTTCTAGCCTTAGGACCTTTGCATACACTATTTCCCTTGCGTGGAATACTCTTTCCTTGTCTTGCCTTGCTTTCATTTCTCCCCCATACGTTTGTTGCCTGGGTAATGTCTACTCACCTGCAAGCCTCAATACCCCTTCCTCCGAGAGGCCTTTCTAAATCTTCTGATCTAAAGCAGATCTCTGGGGGCCGCTGGCTGGCTCAGTCAGTAGAGCATGTGACTCTTGATCTCAGGATTGTCAGTTTGAGCCACACTGGGTGTAGAGGTTACTGAAAAATAAAGTCTTAAAAAAATAAAGTAGATCTCTCATAATTTCTTCTCATAACCTTCCTTCATAATACTATAATTTGTAATCATACATTTACTAGTATATTTATTTGTTGATTATCTTTCCCCTCATGGACTGAAAGCTCCATGGGAGCGAAAATCACGTGTCTTTTGTGTACCACTGTATACTCATCCTTACCAGTGTGCCCGAGACATAATAGGTCTTTAATAAATATTTGTTGAAAGATGAATAAATTAATATCCTCCTGATAGGCATATTACACTGTGAAAACAGACATCAGAGCCTGATACCAGTAAATATTTACATCATATAGCTTGTGTAGATCCAGACTCACCAACCTCTCTTTTGATAGTCCATCTCATTTCTAATTCAAAAATCTTCAGGTCCCATGGGGGCACAATAAAGTCCAGCTGAGCTTTAACACCAAATTTCCTGATTTAGTGGCTCCCCTGTAGAGACATATGCCTCAGCCCCACGAAGTGCCACCAAGTGTTTCTCAGAGTCCACCTCTCTTTTCCACTCAGCCCCTCTGTTCCTCTGGGAGGACGTCCTCCTCCTTGGGGGCTCTCCTCAGGAGGTTCCCTTATGGGAAAGCCTCAAGGGCTTAAAGCTCTGTCTCTTGTCTTTGCTCTGCTACTTGTATCTCCTAGGACTTCATTCCTTCCAAGTCATAGAACTGAACTTAAACTTGTTGGAACATAAAGGGGCTGGATTCATTCTGTGAGCCTGGAAGAGTCGGGGCTGAGCTATGGGGAGAGCTGGAAGCAGGAACCCCTAAGCTATCTGGCTCTGGCTCTCTGCCTCTGTCTCAGCTCCTCTCCTCTCAGCTTCATTTTCTCTTTCTACAGACAAGTTCTCTCCATGTATTTGGGGACATAGCTGCAGCAGGTCTAGAGTTCTGTGCCCAAGCCCCACATCCCAGAAAGGGAAGGCTTTCCCCATTAGCTCTCTTCAGAAAAATCTGAGGGAAGGGTATTAGTTGAGCAGCCACATGCCCTGCTTGAGTGACATCTCAGTCCTCTGTGGCCAGGGTTATGGAATCCTGGGTTTGGAGTGCTGGGGAATACTCTCTATAGAAGGAAAAGGAGGAACGCTACTAGAAAAGGGGATAAAAGTGGATGAGGTGACATTAGAATGTCTATTACAGGGACACCTGGGTGGCTCAGTGGTTGAGCATCTGCCTTTGGCTCAGGTCGTGATCCTGGGGTCCTGGGATTGAGTCCTGCATTGGAGCACCCTGGAGGGAGCCTTCTTCTTCCTCTGCCTGTGTCTCTGCCTCTCTGTGTGTGTCTCTCATGAATAAACTTAAAAAAACAAAAAAGAATGTCTACTACACTATGTTTTATGTGCAGCAGTGAGCCTGACCTTTATGAGTTGAATTGAAAAAGAGATGTTGGGACCCCTGGGTGGCTCAGTGGTTTCGCGTCTGCCTTTGGCCCAGGGCGTGATCCTGGGGTCCCGGGATCGAGTCCCACGTCAGGCTCCCGGCATGGGCTTGCTTACCCCTCCTCCTGTGTCTCTGCCTCTCTCTCTCTCTATGTTTATCATGAATAAATAAATCTTTAAAAAAAAAAAAAAAGAAAAAAGAAAAAGAGATGTTGAGGTCTAACCTCCCAGTGCCTCAGAATGCAATCTTATTTGGGAATAAGGGCACTGTAGGTGTTATTCATTAAGATGGGGTCACCATGGAGTAGTATGAGCCATTCATCTAATATAACTTGTCTTTTTAAAATTTTATTTTATTTATTCATGAGGGTCACTGAGAGAGCCAGAGACATAGGCAGAGGGAGGACCAGGCTCCTCATGTGGAATCAGAATCTTAAATCCCAGGACCCCAGGATCACGACCTGAGCTAAAGGCAGATGCTCAACTGCTGAGCCACGTAGGTGTCCCAGCTTTTGTCTATAAGAAAATACTATTCATGATACTTGTTAAACAATAGCAAGGCTGATTTTTAAGGGGTACTATTGCAATAGCTGTAGAGACCACTGCACTGGGATTTTTTTTTTGGGGGGGGTGGAGATTAAGCTTGACCCCAAACACACAATAAAGGAAATTGGGAATTTATAGCCAGGGAGCAGGGTGGGTGTCAGTAGATGGAAAATCAGTAAGAGGGAACATCAGAGGTAAGGGGGGATTTTTTGCCAAGCTAACCTAACGAGATCCTTGCCACAAGGCAGGCCAGGGTGAGCAGACCTTACCTGGGGTTGGGGTTGGGGGTGGTGGAGGATAATGAACTCAATGATATATTAAGGGTAGGGAATTCTGGCTAAACTTGGGTGATGCATGGAGGGAGATGGAACTCAGAAAGTCCATGCCTAGTTGAGAAGAGAGTTCAGGCTTGACTAGTTGAACCTGACTAGAGTGTGGGCAACAGGAAAATCCTTACCAGGGAGAACACCTTGTGAAGAAGGAGGCAGAGACTGATTAGAGTGACACATCTATAAGCCAAGGGATGCCAAGGATTGCCAGTTGTCACCAGCAGCGAGGAGAGAGGCAAGGAACAAGTTGTTCCCCCCTGCTCTGGGAAGGAACCAACCCTGCTGATGCCTTGAGTTTGAACCTTTAGCCTCCAGAATCGTGAAAGAATAAATATCTGGGGGATACCTGGGTGGCTCAGCGGTTTAGCGCCTGCCTTCAGCTCACAGCATGATCCTGGAATCCCGGGATCGAGTCCCGCATCCGGCCCCCTGCATGGAGCCTGCTTCTCCCTGTGTCTCTGCCTCTCTCTGTGTGTGTCTCATGAATAAATAAATAAAATCTTAAAAAAAAAAAAGAAGAAGAAGAAATTTCTGTTATTTTAAGCCACCCAGTTTGGGGTACTCTGTTGCACCAGCCCCAGGAAAGTAGCACAGGGACCCTTATCTGAACTCTGCATGGCCTTTTGTCATAAAACCTCCCTAAACCTTTTGACCTGCTTCAGGCTATGGCTGACTCCCTGTGGGGTTTCAAAATCTAGTCCAGGACTTTGGAAGGAGAAAGCGATGCCATTGGACCTGCTCCGCTGTGCCCACTTCCCTGCTCTCTACCCGGCAAGCACAGTCCCCCACGGAACTTACCCAGTGTGGGCTTTGGCTCACACTATGGGCCTCTCTTACTGGCAGGGGGGGACAGTTCTTTGATTAGGCTGACTCAGTACCCTTGAAGTTGGGCATTTCTGTTTTCATGGGAATGGATAATTTGGCATTCTTTTTTTTTTTTTTTTTGACATTCTATTTTTTTACATTCCCGTCTTTGAGCTTTGTTAGTGAGCTAGTATTTGAGTCCTGTTTGGGCTGCTGACTAATTTAAGATTCTGATTCTGCAAAGTTAAGACCCAAACTTCCTGGCCCCATTTGACAGAAGGCCAGGTGACACTGGTCCCCATGACATCGCATTGTTCCTTTCCATTGAAATGTCCTCATGGATAAAATGGGACTCTGGTTGTAGAACTCTTTCCTGCCCCTGGATGACGCCCCTCAGTTCTAATTGAGGATTAGAGCTAAATGGGGTTGTTTTTCTACTTTATCCTTGAAAATGGCTCTGATTTTATTTTATCTCCAATTTATTTGTATCCTATGGAAAGCAAAATACTCCCAACCGATCAACTCGACTATTACTTAGGGGTTGCTTCAAATCCCCAAGAATACTTGTCCTTGGGCATAATGTTTTTAGACCACTAAGTAGTTATGAGCGTCTGTGTGCGTGCGTGGATGTTTGGCTTCAAATGAGTTGCTTTTACAACGTGATAACCTTGTGCCATATGTTGGGCAAATATCTTGGCCATAATTCACAGGCAACTGACACATTAATAGATCCTCTGCCGTTCTCATTGTGGAGACTTTGTGTTAGTGGCCTTTGTCTACCATGCATCTGACAGAGCGGCAGGATTAGCTCCCTGACGCTGGGAACACAGTTGACAAGGGATTTCGTGAAAACAAAGCCAAACAAATGAGGCAGCTTCCATAGGCACCTGGCTGAAAAACTAAACCTGATTGAATCCTCTATTATAATGATGATAGGAAAGGAGGTAAAATATGCCTTTCCTAATGAGGTTCCTTCAAATCATTTACTATTTAAAACTTGCAAGTCCAGGAAAGCAGAAACTTAGCAAGACACTTCAGCTGAACCTGGGCCCCCAGAGGTATTGTGCCTGCTTCCTGAGAGCACAGTCGCTGGAAGTCTTTGCTTCAAAACCGGTGCAGCAAATGAACCCAACGCTCTCCCCTTGGCCTGCCCTGGCTTCCGAGTGGCCGCATGGGGATGGGCTCAACGGAAGAGAAATTAAATGTGCCCAGGAGGGAAAAGAATGAATTGAAGTAATAGTCTAAAAAGGACTTCAAAAATAGAGACAAAATAAGTCTAGATGCTACAAGAAAGAAGACAAAAAATAGCACCAAGGTTTACTAATAAACTGGGTGTAAATAAACACTGTACCATTGAATTTCATATTATCTATGGGTCTTTTATGTGCTACAAATTGACATTATCGGCCAGCATGAGGCACCCAAATGCAAGCGTACAAAGGAAGAAACATTTTTCATTTTGTAAAAATGAACAGTTGCATGATTACACAAGTGCCCTGTGAAAAGGTGAAAGTCTGCGCAGTGTGATTTTGATAGAGTCACACCTGTCCAAATAGAAATTCCCATCAACCTGCCATTGTGCTCTCTTCCCAGAGCGAATGTCCACAAACAGAGACCCTCAACAAAAGACAACAATGTAGGTTCCAGAAGAACAGTGTTGCAATATACTGGGATTAAAATGTTACCAAGGAGCGGAAGGAGTCACTGAGGTGAGCTTTTACCCTTTGGTGAGTTGTAGTTGGCTGGAGAATTAGCCATTCATCTTGGTAGATGTAAAACTGATGTTTGATTTCTGTGTGGGATTGGGGTGCACGCCCCAAACAGGAAGTGACCAAGGGTCATATGGAGTAGAATAAACAAAGCAGGAGAGGCAGTGTGTATGGAGAGATTACTTACTGAACCTGCTTCGGAGAACTGTTACTACTGCCACTTCCAGAACTATATGATTTTCTGCAAATTACCTAAATTTTATGGGCCTTGGTTTCCTCATCTGTAAAACTAGGGCCATAATACCACTGTCATAGGACTGCTGAGGAAATTAAATAAGATGTATGTAAACCTGAACATACGAGACACAGTCTGCACTTGAACATATAAACTTCATACCTGCTTTGCCACAGTCTAAGCTACAATTGTGAAGGTTAATGGTTAGGAAGGGCAATGGGGCGCCTAAGGAAGGTTCTGAGGGTGGCTAGATTTGGAGACTGCTATGTTAACCGATTAATAAACGGCTTTCTTCATATAACTGTTATAATCACTGCTGGACCTCAACTGGGGCTTTTGGCAAACTTTTTCTGTAAAGGGTCAGAAAGTAAATATTTTAAGCTTTGTAGTTCATACCTTGTTGCAACTACTCATCACAGAAAAGCACAAAGGTATCCATGGGCAATGAGTACAAGCTTAATGAATGAGCTTGACAGTGTCTCAATAAAATTTTTTTTGGACACTTAGATTTGAATTTCATATAATTTTCAGATGTCATAAAATATAATTCTTTCAAAAAATTAAAAATATTTTAATTAATTAATTAATTAATTTGTGAGAGATCATTTGTTGGGGGGGGGGAGTGGAGGGGAAGAGGGAGGAAGGGGGAAAGAACCTCAAGCGGACTCTGAGGAGCTGAGTGCAGAACCCTACTTGGGCTCCATCCGGTGACCCTGAGATCATGACTTGAGCCAAAAACCAAGAGTCTGACATTTACCAACTAAGCCACCCAGGTGTCCCTCCTTTCAAATTTTTTAGAACTATTTAAAAGTGTGAAAGCATTTCTTAGCTCATGGGTCACACAAAAACAGGTGGCAGGGGAAGGCCAGTGTGAAACCAATACAGGGGATTAAGAGTACACATACTGTGATGAGCACTGAGTAATGTATAGAATTGTTGAATCATAATATTGTACACCTGAAATTAATATAACACTGTACGTTAATTATACTTCAATTAGGGATCCCTGGGTGCCTCAGCGGTTGAGCATCTGCCTTCAGCTCAGAGTGTGATCCTGGAGTCTCCAGATCGAGTCCCACATCAGGCTCCCTACATGGAGCCTGCTTCTCCCTCTGTTTGTGTCTCTGCCCCCCTCTGTGTGTGTGTGTGTGTCATGAATAAATAAATAAAATATTTTTTAAAAATCATACTTCAATTAAAAAAAAAAAAAGGTGGCAGGGCTGGATTTGGCCTGGGGGCCAAATGGAAGTTTGCTGGCCTCTGTTCTGGACTCTGGATTATTTTCTTTATATTAATTTTCTCCTTTAATTCACATATCAACCTGATGAGATAATGTCAGGAAGGGAACTCATTTTACAGAAAATGAAACTGACCTTGGATCCAGTCATGTGACCTTGGGCGAGTTTTTTTAACGTTTCTCCACCTCAGGTTTCTCACCTATCATGCAGGCTCAGTACAAGATTAAGATAATTCAGACACAGAAGACACTTAGAATGGTGCTTCACACACAGTAGGCACCTCATAAATATTAACTGTTCTTTCCCTAAGCATTAAAAACTTTTGAATAACATAGTTTTCATGAGGGCATACCATTCCATATGGACTATCATGATTTATTTAACAAAGTTTCTAGTAGGATATTTAATTCATCCTTTATTTCCTCAAAAGGAACTTGTAATTATTTTGTGGAAAATGTTAAAGTGAAAAAAAAAATTGTCCATAACAGCATGCATGACCCAGAGATTATAACTGCTGGCATCATTATCATACATGTTTTTCCAGGTTTAATTTTATCTTTAAACAAAGCTGGGTTTTTACTGTACATACTGTTTTGTAACCTGAATTTTCACTTCATCACAATAATGAAGGGCTTCTCAACCTCTCAGATCCTGACCTCAGAAATCCTGGTCTCTGTGTTCCATTACCCTTGTTTACCTTGTGCTTCCCACCACCTCACAGCTATTGCCCTGAGGGAGACTGTGCTGACCACCTGGTCTTGGCATTATATTCTCACTGAAACACTACAAATTGGCAACTGGCTATCACATCAGTCTTTTAGGAGTTTGGTTACCAGTAGCCCCCACCATGAGTCTGAGCAATCACTCACAAAATAGCAAAACAGGGCCTGGGGATCTTCAAAACTGAGAACATTGGACTTAATGACCTCAATAAATTATCACAGTCCTGTCTGAACAAGCAAACCCTGTCAGCCTCTTTCCTTAACGTCTTTATTTTTGTTTTTTAATATTTTATTTATTTAAAAAAAAAAAGATTTTATTTATTCATGAGAGACACACAGAGAGAGAGAGAGAGGCAGAGACACAGGCAGAAGGAGAAGCAGGCTCCATGCAGGGAGCCTGACATGGGACTTGATCTGGGGTCTCCGGGGTCAGGCCCTGGGCTGAAGGTGGTGCTAAACCGCTGAGCCACCCAGGCTGCCCAACGTCTTTGTGCTTTCTTTTCTTTTCTTTTCTTTTCTTTTCTTTTCTTTTCTTTTCTTTTCTTTTCTTTTCTCTTTTCTTTTCTTTTTCATCTTTCTTTCTTTCTTTCTTTCTTTCTTTCTTTCTTTCTTTCTTTCTTTCTTTCTTTCTTTCAATTTATTTAAGTAATCTCTACTCCCAATATGGAGCTCCAACTCATGACCCTGAGATCAAGAGTCACACACTCTTTGGACTGAGCCACCCAGGTGCCTCTGGGTGCCCCTATTTTTGCTTTCTTTAAGCCCCTTACCAAATTATTATACTTGAAGAGTAGTATTTATCATTTAAAATAACAAACAGGGCAGCCCGGGTGGCTCAGTGGTTTAGTTCTGCCTTCAGCCCATGGCATGATCCTGGAGACCCAGGATTGAGTCCTGCGTTGGGCTCCCTGCATGGAGCCTGCCTCTCTCTCTCTCCTACTCTCTCTCTCGTGAATAAATAAATAAGATCTTAAAAAACAAAACAAAACAACAAAAAAAAACAAGACACCTGGATGGCTCAGGGAATGATCCAGGGGTCCTGGGATCAAGCCCTGTGTTGTTGGGCTCCCTGCTCAGTGGGGAGTTTGCTTCTCCTTCTCCCTCTGTCTGCCATTCCCCCTGCATGTGCTCTCTCTCTGTCAAATAAATAAATAAAATCTTTTAAAAAATAATTTAAAAAAATCAACAACTCTAAGTGGCTCTGGTGGAGGGCAAGTTCGGATATCTTTGCTAGAAGAAACAGGCTGAGGGGAGCCTGGATGGCTCAGTCGGTTAAGCCTTCAGTTTGGGTCATAATCTCAGGGTCCTGGGATCCTGAGCCCCTCGGGCTTCCAGCTCAGTGGGGAGTTTACTTCTCCGTCTCTGTGCTTGCTCTTTCTCTCTCTCTCTCTCTCTCTCTCTCATCTTTCAAATAAATACATAAGATCTTTTTTTAAAAATATGTTATTTATTTATTCATGAGGGGCAGAGACATAGGCAGAGGGAGAAGCAGGCTCCCTGTGGGGAGCCCGATGTGGGACTCAATACTGGGACCATGCCCTGAGCCTAAGGCAGACACTCAATCACTGAGCCATGCAGGTGTCCCAAGAAAATAAAATCTTTAAAAAAAGAAAAAAGAAAAAAAAAAAAAAAAGAAAGAAAGAAAGAAAGAAAAGAAACTGACTAAAAGTAAATGTCCCTTTGGAGTAGTATTTGAAGTGCTGACTTCGGTTATAAAAAATGCTGAGTGGCAGACACTCAAACACTGAGCCACCCAGGTGCCCCTCAAACTACCTTTTTTTTTTTTTTTAAGATTTTGTTTATTGGAAAAAAAAAAAAAAAGATTTTGTTTATTGGGGATTCCTGGGTGGCTCAGCAGTGTAGTAATTTGGGACTCGATCCTGGGACCACAGGGTCATGCCCTGGGCCGAAGGGAGGCGCTCAACCTATGAGCCACTTAGGTGTCCCTCAAACTACCTTTTTATACTTCTTTTTCCTACTCATCTTATCAAGAAGATTATATGTAAACTTCAGAATTCAAATTTTGATTTGCTCTTGACTACCTTGGTTTACCAAACGATGGTAATTTTTCATCGTGAGAAAAAGTTGAAATGTTACAATAATGCATGTTCTGTGGGTATAGAAACTTCTATTATTGGGGCACCTGGCTGGCTCAGTCTGTGGAGCATGTGACTCTTGATCTCAGGATTATGAGTTTGAGCCCCATATTGAGTGTAGAGATTACTTAAAAATAAAATCTTGAGGGATCCCTGGGTGGCGCAGCGGTTTAGCGCCTGCCTTTGGCCCAGGGCGCAATCCTGGAGACCCGGGATCGAATCCCACGTCGGGCTCCCAGTGCATGGAGCCTGCTTCTCCCTCTGCCTACGTCTCTGCCTCTCTCTCTCTCTCTGTGTGACTATCATAAATAAATAAAAATTAAAAAAAAAAAACCTTTAAAAAAATAAAATAAAATCTTGAAAAGAAAAAAAGCTTCTAAGGACTCCTGGGTGGCTCAGCAGTTGGGCGCCTGCCTTCGGCTCAGGGCATTATCCTGGAGTCCCAGGATTGAGTCCCACATCGGGCTCCCCACAGGGAGCCTGCCTCTCTCTCTGCTTGTGTCTCTGCCTCTCTCTCTGTGTCTCTCATGAATAAATAAATAAATAAAATAAAATAAAAAAAAACACAAACTTCTACTGTTGACTTAAATATGTAAATATCTCAACACAATGTGGTTTTTAAAAATTTTTATTTATTTGAGAGAGGGAGAGAATGAGCAAGGGAGAGGAACAGAGAGAGAATTAAGACTCCCTGCTGAGCAGGGAGCCCGATGTGGGACACAATCCCAGGACCCTGGGATCATGACCTGAGCTGAAGGTAGATGCTTAAATGACACACAAGGATGCAAAGCTTCTTTCAGGTCTACAAAAAGTGACAAATAAATGCCTCATAAATGATAGTACAATTTAACTGTCAAAGTTTTATAATTCATTATGAGTGGTTAAGTTGTTTTAATGTTTTCTATTAAAACTCAATAATGCAAGTCTAAAAAAAAAATGACTGAACCACCCAGTGCCCCTCAACACAATGTGCTTGACTCCTCCTCTGATACCACATAAAGTCATGCACTAGTGTGAAATCCATCATAACTGGATTGATTTGAAAAGAGCACTGATGGGACACCTGGGTGGCTCAGCAGTTGAGCATCTGCCTTTAGCTCAGGTCATGATCCCAGGGTTCCAGGATCAAGTCCTATACTGGGCTCCCCACAGGGGAGGCTGCTTCTCCCTCTGCCCATGTCTCTGCCTCTTTCTCGGTGTCTCTCATGAATAAAGAAATAAAATCTTAAAAAAAAAAATGAAAAGAGCGCTGAAATCCATTACTTGATATCCTAGCCACTATGTCCCCTCTGGGCAGTGGAAAGAAAGTTTGATTTTTGGAGACAAGTGCTTGTGGATCTGGAAATTGAATGGGATTGGTGGATCCTCAGAGTCTGTACCCGTGCTAATACGGCAGCAAGTGTGCAGCGTGCTAGCCTCTGCATTTGGTGTGCTCTCAGCGCCAGGGGCCCTTCCTCTCAACTGTGACAGGGCAAAGCCGAGGCACAGAGACTGGAACGCAAGCGTGATAAACACCTTCCCACCTGGGAGGCCGTGGCAGGTTCAGGCACATCCATTCCCCGGGCATCTGAGCAGCTGGTTTCCACAGCATTATTCCAGAACAGCAGAAGCAAAAGAGTCAGATTAAAAACCAGTAAATCAGCAGTCCCCTAACATCACCCTCAACCTTCTCCTGCTCCATCTCTTGCCAAAAAAACAAAACTGATGGAGCACCTTTCTCAACTAGACATCAACAACCTTTTGCTTTCTGTGCCTCCAAGGAAAACTTACAAAGATTATTAAGGTCTTTTTAAAACACACAGGAACAATTATTGAACACTTACTACGACTACTACTACTACTACTACTAGTACTACTACTACTAGTACTACACACTATGCCTTGTCCTGTTTGTAGTTTTTTTTTTTTTTTTTTTCTGTTTGTAGTTTATTTAATTTAATCTCAGAATGGGGGAAAAGGCTAATGAGCAGACCCGACCAGAGGACGAGGCCTAGGAAGGCCAGGTAACACAACCAGGATCAAACCTGGTGAAAGGCAGATCTGCTGCCCCCCAACCCTCGTCCGTCCCGTTATCACACGACTACAAGTCTAGAGCACAGCCGAGGGGGCATAACCTTCTTAGCAACAGCGCGCAGCTGAGCAGAAAGCAATCACAAAAGGAAGGCCAAGAGGAAGCCTGCCCGAGTGCTGGAGGAGGGCCGACAGGACAGAAGCACGCACCATAGGTGCAATGTTATTAGAAGCTTTTTTTTTTTTTTTTTTAACCTAGACAGAGGCGTGTTCATAGCCAGGCATGCCTCTCAAACATTCATTCATCCTGCTTGGACACAATAGACATGTTGGCAGACTGGCCGAGGCGATGGGGGTGGTGGTGGAGGGAGGTAGGAAGTGTGTTGGGGTGGAGGGTGGCGGGGAGACTGGGGAAGTTGCCGCCCTGGTAGTGTGGGGCCGTTGCAGGGTGACAGAAGGGCCATCAGGAGGCCAAGGGCACTGCTCTCCGTCTGCCAAAGGGCAGGAGAGTGAACCCGAGCCCGAGGGCAGTGCTGCTGTCAGCCCCAAGAGGGGGGCCACCGAGCACTCTGGGAATCGAGGTGGCACCTCATTCAGATCTCAGGGTTAGGTCACAGTTAGTGAGTGGCCTGTGGGTTGAGACACCAGAAAATGAAAGCAGCAAGAAGTACTTGGGCACTTTTTCCTCCTTTTTTTTTTTTTTTTTTCCCTCTGCAGGGGAGTCACACCATGACCTCCTGGAACAGTTCAGTTGGCTGCAAATAAAGGTGGAGGAACCGGGCAGTTCAAAGGCAGAAGGCGGCTCTCCCTCCCACCCTTCATTCAGAAAACCCACAAAGTGTAGCCAGAGGGTGTGTGGAAGGAGCACGCAGTGGCTCCACCCACTCTCCTCCTGACTAAAGGGCAATGCGCCCAAAGTGTGAGTGTGCATGCTTCTTTTTGCAGCACGTGTGTGTGTGTGTGTGTGTGTGTGCGCACGTGTGTCAGGGAGGTGAGGACAACTGGCCAGAGCCTCTGCCTCGGGTTGCAGCCGCACTTCACGGAGATCACCGTGGACACTGCAGTTGGACAAAGGCATGGCCAAACCAGAGCAGGTATTCCGAGTCTTGAGAAGGCAAATGGTGACTTTCTTCCCTATCTTCCTCCTTTTCCTTATAGAGTCCATAACCTAGGGGTAGAGATATGGACATATCCTGGATTAATTAGTACTGAGGGCTAAGTACTGGGGGGGGACAGGTGGAAAAATACCATGGGCTCTACCACTCAGAAGGGCACTGAATTTGGGGTGGAGGAGGGGCAGGGGTCCAGAGGTGGTATTTGTTATCTAGGTCTGTGTAACAAATTAACAAAACCTTAGCTGCTTAAAACAACAAACATTTATTATCTCACAGTTTCTTTGGGTCATGAATCCAGGCGTGGCTTAACCGGCTGCCTCAGGGCTGAAGGTCTTCCAGGAGGAGGCAGGAAACGCTGACCTGACTGCTGGGGCTGCCAACTCATCTGAAGGCTCAGCTGGGGGAGGATCCGATGCCAAGCTCACTGACATGGTTGCTGACAGGATTCAGTTCTTCACAGGCTTCTGGCTGGAGGCCTCCCTCTGTTCCCGGTCACGCGGCCCTCATCGCAGGCCAGTTCAAAACATGGCTGCTTCTGCCACGTTCTGTTCTTCCAAATCCCAAGAGCATTAATGGTAGGAGGCAGGGTTCAGTGGGGGGCCAGCTTAGAGGCTGCCTGTTGTAGTATCTGAGCCAAGATCTGCAAAGTGAACGGGAGTCAGCTAGGCAGGAGGGGAGGGAGAGAGTCGGGAGTGGCAGGTGGGGTGGCCTGCAGCTGGAATTCAGTGTGGCCGGGCACAGAGTGGCCACGTGGGTGGAGATATGTGATGGAGAGGCCAGCGGGGCCCAGGAGCTGTAAAATTTAGAATTAGAAAGATTACATTGCTATGGGGAGAATGGACTAGAGGGAGTAAGAGAATGAAGGAGGCCATCAGGGGTTTGAAATAAGGTGATGCCTGGAGAGACAGAGTAGATGCTAGAGATATTAGAAGTTGGAGTCTGTTAGATTTGGGGACTGATTGTTTGCTGCCTGTCTTCCTCTTCTAGAATACAAGTTTTTGGAGGGCAGGGATTTTTGTAGTCTCTGGTAACCCCAGTGCCTAGAACAGTGGCTTTAAATGGATGAAAGGGATTACCTCCATGTTTCTGGCTAGACTGACATAGCAGAGCCTTCCTCTGATATACAAAACAGAAGGAACAGGGGATCCTGGCTGGCTCAGTAGGAAGAGCATGAAACTCTTGGTCTTGGGGTCATGAGTTTGAGCCCCATGCTGGGTGTAGAGGTTGCTAAATATAAACAAAAAAAACCCACAAAGAACAAAGATTGCTAGGAATGTAATGTTTGAGAAATACCGAGTCTGAGGTGCTTTGTGAGATACTGAAGAGTAGAGCTCCGTAGGCAGTCGAAATGTGGGCATCTGGAGATCGCCCAGAGAAACAGTGAGCATTGATGATCCAAGAATCACAGTACCCAATGCCACCTGTGGGAGTGGCCCTGGGGCCAGGACCTCAAGTTTCCAGGGCCCTAAACAGCATCAGGGCTTTGAAAGATAGGATAGGAAGAAAGCCCCAAACACCTGCCAATGGGAGAAAGCAGGAGTTTTGGGAAATAAGAGGGTGGTGACGGCAATGGCTTCGTCCAGTGTCTGCAGAGAGTGTTGGGTAAGGAAGGACTGAAGAGTTCAGGAAGGTCAAGCCCTTGGACTTTGGGGTAGATGGAGAGGGAGGTGAAAAGAACAGTTTCCAGATGTGCAAAGCCTTATTGAATGTTTTAGAAGTTAAAACTGCCATTTCCAAATTTCATTAAGACAAACAAAATAGATAAGCAATTGGACATCAGTTCCCCAGAGCTAGTCTTTGCAGCAGCAACTCCAGAATCACCGAGGAGGCTTTTCAAAAATATCAGCTTCGGGGCATCTGGGTGGCTCAGTGGTTGAGCTTCTGCCTTCAGCTCAGGTCGTGGTCCTAGGGTTTTGCGACTGAGTCCCGCATTGGGCTCCCCGCATGGAGCCTGCGTCTCCCTCTGCTTATGTCTCTGCCTCTCTCTCTGTGTCTCTTATCAATCAATAAATAAAAATTTTAAATAAAAAAAAAAACACACAAAAAACAGCTTCAGGTATGTACCAGCCCTACACATTTAGTCTCCCTCTAAGAGGGAGGGAGGGAAAACTCATTTTTTTAAAGCTGCCAAGTGATTTTTGAAGTGTGACAAGGTTTGGAAATCATTCATTGAAACCTCTAAGAACTTCTGGTTTAGGGGATCCCTGGGTGGCTCAGTGGTTTAGCGCCCGCCTTCCACCTAGGGCTTGATCCTGGAGTCCCAGGATCAGGATCGAGTCCCACCTCAGGCTCCCTGCAAGGAGCTTGCTTCTCCCTCTGCCTGTGTCTCTGCCTCTCTTTCATTTTAATAGAAAATAAAGGGGGAGGGGCACCTGCGTGGCTCAGTTAAGCAACTGACTATTTTGGTCCAGGTCATGATCTCAGAGTTGTGAGTTCAAGCCCCACACCGGGCTCTGTACCGGGTGTGGAGCCTGCTTAAGATTCCTCTCTGTCCACCCCCTTCCTTCTCTTAAAAAAAAAAAAAAAAAAAAAAAAAAGACTTTCATAGGAAATTTAAAGTAATCAGGAAAAAAATCCCCCACAAAGTTAAAAAAAAAAAAACAACCATAAAACACATCCTGTATGTTTATTATCAGGAAAATGCTGATGACTGTAATTAGAACTATAAATTTAGTTGAGAGTAAATGAGAGCTAGATTAGTAAATAAAATTGCCTGTAAACATTGGTAAATCAGTTATCCTCTTGGGTGTGGTTTGCAAAAGAACCCAGTGGATATCTGAAGGGCTGGGGGGCAGCCCCGGGCTCTGACCCGGCACGAAGTCTCCACTGTTTCACAGCCCACAAAGCTCTGCGAACCACCATCACCTCTTCTTCTGAAAGTGCCAGTTCCCTCTTCCCCCTTCCCCAGCACAGCCTGAGCTGCACCAGGGCCTCCGCTTCCTTACCCCTTCCTTTGTGCCTGGCAGTTTAAGTTTGAGCCTCAGAAGTCCAGTAAAAGCCAGTTCCGGGTCCCCAGGGATCCCAGGCCTTGTAAGTGCCACAAACACACAGCAGCAGCCTCTCCAGTAGGAAGTCTCCAGGGCCGTGGGAGGCCTCTTGCTCACTCCCTACAAGCCAGGCCGCCAGGGACTTTCAGAGACTTACCTCCCACCTCAGCCACAGCCTTCAAAGGGCCTTCCAACTTGACCTTTCACCCCTAGCTCTTGCCCACCAGATTAAGCTGAAATCGGTTTCCCATTTCTACTTTTCCTTGCCATTCTTTTTTTTTTTTTTTTTTTAAGATTTATTTATTTATTTGTGATAGACATAGAGAGAGAGAGAGGCAGAGACACAGGCAGAGGGAGAAGCAGGCTCCATGCAGGGAGCCCGATGTGGGACTCCATCCCGGGTCTCCAGGATCATGCTCTGGGCCAAAGGCAGGCACTAAACCATTTTGCCACCCAGGGATCCCCTTCCTTGCCATTCTTAAAGATCAGTATACAGATTTTTCATCTGTTTTATAACATTCATTCCTCATCAGGAAATGAAAATAACAACCAACCTTAGGGAAGCTCGTGAGTCACAGCTCCCCCTCCCTTGCTCAGGGGAAGCCTCTGGAACCTGGCTCAAAGTTCACATTTTCAGGTCAAATCGTACCAGACAGCCGGTGCCCTTTGGTTTTCACCTTGCTGGGCACAACGTGCCTGGGGTCGATGGTCTCCTTTCCCACACAGGGTTTCTCGGGGCTCCTTAGCGTATTTCTTTAAAATTAGTCCAATCTCCACCTAATTAATCCACAAAGAGATGCAAATAAAACGGGGTATCATTTTCATTCTATTAAGATGGCAAAAGAAAAAAAAAAAAGAAAAAGAAAAAAAGGAAGCCTGATGATCCCGAGTTTGGCCAGCTCTCTGGCAAGCTGACTCATTGGGGCGCTGCTGCAGGGACTCCGAATCAAGAGGCTTAACTATGCGCATACCCTTCAACCCAGTAATCCCATTTCGAGGAAAATATCCTTAGGAAATAATCAGGACATGCAGTGAAGGATTTACCCCCAGGGGATACTGGTTGCCGAGCCCTAATTGAGACAACCTGGCCAGGACTTAGGTGCCTCCCAGGTGGGGCTCGGCTCGCCCTCCTGCATCCCTCCGAGGAACCGGGGCTCCTCCAGGGGCGCAGTCCCCCCGCCGGGGGCAGAGACTTACTGGGTACCTGCTGGGCATCGGGCGCTGGGGATGGGGTGCACACCGGGTTCGCCCCCGGAGCCCTGGAAGATGCACCCACGGAAACGGAGGATCTCGGAGAGCGATTTGAAACTGCAGGCACCGTGTTCTGGGGGGAGGGGGGGAGCCGGGTGCACTGCGCACCCCCCCCCCCCCAGGCAGTCAGCTCTCCCCGGGGGCGCCCGGCCCACCCCTCTCCCGGCCTTTGCCGGAGCAGGCCCGCGGCGCCGGGCAGCCCCCGGAGCGGTAAGAGCCCCCGCGAGGTCCGCCTCGGCTTCCAGCTCCGGCAAGTGGGCGACTCCGGGCAAAGGACGTCGCCGCCGGGGCTGTTTGAGGCAGAAGCGTGAAGGAAGGGGTGCGAGCGACCCTGGGCCCGCCTCGGTGGTGGGGGGTGGGGGTCGGGGGGGGCGCAGTTCGGGCCACCGGGGCTCCCGCCCGCCTCTCCCGGAGCTGCTGCTCCTGCGGACACCGAACCTCCCGCGGGCACGCGCAGCACCCGGGGCCGGGGCCTGCCTTGGGCCCAGGCCGTGACCCTGCAGACCCGGGTTCGAGTCCTGCGTCGGGCTCCCGGCCTGGCGCCTGCTTCTCCCTCTGCTTCTCCTTCCTGTCTGTGTCTCTGCCTTTCTCTGTCTCTCTCAGGAATAAATAAATAAAATCTTTAAAAAAAAAAAAAAAAGATTCTAGGGACACCTGGGTGGCCCAGCGGTTTGGCGCCTGCCTTCGGCCCAGGACATGATCCTGGGGACCCGGGATCGAGTCCCACGTCGGGCTCCCTGCATGGAGCCTGCTTCTCCCTCTGCCTCTGTCTCTGCCTCTCTCATGAATAAATAAATAAAATCTTTTTTTTTAAAAAAAGGATTCTAGAAGATGAGCTGAGCCTTCACCCCCCGACCCCCGCTGCCCCCCGCCCCGCCCCCGCCGGTGAGGGCCCGGCCCTGCGGGGCGCAGGGGAAGGAACACGGACGCCCCAGCCCGGCCAGAGGAGAGCCCTTTGCATCTCAGAGGAGCTCGGAGGCGGCCTCGGGGTTTGGACTCCGACCGTTTCGCTAAAGGTCTGCTCGGGAAGCTCCTGTGACCTGCTGGGGTGCTGCTCGGGAGCAGTCGGGAGTCTGGGCCCTCAAAGGGCCGCGTGCTGGAGGCCTGTGCGAGCTCCGTGCCGAGGCGCAGAGCAGTGCGCGCGTGCACAGGTGCATTCTTCTGAGGAGCGTGCTGCTGACTTTTCTTTGTTTCTCAGAGGGGCTCACAACTGCCCTAAAGGTTAAGGACTTCCAGGAGGGGCCCCGGGGGCTCGGCGGCTGAGCACCTGCCGTCGGCCCAGGGCCTGGCCCCGGGGTCCCTCGATCGAGCCCCAAGACCGGCTCCCTGCAGTGGGGCCTGCTTCTCCCTCTGCCTCTGCCTCCGGGTCTCTCGTTAATAAATAAAATCTTTCAAAAAGGGGATCCCCGGGTGGCTCAGTAGTTTGGCTCCTGCCTTCAGCCCGGGCTGTGATCCTGGAGTCTTAGGATCGAGTCCCACATCGGGATCCCTGCATGGAACCCACTTCTCCCTCTGCCTGTCTCTGCATCTCTCTCTCTCCATGTCTCTCATGAATGAATAAATAAAATCTTAAAAAAAAAAAAGTTTTCAAACTACAAATCAAAACCAAAAATATACGTTCAAAATGAAGAAATGGGCAAAGATTACTAAAATAATTCAGAAGAGAAAATATGATCAATCATGTCGAATCCTGGCTTCCTGAATTATCAAAACAATCCGTTTATTTGCTTGCACAGCAAGGAAGAGTTTTACCTTGACAGCCTGAGCCGCCTATCAGAAGGCAGAGGGTAGAGGGCAAAGTCTGCATATTGACTGAGCTTTTGAAAACCGGTCTAAGGTGGGTCTTTCAGGAGGGCTGTGGGATCATGATAAAATACATTAGAATTGTTGGACACAAATGGGCAAGAATATTAAGGGGAGGCGTTTAAAGAGTCATAACAGCTTGCTGTGTGGGGATCCTAAAAGCTAAAATGCCAGTGTCCTGGGCTCCTGGGTGGCTTGGTCGGTTGGTTAAGTGTCTGCCTTCAGCTCAGGTCAGGATCCCTGGGTCCTGGGGTCAAGCCCCCTGTTGGGCTCCCTGCTCAGCAGAAAGCCTCCTTCTCCCTCTTCCTCTGCTCCCCCCGCCCCCATGCTCTCTCTCACATAAAATCTTTATTTAAAAAATGCCAGCTGGCCTTCTTTGAAGGAGTGTGTAACTGTGATTGCAGTCGTGTGTCTCTTCACGCTGGGCATTTGTTGAGTTTGTCCAGATTTACCTGACCTGCTTCTGGCTTTTAGCATAGAGTGTACAACATCTTCAAGATGCCTGAAGGCTGTGGAGAACCAAATGATGTACTAAGAAGCCCATTGGATGAAGTAGAAGGGAATGATGGGTAAATCAACTTATAGTGATTCCCCCACTTTTTTCCATTTTAATTTCAATGTCTATATTTTCAACTTTTTTTCTCTTAAGATTTTATTTATTTATTTGACAGAGAAAGAGAGCAAAACAAGGAGAGTGGCAGAGGGAGAGGCCGAAGCAGGCTCCCCAGGGAGCAGGGATCCAGATGTGGGGCTCCATCCCTGGACCCCAGGATCATGACCTGAGCTGATGGCACACGTTTAACTGACTCAGGCATCCCTCAACTTTTCAATTAGATTAGAAAAGCCTTTATTGAGCGTTATTGAGGTATCATTGAAATTCAACAAATTTCACATACTGAAAAAGCGTAGTTCTGTTATCTTTTGACACATATATATATACCTGTGAAATCATCACGATCCAGATTATGAATATTATCTGTCACCCCAAAGTTTCCTTGTGTCTCTTTATCATCCCATCCACTCAGCAGCCCCTGTCCCCGAGCAACAACCCATTTGTCTTCCGTCACTGCAAATTCTTTGCTTTTTGTTTGATTTTATACAAATGTAATCCTGTAGTATGTATTCATTTTTTGCCTTTTTTAAAACTCAGAATAATTATTCTGAGAGTCATCTGTGTAGTAGCATATATCTGTAGTATATTCCTTTTTATTGCTGGTAATATTCCATTGTGTGGCTATATTACAAATTGTTCAATTGTTATCCACTCATCTGTTGATACAAATTGGGTTAATACCAGTTTTTGGCTATTACAAATGTGATGAACATTCATGTACAAGTATGTGTATAGGTATATGTTTTTACTTCTCTTTGGTAACTAATTAGGAATAGAATGGCTTAGTTATGTAATAAGTGTATGTTAGGTTTGTTTTTAGAAGATTTTATTTTTTAAATTAATTTTTATTTTTTTTATTTTTTATTTTTAAAAAGATTTTATTTATTTATTCATGAGAGACACACACAGAGAGAGAGAGGCAGAGACACAGGCAGAGAGAGAAGCAAACCCCACGCAGGGAGCCCGACATGGGACTCCATCCCAGGTCTCTAGGATCACGCCCTGGGCTGAGGGCAGCACTAAACCGCTGAGCCACCCAGGCTGCCCCAGATTTTTTAAGAAACTGCTAAACTGTTTTCCAAAGTGGTTGTCCCATTTTACAGTCCCATCAGCAGATGAGACTTCCATCTCACCAACATTTGGTATAATCAGTCCTTTCAATTTTAGCCATTCTCAGAGGTGTGTAGTAGTATCTCATTTTAGTTATAATTTGCATTTATGAGATAACTTAATGATGACAAGCATCTTTTTGTGTACTTTTTTTAAAGATTTTATTTATTTATTTATTTATTTATTTATTTATTTATTTATTTATTTATTTATTTATTTATAAGAGACACAGAGAGAAATGCAGAGACATAGGCAGAGGGAGAAGCAGGCTCCCTGTGGGAAGCCTGATGCAGGACTTGATCCCCTGATCCTGGGATCACACCCTGAGCCAAAGGCAGATGCTCAACTACTGAGCCACCCAGGTGCCCCATATCTATATATCTTGTTTGTTATAAAGTGTCCACTCAAATTATTAGCCCCTTTTTGTTTTTGTTGGGCTGTTTATCTTTTTTTTTTTTTTAAGTTTTATTTGTTTATTCATGAGAGACACACAGAGAAGAGAGGCAGAGAAAGAAGCAGGCTCCATGCAGAGAGCCCGATGCAGGACTCAATCCCAGGACTCCAGGATCACACGCTGTGCCGAAGACAGACACTCAACTGCTGAGCCACCCAGGCGTCCCTGGGCTGTTTATCTTATTGCTTTTTGAGTTTATATATATATATATACACACACTGCATACAAGTTCTTTTTTTTTTTTTTTTTTTTTTTGCATACAAGTTCTTTATCAGATATATGATTTGCTAATATTTTCTTCCAGTCTGTGGCTTATCTTGCATTCTCCTAATAGTATCTTTCTTTCTTTTTTTTTTTTTTTTAAAGATTTTATTCATTTATTCATGAGAAACACAGAGAGAGAGGCAGAGACATAGGCAGAAGGAGAAGCAGGCTCCTCATGGGGAGCCCAATGTGGGACTTGATCCCAGGACCCCATGATCATACCCTGAGTTGAAGGCAGATGCTCAACTGCTGAGCTACCCAGGAGTCCCCTAATAGTGTCCTTCAAAGAGTGTGCTTTTTGGCAGAGACTACTTAGTCCTAGGCCTGGCCTAGGGCCTAGGTCTCCTCTCCTTTTGCACCAGAGGACTTTGCCACAAATATGCTCCCCTAGCTCCTTGGTTAGACCACAAAAGCATTCAAGCTTGATTTCTCTTTTCTTATTTATTGGAGCTGGAGGTACTGGAGCAGCAGTGTATGTCTTGTGTATGGCATTGTTCAATCCAGCTATCTATTGGGATGGAGAGAGTAACCCAGAACTCAGAATAAAGTGTGTCCTAATGATCAATGCAATAGATTACAGCAAACTGAAGAAAGAGGGTTCAGACTTCTAAATGAAGTGTTTCACTGTAAAACTGCTTAGGATGAAGGTTTTCCAGAAGTCATTTGTACAATTTTCTGCTTAGCCAAGAACTATTTCCCCTCTAAATGCTCAAAATCATATTTATGTATTATTTTAGAGTTTTACACTGATTAATAAATATCTCAAACTTGAAAAAAAAAAGAGGAGCATATATTCTTAATTTTTATGAAGTCCAGTTTATCAGTTTTGTCTTTTATGGACTGTATCTTTTGTTGTCATATCTAAGAAATCTTTGCCTTCCCTAAGGCCATTTACCTTTATTTTCTTTTAAAGTTTTACAGTCTTAGGATTTTTTTTAAAGATTTAATTTATTTATTCATGAAAGACAGAGAGAGACAGAGACATAGGCAGAGGGAGAACAGGCTCCCCACAGGGAGCCTGATGTAGGACTAGATCCCAGGACCTCAGGATCATGATTTGAGCCAAAGGCAGATGCTCAACCACTGAGCCACTCAGGTGTCCCTATAGTTTTAGGATTTACATATATATCTACGATGCATTTTGAGTTAATTTTTGTATATGGTATAAGGTGTGGATTGAACATCATTTCTTTTGCATATGAACATTCACTGAAAAGGCTATTCTTTTTTTTTTTTTTTTTAAGATTTTATTTATTTATTCATGACATACACAGAGAGAGAGAGAGAGAGGCAGAGACAGAGGCAGAGGGAAAAGCAGGCTCCATGCAGGGAGCCTGATGTGGGACTTATCCCAGGTCTCCAGGATCACACCCCAGGCTGAAGGCAGTGCTAAACCGCTGAGCCACCTGGGCTGCCCAAGGCTATTCTTTTTGATACTTAATTGCCCTTGCAACTTCATTGAAGCAATTGACCATGTATGCGTGGGTCTATTACCAGACTTTCTGCTCTGTTGAATTGATCTATTGTCCACCTCATTTTTTCCCCACACTGAATTACTGTAGTTTTATTATAACTATTGAAATCGGTTATATTGTCTTCCAAATTTGTCTTTTTTTTTCTCAAAGTAATTTAGGCTCTTTTAGGTCCTTTGCATTTTCATTATAAATTTTATAAGTAGTTTGTTAATTTCTACAAAAAAAGACTTAGAATTTTGGATGGGATTCCTTTGACTCTATAGATCAATTTGGGGAGAATTGACTTCTTAATAATATTGACTATTCTAACCTATGAACATACCATATCTTCTTTTTTCTCCGCACCATATCTTTCCATGTATTTAAGGCCTCTTTTATTTCTCTTAGTAGTTTTCAGTGAGCAAGTCTTGCACATATTTGGTCAGATTTATTCTCAAGTATTTCAGATTTGTAATGCTATTGGATACAGAAGTACAATTGATTTTTGTACATTGTGTCCTGTAACCTTGATGAACTCATTTAGTTTTAGTAACATTTTAGTAAATTCTATAGGATTTTCTACATGGACAATCATATCGTCTGTTAACAGATAGTTTTACTTCTTCCCTTCCAATCTCGATGCCTTTACTTTTCTTTTTTAAATATTTTATTTATTGGGGCACCTCGGTATCTCAGTGGTTGAGTGTCTGCCTTTGGCTCAGGTTGTGGTCCTGGGGTCCTGGGATCAAGTCCTGCATTGGGCTCCCTGTGAGGAGCATGTTCCTCTCTCTGCCTATGTCTCTGCCTCTCTCTCTCTGTGTCTCTCATGAATAAACAAAATATTTTTTAAAATATATTTTGTTTATTTGACAGAAAGAGAGCAAGCACAAGCTCGTGGGGGAAGGGCAGTGGAAGGGAGGGAAAGGAGAAGCAGGGTCTCTGCTGAGCAGGAAGCCCAATGTGGGGCTTGATCCCAGGACCCTGGGATCATGACCTGAGCTGAAAGCAAATGCTTAACCCACTGAACCACCCAGGCCCTTCCTTGATGTCTTTTCTTTTTCTTGTCTTATTGCATTGGCTAGAAACTAGTTCAATGTTGAATAGAAGTGTTAAGACTTTTGTCTTTTATCCTCAGGGGAAAGTGTTTAGCCTCTCTCCATTAAAGTATGATATTTAGCTATAGGTCTTTTAGAGATGCCCATTAGCATTTTCTGACCTATGAACATAGCGTATCTGATGTAAGGAAATTTGCTGAATTAATTTTTTCCCTAAATCATGAATAAATGCTAGAATTTGTCAATAAATTTTTCACATCTACTGAGATGAGCATAAAACTTGCTTTTATGTTTTGGGCTGTAAATGTGGTGAATTATATTGCTTGTTTTTTAATTTTTGAATATTAAATGCCTTACTTTCCCTGATAAGGCCCAATTAGTCATGCTGTATTTTTATCATCAGATTTGAATTGATTATATTTTGCTTAGAATTTTTACATCTATGTTCTTGAGGGTTGTTGGTCTATATTTTTCTTTTCTTTTAATTTCTTTGGTAATTGGTATCAGGACAATGCTGGCTTGTGGAATGAGTTGGGAAGTATTACCTTGTTATGGGCTGAATTGTGCCCTCTTAAATTTTACATATTGAAGCCCTGACCCCTAGTAACTAGGAATGTGACTATATTTGGATATAAGGTCTTTAAAGAAGTAATTAAGTTAAAATTTAGGTCATTAGGGTGGTAATTCAATATGACTGGTATCTTAATAAGAGGAAATTAAGACATAGGCATGCACAGAGGAAAGACCCTATTAAGACACAGAGAGAAGATGACCATCTACAAGCCAAGGAGAGAGGCCTCAGAAGAAACCACTGTTGACACTTTGATCTCAGACCTGTTGCCTCCAGAATTATGAGAAAATAAATTTCTGTTGTTTAAGCCACCTAGTGTGTGGTATTTTGTTATAGAAGCTTTAGCAAATTAACACATACTTCACCAATTTTTGGAAGAGTTTGTGTAGTATTTTCATTATTTTTTTCTTGAATTTTAAATAGAATTCACCCGTGAAGTTATCTAGGCCTGGGATTTTCTTTATAAGAAAGTTAACTATTCAATTCAGATGGAATAACAATTTCAATTCAATTTGTTTAATAGACATAGGTGATTCCGGTTATCACTTCTCAAATGATCTTTGGTAGTTGATGTCTTTAAGAAACTTATCCATTTCATCCATTTCATATAAGTTAGAGACTTTATTGCCAAAAAGTTGCCCATGTTATTCCTGCATTATCCTTTTAATATCTGTAAGATCTGTATTTATGTCAATTCTATCATTTCTGATACTGGTATTTTGTGTCTTTTTTTTTTTTTTCTTTAATAGTCTGGCTACAGGTTTATCAATTTTATTGATTTCTCAAAGAATTACCTTCTTCTGGTTTCATTGATTTTCTTTTTTTCTTTTTCTGTTTTCTAATTTATTGATTTCTGCTCTAATCTTTAGTATTTTCTTTTTTGTTAGTTTTTTTTTTTAAGATTTTATTTATTTATTCATGAGACACACACACACACACAGAGAGAGAGAGAGGCAGAGACACAGGCAGAGGGAGAAGCAGGCTTCTTGCTAACAGGCTGATGTGGGACTCGATCCTGGATCCCAGGACCACGCCTTTAGCTGAAGGCAGATGTTCAACTGCTGAGCCACTCAGGTGTCCCAGTTTTTTTAGTTTCTAAACAGAGTTTCAAATTACATGTTAGTTAACATATATTGCATGGAACATAATAACATCTGTTACATATATAACATAGAAAATCTTTTCTTTTGAGAGAGAGAGAGAGAGAAATGGAGAAGGAAGAGCCAGACAGAGAGGGAGAAAATCCCAAGCAGGCTCCAATGCCCAGTGCAGAGCCCAACTTGGGGCTCGATCTCATGAACCTCTAATCATGACCTGAGCTGAAATCAAGAGTTGGATGCTTAACCAATTGAGACACCCCAGTGCCCCCAAAACCTTTTTCTACTATAGGTGTTCAGTGCTATTAATCTTTAAGAGCTGCTTCAGATGCTCATTTTGCTTTCACTTTTGATTTATTTTTTTGACCCTTGTCTCCAGAGAACATGTTTTATACAACTTGAATCTTGTTAAATTTATTGATATATATTTTATGGCCTCAAATATAGTCTGTCTTGGTCAGTATTCTTTGTGTACTTGGAAAGAATTTGTATCTGCTGTTAGTGAAAATATTCTATAAATATTAATCTGGTCAAGTTGGTTGACAGTGTTGTCCAAGTCCTCTATGTTTCTACTGATTTCCTTATCTATTTACTCAGTTATTGAGAAAGGAATGCTTTTCCTACTATACTTGAGTCTTTGTTTCTTTCTCATTGATTCCACCAGTTTTTATTTCATATGTTCTGAAGCTCTGCTATTTTTGATTAGGATGTTAATGAAAAATCCAGGAAAAGTTTTGGGGTCATTTAAGAACACAAGTTATGAGTAGGTAAATAATAGACCTAAGAATTATGTTTTACTGGAGTTTAGGAAACATGTGGCCCCACATGGTAGCTCTATCTAGAGTGATTTATTTTTAGGCTTTGCAGACCAGAGATTAATTGCTCCATCTAGGTTACAGTGTCTATTTTAATCAAATTATAACACATCAGGATAAAGAACCAAAAGAAGCAATCACAAATACTAGGTTGAACCATGTAAAGTCGTCATTTGCCTCTGACCTACAAAAATGGTAAGTTCTCACAAAGCAAGGATTTTTGTTCATTATTGTATTTTTCAGAATAGTGAAAGAATTGGGAGCTATGTAGATGTTTTTCATCATAGTATTTTTCAGAATGGTGAAAAAATTGAGAGGTAAATCTAATAAATGTTACACAAGTCTTGCCGTATCCATATCATGGAATTAAAATGAATGTTTTGGGAGATTACTTAATAACCTACTCCCTTTATGTTGTCATCCAGTTTTAAGACATTAGATTCCATCTATACATGCTGGCAACTCCCAAATTTATATCTGAAGTCCAATTGCTCACAAAATCCAGAGACTTAGACATTCAATTTCCTGTTCACCATTTCCACTTGGATATCTAATTAATATTTGAAATTTAATATGTCCAAACTTGAACTTCTGGTCTGTCTCCAAAGCCAGTTCTCCCCACATCCTTTTTTTTTTTTTTTTTTAAAGATTTTGTTTATTTATTCATGAGACACAGAGAGAGGCAGAGACATAGGGAGAAACAGGCTCCCTGCGGGGAGACCAATGTGGGACTCCATCCCGGACCCCGGGGACCATGCCCTGAGCGAAAGGCAGATGCTCAACCGCTGAGCCACCCAAGGCATCCCTCTCCCCACTTCCTTAACTCATCTCAGTTAACAGAAATTCTAGCTTCATCCTTCCAGTTGTTCAGGCCAAGATCCTTAGAGTCATTCCTGACTTTTCTTTCGCTCATCCCCCACATTTAAACCATCAGGAAACCATCTTTGGCTTTAGTTTTAAAATATACGCAGTACCCTTCTATCACCTTCATTGCTACCCCTGTGATCTTCTTTCTCTTAGACTACAAAAGCCTCCTACCTTAACTGCAGTTAATCAATATTTTTAAATTAAAGTTAATATTTTATTTATTTTTAAACATTTTATTTATTCATGAGAGGGGGAGGGGGGAGAGAGAGAGAGAGAGAGAGAGAGAGAGAGAGAGAGAGAGAGAGGCAGAGACACAGGCAGAGGGAGAAGCAGGCTCCATGCAGGGAGCCCGACGTGGGACTCGATCCGGGTCTCCAGGATCACGCCCTGGGCTGAAGGAGGTGCTAAACCGCTGAGCCACCCGGGCTGCCCTAAAGTTAATATATATATATATATATATTTTTTTTTAAGATTTTATTTATTTATTCATGAGAGACAGAGATAGAGGCAGAGGGAGAAGCAGGCTCCATGCAGGGAGCCTGACGTGGGACTTGATCGCTGGTCTCCAGGATCACACCCTGGGCCGAAGGCAGGTGCTCAACCGCTGAGCCACCCAGGGATCCCCTAAAGTTAATATTTTAAAGGGTAGTTATGAAAACTGCGTAGATAGCTCTGGACCAAGTTCAAATAGACATGGAAGACAGGTCTGTAAAGCATTGCACCATAAAGTTTGGAGATATTTGCTTTAATCGTCTCATCTTTTTCTTCTGCATCTTCGTGCCCCCCTCCTTTGTTTCTTCTGTAACTGAACATCAGGAACTGGGGCAGTTATCAGTTTACTGCAGCTCGGCTCCAAATCTACCCTTTATTGCCTGTTCTGCAACAATGAAGCTAGGCCCTCTTGTAAACATTTCTCCTTTGCCAGATGGCCTAGTGTGAACCTTTGCCAGTGGAACGCACTGGAGAGGCACTGAGGAGGGAACCCTCCCCCCTTCTGCTGTGCTCCGCTCTGCGAGCTCCTGCGGCAGGAAGCTCCTGGCCCTTGTGGTGCTCAGCAGCCACCCTTGTTTGGCACTCCCTTGGGTGGCTCTCCGGTGAGTCTTACTGGCACAGTACCTTTCCATGGATGGCCTCCCAGCAAGTTCTGGGATATGGTACCTCCCTGCAGATATGGCACCTCACAGCAGATTCACAAGTGCCACTAGTGCAGCATTTCAGTTAACTTTTTTGACATCTAATGGACCATGGTTGTGGCCTAACAAAATCTGGCCCTAAGCCTGAGGGAAATGGGGCATTTTAGGTTTGGGCTGGCCTCAGGCCTAGGGTTAGTAAGCTACTCATATAGATACTATTCTTGTGTTTTTTTGTTTTTTTTTAATTCTTGTATTCTTGAGTTTTTTATTGCTTGGTAGCAAATCATTATTATTTCTTGTTAGAGTTTGTGATGGTTAATAGTTATGTATCAATTTGGCTGGACCATGGTGGTCAGATATTTAATCAAAATCATTCTGGGGATGGCTACGTGGCTCAGTTGGTTAAGCATCTGTCTTCAGCTTGAGTCATGATCCCAGGGACCTAGGATTGTGTCCTGCTTTGGGCTCCCTGCCCAGTGGGGAGTCTGCTTCTCCCTCTGCCTCTGCCCCTCCTGCTATTCATGCTCTCTCTCTTGCAAATAAATAAATATTAAAATAGAAATATTATTCTGAATGTTTCTATGAAAACTTTTTTTTTTTTTGGTGAAATTAATATTTACATTGGTGGCCTTCAAGCAAAGCAGATTACCCTTCCATAGCTTGGGGGGGGGGTGGGGCTGAACAAATCATTTGAGGGTCTAACAGAACACTGACCTCTGAGCAAGAAAGAATTCTGCTAGAGGACTGCCTTTGGACTTGAACTGCAAGTCTTCTCTGAGTGCCCGACCTGCCAGCCTACCCTGCAGAGTTTGGATTTACCAAGTCTCTACAATTGCATGAGCCAATTCCTTAAAGTCTCTACATACACACACCATCTCTTGGTTCTGTTTCTGGGGAGAACTCTCATACATAGTTTTTTACATTATTATTATTATTA
Organism: Canis lupus dingo; assembly: GCF_003254725.2. Classification (NCBI taxonomy): domain Eukaryota; kingdom Metazoa; phylum Chordata; class Mammalia; order Carnivora; family Canidae; genus Canis; species Canis lupus. Next base: position 17,427,740 of record NC_064269.1, on the reverse strand, counting down.
TTAAAAGGTTTTGTTTATTCATGAGAGACACACAGAGAGGTAGAGACACAGGCAGAGGGAGAAGCAGGCTCCATGCAGGGAGCCCAACGTGGGACCAATCCTAGGACCCCAGGATCACACCCTGAGCCGAAGGGAGGGGCCAAACTGCTGAGCCACCCAGTGATCCCAGTTTTTACATTAAAACACCCCTTTTGGGGCACCTGACTGGCTCAGCAGGTAGAGAATGCAACTTGATTTCAAGGTCATTAATTCAAGCCCTACAGTGAGCATAGAGCTTACTTAAAAAAATAAAAATATAAAAATTTAAAAAACACCTCTCTTCAAATAGCTGTGTGGTTTCTGTCTCTTGATTGGACACTGACAAATCCTCATCCACATATGCAAATGCCTACTAAGCTTTTCTACTGGGATATCTAACAGGTATTCTAAACTTAGGTCCAATAGTAAGCTTTTTTTTTTTGTTTTGTTTTTACCTTTTAAAGATTTATTTAAAAGAGAGAGGGAGGAGAGAGAGACAGCATGTGGGGAGGAGCCAAAGGTGAGGGAATGAAGTAGACTCCGCTAAGCCCAGGGCCTGATGCGAGGCTTGATCTCATCACCCGAGATCATGATGTGAGCCCATATCAGTAGTTGGATGCTTAATCAACTGAGCCACCAGGTGCCCCCAAAACATAAGCTTTTGATATTGATCCTAACTTGTTTCTCCTGCACTTTCCCAATTTCAGTAATGCCTGGAACCATTTTCAGTGAGGAGGCCTTCTCTGGCTAACCCACTTATAATTGCAGTCCCCCTCCAGGCAGCCCTAATCACACTTTCAATCTCTTCTTTGTTATCTTATTGTTAACTACAATGTGTATTACTTCTCATGTTTATTGTGTAACTCTTCCATTAGAATATAAAATCCAAAAAAAAAAAAAAATTCTGTAACAGCAGGAATTTGATGTTTAAAATGCCATGTGTGAAAATAAAAATAAAATGCTAGGTGTCCATAACTTAATGCAACGATTTAAGTAATGCTTACAGTGAGTAGCCAATGAATCTTTGCTTTCTATTTTTATCGTAGACTATAATGGTAGTTATGTTTGAGTGTTTTTAAGAAATCCTTCCCTTGGGACGCCTGGATGGCTCAGCGGTTGAGCGCCTGCCTTTAATCTGGGGCATGATCCTGGAGTTGCAGGATCGAATCCCACATCGGGCTCCCTGCATGGAGCCTGCTTCTTCCTCTATGTCTCTGCCTCTCCCTCTGTGTCTCTCATGAGTAAATAAATAGAATCTTAAAAAAAAAAAAAAAGAAAAAAAGAAATCTTTCCCTTTTCCAGGTTCATAAATACATTCTGTATTTTCTTCTAAAACGTTTGTTTTTCCTTTTTAATTTAGGTTATTAGGTCAAGAATTGATTATTCTGTATGGTGTGAAGTAGTTTCAAAAATTTTTTTAAAACCATTAACCATTTCTGGATAACCAGTTGCACAGCAGGCTGTATGTTTACTATATAATGGTTTCGGTTTGTTTCTCTACTTTTGAAGTCCCTTGCCGCTCAGTATTAAGATTGTATAATAACAAAGCAAAACAAAGTATCAACCCCACAGTTTTATTTGTAAAGAACAAAGCATGAAAAGTCATATTTAAATGTACTCCAAAACCTGAAAAACCCACGTCAGTTTCTCTGATATGTATGTTAAAGTGCTTGATATCACAATACTCTTTAAATTTTATATTATGTTCAGATGAGGAAAAAAAAAAATCCAGTTCTGATGCATTGTTAACAATACAAAGAAACACAATATAATTTAAATGCAGAAATGTTCATTTTTTAAAAAGATACACAGGGTACATTTATACAGGGTTCAAGTGTAACACAGAGAGTTTTTTTCTATGTTTAACACCCTCATTTGATTGACAACAGAACTCCTTACCATACCTCTCTACTGTCAACAAGATTTGGTTTGGATTAGACCGGAGCCACATACATATACATTCAGGAAAATGGATGAAGTGAGATTCTCTCCTACCATAACCCAAGGATGCCCTGGGTTCCTTCAAATGAGGAGAAACTTTTTGATACATATTTTTTCTCACTCTGGTGTCAACTGCTCAATGTGATACATTTCTGGAGCTAAGCTTTACTCTGTCCTTGAGAGGATGATCAGCTCAAGGAAGATCTGGGAGTAGGAGTTTCTTGGATTCCTCCGATCACATCATCAGCACTCTTTTCAAAAAGGCTTGGAAATCCAAGAGATTTATAAATGTGTTTTAATAGGAATAAGGGACCTAGAAGCTTATTATTTGTTTCCATCTCCTTATAAGCTAAATGGTGGTGTAACAACCTACTTATGTAAGGAACAGGGAGGGGCTTCAAAACAAACTGATGACTTTGGGAACAGGATTCACTTTATAAAAGTAGAGAGGAGCTCGAGACCATTCTCAATGAAGGTGTGTTAATACTGAAATATAAATAGCTAAGGTTCAGATTGTCCTTTCAACATAGTGAAAAGGATAGCTTCTGCAAACCTCACAGAGAAAATACTCACAATTCTCAAAATGAAAATCTACTGAAAGATCATAAATCTTAGCAGAAAGAAGATATTTCAATTAAGCGCTATACTCTCAATGCTGTCAAATAAATACTTCCCTGGGGATCTGAGGTCCTCGTCTGTTGCCTCATGTTTCAAAATATCTTAGAGGTGTCAACATAGACTACACATAAACTGTTAAGTATAGTCTCTACCCCTCTTTCACTTAAATTCACATACCACAGTGCTTTATTTCAAAAAAAGGAAAAACAAGCAATTCAGTATTTCCCCTGTATCATTCACGTAGTGTGACAGTTCATTACAATTCTTTTTTAAAAACGCAGGTTAAAGTAAATACCACAGAGTCACAAAGGTTCAAAAACGTGTGAGAGGTTTAAAATAAATTTTAGAGGCAACTGCAAACTTTTGCACATTTCAGGTTTCTTATATCAAATTCTTGATCCCAGTGGGAAAGAGGAAGAACTTTTGTTCCCTGTAGGCCAACCAGAACCCCACTTTATGCCACTCCACACTGAGCCTGGGTCATCTTTAAGGTGCTCGTGAGCCCCAACCAGGGCACTGCTTTCCAGTGTCACACGTAATATACCAACAACAGTGTCGTGCCACCGTCGGAAAGCTTCCCATTAGGAGGTTTGGGACATTTGGAAAACACTTCGAAATCAGATGTTTCAAGAGGGAACATTTTTGGCAATGATTTCATTTCATTTCATTTTATTATTATTATTTTTTAATCGATTATTTCATTTTAAAACAATTTCCTCTCAAGCTATTATTATGTGAAAATACTAATTATGGTTCCAGGCATTACTTTTAATTTATTCTGAGGAAAAAAAAGTCAATTATAAAATTGTTTTTTACTTAACTTTAACTTTGAGGTGTGATTATGAAGCAACATACTAATTCAAAAAATTAATATAGCAAAAAGGATACCTCTAACTGGGTACGGTCCTTCCAAAAGTTAGCTATATACACTTATTCTGGTAAGGGTTCTGCTACTGTCCTGTTCAAAATATCCTGGTATTGGCTTAGAGACAGTGATAAGCCACATAAGAACGAAGTCTTATTTCTTCAGAGTTGTTTCTTTTGTGACCTCAAACTCTGCATAAGCATCCTTTTTATTCATTAGCTTGGATCCTAAGGACTTTTTGTTTCCAAATATGAAATTTCTTCTGAAAGCCTGAGATTTACCATAACTGGCCAATATTCAGAAGAATGGGCTGTAGGCTATTCAAGCAGCTCACAAGGAGGTCCCTACCTGTTTGGAGCCCTGGCTGTATCACTGGAATAAGTATATGGGCTTCCAAGGGGACCAATTTAGAGGGCCCAGCATTCTAGAGGATGTGTCAATTCTGGTGTGACTATTTCTTTTGAAATTGGTCATTTCCACTGTTATGGTCATACTACACAAAGTGGGATAAGGCTTTAGGTATAACTTTTTTGGGGGTACTACTTTTTAATGTAATGTTTTTATTCACAGGCCCCAAATCCAATTTTGCTCCCAGTTTTTATAACAGCTATAATTCTCAACCACTTGAGAACAATCTGTTAAAATGAATGTTAATTCTTATAAACGACTATTATAAATGAATATTAACACGTATTTACTAGCTGTTTGGGTGGATCCAGGGGTAGAAAGACTATTAACATGAATGCCTCTGAGCTTTGGTGTAATAAAAGACATGAGTTCTAGACTCTTGCGTTGTCACTGATCAGCTGTGGGGCTAAGTATTTAACCTCTCTGATCCTCAAGTGTACCCATCTATAAAACGATGACTCAATGCTAGCATGCTAACCTAGGTCATCTCTCAGCTGCCCAGTGTGTGCCAGAAATACGGCCTTATGAGAAAAGTAGTAAGAATAAAACTCTGCACTGATCATTCTATGGTTTCTGATGACTGCAACACAAGAACCCTGTGGGAAATAGGTCTGGATGCCTCCCATGACAGACTTTCCACGTCCCTGGAAGAGCTACACCAATGCAGATACCCTTTTGCCCCAGGAGAACAAATCTCCAGTCTACCCAGGTCACCCAGAATAATCTTCTTAAACCCTTTCCATGGGTTTCTAAATGCTGCCTTCAACTCCCACACTGCTCTGCAAGTACTAAGTCACATATTAAAAGGGGATGCGCCTTGGTTACCCCGGCCGAATACAGTGTTTGATAAAGGGAGTGAGGCACTTGTTTCATTACCTTCTTCCTCAAGGAAATAAGGGAAACAACACTGCTGGCTAAAGCCCAGGACCCTCAAGTTTCTACAAAGGTCCTGAGAGGCCATGGCTTTGCTTCTCAGCCACAACTGGGAATAAAACCCAGAGCTCTGCTGAGGCAATTTCACTGCTAACAACGTGTGAATGCCTAATTAGTTACAGGACCTGCCATAAATGAAGACTTAAGGTAATGAGCTAACACCACATTTATTTAACTTCCTTATAAAATACCAAGCTGGAAAGTTACAATGTTTGGTCTTTCAAAACTGTTGCCTCTTGTTCTGCTTCCATTTTTGTCCATCTATGCTTTCCTAGCTGTTACCTTTTCTGGGCCAGTTGTTTTATATTATTACCCCTTCTTAAAAAGGAACACAGAACTTGCCCTGAAACACCCAGAAAGGGTTCATTCTTTCTCTTTCCCAGTTATTTGCATTATCATGGTCAACAAATACTTTCACAAAAACATTCCAAGCTACACAGAGCCCTCCTCCTTCTTAGACATTCCTTCCATTTCCTGAGAGGGGGATGGGCTCAGGAAGGGGGGCTGCTGGAACCTAACAAAGACAGGGTTGGAGATTATCCTGGAGGTAAGGAACTGCTGCAGGGTTTAGATGGCCAAATTAGCAGTCCAGAATCAAACTGCCGATTGCAGTTCTTATAACTAGGAGATCAACACTTTGAAATTCACATCTCTTCAAAGTACCTCACATAACAAGAATAAAAATGCCAAGAATGAAGCTAGTCTAGGCTAATCTTTCCAAAGTGTAAAGAAGTTATAATCCTACAATTTAACATACTTCTCGGGGCTTTGTGTTCTCTTTCCAGTTCAGCCAAGCTCCTGGGGTCCAGTATTTAAAATATTTGAATTGTATCATTATCTTGTGCCGGTGGAAAAATTTTTCCAAAAGACTGGAAAAATGACTCAATTCAAATGTATGAAACCATGTGTAACTTAAAAATAGAAGTGAGGACTATCACATACAGTAGGTAAAGCTGTTTACATTCACAATACAAAGGATTGGACTCGCCAGGATGGATGGCGATGACATAACAATGCATTCTGGGTTCCTTTGTGATACCTGGAGGGAAAAAAAAAGCCCAACTGGGTTGCACTGTAATTACATGTTTACTGGCTTCTTCCTGGCTAGCACCACTCTTCCCCTCCCCAACTCCCAATGCGGTTGAGCTACTTATTTTAAGTCACAGGAATATTCAATCTAAGAAAAGTATCTTATTAGAGTAATATAATTTCTTAAAGAAGATAGCATATTTACACACATCTAACACATGAAAATACTCTATTTTATACTAAATTCCAGGTTCAAATGAACTACAATACAGCATTTTGCCTTGTCTGCAGTGTGAGGATTATTCAGATTGGGTAATACTGCATGATGCCCCTGCAGTGACTCACTACCTTGTCAGACAAGTCCAAATCAGTCCCCATAGCTGGGGAAGGTTCAGGAACAAGGGGTCTGGACTGAGAGTTTCTAGTCATTTGGGTTACACATCCACTCCTTTGATGAGTGATCCTTCCAAGACTATGGTGAAGTCCTGAATGGTCTGCAGAATGCGGATGAGAGAGTTGACAGTCATGCGGTCTCGCAGGAGGGCACTTTCCTCGTACATTCGGGTAATGGCAGGACACTCAGCCAAGAGTGGGATCCACTGTGGGAGCAGGCGATCCCTACAGATTCAAAGAAAAAGAAGTCCTGAGCCCTGCTGACCTTGCTGCAGAACACACATATGAAAGATTTCAATGGGAAGGAGTAGGGCTGGAGGGAGCAAAATCTAGGCAAGTTCTGAGGTCAGCAGAGAGGAAACCAAAGTCAAGAATTTGGAAATTGCTGGTTAAATGTCATTTTGTGTTTCTTTTTTACTAGGGTGATACTCAGACATCTGTGGCAAGGTATGCCCAAATATACTGACTCTTTGGGAAGAAAGACTGACTACATTAAACAGTTGGGATTAGCATTAAAAAAAAAAAACTGACACAATGTAACAAGGAACAAAATCAAAGCAGAAAAATACTAAGTAGATTTTACAAACCAAAATAGGGGTTGCACTGGTCTAATAAGTCAGATCAGTAAAGAGATAAAGGAAGATAAGGATCATGTTCAAAAGGAATTTTATTTTTAATTTTTAAAAAATATTTTATTTATTTGAGAAAGTGCACAAGTGAGCATGAGTGGGCAGGTGGAAAGGGGGGAGAGGCAGAGGGAAAGGGAGCAGCAGATTCCCAGTTGAGCAGGGAGCCCAATGTGGGGATCCATCCTAAGTACCCTGGGATCATGAGCCAAAGGCAGATGCTTAACCATCTGAGACACCCAGGCGTCCCTCCAAAGAAATTATATTTCTCTCTCTCTTTTTCTTTTCTTTCTTTTTTTCTTTTTTTCTTTCTTTCTTCTTTCTTTTCTTTCTTTTCTTTCTTTCTTTCTTTCTTTCTTTTCTTTCTTTCTTTCTTTTTTCTTTCTTTCTTCTTTCTTTCTTTCTTTCTTTCTTTCTTTCTTTCTTTCTTTCTTTCTTTCTTTCTTTCTTTCTTTCTTTCTTTTTCTTTCTTTTCTTTCTCCTTCCTTCCTTCCTTCCTTCCTTCCTTCCTTCCTTCTCTCTCTCTCTCTCTTTCTTTCTTTCTCTCTCTTTCTTTTTCTCTTTCTCTCTCACAAGAAACACACAGAGAGAAGCAGATACATAGGCAGAGGGAGAAGCAGGTTCCCTGTGGGAAGCCTGATGTGGGACTTGATCCCGGACCCAGGATCACGCCCTGAGTCGAAGGCAGACGCTCAACCACTGAGCTACCCCCTCAAAAGGAATTTTAAAAGCATAGCTGAAATTGGCCCCTTTTATTATGAAGAAATACAGAACTTAGTTCTATAAACCAGTTGTTCCAGGAGGATAACATCTCAACCTCTGGTGTGTCTTGACGTTAATTATCTGTCACTAAGTATCTAAGACATCTTTACTGAGCATCTCTCAATATGCCTTTCCCCTTCCCCCTCCCCTTTTTAAAAGTTTTTGTATAGTCTCTACACCCAACGTGGGGCTCGAACTCATGACCCTGAGTTTAAAAGTCACATACTCTTCTGACTAAGCCAGCCAGGCACCTTACAACATGCCTTTCATGACAAGAGCAGCCATAACCAGGCCATCCTGAATCTCTTGTTGGGGCTCTAGGGCTGCAGAAAGAAACAAACACGCAAAGATAACTTAATCTTTTTCTTGGGGTGCTTGGGAGGCTCAGTCCGTTAAACGTCTAGCTCTTGATTTTGGCTTAGGTCGTGATCTCAGGGTTGAAATCGAGTCCCGTGTCAGGTTCCACACTCAGCTGGTAGTCTGCTTGAGATTCTCTTTCTCCCTTCCCCTCTGCCCCTCCCTTGTACTTTCTGTCTCCAAATAGATAAATCAATCTTAAAAAAAAAAATAAAACAAGCTTATTCTAAAGGTCTATGTGTTTCATTTCTTACAACTGTGATAGTTGTTTTAAAATGAATGGAATTTACAGCTCCTGTGCATCATTTTCAAAAAATAAATGGATAGGGAATTGTCTTAAAGAGAAGACTTTATATAGTTAAAGAAACAGGCTCCACGCAGGGAGCCTGATGTGGGACTTGATCCTCGGTCTCCAGGATCAGGCCCTGGGCTGAAGGTGGCGCTAAACAGCTGAGCCACTGGGGCTGCCCTAGAATGTTACTAAATTTAAAGCAACATGGTGGTATACTGTAAATATATATGCATCTGCTGGTGTGTCAAATTCCTTACCAAACTACCTACTGCCTATCTACCTACCTTTGGAGCCAGTGTAGTAGAATGGTTCAGAGTCCTCAAATGAGACTGGGTATAAATCTTGGCCCTGCCTCTTTCTGGCTGTATAACCTTGGGAAAGTGGGATCCCTGGGTGGCGCAGCGGTTTAGCGCCTGCCTTCGGCCCAGGGCGCAATCCTGGAGACCCGGGATCGAATCCCACGTCGGGCTCCCGGTGCATGGAGCCTGCTTCTCCCTCTGCCTATGTCTCTGCCTCTCTCTCTCTCTGTGTGTGACTATCATAAATAAATAAAATTAAAAAAAAAAAAAAAAAGATAACCTTGGGAAAGTTTGTTAACTTAGCTGTGCCTCATCTATTTTCTGTGTTCTCATCTACACAATGAGGTTACCAGTTGCTACTTCAGGTAGTGTGGTAGTGAAGTGATAGGAGGATTAAATGAGAGAATGAACGTAATACATTTAGCAAAGGGCCAGCACGTAGCAAGGATCCAATAAACAGTAGTGTCATAATAAAACTAGGAATGAAAGAAGCCACGGGAGAGCTTTGGAAGGAGCATGATACACCCTTCTAGATTCTTGTCCAACACATAACAAAGATAGGGAAATTCAAGAATTGGCTTTATACCGTGTTCCAAGGCAAACTAAAATCTGGAATTTGCCGTCCTTTCCAATGTTCCTGGGTGCAGTATTAATAGCATTTACATAGTGGCAGAAGGTCTTGCAGGATGATTTCTGAATAAGGACATCATCTTCATTGTCTAGAATCTGGTCAGTGGTTTCAAAATAAGCAACCGCTTTCTCTGGGGAAGGGAGTCAGAATGATATCACAATACACATTAATACTTCATGTACAGAAAGAGTAATCACTTAGTTTATTTTGGAAATAGTAATGATGCTTTGCATTATAGTCCAGAAACCAAAATCATTACTTTATCATTGGTTTCACAAGGAATTATAGAGATCCATGTTTCCCAGTGGAACAATATGCTCCCAGGAGTTTATTTTCTAATCTAGACCACATTCCAAAAGGATAGAAAGTTTACTCTCCTTAGAATACCTTCAAGCAATGGAAATTGCCAAAAAAGAAAAAAAATGGACTCCTCTATCAAGAATCTTCTAGGAGTAACCAGCCAATACATAGTAGCCATTAAGATGGTGCCCTCTGTTGTGGTTATAGAATGGCTAATACTTTGCAACAAAATCCTTGAAATGGAACTGATTATTGGGGGATGGAGGTGACTGGGTGACGGGCACTGAGGTGGGCACTTGATGGGATGAGCACTGGGTTTTATTCTATATGTTGGCAAATTGAACACCAATAAAAAAATAAATTTATAAAAAACAAAAAACAAAGAAATGGAACTGATTAGGAAATCTGAGGAAGAGATATGTATGCATATCAGAAACAGGAGCAGTAAGATTCTAGGCATTCCAAAAGAAAAAAAAAATCACTCCTGGAGGCCTAGCTCTGTCAACCTTTTCTTTGTCTAAAAATTCTAACTTGGATAAAATCAACTACTTCATCTAGACCATATTTACAAGACACAAAATGATTAATCACCCCTCTAAAAAAACTAGGAATTCTAGAAGAACCGCATACCAAAATAAAGATTACAAAGCTTATTTAGCATGCTGGAGCAGCACACTCCAACAGAACTTTGTGTGATGAATGAAATGTTCTATAACTGCAAGGTTCAATTTAATAGCTCCTAGGTAAGGCAGGTGTGACTAAAGAAGTGAATTTTAAATTTAATTTAAATTAAATCAGTTTAAATTTAAATAGCCACATGTAGCTAGTGGTTACCAAACTGAACAGTATTAAGCTAGAATAATCCTTCTAAAACCTAAGTTATATTATGTCACTCACTCCTGACTCAAAGCCTTCTAATGATTTCCTATTTCAATCATGATAAAGACCAAAGTCCTTCCAACGGCCTAGAAATTCCTCAAGCACCTGGCTCTGGCAGTAAACAGCCTTCTCTCCCAATATCCTCTAACTCTGTCTCCCTCACTCTGCCCCAGTCACACTAGTCTTGCTATTCCATGAAAAGGCCAAGCACACTTTCACCTTGGGACCTCTGCCCTAGCAGTTCTCCCAGCCTGCAGTGCTCTTTTCTGATATCCACATGGCTTGATTCCTCAATTCCCTAAAAATCTGTGTTCAAATGTCACCTTGTCCACAAAGCATCTAACTGCCCCACTTAAGAGCACTCTCCACTCCATGTCCTGTCACTCTGCTCTATTTTTTTTCAGATCAACCATCGCCTTCTAACATACTAGATGAATCACATACTTGTTGTGTCTTTGTGTATTGTCTGGGTTCCTGCCCCCACTAGAATATAAGTTTGTCAACCATAGCAATTTCTGTGTTTTACTTATCTCTAGATGTGTTATCTTTCTTTTTAAAGTAAGCTCTATACTCAATGGAGGGCTTGAACTCATGACCCCGAGATTAAGAGTCCCATGCTCTACCAACTGAGCCATCCAGGTGCCCCCTGATGTATATCTCAAGCATCCAGAATAGTGTCTGGAATATTATGGACACTATAAATACTTGCTGACTGAATGAAAAGCTAATTTGATATTTATTTCAAAAAATGTACTCCATTGTCACTAACTTTTATTTGCTTTAACTCCTGGATCTTTGAGTTTTCTAAGAAACGTTTCAGTGACCTTATAACAACACACATCTGCTTTGATTTACCTATGAAGTCCCAGATGAAGACATTCTTGTGAAAGATGCGGGCAGATTTGAACCCATGATGGAAGACTTGTTCAAGTGCCACAACCAGTCCATTTTCTCCACACAGCAACACCGTGAGGCTTCCTCTCTGTAAAGCGAAATATGCAGTGCCAAAGAATAATCTGCTGCATTTATGTTTAAGAAGACACTAGAGAAACAGGTGCTGAGTGAGGGCAACGATGAAGCATGTTTTGTAGCTATTACAAAGCTTACAAATAAAAATTAACATGCCCTCTCTACTGCCTTATGTAATATGTATAAAAATGGCTTTAAAATCCTTTATATTAAGTGTTATAGACTATCATACCTCTTTTTCAGGTTTGTGAAAATGTTTCACAATATTGTTCACAGCTTCTCCAATTCCTTCTTGGATCTGTCCAGCATTGGGTTCTGAAAAAATAATGAACAGTGGCTGAATTCTCATGCAAGGGAAATAAACCAAAGTACTATGGGGTATCACCTGTGTCCACCCATGCAGGAAACACTTCACCACAGCAGGCTGGCTTGTCAGGGACTCTGTGAAACTTGCCTCAGGCCAGTTTGGCCAAGTGGGAGGCATCTTGGCACAAAGGAAAAGAATCCAAGAGACCCTTAGATTCAAATCCCAATCTTGCCACTTGCAATCTATAACTTTGGTTAAATGTCTAACTTCTTCTGAGTCTGAATTGCGTTAACCTAAAATAGGGAAAATATACATCTCATGTGTCACTGGATAAAGTGAATGAGATATGACAGATGTCAATCCCTGGCATGGCACCTGTCACACAATGCTAGCAAGCCCCTGGATCTGAGGAGTGAGATGGGAAAGACCCATAGCATCATTCCTTAGGTATCTCCTTAGCCTATCTACCTGAGTCCCTTATTGGGCAAAGAAAGGTTTGTGAAGCTCTGAATGGCTAATCTGAAATCTGTTTTTTTTTTTTTTTTTTAAAGATTTTATTTATTTATTCATGAGACACACAGAGAGTGAGAGACACAGACACAGGCAGAGAGAGAAGCAGGCTCCATGCAGGGAGCCTGATGCGAGACTCGATCCCAGGTCTCCAGAATCACACCCTGGGGTGAAGGCGGCGCTAAACCATTGAGCCACCCGGGCTACCCTGAAATCTGTGTTTTTGCTATTGTGCTTTAAGTAAAGGGAAGGGGTGCCTGGTTGGCTCAGTTGGCTAAGTGTCTGCCTTCAGGTCAGGTCATAATCCAAGAATCCCAGGATCGAGCTCCACATTGGGCTCCCTGCTTGGCAGGGGAGTCTGCTTCTCCCTCTACTCCACCCCCTGCTCATGTTCTCTCATTTTCTTTCTCTCTCAAATAAATAATTAAAATCTTTAAAAAATAATAAAATAAAGGGAAGAGGACAGCCAGGTATACTGAGGCACCTAAAGCCCAGAACTGCTTCCCTTTCTGGCTACTCAGTCCATCTGAGCACTGCTTCGTTTGCCCTGCCTGCACACTCTCAGGCCCTGTTCTTTTTTTTTTTTTTTTTTAAGATTTATTTATTCTCTCACAGACTGAGAGAGGGGCAGAGACATAGGCAGAGGGAGAAGCAGGCTCCCTGCAGGGAGCCCGGTGTGGGGCTCGATCCTGGATCCCGGGGTCATGAGCTGAGCAGAAGGCAGGTGCCCAACCGCTGAGCCACCCAGGCATCTCTCAGGCCCTGTTCTTGAGGGAGGTGTGCTGGGCTGCTTGAATGGGACCTAAATTGCCTTTGCCTCCCTAACCCCAAGAATGGTTAAGAAGAAAAAGGATTTTAGGGACAAAGTAGGTAACAAGAGAAAAATTAAATATTTGATAATTTCTTGTGGTGATTAACTACTAAATTTAATACATGTCATACCATAAAGGACAAGCTACACATTCTAGTGTTTAAGAATCTTTGTCATACTGCTGGAGGATTTCTCACATAAAACACTCTTCAGGTAAAGCTCAAGTTAAGTTTTTTCTATACCAATAATGATTGAAGGACTGACTGATAACTGTGGCCTCTTCAGCTGCTAGTTATTTTTTTTCCTTTTTCTGAATATATATATTTTTAATTTCTTAAAGTAATCTCTTTGCACAGGATGGAGCTTAAACTCATGACCCCATGATCAAGAATCATATATGATCTGACTAAGCCAGTCAGGTGTCCCTGTTTCTCTTTTAAACATGCAAATCTATTTTGAAAACTTTTATTCATTCTAAAACAGCACTGTACTAATCAGTAGTATTTTATTTTATTTGTTTTTAAAGATTTCATTTTTTACATTAATCCCTACACCCAACATGGAACTCAAGATCAAGGTCTTATGCTCTACTGATTGAGCCAGCCAGGTGCCTCTAATCAATAGTATTTTAAAACTCATTATTTAAAATTTTCTACTCATTGGAGGCACCTGGCCTTCGACTTGGGTCATAATCTCTGGGTCCTAGGATCCGGCCTGCATCGGGCTCCCTGCTTGGCCAGGAGTCTGTTTCTCTCTCTGCCCTCCCCCTGATAAATTCTATCTGCCCCCTCAGATAAATTAATAGAATCTTAAAAAAAAAAGAATTTTCTACTTATTGAGTAAGGAAAGGAAATATGACCAAAAGTGGGAGATAAGGCCTCTCAAAACAGTAATGTCCCACTTAAACTGGGACTGTTTTAGAAGTTGTAATAATTTGGATGGACTGGGTTGAAATCTCTCAACTTACTCTTTTAAGTAAATTTAGGATTACATACAATAAATTCACCAATTTTAAGTGCAATTTGATGAACTTTGATAGATGTAATAGTCATGCAAGCACCACAATCATAATGTAGAAAATTTCCACCAACCCCAAAAAACTCCCCATGCTCCTTTTTGGTCAATCCTCTTCCCTAACTCTCAACTCCTGGCAACTGCTGCTCATGCTTTCTACCATTATTATATTGCCTTTTCTAGAATTTAGTATAAATGGAACCGTATAGCACCTTGTTCTTTGTTTCTGTTCTCTTTCACATACAGTAATGCTTCTGAGATTCACCCATGTGTTGTTAGACGTATCAAGTTTGTTCATTTTTATATGTTGCAGAGTGGCATGCCACTGAGTAGATACAGCATGCTCTGCTTATCCACCATTCCCCAGCTGGTGGATACTGGGTTGTTTCCATTTTTGACTAGTATGAATGAAGCTCCTATGAACATCTGACTACAATCTTAGTGTAGCTACATGTATTAATTTCTCTTGAGTAAAAGTTTAGGAGTGGGATTCTGTGTCAAGTGTATGCTACCGGTCCGCATGTCTTTATAAGAAACTGCCAGACTATTTTTCCTCTTGCATTCCCACTAGCAATGTCTGAGCATTCTGCTGCTCTCCATCCTTACCAGTATTTGGTGTTACCAGTCTTTGTAATTTTAGTTTTTCTAGTTAGTGTGTGGTGTCAAGTTTACTTTTGAAGGCAACAAGGAATTAGGAATCAGGGGAATAATTGGAGAAAGAATAGGGGGGATTTTTAGACTCTATCATTCTAATAGTTAATATATCACCATATGCTAATATATGGATAGGGACGGAAAATACCCAAGGAAACCTCTTTGTTGGTAAACTAAGGAACTCTCAGGTACTGTTGTTATTCTACCTACGGCTTTACTGTCCATGGCTGAAATAAAACCACTTCACTGATGAACTTCTATAATTTTTCACTAAATCCTACTTGCCTGTTTTAGTTTTCTGTGGCTCCTGTAATAGATTACCACCAATGTGTTGTCTTAAAACAACAGAAATCTATTCTGTCATAGTCCTGAAGTGCCACAAGTTGGAAATTATCACCAGGCAGAAATTAAGACAGGGCCACACTCCCTCTGCAGGCTTCATAGAAGAACACGTTCCCCACCTCTTTAAGCTTCTGGTGGCTGCTGGCATTCCCTGGCTGGTGGTTGGATCACTCCAATTTCGGCCTCCCTAAGAATATGTGTGACTGCATTTAGGGCCCACCTACACAATCCAGGATAATCTCCCTATCCCAAGGCCCTTAACTTAATTACATTTACAAAGATCTTTTTTCGAAATAAAGTAACATTTACTGATTTTGGGGATTAGGATCTAATACCTTTGGGAGACATTATTCACCCTACTAACGCTCACATAAGCATAAATTGGAAGTTTATGGTAGTATTAAAAATGGCATATGTGGGCAGCCCAGGTGGCTCAGCGGTTTAGTGCTGCTTTCTGCCCAGGGCGTGATCCTGGAGACCCAGGATCAAGTCCCACATCGGGCTCCCTGCATGGAGCCTGCTTCTCCCTCTGCCTGTGTCTCTGCCTCTCTCTCTCTCTCTCTCTCTGTCTCTCATAAAAACAAAAACAAAACAAACAAAAAAAAAGGATGTGCACAGCATCCTATCCACAGAAGTCACTCCTTTATAGATTTTTTTTTAAAGATTTATTTATTCATTCATTCAGAGAGAGTGAGAGAGAGGCAGAGACACAGGCAGAGGGAGAAGCAGGCTCCATGCAGGAAGCCCGATGTGGGACTCGATCCCGGGTCTCCAGGATCACACCCCAGGCCGCAGGCGGCGCTAAACCGCTGCGCCACCAGGGCTACCCAAGTCACTCCTTTATAGTATTTTATTACTTCTGTAGGAAGATAGGGGTGGGGAGAGGAATTTTTAGATTTTCTCTTAGAAAAAGGGGTTCTGAATAGTTAGATATAGCTCTTTGGGAGTATTGTAATATGAACTGTCTTTATTCCTTAAGGTTTTTGTTTTTAAAGTACAATCTACTGTACAAGGTGGGACTTGAACTTACAACCCCAAGATCAAGAGTTGCATGCTTTACTGACTGAGCCAGCCAGGAGCCCTTCCTCCTTTAGGTTTTAGTCAAAATATTACTTACCCACATTTTCATAGCTTAATCAAAACAGCATACAGTTTTTATTTTTTATTTAAAAGCTATGATTTTTCAAAAGATGTTATTTATTTATTCATGAGACACACACAGAGAGAGGCTGAGACACAGGCAGAGGGAAAAGCAGGCTCCACGCAGGGAGCCCAATGTGGGATTGGATCCCAGGACCCTAGATCACACCCTGAGTCAAAGGCAGATGCTCAACCACTGAGCCACCCAGGTATCCCTTATTTGATTTTAAAATCTAAATTCTTCAGGCTTTTTTTCAGAGGGGGGATTGTGAATCTTTTATTTTAAAAAATATTTTATTTAAATTCAATTTGCCAACATATAACACCTAGTGCTCATCTCATCAAGTGCCCTCCTTAGAATTCTTCAGGCTTTTAATTAAATTCTTGCCCCATTTTTTGTTCCTCTCTCCTTCCTTTTCTTTTAAAAATTTTATTTATTCATGAGAGACAGAGAGAGACAGAGAGAGGCAGAGACACAGGTAGAGGCAGAAGCAGGCTCCATGCAGGGAGCCCGACGTGGGACTGGATCCTGGGACAGGGATCACGCCTTGTGCCAAAGGCAGACGTTCAACCACTGAGCCATTCAGGAGTCCCTCTGGAGTCCTTCTCCCTCTCTTTTTCAAACTGTTTGCTCAAATTAATTTTCCTTAGCTTTCTTCTTTTTAATCTATCTTACTGCAATTCATTAATGCAACAGTTTCCTGTGAAATGGCTGCATGATGCCTGCAACATCTGAGGTACACTGAAAATTTAACAATAATGATGGTACTTACTCGTAGTTTTTCCTGTCAGTGAAGTGATGCTCAGTCTCCGAGCTGAGGTGGGGGATTTCTGCTGGGGTGGAGTCCGACACTGCTTTACCAGGTCCTCATCTGCCACTGAGGTCATCAGTTCCCCAATAAGGATCCTTTCCAGGCTTCCATCATCAACGCCTTTCCCCAGCCACCGCCCACATGGGAACCTTGTAGGTCAGAAAAACAACTCCATCACCAACCAGTATTTTACTAGTTTTAGTCCGAATTTTTAAAATATTTATTTATTTATAAGAGACAGAGAGGGGGAGAGAGAGAGAGAGAGAGAGAGAGAGAGAGAGGCAGAGACACAGGCAGAGGGAGAAGCAGGCTCCATGCAGGGAGCCAGACGTGGGACTCGATCCCGGGTCTCTAGGATCACGCCCTGGGCTGAAGGTGGCACTAAACTGCTGCGCCACCCAAGGTTGTCCTAGTCAGAATTTTTTAAATGACACCATGGATGAAACCCATCATTTTAGTGCCTATGGGTTGTTTTCTAAATTTTAATTTTAAAATTTCAGACACACAGAAAAGTAGAGAGTATTGTATAAGACACTCAGATTCTTATCACCTGACTTAATGTTTTGCCATATGCTTTGTTTTTATTTTGTGCTGAAGTATTTTATTTCTTTTTTAAAGACTTTATTTATTTATTTTTTGAGAGAGAGAGCACAAGCAGCCTGAGGGGCATAAGGGGAAGCAGGCTCTCTGCCAAGCAGGGAGCCCAATGCAGGGCTCGATCTTGGGACTCCCGGATCATGACACAACCTAAGGGCAGTGGCCCAACTGATGAGCCACCCAGGCGTCCCATATGTTCAAACATTTAAAGTCCACTTCACACATCAGGGTATTTCACCCCTAAAGCCACTTCAGTATGAATCTCTGAAAAATACATTCTTATACAGCCAGAAATTAGAGGCAGACACAGGCAGAGGGAGAAGCAGGCTCCATGCACCGGGAGCCTGACGTGGGATTCGATCCCGGGTCTCCAGGATCGCGCCCTGGGCCAAAGGCAGGCGCTAAACCACTGCGCCACCCAGGGATCCCTCCTCCCCCCTTTTTAAATCAGAGTTATATCAATCTTTCTTTTCCAACACTTGTGGACTAGGCATTCAGAGCAAACACAATCGATTTTTTGAAAGTTTTTTTGGGGCAATTTTGTATTACATAAAAAGTAAAACTAAACAACCCCAAAACCTAAACTAAAATTATGAGGGCAGTGAGAAAGCTTTAGAAAGAAAACAATTCTTTTTTTAAAGTTTATTATTATTTTTTTTAGTAATCTCTACACCCAACAGGGGGCTGAAACTCACGACCCTGAGATCGAGTCACATGTTCTTCTGACTGAACCAGCCAGGCACCTCAGAAATAAAACAATTCTTCAACCTTTTCTTGTCTAAAGTGTCTCAAAGAAATAATTCTGAGTTCTCAAGGACATTTACTTACCTGTACGTATGTCCTGTGATCTCATTTCTGACCATGACACAGTCCACTAGCCATTTGGCTAACAGTCCTGAGTTATCATGACCAATCTGAACGGTGGTCAGCTTCCCCAAGTTCTGGCACTGTAGGGACAGGACCAGAAGTTATTCAGAGCCTGATTCCACATCCACTACCTTTTAGCTTTAGTCGTATATTTTGGTTCCATATAATTTAATAATTGCAGAGGACCATCCTGCATAATGTGCTCTTCTTTCCACTAGAGAGATATATTCACATCTAATATATCCCATCTAATGAGACAAGTAGGACACATAGGGACATTATCAAATGAGAAGACTGTACAAGGTGCTAAACTAGAGATGTAAATACGTACTAGAAAAACAATGGAAAAGGAAAAATTATTTCTAACTGGGAACCCAGACTATGTGCCTTTAGGATGAGAAGAATTCCAAGAAGTGGCAAAAGAATGCTATTTAGATTCAGTTACAGTGAGGTCAGGAAAACGACTACAGATATTAAAAAAAAAATACTGACATGGCTATTTTTCTGTTTCTAATAAAATGCCAAGGCAGAACTGGCCTTAAACCTCATCTACTAGAAGTCTTGAGGCTATCATAAAAAAAATATAGTTATCAATGTTTCCTGGCTGTTGGTGGACACGTACAAAAGAAAGCAATGATAATAGTAAAAAATAAATGTCAATTAAATTCTGACTTTATTTTTTAAAAAGATTTTACTTATTTATTCATGAGAGACACAAAGAGAGGCAGAGACACAGGCAGAGGGAGCAGCACGATGCAGGAGCCTGATGCAGGACTTGATCCTTAAGACTCTGGGATCATGTCCTGAGCCGAAGGCAGATGCTCAACCACTGAGCCAGCCAGGAGTCCTGAATTCTGACTTTTAAATTCTGATAAAATATCACAAACCACCCAACTGACTATGTATGGTTAGGAACATCAGAGCTATGAGCTCTTAAAGCCCTTGACTTCTTCGTATCAAGGTGAGAAGACATAGCCATCCAGGTGAGGGAGGATGGAAACAGAATGATGGAACTTACAGAGTTTATGTTCCATGCTTGCTAGTCAAAGAGAAGTCAAGGATTTTAATCTTTTATATGCTAAAACAGGCTCCTGGGTGTGCTATGACTGAGTGGAAACTGCTATTCCTAGACCCCCAAGGAACATGAGAACAGGACATTCAGTTAGTACTCCTTCCCTCCCGAAACAAGAACAGGTATTTGTCTTCTTCCTGCATGCCAGGATCAACACACATGTGGGTTCAAAGATAGGAGAATACTTCGCCAGGCGGGACCTGAAAACTGACTATAATATTATATACCTAAAATAGAGGTATTTTTATAGAACCATGGGGTTTACAAGCCATAAGCATGGATGTCAGCTCTCCTGTCTTTTTGTCCTTTTGTGCAGGTTCAGGCAGGGAGCATTTTACAGTAAGGAAGAGAACCACTGTGGGAAAGGCATTTACTTGAATGTTCCCTAGCTGCCCACTTCTGTGCTAGGCACCAGCAATCATGAAATGGGACCTAGCAACGCCAAAAGTATTCCACTGCAAGTAGAAAAATAGAGCTTAATAATTAAAATTATAGCAATAAAAATACAAAACCAATTACTGTGTTTAAGACCACTTTAGTTGTATACTCACAAAAACTATCCTGCATGCTTGAGTACTCCTTTATATTATTTGATTTGAGGAAAAATGAAAAAGCAAAACTGGAATCCTTGTGTAGAACTATGTATGATATTTTCTGCTAAGAAAAGTATCAGTTGAACCCACCTCAAAAGTCATTTCGAGGAGGTTTTTGGGAATCTGCATTACTCCTGTGTCTCCTAGCTCTCCTGATACACAGATCCAAGGGTTCGATGTGATGATCGCATTGCTCAGTTTTTTGATGGGGATGATCACTGACCTATATGGAATCACTGAAAGAACAATACTGAAGTTAATTAAATATTACAATAAAATACTCCTGATAATAAAGCAAGTATATATATTAATGACTTTGTTGCCTTTCACAGATAGTTTGCTCTTTATGATTTATCAATATGTACTTAAACAAAAAGCAGAGATCACCTCTTCCAGTCTAAAAAGATGAGGTCCAGTTTAAAAACCACAAATCCCAATACTTGTGTTGGTTTCTGTGCCATATATATATATCTCACCAGGTATGTATGGCATGCAGAGTATCACCATGGTGATATGCATAACCTCTACATTTATAAAAAAAAAAACAACAATCTCCGGCACTAATACCAGACCTGACGGCTATACAGAATTTTCATTAACGTTTTAAATGTTGTTCTAAAATCAAGTATACAAATGAACATGGTTACTGATATGGTTCATATGTAAAAGGGGGTGAATGACTTCTTGGGACAGTATCCCCTTGTTGCTAATTTTCTTGCACAATGTTTCAGAACGTTCCCATTCCAATTTTACAGCACAATATGCAAAGCCAAGAGTAGTAAAAACAATGCCATTCTGGACAAAACATAAAGTCTATAAACCACAATTTGGAAGGCTATTAAGGCCACTCAGGTACAAGAGGAGTCCCGGGGAAAGAAAGATGTGTGAAACCTTTTCCTTAGGGTCTTCAAAAGGCACACCACTAGATGTCACTGTCCTATCACTGTCTTTTGCTCAGAGTAGCAAGATAAAGTTAGAAACTGCACATTCCTTTCATCCTCTTTTAAAAATGGGGATGGCTCAAACACACTGGAGCATTTTTATCCCTCAGAGTCATATTTGTGTTTGTTTTTTTTTAAAGCAGGGTAGAATCAATTTTTGTTGGTATCTTTGGGATTTCTGCTCATTTAGTCAGAAGAAGAGGTATTAGAAGCCCTCCTTCAATGACCTATACATAGGATGATACATATCTATTGGACAAGGTGCCCAGATACAGCCTCAGAAAAATGAGATCATGGTTGAGTGCACTCTTAGATGAGGAAACTGAATGGGATAAATGGTTCATTTCCCTAATTTTACACAGACGACTTTCTTTATGTTGGGTGAATAACCTCCCTTTCGCCTTTTTATTTTGACCGAAGGAAAGGAAAATGTCAGAGGAAAGGCCGAACTTTCACGGTTTAGTAATCATCAGAATCAAATGGGTTTTGAAACTGAAAGCAGAAGAGGTTAGTGCAAGACTTTATTTTAGGTGCCAGAGGCTTCGCTCATTCCTTTCACTGAGAGGATTAGAAAAGCTACGAAAAAAAAAAGGGTTTAAGGTCAACAGTTCTGTGGCTGCAAAGGGACCACAGATGCACAACAGTGATTACATAAAGTATAAAAGGACTAATATTATTAAACTTAAAATATTTCTTTCATGAAGATCTTAATTCCTTGAAGTTACTTATATGAAATCTACAGATATGAGTAGGGTCTTAGGAGTCGTCCTACCTACCTCTGCTATTTCTTCTGTTTTAAAACTGTACATAACATCTTAGCTTTTTTGTTTAAAGATGTATTATTTGGAAGGATTAGAGGTGGTAGAGGGAGAGAGAATCTCAAGCAGACTCCCCACTGAGTGGGGAGCTGGACATGGGGCTCAATCTCACAACCCTGAGATCACGACCTGAGCTGAAATCAAAAGTCAGGTGCTTAACCAACTATGCCACCCAGGTGCTCCTAACATCTTAGCTTCTTATACCAGCAGTAATGTATTAAACTGATTGATGGTTTAGGTACTAATGGATAGTTGACAGATATTACTGGTTGGCCCAATACCCCAGTTTAGCTCCATTTTTCCTTGTCTGCCTCTATCAGAGACTAGAAAGCCAAAACCTACAAAATTTTGGCCAGTGAAATGTTATATTTAGTGGGATCTCTTAGAAAATCCTGTTTTTCTAGCACAAGTGCTGCTTTTTCCTCCTTGACATTTCTTCCTTCTTCCTGCTAGAAGATGGATTGAGAATAGCCATCTTGTGGCCATGAGGTGATGAGCACTCACTGAGGACTGTGTAGGGAGAGAGGAACACAGACAGACCCTGGTTCCGTGAACATACTGTAGACTATCTTGAAACTTATTATATAAGAAATATGAAACTACCAATTTGTTTAAAGCACCATTTTCCAAGTTTCTGATTCTTGTAGCTAAACACAATTCCTAACTCATACAAGTAAAATTTCTCCAAAGTGGGGAAGGGGAGCCACTGAACATAATAATTAGTATTGGTGAACAGAATAAATGCCCTAATTTGATTTTCTTTTCTTTTTTTTTTTAAAGATTTATTTATTTATGATATACATAGAGAGAGAGAGAGGCAGAGACACAGGCAGAGGGAAAAGCAGACTCCATGCCGGGAGCCCGATGCAGGACTCGATCCCGGGACCCCAGGATCGCGCCCTGGGCCAAAGGCAGGCGTGAAACCGCTGAGCCACCCAGGGATCCCCTGATTTTCTATCAAACACACATCTCCAGTCAGCATTTCCTCTCTCTACAGACCTACATTATTCAGTAAGGTCTTTCTGAATCATCCAAGTTTAATTATGTTCACATTACTATATGCTGATTTAAAAAATTTTATGTTTTATGTAAGATATTGGACCATTTAATAAAATATTCCTTCTTCTTCTTCTTCTTTCCTTTTTTAAAGTAAGCTTTAGGCCCAGCATGGGGCTTGAACTCATGACCTTGAGATCAAGAGTACCATGCTCCACTGACTGAGCCAGTCAGGTATCTCTAATCAAACATTCCTTTTTAATATTCATTCCATTTCCTACTGGAGACTAGGCTTCCTGGGAAGCAGAGAGAGTCAGAAATCAGCATAAGGGATGTTGTTCCTGGGAAGACCATATGCCTGCGAGAGAAGTTGAGCTTGTTGCAGTCCCAGTGAAGTCCTCAGTGGATCCCAAGGTTAAGTTCTCAAAAGCGCTTGGCAGTCCTAGGATGCTGGCTTGCCTTGCTAGGAGGGATCATCTTGGGCAGGGGTTCGGGGTGGTGGATAGTTTGTTCTGGTGAGGCACTCCCCACAGGGGCTGACAGCTGATGGCTGCCTTCCCACAGCACTCCCAGCTGCTG
This sequence comes from Canis lupus dingo, assembly GCF_003254725.2. NCBI lineage: Eukaryota > Metazoa > Chordata > Mammalia > Carnivora > Canidae > Canis > Canis lupus. The sequence goes on along the minus strand of NC_064269.1, from coordinate 17,404,367 downwards.
GGGCACAACCTTCATTCCTCAATAGAGGTCTGGAGCCTGCCTCACTCACAGTGTCTATCTCACTGTACTATCATATATCTCACTTTTAAAAACATAAACTCTATTCCATTAGTCGCCTGAGCAACTCTTCACTTAGTAGCCAGTTCTCCAGACTTACTGATAGTGGTGAACACACTGGTGAAGCAGAAGTAGTCAACAGCATTGAGGGAAAGAAGATGGTAAAGAAACTGCTCTCTTTCTTCTTCACAACGTAGAAAAGCATAACGCTTATAAAGCTTCCTAGGAATGAGTACAAAATAATAGTATATTTTTCTTGCTTTTCATTATGCTTGCACTAAAAACAAATACTTAGTAAAAGCCAAATACATTAATTTTACTTTTGGGACTCAGTCCTAAGAATATAATATGAAATATGGGCAAGGTTTACTCATAGATATCCACTAAAATGTTATTTGTAAATGGAAAAATATATCATGATACATGCATACACTGGAATACTGTATGAGCATTAAAAATAAAGTTTAGGAAAAGTTTTAATAACAACAAAACTACTATTAAAAATAGTAATTTTTATTAAGCACTTACATTTAAGCACTTTCCAAGTGTTTTATAGTTATCCATACATTTAATTCTCATGATTACCCTATGAAGTATCAGTCTATTAGCATTTTCATTTTATAAATTAGGAAAACAGAGATACAAAAAAGTTAAGTATCTTGTCCAAAGTCATTCAAATAGTAAATAACAAAGGCAGTATTTGAACAAAGGCATTCAGTCTTCAGAGCTTGAACTCTTATGATATAATGAAATGTTTATAATACACTAAGCTAAAAAAAAGGATGATACTCGGGAGCCCAGCTGGCTCAGTCAGTGGAGCATGCAACTCTCAATCTCAGGGTTATGAGTTCGAGCCCCATGTTGGGTATAGAGATTACTTATAAATAAAATCTTAAAAAATAATAAAGTATGATACTGAATTGTAAATCAATATAATCTTAACTAAGAGAGCATGCATAGAAGAAAGTACAGAAGAAAATATCTGAGATATTTACTATTTACCTTTATGTAACAGGATTTTTTTCTTATGCATATATGTATCTGTAAACTCTGTGCCACACATGGGGCTTGAACTCATGACTTCTAGATTAAGAGTCGCATGGCTCTGCCTACGAAGCCAGCCAGGCACCTCCAGGTGCCCAACAATTATGCAGAAGGATTTTAAGTGATTATTATAATTTTCTTCTACTTTGGCCACAGTGGCCATGAATGGCTTATAATAGGCAGGGATGGGTAAGGGGAGTAACCAGTTTCAGAGAACAAGATCAGATTCATAGGCTATATTTCACTTTGCATTTTTTATCAAACTCTTTGGACATTAAAATGCTTCGGGGGTAAGCAACCCAATGTGTTATGATGATGAGACTGCAACACACTATCAAGTTTGAGATCTTTGCTGAATTTTTTGCATAGCTTTGCTCTAAAGACCTAAGTCTTCAGCCTTCAAACTAGCTCTTATATATTATGTAGATGATGCATTTCATCAAAGAGTATTTCTTGATGGAGTAGAGAGAAACCTATCAAACAGTTAGCAATGAACTAACATGCACTTGATTGCTTTCCTGGCTCTGACCTATTGAATGTAAACATTGGTAAGACTCTCAGAAGAAACATATTAAGGCGGACTTTTTCTTTCTTTCTTTCTTTTTTTTTTGCTACTTAAAGTTTTGTTGTGATCTTTACAATATTATATGAGGTTTACATATATTCAAACTATCTTTTGGATGTTACTGTCAGCCTGTGTTAGTTTTTTTTCTGGTTGAGAACAGAGCAATCTGGCCTTCGGATGTCAAGTTCGGTGTGTCCTCACAGGTAAAATCAAATACTATGTCAAACAACAGATGTTCCAAAGCACATGCCTGTTAGAAAGGAAGAATGCACATGCACAGGAATCAGCAATTCGTGAAGAAGCCAGTTTGCCAGCTTATGCAATTTACTTTGCAGACACACAAGTCACAGAAGAAAAAATTTCTAAGAGGCTATCTCTTACTTGGTGAGTAGCTGGTTGGAGAGCAACTGCTTGAGATGCTGTGACAAGAGCTTCTTTTCTAGAGATAGTCTTATCCATGCTCGAGCTCGTCCGACGTCAGTCTTGATCTCACTCATGTTCTGAATATGCCTACAGAACAGTAGCAACAGCAGAGATGTAGATCCTAAGATCTTGGGCTGGAAAAGAACTAAAGCATTACAGCACTTTGTGCAGAACACTTCTTTCATACTTAGCAGAAGTGTGAACGGGTGATTCACACTTTATGCTGATTAAACCCTTCAAAGGGTCCATCTGAATCATGAATTCAGTTCCACATCAGAATCACCATTATAACACAAGTACAGAGGCAACACCCTCAGATAAAGCATTTAACACTTGTTTCTTCTTTCAGATTTTATAATGGTCTTGTTTCAGCCTCATGGATACCTGAAATCTGGCAGCTGGTTATTCCTGACCCTCAGGAAAATAAAAGTAACAAAACACCTAATATTTAAGTTTTTATTCACAATAATGGTCTAGGTTTGACTAAATAGCTGTCACAACTTTAATACACTATATTATAGAGATAGGCTTTACTCCACTTATAAAATTCAAAATTCTTTTTTTTTTTTTTTAAGATTTTATTTGACAGAGAAAGAGAGCATATGAGTGAGGGCACAAGTAGGAGGAGGGGCAGAGGGAGAAGGAGGTTCTCCACAGAGCAGGAGGATGCAGATGTGGTGCTCATCTCAGGACCCTGGGGCCATGACCTGAGCTGAAGGCAGATGCTTAATTGCCTGAGCCACATAGGTGCCCCAAATATTTTATTTTTAAGTAATTTCTACACCTAACATGGGACTCAAACTCATAACCCTGAGATCAAGAATTGCATGCTTGATCAACCAACCGAGCCAGCCAGGGATCCCTCTTTCTTTCTTTTATCCTTTCCCTTTTTCCTTTCCTTTTTTTCTCTTAATCCCTGGATCTGAAGATTTAGGTCCTTAAGCTTCAGTGCTGATACATGATCAAAGACTTGATAAACAAGATATAAAGCATTATATCACATTACACAGACACATTGAAGAGGTGGCTTAAAAATAAGTCAGAATGACGAGTTAAAAGCCATTTTTGTAGGGCTTAGCTAACCTCACCTTATTCTAAGAATTTTTTCAGAATTTTTGACACACTTATTTTATCTTTAAAGGACTAATACCAGTATACATGGTCATGAATGGAGAAAGCTGTCATGAGGCAAGCTCTCCCTCTTAGACTCTAGTTCTTACTGATGGTGCTGGCAGTGGTGGGACACTTGACAACCCAATCTGGCACCCCCAGTAAAGCCTATGAAGTAGCACTGGCTCTTCTGCTACCCTGCTAACATTTCCCAAATGATGACACAGTTGACTAAAAGCAACAAAGGGAAAATGGTCAGGCATTTACCACTTAGAGTTCAACAGTATTTAAAAGGTACCCTGTGAGTGCAGTGCCAAGTCAGAGCTCACATAATTGAGGAATACCAAATTGATTCAAAGTGTATTCACTGAAAATGAATCTATAATTGGTCTGATAAGCACTTATGTTGTATAATCTTTTCTTCAGTATTCTTTTACTCTAAAACAGTAAAATCAGGGTACCTGTGTGGCTTAGTTGGTTGAGCATCTGACTCTTTGGCTCGGGTTGTGATCTCAGAGTCCTGAGATTGAGCCCCAGGTCTGCTCTGCACTGGGTGTGGAGCCTGTTTAACAATCTCTCTATCTCTGCCCCTACCCTCACCTCTCTTTCAAAAACAACAAAAACCCAGTAAAATCTACTGAAGTAAGTTTTATGTTTGCCTTAAACAACTATCTGGAGACATCATGATAGGTAAGAATGACAAAGTGAAAAATAATTATAATTTGAAGAAACAATCTGTCTATGGTTAAGGAAAATGAGAAAGACTGGAATACATAATGTACAGTCTATTTTAGGTAGCAATCAGCATCCCCATCATAAAATTATTTGTGCTAGTTGTTTTTGTTTGTTTGTTTGTTTTTGTTTTTGCAAAGAGGCATGAGAATTGGGAGATGAAGCCTCCAGACTCTTCTCCTCAAACCCATCTTATTTACTGGTACCAGGAAAGTAACTAAAATATTGTCTCCTCAATATAATTCCTTTGTTCCAGAACCTTCAAAAACTCACAAGATACACCGCCTGCACTATGCAGGATCAACACTCAAGACTTACTACCCCTCAGCCTCAACATATTTTTTTTTTTTAAAGATTTTATTTATTTATTCATGAGAGACACACAGAGAAGCAGGCTCCATGCAGGGAGCCTGACACGGGACTTGATCCTGAGATCCCAGGATCAAGTGCGGAGCCGAAGGCGGCTGTTCAACCCCTGAGCCACCCAGGCATCCCTCAACAATCTTCCTATTCAAAAAAATTCCATTCCAGACAGCTGACTCATAAGATTGCATTCCACTACCTGAAGTACTTTCTTCTTGTTTCCCTACTTGATTATATTGGTGTTTCAGATCTCAGTTTCTTCTAGATATCTTTCCATGACCATGACAGCATTCAATGACCTCTTCAATTTATGAAATTCTGTAGTCTAATTTACATTTGCCATGTACTGCTTATTTCTTTTACTATTTTTCTCTTGGAATACACTTTTCTCAGCTTGTAAAAGCTCCCTGGGAAAAGGATCCCATTATTCCTTAGCAGCCTTGCAGCCTTATTTGTAAGAGGGCCTAGCACATAATAGGAGCTCAAAAACTGTAGCTTTGTAAATCCGTATCTAACTTTATGCTTTAAAACAATTTATAGGGATCCCTGGGTGGCGCAGCAGTTTGGCGCCTGCCTTTGGCCCAGGGCGTGATCCTGGAGACCCTGGATTGAATCCCACGTCGGGCTCCCGGTGCATGGAGCCTGCTTCTCCCTCTGCCTGTGTCTCTGCTTCTCTCTCTCTCTCTCTCTCTCTGTGACTATCATAAATAAATAAAAATTAAAAAAAAAATAATAAAAAAAATAAAAAATAAAAAAATAAAACAATTTATATGTGTTATTAAATTGTAACCCAAATCTATTAAAAACTTGCTGTGCAGTTATACCATCTGAATCTGCCTTTAACTAGAATAATTTATTATAGATAACTATAATCGAATTCAATATATTAGTATACAAGTATTAACTTCCTGTTAATTCACAGAAAAGCATATATGGTATGGCTTAAATAACTTATTTACCTGATTTATTTCTTTTTAAAAATTATTATTTTTTAAATATTTTATTTATTTATTCATGAGACAGAGAGAGAAGCACAGACACAGGCAGAAGGAGAAGCAGGCTCCACGTAGGAAGCCCGATGCGGAACTTGATCCCGGGACTCCAGGATCACGCCCTGGGTCAAAGGCAGGCACTAAACTGCTGAGCCACCCAGGGATCCCTACTTGATTTATTTCTAACCCTGCTACAAAACTTTCTAATTAAAAATAGTTTCTAGGTACTTTGTCTTATCTGATTATCACAAAAACTAGTAAGAGGGAGATCATCATTATTTCACTTTAAGAATGAGAAAACAGAGTAATTGAGACTAAGTGATCCACTCAAGGTCACAGAAATAATATGTATTATTCTAGAGATGTCATCCATCTTCTACCAGTTACTTTTTCCTCACACTCACATTCTTGGAGAAGTTCCCCTTCCATACCCAGAAGACACAACTCTATTTACCACCATGACCTATGGCCCCATGATCTTAATCCTTTAGCTAGAATGGACTGAATAAGAGGATCTGATCTGAGCCCACTAGATTTTCTCTCAGAAACTAGGCATTAGTATACTGGAAGAAAACCAAGTTAGTTTTTGTTAAGTGCTAAAAATAAGAAATGTTGTTAGAGCCAGGGCTTGGACAAGCATATGCACAATAAAACAGAAAGAAAGGGGAAGGGAGGGGAAGAACAGATGTGAAGGGATAAATAGTGACAATTTGCTTCCAGTGAGACAATGAGAGTAATCTGTGACAAGACTGTTAGGAGCTACAGTTCCTGTTCCTGGGTTCTGGAAGACACGCTCATGTATCTTCAATAAATTCATCCTTTTTTACTGAAGTGGGTTTGAATGGGCTGTTCCCTAAAACCAAAAGGTTTCTAAGAGTTGTAGCATCTCTAAATTTGGAGTTACATTTCCTGAATCCAAAACCAATGCTTACCTCACTGTATCATTAACAAAACCCAGTATTATGCATTCATTCATCCACTTAAGCAAGTATTATTTAGTAGAGAAATCTAATAAATTAGATTAGCCAATTTTAGTTTAAGTTCATATTCTGTACAGACATAAAAATTCCTCAAAATATTTCTTCCCAGGGTAACAAAATCAATCATAATAACTTAATTTTACTGTAGAATAAAGCCAGATGCTCATAAGCACATTATTAGTGCACACATTATTAGTAAAAAGGTGGAACTAGCAACTTTACCCTTAGGTAATTGATTTCCATCTTTATAAAAGGAATTTTTCTAGGATTTACTTAGCATCCTGTTCATTTGTTTACATAGAATACCTAGACTTGGATTACAGTATTCAGTCTCCTTGGTCATGTGATGTTCTACTGTGCCCCTCAACCTGAATTACATTGCCATTAAGAATAAAAGTTCTGTTTGATGACATGTATGTACATGGCTACTCTGGAAAGAAACTGTAATATTGGCAACATCATGATAATCTCCTTTAAATGTAGATAATCTTTACAATTATTTACTATCCCCAGCCTTTCTCTATGGAACAAAAAAATCATTCTATAACTGACAGTTTTGTGATAGTTGGCATCTAAAAAGGTCTTGGGGAGTTGTCTAAGATTCTAATACAAAGGGGACAGCCTTTATGTATATCTGTCCTAGACTCAAAGCTAAGTGAGCAATCTGGTGCCGAGACTCTTGACAACTATGAGGACTCAAAGTGCCAGCGCATTTTTGCCTCAAGAGATAAACCTAGAAAGATAGGAGGTACCAACAGAGACATATGCTCAAAAGACAACACTGACTCAGAAAGGTACACTAATCTTGGAAAGTTTTTTCTTAAATTGTCTGGACTGAAAAAAATCGACGTTTAGGATATCACTTGGGTGTTTTCTTGAAGGAAAAACATATATATCAGTATCCAGGTAATGATTAAGGACTAAAATGAAGCACTTGTCAAAAACCTGGTAATAGGAAAATAATCCTGTCCACTGGGAATTAAAACTCTGAAGTAAACAGATCTTGAATAAGAAAAACAATATATAAAATATCATCTTAAATGGGGAGAATGGAAGCAGAGAAAAGGGAGAAACAACCACGGACAGTGTTTTCTTCACGGCTTCTTGAGGTATCAGTCCCATGAACATGAGGATCACTAGTGCAGAGCTGGGTGATTAGGCTTTCACATCTCTGCTTCTGAAGATAGCAGTCTTCTGATTTTTATCTAGCTTCCAGGTAGAGAACATCCATATCAGTGAAAGAATATCAAGTCACCTGGTTAGGGAAATAATGTTTTGGTTTCATTGGCTTCCTGTGATTCTCTCTTACCTGGTCATAGATGTGACCAGAGTTGACAGATGACTGAACTCTAGCCCCTTACTTTTACATCTCTCTTAGGTATTTGAAGGAAATGTCTTAGTAGGACTCAGTATCTTAGAGTCTGACTATTTTGACTTACTAATTATTTGGTTTCTGAGCTCAGAAAGCTGAAGAGACTCTACCATATGGTCTATGAAGACCTGGAAAGAGTGCTGCTATGTATACCAAAAGAAACTGGAAGTCACACCCATCAGAATGGCTATTGTCAAAAAAATCCAGAAAATAACAAGTGCAGGTGAGGAGGTGGAAAAATTGAACCCTTGTGCATTGCTGGTAGGAATGTAAAGTGGTACAGCTGCTGTGGAAAAAGAGTATGGTGGTTCTTCAAAAAATTAAACATGGAATTACTACATGACCAGGTAATTTCACTTCTGGGTATTTACCCAAAAAAACTAAAAGCAGGGACTTGAACAGATACGTGTATACTCATATTCACAGTATTCACAATAGCCAAAAGATAGAAACAACCCAAATGTCTACTGATAGATAATGGATTACACACACACACACACACACACACATATATATATATACACACATACATATATATGATGGAATTCTTACCCAAAAAAGGAAATTCTGACACATACTACATCATGGATAAACATTACAAACATCTGATAACGAACATTTAAAAAAGTACAATACTAAGTGAAACAAACCAGATACAAAAAGCATGGCTCCACTTAAATGAGCTATCTAAAATAGTCAAATTCACAGAGACAAAAAACCAAACAGTAGGTACTAGTAGCTGGGGGAGAAGGGAGAAAGGGGAATTATTGTTTAATGGACACGGAATTTCAGTTTGGGATGACATAAGAGTTCTGGAGATGGGCAGCCCTGGTGGCTCAGCGGTTTAGCGCTGCTTCAGCCCAGGGCCTGATCCTGGAGACCCGATATCAAGTCCCATGTCAGGCTCCCTGTGTGGAACCTGCTTCTCCTCCCTCTGCCTGTGTGTGTGTCTCTCTCTCTCTGTGTGTCTCTCATAAATAAATAAAATCTTAAAAAAAAAAAACAAAACAAAACACCAAAAGAGTTCTGGAGATGGACAGTGGTGATAGTCACACAATAATGTGAATGTACTTAATGGTAAGTTTTATTTTTATACATACATAATTATTATCTATGTATTTTTTCTTACAATTCAAAGCTAATATACAGTGTTGTATCAGTTTCAGGTGTACCCTATGATGATTCAGCAATTCTATACATTTCTTAGTGCTCATCATGATCAGTGTCCTCTTAATCCCCTTCACCTGTTTCACCCATCCTCTCATCCATCTTCCTTTGTTAACCATCTGTTCTCCATAGTTGAGTCTAGTTTTTTTTGGCTTGTCTCTTTTTTCCCCTTTTGTTCATGTTTTGTTTCTTAAATTTAACATATGAGTGAAATCCTATGGTATTTTTGTCTTTCTCTGACTGCCTTATTTTGCTTAGCATTGTACTCTTCTCTCTGTACTTGTTACAACTGGAAAAGTTTAATTCTTTTTTTTACCATTACCACAATTTTTAAAAAAAGGAGTGCCTGGGTGGCTCAGTTGGTCAAGCGTCCGCCTCTTGATTTTGGCTCTTCTCACGATCTCTGGGTCCTAGGATGGAGGCCTGTATCAGGCTCCCCACTCAGCAAGGAGTCTGCTTGTCTCCCTCTCCCTCTGCCTCTCCCCTGCTCACATATGTGCTTGTTCTTACTCTCTCAAATAAATACATCTTAAAAAAAAAAAAAAGCCACAGAAAGATGGTAGAATCTAAGTGGTGGGTATACTGTGTTCATTATAAAATCTGTTCTTTGTTGGATGGTTAAAATTGTTTTTGATAAAACGTTAGGGAAAAACCACGAGAAGTCTTTTCTTGGCAATGTCTTTCACCTTACTAAACACTTTTTGAAAGCAAATCAAACAATTTTTTTCTTTTTAAAGTAAACTCTATGCCCAACATGGGGCTCAAAGTCAGGACCCAAAATCAAGAGTTGAATGTTCTACTGAGTGAGCCAGCCAGGTACCCTGCTAACCAATCAAGTTTTATTAAAAACATCTAACATTTGGTCAAAACATCACTTGAGGATACTCATGGGTCTTCAGATTTTTTTATAAGACAAAGACTGAAAACTGAAAGCCAAAGTAACCCTTAAGTATTAAGTTCCACAGGACATCAATTTTTACATCTAGTTAGAAGGAGATCTGAGCTATGTTCAGGAAATCTTAGTTCTAGTTCCATTTCTGCTATAAATTGGCAATATGGTCTTAGACTTAACCTGCCTGGGCCTGAGATTCATATCCGTAAAAATAAGCTAAGAAGCAATATGACTTCTTCTATATTCTAAATTTTAATTGGTTAGTAAAATGTTTCTCAGCAATCAACCACCTTTCTAAAGCTTTGAAACTGTAACCAAAATAATTTAACAGCAGTTTGGCCAGTTGAATCAGGTAAAGATATAAAGATATATGCAAAAATGTTAGATGAGTGCATGCATGAGTGCACATGCACGCGTGTGCATGCACCCACACCCACACCCGTCATGAACACTCATGGAGCTTAAAATAGGCGAATCCTTCATTTAACAATTAATGGAGCACCAATTATGTGTTGGACTCCATTAACACTAGCAATTCAACAGTTTTACATGTCTGATAAATTGCCCTTGCTCATGAAATTTACAAATAATGTCAGAAAAGCAAACTCAGGGGATCCCTGGGTGGCTCAGTGGTTTAGTGCCTGCCTTTGGCCCAGGGCATGATCCTGGAGTCCCGGGATCGAGTCCCACGTCAGGCTCCCTTCATGGGGCCTGCGTCTCCCTCTGCTTGTATCTCTGCCTCTCTCTCTCTCTTTCTGTGTGTCTCCCATGAATAAATAAATAAAAAATCCTAAAAAACAAAAAACCAAACTCAACTGTTATGGGGGGGGGCGATTAAAATAGCGGTGTGAAAGAGAGAGACTGGGTAGCTGCTTCATAACAGGTGCTCTGGGCTGGCTTCTTGGAGGAAGCAACATTAGAACTAAGATGCAAATGCCAAGAAGGAGGTTTGGCCTGTGGAAATTCTTTTGGGGCAGGTATTAGAGGAAAGCTATCAGGTGAAGGGAACAAGTAGAAAAAGGCTCCAGGCCAGGAAGCAAGGAAGGCATGCTGGAGGAACCAAAGAAGTGGTAGGAGGTGGAAGAGTAGAAGATAACGCTGTGAGATCAAGTAGGCTCTGCCAAACAGAGCAAGGGATTTGGATTTTATTCTCTAAGATCACCATATTACCTATGGGGAGGGTGAATTACAGTAGGGCAAGCAATGAAAGATTGGAACCGTGATGTAATCCAGGTGAGAAATTATTGGGCTTAGATTAGAGAGGTGACAGTTCATTGATCAAACATTCAGTGGGAACAGGTGAGCAGCAGTGTACCAAGAATTGTACCCTCGAGGTACAAATAAGCTATCTATGCCTGTCTGTCTGTGTAACAGTTCCTATACATTTCCTTTTTACCAGACCTGGTTTAAACACACACATTAAACACAGTATATGTTTTATTTTTAAATAATTAGCCTCACAAAAATATTGTAAAAGAAGTATAGAGTGTTCCTGTATTCCCAGCTTCCCCTAATGTTAACATCGTACATAACCAAACTAGGATATGAATGTTTGTACAATACTATTAGCTGAACTACAGACTAATTCACCAGCTTTCCCTCTTACTTCCTTTTCTGTTCCAGAATCCAATGCAGGATCCCATATTGCATTTGCTTGTCATTTTAGTCTTCTCCAGTCCGTGATAGTTCCTTAGTCTTTCCCCATCTTTCATGACATTGACATTTTTTAAGAGTATTGGTCAATTATTTTGTAGAATGCCCCTTGGTTTGGATATTTCTGATGTAGTCTCATGATTAGATTGAAGTTATGACTAGAATTATGACAAGAATACTGCAGAAGTGATTTATTCTTTTTGGTGTATCATATCTGGGAGTACGTGGTGTCATGTCTTATTACGTTAAACTTTGATCACTTGGGTTTTTTTATTGTTGTTTTGTTTTGAAGATTTTATTTATTTATTTATGAGACACACACACACACACACACACACACACACACACACGGGCAGAGACACAAGCAGAGAGGGAGAAGCAGACTCTATGTAGGGAGCCCAATGTGGGACTCAATCCCAGAACTCCAGGATCATGCCCTGGGCCGAAGGCAGGTGCCAAACTGCTGAGCCACGCAGGTGTCCCTGATCACTTGGTTAAGGTGGTGTCTGCTGCTGGGTTTCTCTACTGTAAGATTATTTTTTCCCTTATAATTAATAAATTCTTGTGGGAAATATTTTGAGACCACACAAATGTCCTGGTTTCACTTTAAACCTTCATCCATAAATTTTTCTTTGTTTTACATTTATTAACTGGAAGGCTTCTGTACAAAAGAGCTATCCTGTTACTCCCATTTATTTACTTAGTTCTTTATATCATAATAGACTCATGGATATTTATTTTACTATATGCGATATACTCCAGCAGTACTACTGTTATTCTGTTGTTCAAACTGTTTCAGATTTGGCCACTGGGAGCTCTTTTAGGCTGGCTCTTGTGTCTTTATTGCATCATGTCCCTTTCTGAGTACTTACTGACTTTTTTGACACTAAAGATTCACTAGCTTCATCCTGTATTTTCCATTTCCCAGGCCTGGAATAAATCACTTCTCTAAGGATCTCCAATTTCTTTCACTGAAGGAAAGTATTTAGGAACCACTATGTGGGTGCTAGGTGAGCTCACTGCTATTTTGGGGTATTACTACTTTTAGGCCCTCTCAGTGGGAAGAGCTTGGAAATATATCAGTGAATGACAGGGGCAGGAAACTGGGGGAGAAGAAATGACTCAAAAGAAGTAGCACAAGGGAATTTTGGGATGATGGAACTGTTCTGTATCATGAGTGTGTGTTTGTGAAAATGCAAAACTACTGGTTTCTAGAATTTAGAAGTATTCTTTTTTTCCTTCACTCCCTTCAGTGTGGTTATATTATTCATTTGTAATACAGTTAGGTTCATTTGTGTTAAGTCTGTATTCCATTTTTGGCTCTCCTTATATTCTGGTTGTTTTTTTTTTTTGTTTTGTTTTGTTTGTTTTTAATATATATGCAATAAAATTCATACTTTCTTGGTTGTAGTTCTATCCATTTTCATTGGAGGAAGGTATTTAGTAACCAATATGCATAGAAATACACAAACACTGTGCCTATTTAGTAAACTTGCTTCTGTTTCTTATAGGGATATAGGTTAGTAATTCTGAAACTCTTATGGGTATACGAGGGTTGCACATATAAGGAAATATATTATAGATAATAAAAGCCAAGTTTTTTATGATTGGAGAGAGAAATTACAAATAAGAGAACAGATCCCTGTAGTATTGAATCGGAATCCTAAATATCCTTATGAATTCATGGTTTAAAAATAAATGTCTGTGTAGTATGTAAAAATATATATACACATATAAATAAAGTCAGAAGCAGAAATAAATATATATGTATGCACATGCTTGAGTAATAATACACATTTGTTTCTAGGCCTATTTTGGGTTCTTTTTACTTATTTATTCATGAGAGACACAGAGAGAGAGAGAGAGAGAGAAGAGAGGAGAGAGAGAGAGAGAGGCAGAGACACAGGCAGAGGGAGAAACAGGCTGCATGCAGGGAGCCTGACGTGGGACTCGATCCCAGGTCTCCAGGATCAGGTCCTGGGCTGAAGGCGGCGCTAAACCACTGAGCCACCCGGGCTGCCCTATTTTAGGTTCTTTACATTACCTCATTTTATTTTACAAAAGATTTATTTACTTGAAAGAGAGAGAAAGAAAAAGAGAGAGAGAGTGCATGTGCACAGATGGGGGAGGAAGAGAGGGGAGGGAGAGGGACAAGCAGACTCTGCACTGGGCCCCCACATGACCCTGAGATCATGATCTGAGCTGAAACCAAGAGTCAGACGCTTAAACAACTGTGCCACCCAGGTGCCCCTCACTAAATCTTTATACCAACATTTTGAAAGAAAGACTATTATTATCCCATTTTACAAGTGAGAAAACTGGGAGTATAAGTAATTGCCTGGGGCCATAGTAGTGCATGGCAGAGCTGAAACAGCAACCTCTGTAGGCAGCTATACCAAGCTGCCACTCTTAAAAGCTATGCTTTTCAGTTGCAAGTATCTAACAAACCAAATAAACTTCGATAATTAATATTACGAAAGCAATAAACCATAAAAGGAAAGTTAAGAGTTCTGAGGTTTAACATTGACTTTAAATCTACATATTTTAAGAGCTAAGTATTGTACCTAAAATATTTAAAAGACAAAAAGCATGTCTTCCTCATTCAGTAAATCTATTTTATATATCTCCATGCTTTCTAACAATTTCTAAGACCAAAAATTGCAAATGGTAATTCTCAGATTTGCATTTGCTTAAAATTAAACCTACCTGACAGTAATCTTTCTGCCAAGTAACCTGTCATCATTTGCAGTTTTTTTTTTTTTGGTCTGTGTCTGTGGGCAGCAAGTATTTAAGGAGGTTTTAAAAAACTGAACAAAAGAAATTATAAAATAATTTAGCTACTTTAAAACTCTTCTCAGTTCCATTTTCCCTTTGAATTTAATGTCAGGGAAAAAATAATAGTATAAAAACAAAATAAGCAAGATTACAAAAAATGTTTTCTTCAGAATATGTAAGCAAAAAATACACATAGTCATAATTAATTGAGCAATGTAAGTGAAAGCCATAAATATTTGACAATTATCTTCAAGTGCATATATGTGTGTATATATATATATATATATACCTCATGTCTTGGATAAGAGAGACCCTGAGTGTTGGCAACATAACTCCTGAGTCAGATTTTCTTCTTTCTGGTCCAAGGGCAACTATGTAAAAAAATATCAGCAAAGTATTAGAAAAATAATAGCAAGGACAAAAAAAATATCTACATGGTTCACATTCTATAAATAAATACTTTAAAATTACCTTGAAAAGAACAAATTTTAAAGACAACAGAAAAGCTCAAACTTTTCCCCCTGAATGTTGTTACTTTATTAATACAGTAAAACAGCTATTTTCTTTCTACTTAATCAGGGGCTGCATTTGGAAATTTAAAATGAATCATAAAAGCCCACTTAGCAAATAATGCAATGTGTGCAAATTTTGGCCATGAGGACCAGTCATTTTCTAAAGTTATTCATTCTAATAATCTCTGGGTAACTGCAAGAAAGCAATCATATAATTTCCTTATATTGTGAAAGAGTGTTTAAAATGGAAAATCTGAGTCTGGGCTCTCCAGCCTGGTAAATTTCTACTTCAAAGTTCAGAATCCAAAGTATAGAATAAACATCATGCAAAGTGAGTAATCTAAGTGGACATTCACAAGTATAATGTCTATGAGTCATTTTCTTTGGACCTTGAATGGTTAACATTTGTAAAAGGGAAGATTGTTCCCTTTTATAGCAATAACTAAGCAATCAATTGTTAGCTAACGTATAAAGTTGGAGTGCTCAATCTCATTTTAAATGAGATGGTGTGGAGTTCTGTATCTCTGTACTTTATCTCCATTTTCCTATCTGTAAATGAAAACTAAATTGCAACATCACACTTAACAAATACACTGTTAGCATTAGAATTTAAGAAGTAGGCTTTACTGTATATTAAACCCACATTTCTCAGTTTTTATTTTTTTTAAAGATTTTATTTATTTATTCAAGAGAGACACAGAGAGAGTCAGAGGGAGAAGCAAAGCTCCCCACAAGGGGCCTGATGCAGAACTCAATCCTGGACACTGGGATCACGCCCTGAGCCAAAGGCAGACGCTCAACTGCTGAGCCACCCAGGTATCCCACTTTCTCCCTCTACTTTAGAGGGGCTAGGGTATAGTGTGGAAACACACAGGTATGTTTAAAGCTGGCACTGTACATTCTGTTATATTAGGATCTGCACGTTTCTGCAGCTGGTGAAAAAGGCTAGGCTAATACTTGGCAGGTATGAATGAGTATGGACAGGGCTGCCAGGACAAAGAGACTGTGGCCAGGCCAACCTAAAGGCAGTTCTTTTGAGGGCCTTCCACACCAGGTGGGTGATAAATGGGCCATTTGTCAGGGCAGTTTCAGATGGAGTTTTCAATGGGTTATTAAAAGCACTGTTTTATCTTGATACCTAGGAGGTAACAGGCACCAAGGAAACTGTTCCAGAGATTTGCAGGGAATATGCTAGATTAATCTTCCTGTCTGAGACTTTCACCATTTAAAAAAAATATTTTTATTAATGAGACACAGAGAGAGAGAGAAAGGCAGAGATATAGGCAGAGGGAGAAGCAAGCTCCTTGCAGGGAGCCCGATTCAGGACTCGATCCCGGGACTCCAGGATCATGCCCTGGGCCAAGGCAGATGCTCAACTGCTGAGCCAGCCAGGTGTCCCAAGACTCTCACTATTTAAGTGTGTTAATGAAAGTACATCTCTCTGTTTGGATGAGAAAGTGAAATAGTTCAGAGAACACTTCTACACTCCAGATGATTAGATGGCATGAAAGAGGGCCGTATCAGTGATAATAGGTTGAAAGAGGGAAAAGAGAAAAAAAGATTATGAGGCAGGAGAAAGGAAGTGAAACCATAATCAGCAACTTGGCTAGAGGGAGACAAAACAACGAGAAGGAGTCGTGCCTCTGGAAGCAGCAGAGAGCAGGCAAGACACTTAATTGATAAAAGAGGAGGCTGACAATGAAAGAGCGGCAGCATCCATAAGAAGAGCATTCATAGACCTAAGCATTTTCTGGGAATTCTTTTTTTTTTTTTAAAGATTTTATTTATTTATTCATGAGAAAGAGAGAAGAGAGAGGAAGAGACACAGGCAGAGGGAGAAGCAGGCTCCATGCAGGGAGCCTGACATGGGACTTGATCCCAGGTCTCCAGGATCATGCCCTGGCCGATGGTGGTGCTAAACTGCTGAGCCACCCAGGCTGCCCTGGGAATTTTATTTTGGAACCCTATTTCCCCCATTCTTCCCTGATCAATGTCTCTTAAACATGTGATGTACTTTTTTCATGTCTCCTGCAACCTGTTAAAGGTCTTTAGCTCACCCTTTAACACTCCTCTATCTTTCTCCTTGTTTATAGCCTATTTATTAGCATTTTAGATTGGGAGCACTCTAGCCAGTAGTTAAGAACATGGCTTTCTCAAACTCTACAGATAACTTAGCAGCTCATTGACTTTGGTGAGCTGTTTAACCTCTTCATGGTCTATTTTCTCATCTGCAAATTGGAATCAGAATTAATACGTGCCTTATTCAAATAGATGCAAAAGCACTTAGAAAATAGTGCCTGGCACAAAGTAAGTTCTCAGTAAATAAAATGAAACTCAGTTTGCTTGCTTGCTTTATTTAAGATTTTATTTATTTATTCATGAGAGATAGAGAGAGAGAGAGAGAAGCAGAGACACAGGCAGAGGGAAAAGCAGGCTCCATGCAAGGAGCCCGATGTGGGACTCGATCCCGGGACTCCAGGATCACGCCCTAGGCCAAAGGCAGGGGCCAAACCGCTGAGCCATCCAGGGATCCCCGAAACTCAGCTTTAATTTTGTCTCTCTGTGAAATCTTTCCTGAATATGCTCTCTTTCCAAGGTACACTGTTAGAGGTTATTCTCTCTAACAGGACCTGTGAAACTGAACATCTAATATAAACTTAGCATAATTTAACCTTTCTCCTGCTATTAAACTATATGCCTCTTGAGGCTCAGTCACATCCTTTTTTAGAATACCCACAGGGCCTGGTGGAGGCTCCATACCACATATATGTCAACAAATATTCATGGAGGAAGATGAGACTATTTAGGGCCAGATGGCGGCAGAGCCTCAAATGACAAGTGAGAAATCTGTAGAATTCCTAGGAAGGGGGAGAGGATTCTGAAAAGAATGCTATGCTCCTGAGTGCTTTTTAGTTAAGTTATCAAACAGTGACAGTAAGATGGTATAAGAGAAATAAGGGAGATGAGCTAGAAGTTATTTCAAAGGCCAGTTTATGGATGAACTAAGACTGTGCCAGCCAGGGAGAACAAAGAGGATAAATACGTAGTGGGAAAAGACACAGAACTTCATGACTTGATTTAGAAAGTGAGCAAGACTCAAGAGTAAAAAAAAAATTAAGTATAAATATAAAATGATTTAATAAAAATAATCTCATTGAGTTATTACTTTCCTTTGGATTTGTTAATCTTAATGTTGCCAATGAAGAAAGTGAGGCTCAAAGAAGTGAAGAATCCTGTTCAATTGTATATACTCATCAAAAGGGGCAGAGTATTCTGATGTCATGTCCAGTGGGCTGTTAATATTATAAATGACTTTCTAGCTTCTAAACTTGAGAGAAGAGTCTGATGACATTAAATAACATGGAGAGAAGGGAGAAAGCCTAATAGGGACCGAGGGAGAGGTGCTGAGACAATTAGTTTGTTTTCAGATGTGCTGAATTTGAGGTCCCTCTGGGCCATTAGGATGGATGCATAGGAACTAGGGCCAGAGAAAGAGATTTGTGAATAATCTGCTAATCCGATAGCTGGAGTTTGACAGGGGAGTAGGCAATAGTAGTTATTATGATTTGAATTATGTCCCCCAAGAAGATGTAGAAGTTCTATCTCCCAGGACCTGTAAAACTTGACCTTATTTGGAAATAGGTTCTTTGTAGATGATCAAGTTAAGATGAGGTCATGAGGGTGTACCGTAATCCAATGTGACTGGTGACCTTATAAAAGGGAAATTTGGGTACAAAGATAGACATGAGTAGAGAAAAGACGATGTGAAGACATGTGGAATATGCCACTTAAAGCCCAAGACATTTCTGAGATGACCAGAAGCTAGGAGGGGGAGCGGAGGACAGGTTTTTCTTCACAACCCTCAGAAGAAACCACCCCTGCTGACACCTTGATTTTGGATTTCTAGCCTCCAGAACTGTGAAACAATAAATTTCTGTTGTGTAAGGCACCTAGTTTGTGGTACTTTAATACGACAGCCAGGAAAGCAATACAGTAGTTTATTAGTGACTTTGGAGGGAACAGTTCAGAAGCCTGTGAGCAGAAAGTATTTAATGCGTGAAGCCATACATTTCACCTAGAGATCTAAACTCTGAGAAGGTTTCCATGGAATCTACTCCAGAAGAGAAATTTATACACCACTTAAATGCAAGCATATATTACTATTTATTTCAACACACTCAAATATAATAGGCCACTTTCTCCTTCAACATAAACACTTGTAGACTTAATATTTAGCTGCAGAAACTCCTTTTGTGTATCTGCCTGAATCAAAGCTGCTACACAGTAAGTTTGCAGAGCAGAGACTGTATATATTGTTTTTATAGAATCATCTAGAGTCTACAGGCAAGTAAGCGATTAATAGAAAACTTTTTTTTTAAAGTGAGTTCTATACTCAATGTGGGGCTTCAACTCACAACCCTGAGATCAAGAGCTGCATACTCTCTACCAACTGCCTGGTGCCCCTAACAGAAAAAATGTATTAAAGATTTATTTGAGATGGAGAGAGCGAGCGAGAGATAGTGCAAGCATGTGTGTGCCTGAGCCTATGAACAGGGGGAAGGGCAGAGTGAGAGGGAGAAGTAAATTCTCTGCTGAGGAGGGAGCCCAAAGCAAGACTCTATCCCAGTACCCTGGGACCAAGACCTGAGCTGATGGCAGATGCTTAACTGACTGAGCCACACAAGCACCTCTTTAATAGAAAAATCTTGATGAAGATAATTGAAGAGTATCTCAAAATTCTTGAGCTAGACCCAGAATAACCATTTAAAAGCAGTATTTCCACTCTCTCCTGCATCTTCCTCCACTCCTTGCCAAGGAGTGATTTAAAAATCCACTTAAAATTTAGTGGATTTAATTGAAGTTAAATAAAATTTAGATAAAGTCTATTTTAAAAAATTAAGATAATCTACCCTGCTATGGTTTTCTTGCTAAGAAAGACTTTTTCCATTTGTCTACAACCCTTAAAATGTCTCTGACTCCTGTTTAGTGTTGCTTCTGAAGTAACAGTAATGATCTATCATCGAGTCTCATCCTGGTTGAATGTTAGTAACAGCCGTGTGTTCAAACCTACTGTGAATTTCTAAGTACATAGAGGATCTCCCCTTAATATGAGAATACAGACTGTTTACTGTCATTAATTAGGATGCTTAACAGTTGGTAAACAAGAGTATTTTTTGGGAAAAAAATCCACCCAGATTTAAAAGCAGAAAAGTCAATAACTGCTAATTTCCATATAATTAGAACACACTGCTTCTCGATAATGAAATATTTTATTTTCAAGTTAGTGTTTTTATATATATTTCACACTGTCATATTTTAAAATCCTAACTTCGTGGGCTGAATCATCAGAAGTGTTACAGCAATATTTATAATAAAACCCACCCTTCCTAACAGACAGTAAATTTGATTCCAAAAGCTTCATGGCTTACATTAATCCTACTTAGGACCAGTAAAATATTTAGCCTGTGTTCATACTTTGTGTGTGTTCACTGTTTTGTCACTAGCCTTTCATCAACACTTGACAGTGCAGCATAAATAGTGACTACATGAGGCTCTAACACATTTGATACTTCTTAGCCTTGACTTCAGAGTTTTGCTGGTCCTACTACTGGCCAATAAAAGGCCACTGCAAACAGCTGAGTCTCTGGTCGCTACCTCAACCACCCACCACTTGACCAGCCAAAGCCATGAAATTGCTGGTGTTGCCTGGCAGCTGCTCACTCTAACAGGTGGGCACATTCTCGCATGCTTCATTTGGCAAAAGAGCCAAATGTTTCCATCTCCCTGCCTTAACTAGGCTCAGTTTTCCAAAATTTCATCCTACAAATGGCTATTACTTCCTAGGAATTTATTTTTTCTAATTAGGGTAAGCTACCTTGGTTACGGTTTTATGATCCGAACAGCTAAATTTTCTATAAACGTAAGTAAATGACAGAGATAGGGCATACACCAATGCATTTTTACTTTTTTCAACAGAAAATGGGGCAAAGAGATGGATACTAGAAAATGCTTTTAAATTTAATCTCAATCTTTACAAATATAATTATATCTTAGGACATTAGGACCTTGATATTCTCTTTAGTGGAGCTCCAGGATAATCTAGTATCAAATTCACATTCCTAGTTGTCTCAGCAAATACATTTAAAAACGAGGTTTCCAACAATAAATACCATATTTAGGGTAGTATTGCAATGAGGGAATGGAAATAGGGTATGCTTCAATCATATTTGCAATACTTAAGCTGGTGGTTGGCTTATGAGTTTTTAAAAATATTTTAAAAAATATTTAAATATTTCTGAATATCTAAAATAACCCATTATTTTAGAAAAGGTTTCCAAATAGCTGATTCACTATAAAACATTTTATCTCTTATTAGCTTTCCACCATTACTACTGCTTTTTGTGAACTAGATGGTTATTTTATTTATTATTTTTTAAAGATTTTATATACTTGAGAGAGTGAGTGAGCGATCAAGAGAGCACAAGCTATGGAAAGGGAGAAGTAGGCTACCCGTCAAGCAGGGAGCCCGAGGTGGGGCTCGATCCCAGGCGCCAAAAGCAGTTGCTTAACCAACTGAGCCACCCAGACAACCCTAGATAGTTATTTTACATAAAGAAAAATACATAGAAGGCAGCACATCTAGAAACTCTATGTAACTCTAATTAGTAAAAGTATACTAACACTTCTAACATGTGATGTCTTAGGATAAATTGAAGAAATCTGACTCCTGAAGACTTTTGAGACATATACATACATGTTTTTTTCTGTGAAAGATTATTAATGATGGTTATAAAACCTCTTTAAGAAAAAAATCCAGTATATACTACACCTTAACACTGGTGAGAGTTAAGGTATACTTGTATGATCCTTTACAATTCATTAGGGGTTTCCACATGTTATCTTAACATCATAGTTTTACATAGCTTAATATTAGTTCCTTTATCCTGTGGATAAGGAAGCTGAAGATCAGAAAGGTCAAGGTCTCACAGCTAGTAAGTAATATTGCTTCTTCTACTTTATCTCACTACTGGCAAGATGGGTAAGTTTCAGCCTGAGAGAGAGGTAAAGACAAAGCCAAATGGTATTGATTCTTCACAGGTTCTACTGCTGCCAGTTCTGTAGAAATAATCAATGAACTCTCACCTGGCGATTCTGCAAGGTGCTCTTGCTTCTCTTCTCTGTCCTGAAACTGAATTAAATGTGACCACAAAGCTGATTTCCCCTGAAATTATAAGGTATAAAAAATTTTTCATTTTATAAGATATAATTAATCAAAAAATAATTTCTCATCAAAACCATTCACACTGAAATGGTCATTTTGAAGTCTGGAGATCCAAGCTCATCCATTCTTATCTGTGTGATATTCTGAGCAACTCACTTCATGTGAAATGGGTGTCATCCTTTGCCTCACTGGAAAGATTAATAGCAGCCTAGGGAAAGGCAGCTAAACAAAAGGCCAGAGTACAGGCACGGAGCTTTCTGACTTCAGCTAAGCTGGTACTTAGTTGTATATAATTAGGACGATCTACACTGGCCACACTAGTAACCACAGAATGAAAAGGCTCTAGCAGCACAGAATTTAATTGTGTACATCCATATACAAAATATATTTGGATGTACAGAATAGCAACTAGGGAAGAAAACTGGAGCCAGAGGAGAAGGAGCAAAGGGGAGGAAGAAAGAACATGCCCACAACAGAAGAAAAAAATCAGAATAGGAGATAAAGAGAAACAAAAGCAAAGAAACTACCTGAATTTTTCTACCCTGAATAACTACATAACTTAAAATGGTAAAGAACTGTTAATTCTGGCTAACAGATTTTTTTCCTGAACAGTGACGAAGGCAGACACTTAATGGAATCAAGAGGATATAACCTCTGCAGTAAATGTGCTGTTTTATCCTTTCCTGTTTACCATGAAAGAGCCCCAAACCACCTCTTAATCATGGGTTTTATTTTCTTTTTCTGGAATTAAAAAGCCTGTGGTGCATTTCTAGTCATCCTGTGACAAAGAACCATAACCTTTAATTTTTATATCGTTTTCTCCTTCTTTTCCTTTTTTTTTTTTTTAAAGATTTACTTATTTATTTTAGAGAGAGAAAGAAAGAGCATGGGAGAGAGGGGCAGAGGCAGAGCGAGAGAAAAACTCAAGCAGACTATGTACTGAGTATGGAGCCCAACTTGGGACTCAATCTCATGACCCTGAGATCATTGACCTGAGCTGAAATCAAGTCGGAAGCTCAACCAACTAAGCTACTAAGTGCCTCTCCTTGTACATTTCTGGGCAGCGTTCCTAATCAGCCATGTCACCAGGACCTCCTGAGATTATACCTGCTTGATCTGTAAGCCGTGGCTCCATATTCTTTCCAGTAGGTCACAGAGGCTGGCAATTAAGGTGTTCTCTTCTAAGCCAGTTATGTTTGCTTCTCCATGGCCCAGTTCCACTGCTTCATGTCCCATTTTCTCCACCAACATGCGTTTTGTCTGAAAGCATCATGTGTGAGTACAAGTGTTAACCCAGCAGTGAAGCCAAAATCCAACAAGTCAACCAACCACTAGATCAGAGACCTGGATTCCCTTCATTATACTACTTTTTTAAACATTTTATTTTTTAAATTTTAAAATTTTTTCTAAGATTTTATTTATATGACAGAGAGAGAGAGCGAGAGAGAGTGAGAGAGCAAGTGAGCACAAGCAGGGGGAGTGGTAGGCAGGAAGAAGCAGGCTCCCCACAGAGCAGGGAGC
This sequence comes from Canis lupus dingo, assembly GCF_003254725.2. NCBI lineage: Eukaryota > Metazoa > Chordata > Mammalia > Carnivora > Canidae > Canis > Canis lupus. The sequence continues at coordinate 17,380,987 of NC_064269.1, read as the reverse complement.
CTGATGTTCATCCCAGGACCCTGGGGTCACAACCCGAGCTGAAGGCAGATGCCCAGCTGACTGAGCCACTCAGGTACCCTAAACATTTTAAGAAATCTCTACACTCAACGTGGGGCTTGAACCTATAATCCCAAGATCAAGCACTGCATGCTCCATCAACTGAGCCAGCCAGGCATCCCTTTCATCATACTTCTAATTGTAGAATTTAATCACTCTGGGAAAAGTGTCTTAATTTCTGTGGTCAACTAACTACAGTAATATCATATACTTTTAGTATTTTGTTAGATAAATAGGGGGTCCACCAGAGGGAGATTAGGATACTATTTTATCTATCTATCTATCTATCTATCTATCTATCTATCTATCTATCTATCTATCTATCATCAATCATCTATCTTTTTGCCTCCCACAATACTATTTTAAAGTATCCCATGTAAACCCTTAGGATCGATTATCTTCGGATTACTATCTACAGTAACACTGGGGAATTACACTAGACCCATAAAATGTACTGTCAGAATCTGAAACCCATCCTGTTACAACTAACCCTCCACTGTCCCTGCATCTTGGCATACTGAAGATATCTGCAGTTAGTTTTGATTGCACTTACGCAAAAACCACAACACATATAGGCAGCTCCAAATTTTTTTAGAACTCCCTAACTGGTGAACCAGGACTCTTTTTTCCTTCCTCTTTTCCTCTTTTATCTTGTCTCTGCTCATGAGTATGTACCAGAAAATGGAAGGGAAGTGGAAATCAGCTTCAAGTAAATAATTCACCGCAGTCTTAGATGTACTTATAAAATGTAAAGTGAGAAAGAATCTAGTTGCTTTAGGTGGGGACCTTGTCTCTGATTCAACACTGTGTGCTGATGCTGAAAATAGTGCATTTATTGAATATACACAGAAGGTACTCAAGAAATGACTCAAATAAAAGGATGAAATTGGGATCCCTGGGTGGCTCAGTGTTTCAGCGCCTGCCTTCTGCCCAGGGCATGGTCCTGGAGTCCCAGGATCGAGTCCCACATCGGGCTCCTTGCATGGAGCGTGCTTCTCCCTCTGCCTGTGTCTCTGCCTGTCTCTCTCTGTGTCTCTCATGAATAAATAAATAAATCTTAAAAAAAAAAAAAGGATGAAATTACTGGCTAAAATGATGTTCTGAATCTTGTTAATTTGTATTACTACCTTTGATAAACATGGATATTTAAGAAGAGACTAGTGTGTGATATACACAAAACTACAACACAGCTAAGGTCTTCTTCCTTATGGGTATATGTACGTGTATGGACACGGACAATGTTCTTTTTTTTTTTTTTTTTTCGGACAATGTTCTATACAAAAAAATGTGTTGCCTTTCATATAAAATGACCACATTCCTGATGCAAGTTACTTCTTTTAAGTAGGCTCTACACACCCAATGTGAGGCTCAAACTCTTGAGATTAAGAGTCGCATGTTCTGGGCACCTGGGTGGCTCAGTCAGTTAAGTGTCTGACTGTTGATTTCAGCTTAGGTCATGATCTCAGTGTAGTGAGATCTAGCCCCAAGTCAGGCTCTGTGCTCAGTGAGAAGTCAGCTTGAAGTTTCTCTCCACCTGTGCAGCATGCACCCCCCATTCCCCCGCCCAAACTTTCTCTCTAAAAAACAAAACAAAATGAACAAAACCAGAGTCACATGCTCTACTGAATGAGCCAGCCAGGCATCCCACAGCTTTTAACTTACTTACTATCTGTTCATGCTAAAGAGGAAGACAGCAATGAAAAGACTGAAAAGGTGAGAAAAACTGCAGGGCTCCCATGTCACTGATTCTATGGGCAACATAGAACCCACAAAGGTTCATGAGCTCAGTAAAGAACTTATGAGGTTTATCCTCAGTTAAAGTTTTTCTCTAGGAAAGCTACAAGCTCAAATGGGAGTTGAGTGCACACTGTCTCACATCAGTGAGTAATACGTACCTTCATTCTACATTCTTTTAATAAGCCTTCTACAAATTTGCAGTTGGTTTGTGCAATCACTGCAGGCGAGAGGTCTGACAATTTGGGTTGCCTCAGGTTTTTTCCTAAACTTCGTGCCTCTTGCATATATTTCTAAAAATTAAAGAGTACTTTTAATACACAAATATCAGATATTCTCCTGACTTTTAACATTACACAAACAAGTGAGAAAAAACAAGATGCAAAAAAGGCTGTAAGTGTATTCATGCACTAGCAATTCAAGTTTTAGCACTACCAACAGGCAGAGGACAGTTTGTATTTCCCCCACTCCCCAGTTGTTAACTCCTGTGAAAATGAGGGCACTTGAAATCGTGTCAGGTTAAAACACATTCATAATAAGATGGAGCTCACCTCGTTTAATCTTTTTATTGGGAATACCCAAGGTTGTGATTAGTCAGGATCATGACAGGGATGAAAAAAATTTGGGTTTCTAAATTACGAATCCAAGGTTCTCCAAGAACTCAGATCACTGGTTTCTTCCTGTCCCACAGATCAAGATACTCAACATACTTCTAGTCTCTTGGACAATGCTCTTCAAACCAACCCTTTGTTCTAATCAAGTCACAACAGTAAAATCAGGAGCTCCAGAATCTGGTTGCAACTAACTTTATAACCTCAGGCATATTTGCTTATTTGTAAAACGGGCATAAAACACACTCTCCCACCTCACAAGAAAGACTATGAACTCACTCTGAACATGTTTGCTACATTCCCTCCCTTGCCTTGTTCCATAATCGAGAGAAAGCAGAGACATTATATTACTTTCAGAGATAGTGATAGCTCAGAGAGAAACCCAGAAACTCAGAGACCCAGTCCACTGCTCTTGAGCTTTAGTTAGTGAATGTCCGGGGGAAAAAATCACTACAGGTTATTATCACCGTACATCTGTTGTCTCTCTTCTTCCTGTGCCACATGCAAAAGCTCATCTAGATACTTATGTTTGCATCAGGACCATAAAGCAGAATCTCTAAAATGTCCAAGTGTCTTAGGGCCATATTTATAGAATGACTACTCTAAGTTATATAGTAAAACTAGCAGTTTGTTGAGGGGAGAGAGATTGTGAGCCAGCACATCCTCCCACACACACATATGTGAAATCTATCTTTACTATCTCAAGGGAAGAATTTTATATTATAAGGGAAAATGTGTAAACTCCTTTACATTCTCTAAATAAATGGGAGTTTGTACATTTACAGTATTTCCCCTTTGGAAGAAAACTGATCTGCTAAATCTTGTACAAATTTCTAAAAATCCCCACTGATTAGGGATTCAACTAATCAGTTTCCTGCTGTTGCATAAACAAAATAATCCGTTTCCTTTCCAGTGCAATCATTTTAAGGACAGATTTTTAAAAAATGAGTGCTGTAAGAATTCCTATAATACTTGTGTATGCATCTTTCTGCTTCAAATCTCTTTTGGGAGGGTCAAAGAAATAGGGAAAATTGAGAATGAAAGGTAACTATCACCTCTGGTATAAACAAATATTAACTGCCATGTGTTAAAGGGGTTGTTTCTCCTCAGCCTCAATTCCTCTACTTTAGGACTTATGCAAAGGCAGAGAGAACTACTAGGACTTAGTTCTCAGGAAAAAGTAAGGATCAAATTTAGCTTAGAAAGAAACATACTGGCTAGAAGAAAAGGAGTGAGAAACACAGGCAAGAGGCTAGGAATAGGTCCTGGCATTTCTCTTTCTTCTGATATATATCAACAATTAGATTTTAAGTCCATATTAGATTAAGAATTTAAGCACTGTTAAAGTTTACATTCTATTTTACAAATGAAAATAAGCTAGAATGGGGCTATCCTTTGGCCATATTTACCAAGCACACAGCACATACAGGGCAGTAAAATTATTAGCCAACGGCAAACTCCACAGGGCCAAGTCTCCTCTCGAGCAGCTCTGCTGAAGCCACAGAATGAGCAACATCCCTTGGATGTGCACATGAAGGATACAGGGTGTGTGTGCGTGTGCGTGTGGTGGGCATGAGGCCTTTCCTCACATCAAGAAGTGATGTTGCCTCTGTATATTGCAAAAATAGAGTACTTGCCTTAACGGTAAACAAGTGATGATAAAGATGTAATTTTCTTTGGGGCAGCTGGAGGAAAAGGTGTACTTTAAGGTGAAAAATGGAGAAGAAAGAGAAACCTTTCACAAGGAATGTTTTTGTAAGAAAGCCTATCTCACTACTAAAAGGAAGTGACCCTAGATTTCTATTATGTCTTTTTTCATTTCTGTCAAAGCCTCAAACTACAAATCAGGAGTCCTATGATACTCTTGCTCTCAGATAGCTGCTGATTGCAACCTGGTATACTGGGTTACTGGGAAGAGTATCAGTCAGTTTGGCTTTCAGCAGTCCTGGGCTATAGGCCCAGCTCTGCCTTTGGGTGTCCATTTAACTTTCGGCAAGTCTCTTGGACTTCATGTCACGTTGGACAAGGTGACTTCAAAGGTTCCTTTTAGAACTAAGATTCTATATTGATGACCTGATTTTCTAACCACATAAAATACAGACAATGAATAAAAGAAGTAAATTTCAAACTAAAAAAAAAAAACAACAACAATAATACCCCCCCCAAAAAAACAACCACAAAAAAACCAAAAAACATATCAGGAAGGGTTCACTAAAATACTGTGGAGATAAAACCCAGCCAAAAAAGAAAAGCTGTTCAAAAACAAATTATTTCTGTATTTCTGCAGATGTGTAAATAAAAGGAAGTTTGAGTATTTCTCCTTTGGAAGAACAACAACATGCTAGTCTGGCCCCTCTACAACTCCTCTCCCTTCACTTGCCAAAATACCACAAATTAGGAATTCAAATGATCAGTTTTACCTGTCAACTGTATAGAATTACTCATGTTAGCATACACCACCGTGAAAAGGTACCAAACACAGGAGGAAGTGGAGAGCAAAACGGAGAGGCTGACAGTTCACGTCACAAGGTGATGTGAGGCATTCTAGAGCTATGTGCGCACACACACACGTGGATAATTCAAGGAACACCAAAGAGAACTCAGGAACATCTGCAAAGCACTTTCAGGCAAAGAACATACCAGGCAGCACTCAGAGAAGGATTTTTTAGGAAGTCGTGCAGGAGGAGGTGGACCCTGATCCCACTCCCAGAATGCCATGGAGTTCTGACAGACCAAAAGTTCCCCGGAAGGCTAAGAGGATGGAGAAGTGCCAATGACAGAAAAGCAAAAAAGAAAAGGACAGGGAGAAAGAGACAAGCAAAACATGCATGCACATGATAAAGTCACAGCAAAAGGGGAGAGAAGAAAATATGGTAGCACAAAGAAAAGCACTGGACAGATTACACTTCAGTTTTTAAGAAAATGCTTAAAATCATAAATGTATGAACATTTCAACAAAAAAGCAATATATATTTGGAATGATGTTTTCTGCTTTATTTCTAAACATCTGAGTTTAGAAAACAGTTAACAGATGTTCTGACTGCAATTTTCTTTGATCACAATAATCAAACCTTATATAATTATTCAAATGTATAAATATGGTTTTATTTTCAAGTACTACAAATAAAGCATAAGGATTTTAATTAAAAAATAATTTCTAACACTTTAAAAATGGGTGTCAGCAAGCTTAGGATAAAGCACAAGCAAATACATTTTTACTAAGTATAAATTATGTTTGAAACTTTAAAAAAATCTGTTTCTTGTATATATTTTTTTTCCCATAAGAGACATATTGACCAAAACTTTATTGAAAACTTAACCTTTACTTGATGCACTATACAGGGAGATTTGCTTTAGAGCCTTATTTTAGGTATATTAAAATTACAAAAATGGGGAAAATGGTGTTTTCTGCTGTAAGTCAGTACAAAAATATTACTACTTTAAAATGAAACTGAACTTTTGTAAAAGAATGAGGAAGAACCTGCACAAGGACAACTGCTGGGCTGAGTTAGCTGAGTTGTGGCTCTTGTATGGAGGCATCCCAGAAAGGCAGCCCACATACCTCCCTCAGGTCGTTGTCCAATCCAATGTGCTCAGAATGTTGGCGAAGGCGGTCTTTCCTGCGCTGCGCCGTGGCACTCCGACTTACCCAGCGACTGGAAAGATAGCCATACCCAAGAAGGTGCAGGTTAAAACAAACAACTAAACCAAAAAAAAAAAAAAAAAAAAAAAAAAGTGACAACTTATCTTTAAACTAGAAAAAATGTACTGTTTAAAACAAAAGACTAACAATACTTGCTTTTCAATCAATTCTTTAAATATAGAACAGCTTTATTGTGATATAATTAAATACCAAACAATTCATCCACTTAAAGCATGTAAGTCAGTGGTTTTTATTATATTCAGACATGCAACCATCACTACAATCAATACTTTTTCAAAAATGAGGTTAAAAAAATACACAGTATCTCCTCATAATGATCATTTCCCGGACACCTGGGTGGCTCAGCGGTTGAGCGTCTGCCTTGGATCCCGGGGTCCAGGATCAAGTCCCACATCAGGCTCCTTGCAGGGAGACTGCTCCTCTCCCTGCCTCTATCTTTCATGAATGAATAGAATCTTAAAAAAAAAATTATTTTCTTTCCACTTTAGTGTCCAACAGAGCCACAAATCTGAATGAATACCATCCTCTTCTCTGTTCTATTTATGCAGATTAGTTATTTCTTTCAGGACTCCCCAAGAATCACTTTACCTGCCCTTGATCAACTCTCTCACATTCCCCTCAAAAAATGTTTCAAACCTTTCGCTTCATCAAGTGACTCCCCTCAACTGATGGCCCACCCTTGACTCCTTCCTGCCCTCTACTTAATGTATACACATAGATACCTCTCATCTTCCTTTAAATCAATCACAAAGTATAAAATGTATTGGTCATGGCTCAAAACTAATTCTGCCACCTAGAAGAAACTCCCTGACGCATTCTCTCTTGACTTCTTCAACCTGCTGCATTAATCATCTCTTTTTCTGTATCTTCAATTTTTCTCTCTCATCTGAATACTTCCCTTCAGCTGGTAAGCAGGTTGATCTCTCTCTTGGCTCTTGAAAGTTATACTTAGTTTCTTTCTTCACTCTTCTCATGAAAAAATTCTTAGCCTCAACTTTTTACCTTTGGATCTTCAGTTTATCTAAATCAGCTTCCCCTGACAATGCTCCTGAAGCCATTTACACCTCTAGCTGCCATATTCAGAGCAATCACTCAATTCTTTGCCAACCCAAACTCTCTGCTATACTTAGCACTACCTTACACCTCCAGCTACTTTCAACTATGTCTGTATTTCCAATGGGGTCAGTTCGGTCACATGTGAGCCTTTGTCCTGGTTTCCTCCCACTTCTGTTCTTCTTTCAGATAGCTTCAATGCACAAGAAAGTGTTGATTCCTCCAAATCTAAACTGTCTACCCCTCTTACACTCCCCATTTGTATTAGCTTTGTGTTGTATTTATCTCTATTTCCCACAAAATCCTCTCTACTATAAACTCTTGAAGGGCTGGTATCATGTCTGTCAGCTGTTTTTTTTTTTTTTTTAAACAATTTATTTATTTTAGAGAGGCGGAGAGAGCATAAGCAGGAGGGGCAGAGAAGGAAAGGGAGACTCTCAAGCCAACTCCTCACTGAGCACAGAGCCCCATACAGGGCTAGATCATGAATCTGAGATTAGGACCTGAACTGAAATCAAGAGTCGGGTACATAACTGACTGCACCGTCCAGGTGCCCGTCAGCTGTTTCACTGGCAGTCTGTACATCATCTGGCCCTTCTATGAATATACTCTAAATAAATAATCAGAGATTTAGTTCAATATTTAGGTTTATAGATGTTCCTCACAGCATGAATATAACAAAATTTACTTCCTTTATTCCAAGACTCACATTTTGGCTTCTAAATGTTCCTGAATTAGGATGTGTCTCTTTTTCCATATGCATGTTTAATGTATAATAGTTCCAAAAAGTTTTTGAGTTCATAGCAGGTCTTACAACCAAGTTACTCAAAATCAAGTAATTGTGTTCAAAACAATCTATATGTTCAACAGTAGGGGGTGCTATATAATGAAAGATACAGTCACAAAAAAAATCAAATTGCTAGGAATATTAATATGGGAGACTGTTGATGGTATAATAATGAGTGAAAAATCAAGATAGGGCAGCCTGGGTGGCTCAGCGGTTTAGTGCCGCCTTCAGTCCAGGTCGTGATCCTGGAGACCAGGGATCGAGTCCCATGTCGGGCTTCCTGCATGAAGCCTGTTTCTCCCTCTGCCTGTGTCTCTGCCTCTCTCTCTCTGTGTGTCTCTCATGAATAAACAAATAAAATCTTTAAAAAAAAAAAAAAGAAAAGAAGAATCAAGATAAAACACTGTATAAGTAATATGCTAATTTTGTTTTTAAAAGTGTGGACATGCACATCAGGATCCATGCGCATGGATGAGGAAGAGCCTAACAGCAAATCTTAACATCTCGTGGTGATGGCATTATGGGTGTTTTAAAATTTACCCTATCACTTTCAATTTTCTAATAAGCATATATTATTTTATACCAAACTATTTTAAAAATTCCTCAGATTTTGACTTATTATTCTCATGATTATGTAGTCATCACACTTAGTTCTAAGAATATCTACTCTTGAATATATTCTTGCCAGCACAGAGCCGTACACAATGTAAAAAATGAATTTATACTTTTGCCATTCAGGAAAAGTCATATTGTATTACTGGCAGTTCATTACTTTTAATTTTTTATTTAATAAAGTATGCAATTTACAAAAGCTTAAAATGAGAATACAGCTTTTTTCTTGCTTTTAAAATAGGGATCCCTGGGTGGCGCAGCGGTTTGGCGCCTGCCTTTGGCCCAGGGCGCGATCCTGGAGATCCGGGATCGAATCCCACGTCGGGCTCCCGGTGCATGGAGCCTGCTTCTCCCTCTTCCTGTGTCTCTGCCTCTCTCTCTCTCTGTGACTATCATAAATAAATAAAAGTTAAAAAAAAAATAAAATAATTTATGCATGCCTTTGGTTTCAAGTTTCTGAATCATCTCAGGCTACTAGAGAACACTGAATAATTATGATAAAAATGATAACGAGAAAGGTAGTCCCCTCTTAAAATAGTTAAGAAAAACAGGCTTATACTGGGACAACAAATACAAAGTCCTAGTGATAGATCTTTGAAGTGGAATCCTTGGAACTGTCCCTATAGCAAAGGATCAAAGTTAGACTATAAAACGATACAAATAGAACTGCAATGACTGAGAAAGATCCAGAAAAAACATATTAATACACTGACAAAGATTCTTTATATATTTTTTTTAAGATTTTATTTATTTATTCATGAGAGACATAAAGAGAGAGAGCAGAGACATGGGCAGAGGGAGGAGAAGGCTCCCTGCGGCGAGCCCGATGTGGGACTCATCCCCAGACCCGGGATCACACCCTGAGCTGAAGGCAGATGCTCAACTGTTGAGCCACCTAGGTGTCCCAAGATTCTTTGTTTGATCAAACTTTAGCTAGGCTCTTGAACTTTCTCCTAGGTCCATCTTTGCACTCCCTTATAAAATCCCATTTAACAAGAGCCTTGCTAAGTCCATCCCCCCTCCCCGCCCCAGTATATGATCATTCTCCATATCTGATCAGCTTCTACATCATTCATCACCTTCCACATGATGTCTGATCACTCAGGCCTACCTTCAGCAAGAATCCGGTTTGGGTGGTTTAGTCAAAATCCCCACCCCTCCTCCTTACCTTTGATGTTTCCTCTTAGTAATTTTCTCTCTATTCTGCTACTTGATTATAAATTCCTACTTATCCACATTATATTTGGAATAGAGTTCAATCTCAATCTCTTGCCCACTGCAATGGTCCCTACATGGCCTCCCTCGAATAAAGTCTGTGTTACCGTCTTCAAACAAGTGTCATGAATATTTTTTTCTTTAACAATTTTGGTTTCTTTTTTTCTTCTTTAACAACTTTGAAGTAGAATATAAACACAGGAAGATAAATTTTCATGATAAACAAAGGGGAAATATAGGTTAACAAACAAAATGTTCTTAAGAAATAGCCCTGTAGAAAAACATCAGTGAAAGACAGCAAAATTTGTTCAAGAATTTAAAAAACTAGGGTTCAAATAAATAGTAAAATTAGGAAACAGACTATAAGCACCAGCTAATGAACTTAAATAATAATTAAAGAGAAGGAATAGAATATAAGTGGCAGAACAGTTCCCTTGGCAGGCAAAAGTGGAAAAGGCTTTAGGTAAAGAAAAGGATAAATATTAACTTACATGATAAAACTAGCATCTTACTATACACTCTGTGGCACAAAATGTCCTATTTTATTTTCAAAACAGGAATGTAATCATCTGCTTAAGAAAATTACTATGAAATCTATACACTCTTGGTCTTATTAAGGAATTGCTTTTTTCATTATTCAGTCTCATTTACTAAGCATATTTTTACCAAAGATAATCACGTTTGCTAAAATAATAATGACTGCTTATTTGCTCTTGTTTTGTAAGCAGCATATGAAATTCTAAGACTTGATCAACCAATTTGCAGAGGCATGATTATACATCTCTTTATCCTGCAATGAGTTCTTAGGTCTTTTCCCTTTCAGACTACAATCTACCTGAAAATGTAATACTTGGGACTTAGTCTGGAAATAAGAGACCTTGGGATTGTATAGAAGATTATAAAAGCAAGAGGGCAGCCTGGGTGGCTCAGCGGTTTAGTGCCGCCTTTAGCCCAGGGCCTGATCCTGGAGACCCAGGATCGAATCCCACGTCAGGCTCCCTGCATGGAGCCTGCTTCTCCCTCTGCCTGTCTCTCTGCCTCTCTCTCTCTATTAATAAATAAATAAAATCTTAAAAAAAAAAAAGAAAACATGGCAGTAAAAATTGAAGTTGAACTCTTCCCTCCTTAAAACTCCCTACTTCCCTTTTCTTTTTCTTTTTTTTTTTCCTACTTCCCTTTTCTGCTTTATTTTTCTTTCTTTCTTTTTTTTTTTTTTGCTTTATTTTTCTTCACAAATCTTATCACTGATAGGTTACTTGTTTTACATATTAAGTTTCTTTGTTTGTTTCCTCTTCCTTAAAAGCAGGGATTTTTGTTATGTTCATTGCTCAACTCCCAGTGAACAGGGCACTGCCTCACATACAGTAGAAGTTCCATCAATATTTGCCAAAATGAACAAACGTACAATCTAATGTTATTAAAAGGAATTAAAACTCATTTAAATTAATAGTCTACTAATATGAAAGTAATTCAAACAATTAGGATATTTTACAAACAAAAAATAAGTAAATGGATGATTAGTTTGTTCTGATGGAAAATTCTCATTCACTTCTGAAAAACAGAACATTTTATATCTAGTACAATCATCTGGGAAGTTTGAACCTCCTAATGTTCAACATCTTTTAGCACACTTTTAAGGTCACAGTTTTAAAAAGTAGGAATAGGGGATCCCTGGGTGGCTCAGTGGTTTAGTGCCTGCCTTTGGCCCAGGGCGTGATCCTGGAGTCCCAGGATCAAGTCCCACATTGGGCTCCCTGCATGGAGCCTGCTTCTCCCTCCGCCTGTGTCTCTGTCTCTGTCTCTCTCTCTCTCCCTAATAAATACATTTAAAAAATAATAATTAAAAAAAAAAGTAGGAATAGCTCTTCAATGGAGGGTAAACTCCTACAAGTTAACTAAGATAAATAAGATAACATTTTCAGTCATCAGCTATTTACTTCTGTCTTGTGAGAGGCATATTAAATTATCTCTACAATCTTCCTTTCTAAGACCTTAGCATAAACACTTGCATTTTCTACAGGAGGGGAAGATTTCAATGTGAATACATAACTTTTCCACCTCTCTCGTGAAATCCTCCTCCATTACTGACTTCATTAAAGTTTAGACAATCTATTTAAATCAAAGCCTTTAAAGATCAATAATTCTGTTTTTAAAGATTTTTAAAATTATTAATTAGAGACAGAGAAAGAGAGGGAGAAGCAAGCTCCATGCAGGGAGCCTGACAGGGGACTCGATCCCAGGTCTCTAGGATCACACACTGGGCTGAAGGCAGCACTAAACTGCTAAGCCACCAGGGCTGCTCCTTTTTTTTTAAAGATTTTTAAAAGGATATTGGACTGAAAGTTTTCTAGAACTCCAGGCTTTATAAATGAGATATCATCAGGATGCCTGGGTGGCTCAGCAGTTGAGCATCTGTCTTTGGCTCAGGGCACCATCCCAGGATCTGGGATCAAGTCCCACACTGGGCTCCTTGTCAGGAGCCTGCTTCTCCCTCTGCCTGTGTCTCTGCCTCTCTCTGTGTCTCTCATAAATAAATAAATAAAATCTTAAAAAAAAAAAAAAGTCTTTAAAAAAAGAGAGATATCAAGAACATGGTACCTAGAGCAAGGAGACCTGAGTTCCACTCCTAACTTTGCCAGTAACCCAAGTTCAGACTCCTCTAACACATAAGGCCATTGTCTTCATGGTTAGGCTATTTGAACTCAACCACTGCTTCATGTAGTTCTTCACTAGGGAAGATGGTGCCTACAAATGTACCTTGCTCTGCAGAGTATTATCCTATCTTCTTTGGGGCCACCCCTCTTAATAGAGTCGTTTAAGGCAGACGTGAGGTATCTGAGGGCTCTTTCATTGCGGAAGATCTTGTTACATTGGGTACACAAAACAGAAGTGGCACTGAGTCACCTGAATTTTCAGAAGGCAAGTAGAGACTCAAAGAAGGGAATAAAAAAAGTAGAATTATGCCTTTTGACTTAAGTGGCCCAAACGAAGTCATATTAAGGTTCTTTTTTTTTTTTTAAAGATTTTATTTATTTATTCATGAGAGACAGAGAGAGAGAGAGAGAGAGAGAGAGAGAGAGAGAAAGGCAGACACAGGCAGAGGGAGAAGCAGGCTTCATGCAGAAAGCCCGACATGGGACTCAATCCCTGGTCTCCAGAATCAGACCCTGGGCCTAAGGAGGCGCTAAACTGCTGAGTCACTGGGCTGCCCCATATTAAGGTTCTTGAAAGGTAGCTTAAAAGTATGATGTTTCTTTCAGATGACTTGTAAAAGTATGTATTAAAAAATTTTGGTGCTTATCTTTCTTTCCCATAGTACACATGTATGTCCAATATTTTAGGCTATTCAAAATTTCTTGGGGGCAACCAAAGCAGTTTCCAACTCCAAAAGTAACAAAAGTCATTTGTCACCCTTGTTTTGAAGTAACTGAGCCAGACAATATATATACGTGGTATATCACTTAAGGGCCTGGGCTGGGCCTAGGTTTGAATTTTAGTTTCACCACTTCCTAGCTATGTGATCTTGGAGCAAGCTATTGAATTTCTCTGAACCTCATTCATAAAATGGATAAAGCAATATAGATTTTATATATAGGGATATGTTTGTAAAAATGAGCTAATGTACTCAGTGCAGTCTAGCAGAGAAGCCAGTGTAGAATCAGCTTAATATGAGCTATTAATATCAATAAAACATAACCACCCCTCTCCTGGAGTGAAGAGGTCTCCACTGGCAGGAAAGGTCTATTTGGAAGCAGACAACATGAAGGAAAGAAGAATAATTACTTGACAGAGGATGAAAATTTCTAAGTTTTCTGACTGAGATCTGTTAAGGGGTATATATTTATGATGATACAGAACTAGACTCTGAAAGGAAAAGAAGCAACAATGTAAATGGTACTGTAACTCTTTTTTTTTTTTTTTGGTACTGTAACTCTTTTCCTTAATCCACACCTATCACTTTTTCTCCTTTGATGCGTTTGTTATCACTATAGCTTTCTCCATTTGGAACTAAAATGAATCAATCATTTGACACATTTAAGAAACATATTTTAAGGAACACCTTTAGCTAGGAAAATGCTAACGGTTTCATTCCTTTCAGGTTATTAAAAATAGGGTATTAGCAGTACAAACACAAGAATACACAAGTATTACCACACGTACATGCACCCTAAGAAATCCCAAATACCACACTACCTAGCTTAGAATAGTGTTCATCAAATTAAATCAAGTGTTACCATCACATATTATATAGATAAAATTACTATGTTTTCCTTTTTCCTGACCAATAGAATCATAACGAACATCATAGGAAATAAAGAGGCAAATATCGGCACGCCTGGGTAGCTCAGTAGTTGAGCGTATGCCTTCAGCCCAGGGTGTGTTCCTGGAGTCCCAGGATCGGTCCTGCATCGGGCTCCCTGCATGGAGCCTGCTTCTTCCTCTGCCTGTGTACTCTGCCCCTCTCTGTGTCTCTCATGAATAAATAAATAAAATCTTAAAAAAAAAAAAAAGAGGCAAGAATCAAGAATTTGCAACACAGAAGTTAAGTAGTTCACCTGAAAAACAAACATCACACTTTTAAACCATCTTTCGAGAATCTTCACATTACTTATTTAGTTTGGGCCATTTAGGTCAAAAGACATAATTCTACCTCTTTTTTATTCCCCTCACTGATTCTCTACTTAGCTTCTAAAAATTTAGGTGGCTCAATGCCATTTCCATCTTGTGTATCCAATCTTTACCTCAGTCTTCCCTCCCATTTCTTTGCCACAGCATGGCTTTTTCCATTCCTCCTCTAGCCACTTTGGTAAGATGATAGGTGTTGTAGAATGTTAAAAGAATACTTTCAGGTGAGGGACGTGTGGGTGGCTCAGTGGTTCAGCGTCTGACTTTGGCTCAGGGCGTGAACCCTGGATCGGGGATCGAGTCCCACATTAGGCTCCCTGTGGGAAGCCTGCTTCTTTCTACTCCTGCCTATGTGTCTGTCTGCCTCTCTCTGTGTCTCTCACAAATAAATAAATAAAATCTTAAATTATTTTTCAGGTGAGAAAGGGGCAAATGATTCCAACTTGTCTAAGGTTCCTAAGCTGGTTAGTGGTTAAGAATAAATTCCAGAATTACTTATTTGATTCCAAGTTCTTTCTTTGAAACTTACAGTATTTCTCCTTTAATACCTTTGTGTCTTTTCTTTTTCTTAAAGATATATATATATATGTGTGTGTATATATATATATACACACACATATAATATATTTATTTATTTATTTTTGCGAGAGAGAGAGAGAGAGAGAGAGAGAGAGTGAGTGCCGGATAGAGCACACAGAGGGAGAAGAGGAAGGAGAAGCAGACTCCCTGCTGATCAAGGAGCCCAACATGGGCTTTCATCCCAGGATCCTGGGATCATGACCTGAGCTGAAGGCAGATGCTTAACCAACTGAGCCACCCAGACACCCCTCTTTGTGTCCTTTCTTGGAAAACCCTCCTTTATTTCTATTTCTCACTTGCTAGTTTTTTTTTTTTTTTTAATGGTGAAAAAAAATATCTATATTTAGATTTAGCCAGCTGGACTCAGTTTACATGATCCCAATTTTGTTGGCAACATCCAAAGCATCAGAGTCAGGAGCCAGTAGAACATATGTCTTCTTCTCTCCTGATCAGGGTGTTGATCTTGGCAAGTCAATGTTGTAGAGCTTCTTCACAGCCTGTTTGATCTGGTGCTATTGGCCTCGACATCCACAATGAACACAAGTGTGTAGCTGGCTTCTGTTTTCTTCACGGCTGACTCTGTAGTCAGGGGGAACTTGATGATGCCATGGTGATCAATCTTGTTTCTCCTGGAGGCACTCTTTAGAGGGTATTTGGGCTGCCTCTGGAGATGCAATGTCTTGGTCACAGGAATGTAAGTGACATACGGATCTTCTTTTTGTAAATGTGGATGCCTTTCAGCATCACTTTCTTGGCCTTGAAAGCCTTAGCTTTGTTTTTTGCTTTGGGAAGGGCAGGGGCTTCCTTCTTCACCTTTGGCACCATCTTTGCATAAAAATATTACTCACTTGTTAATTAAACACTATATTCACCTAAAGTTAAGAATTCCCCTAACCCAAATAATTCTTTCAATTCTAATCACATTTAGATATTTTCTAAATGGAATCATCTGTCATAAAAAATAACAGGGTTTATCTTTATTTTTTGATAATTTTTGCACTTGATTCTTAAAAAAAGGTGGTGTTCTAGGTTGAACTATGCCTACCTCTCTTCCCTCCATGACATGTTGAAGTCTTAAACTCAATACCTATGACCATGAGACCTTATTCGGTCTTTGGAAATGTCATCAAGTTAAGATGAGGTCATTAATATGGGGCCTAATCCAACAGGACTGGTGTCCTCATAAGAGGAGGACACTAGGACTCAGACATAGAGGGTTATGAAGACAGAGATAGAGACTAGAGTTAGCACTGTTAGAAGTCCAGGAATGCCTGAGGCCAGCAGAAGTTGAAGAAGCAAAGAAGGCTTCTCCCTTAAAGTTCTTGGAGGGAGAATGGCCCTGCCAATACCTTGATTTTGAATTTCCAGTTTCCAGAACTGTGAAAGAATAAATTTCTGTTATTTTAAAAGCTACTAAATTTGTAGTACTTTGTTACAGCAGTCCTAGGAAACTAATACAACAGTGAAAGTATACATTTTCTAATTCCATTAGACAGTATTAGCATTATATTTAAAGTGAAACTATTCCCAAGTGCACATTACTTTAACAAAGAAAAAAATCTCTAGTCTTTGGATTTTCCACATGATGGAATTAAAGTCAAATACTCACAGAATGACAATCCATATTCCAAATGGATTGATTTGAAGAAAGTGATCCAGATCGATAAGATATTTAATGACTTCAGTGCCCCATTCGAGCTGCACAGCATTGCACCCTTCTTATCCCTTCAACTCACTGCTCAAATGGAGAACATGCTTACTTGTTATTAGTTGGTCCTGTTGCCAAGACATCAGACTGTAACTTTGGAAAGAACCCTTGCTCATATTTGCCTTGACCGATTTTCATATCAAGCAGATGTGGATGGATTGCAGTGTGATCCATTTTCATTAGTCGCTGCTCAATTGATTGGGCTAAAAATTAAATTTATAACAAATTAGAGACATTTCATTGGCTAAACCTTAAAACAATGTTTCCTCCACTCATGCACCAATAAGGAACTCAATCTTTCTTACATTCTAAGATAGATTTTCATAAAAGCTCTTGAGAAATCAGTGTGATGTAAGTATAAAGAGGTTAATTTCAAGTGAATAGTAGATGACTAATTTTCATGGTATTTTCTGCCTCTGACAAAAGCATGGCAGCAGGGCTGAAAATCTACAGTACTGAAACAAGTTTCCCTTAAGTGGAATATCAGTATTTTAATACTTCAATATTAAATATTTAAGAAAAATATTTTCTTAATGAAAATATGGTTCTAAGTACAACTTCTAAGAAAATGATGGCAAATAAAATATTGGCTTTGAACTGAAAGGGAAGGAAAAGCAAGCACAGCAGCCTTATATTACTTTATTTCTTTGTATTGTATTAAGATTCATTAAATATTTCTAGTTCTCCATTTGTGAAAACAAGAAACTATAAAGTTTATTACTTCACTTTTAGCAACACATTCTCGTTAGTAGGAGTCACTTAGGAGTGTTTATTAGATCAAGAGGGGTAATGCAGAGAACAGTAAAATAAGCAGGCATTTAGAAAATGTCCAGAGGATAAGCAACTGACCTTCTGAAGAATAAAATAAGCCAATGTCAAAAGATAGGAATCATTCAATATTTCTATTTAAAACAACTTAAAGTAAGGAGGATATCTCAAAGACCCAAAAAATAGCAAACTATTTCTCTGGTAGAAAAATCAGTTCTTAAATGTTTTTATGAACTGAATTTTCAAGAGAAAAATGCATTTGTGAAGCAAGACTCTAGGTCTTTAATCCTTTGCCTACAGATTATTAAAAGGAGAGAACAAGCAGTAATTGTGGTGGTATGATAAACAGAACGCACTCTGGGAACTGCTAATCTTGAGATTTAAGAGAAGTAAAAGGTATTTTTATAAGTATTTCATGGAATAGTTTATTTTGCCCATTTCAATTATCAGCAGATTGAGTACTGCTGGTTATTCCTCATACATAGTTTTACAAACTTTCTTTTTGAGCAGAGAGGGGTCTGTCCATGACATATTCCACCCTTGTCAAAATAACATGTTTGATACCATTTGTGTGACATAAATGCTTCACCTAAGCCAGTTGCTTGTGCTTGATGACAGCATTTAGGGATGCTTTGCAGAAGTCCCTATTAGCTCCAATGACTTAAAATTCACAATATTAGATACCTACTTCAAATTTCCCTCATTTTTCCTTTATAATTCATATGAGCTTATCTAAAACTTCATGAATTTCATTTTATTTTTAATGTGTAACTTGTAACTTTTCTTAAAACACAGTCCATATGTTCTACGTTGGGCGAAAGAATGCCATGTTTTAACATGAAATGGTATTTAATTTCCAATGATGCCCTCTGGCTCTCCACAACCCTATCTATACTCTCAGCGCTTCCTAATATTTATAAAACACTTAATTAACAGATGGCTTAGGCAAAATAAAGCTTACATTCATGGCATGGAATCCTCTGAAGTCCCTGCCAATTTTTTGTTCCATGAAATACTACAAAATTCCATCTCTGCCAATGAATGGTTCTGTTCTCATGAAAGGAAGAAAAAAAGTAGCTTCAGTTTTTCCGCTGGATTTAAAATGACAGAGAAATCCATCTGATATGGAGTTATTCTCCTTTAGTAGGAAGATATTTAAAAACAAGAAACATGATTCACAATGAGTTATTTTGGGGTTTATACTGAAGATTGCCATAGGGAGCATAATGCAATGTTACTTTTCAGTAATTATACCACCCGTGAATACTGAACTTTCAGAAATTATTAAATGCCTGCTTTAAGAGGTCATGGGTCTGTTAGATCTTCAAGGGTTTGTGCCAATGCTCATTTTCTGTGATTGGTAAGAGAAAAGAAAAACTCTGTATTACTATCAACTTGTCTTTCTGCACAGAAATCATGAGGTTCTGGTGCCACAATATCAACAGCAGATAGCCTCTGCCTAAAGTGTTCACCTGCAAATTAAAGTTCTTTTTAGTTAGAGGCAAAACAAAAATAAAAGCAAAATAACAAAGGATGAACCCTCCCCCAAATCAATAAAAAACAACAAAACGCCCATCTTTATAGTTTTTGTTGGGGGGTGGGAGGAGGATAATTTTATCTGATGAAATCAGTAACTGCACCATTTATAGGGGATAGACAGAGCCAGCTGTCTCCTTTTACTTAAAAAAAAAAAAAAAAAGTCTTTGATAAATTAGGTTCCTGGGAGACTACTGCTTTTGCCTAATCTCATTTCCATATGTTAAACCTATAATGGTATATTTTCAAGAGTATTACATAATTTCTGTGATGACAGTGGGAATGTCAAACTTTTTGAGAAGCTGACAGAAAATATATTTTAATTGAAAAGATTTTCTGGAGGCACACAAATAAAGGAATCAGTGCTTAGCTCCATTAAAAAAATTCTGTCAGGAAGGGAGGAATGAAATTTTCTCAACAAGGCATTATATTATTCACATGGCTATTAAATCACTGAAAGTCATACAGTTCTCTGAACAGGCACAGACAATCTCATTCATTCCACTCCTTCAATTTCCAGAAACACAGAGGTAACTGCTACTTCCTGAAGAGGCTCCAAGGATCTACTCTACTAAGTGGGAATACACCAGAATGATGTTTCAGCTTATCAAAAAGACCTCTTAAGATTATATAAAGACATCATTTACATACTTCTTTCCTTAAATACGCTATAACTACAGCATCACCACTCCTGTGACTTTGATCTATTTAAATAAAGTAAGGAAGGCAAGCAAGGAGACAAAGCAAAGAAATTCTTTCTTGGGACGCCAGGGTGGCTCAGCGGTTGAGCGTCTGCCCTCGGCTCAGGGTGTGATCCTTGGAGTCCTGGGATAAAGTCCCACATTGGGCTCCCTGCATGGAGCCTGCTTTTCCCTCTGCCTGTGTCTCTGCCTCTTTCTCTCTCTGTGTGTCTCTCATGAATAAATAAATACAATCTTTAAAAAACAAAACAAAACTCTTTCTTGCCTCTTTTTGCACCAGAGGAAAGCTTGCTCTCAAATAGCTTCTATATTAGAAGGGGGAAAAAACTTTAAAAAGGGGGGTGGCACTCAGGTAATAGTTATCAGTTTATTTGGCAAAGACAGTGCTAGGAACAATGTACAAACGTCTAAAATTGTGTGGATTGGTACACTTCATATGTTTCTTTACTAAATAAAAATCTAATATAGTACTAATGCTTCAAGTGATAGAATTAGTCAAATCTGAGTTCAAATCATGCTCCACTAGCCTCTAGCTATGCAATCGTAAGCAAGTTACTTAATCTTTCAGCTTTCTCAACTGCAAAATAAGGATAGTAATAAAACGGAAGTAACTCTGTCCATACACACCCCCACTGTTAAGATCAAATGCAAAAATGCATGTAAAACATGTGGTATGATGTTTGGCTCAGTAAATACTGGCTATTAATAGGATTATTTATTTAACGGAGTTTATTACTGCCAGAGAAGACTAGTCAAGACTTTTGATTCTCTAAGGAGAAAACTGGTGTCAGGGTTGGGAAAGCTCTAATTTGAATACAAGAATCCAGAGATTGGGACGCCTGGATGGCTCAGTGGTTAAGCATCTGCCTTCGGCTCAGAGCATGATCCTGGGGTCCCAGGATTGAGTCCCGCATCGGGCTCCCTGCATGGAGCCTACTTCTCCCTCTGCCTAGGTCTCTGCCTCTCTCTGTCTCTCATGATTAATAAAATTAAAAAAAAAAAAAAAACCCACAAGAATCCAGAGGTTTAATTTCAATAAATGAAACTATTACAATTACTGGCACCATTAAAAAGTAAATATACTGTAATAGTTATATAAATTAGGCAGCATCTCAGATTTACTATTTTATTTATTATTTTAAAAAATATTTTATTTTTATTTTGAGAGAGGGAGAGAGAGAGAGAGAGGGAGAAAGAGCACAGAGGCAGAGGGAGAAGCAGACTCCTGTTGAGCAGGGAGCCCAAAGCAGGGCTTGATCCCAGGACCCCAAGATCATGACCTGAACTGAAGGCAGATGCTTAACCGACTAAGCCACCCAGGCATCCTGTCAGATTTATGATTTTAAATTAATACTTATCTTTCCTTTAATGAAGACAAAAGAAGTGAGAAATAAAAAGGCAACATGAGTAGCATGAAAGAAACGTACATTTTTCAATTAAGGCAATGAAAGAGAGTAAGACAAAAACCATAGCAACCTTATGGTTATATTCCATTCAATTTATTACTGTTTTTCCTCTTCTTACGCTCTCTTTCTTTCTTTCCTTTCTGGAGGGGGTGAGGGGCAAAGGGAGTAGGAGAGAGAGAAAATCTAAAGCAGGCTCCATGCCCAGCACAGAGCTGGATGAGGGACTTGATTTCACAAACCTGAGATCATGACCTGAGCTAAAATCAAGAGTTGCTTAACGGAGCAACCCAGGTGCCCCTGTTTCTCCTCTTCTAAGGAAGGGGAATGTTAAGTAGGAATGGAATGGACATTAACTCATGGAAACAGAAAGAAACAAACCTAGAAAGCACTTGATATAGTACAAAGAATTAACCATTAAGTCAAAAACTGAAAGCTAACTTTTGGTTTATTTTATTTTTTAAAGATTTTATTTATTTATTAATGAGAGACACAGAAAGAAAGAGGAAGAGACACAGGCAGAGGGAGAAGCAGGCTCCACGCAGGGAGCCCGACACGGGACTCAATCCCGGGACCCCAGGATCATGCCCTGAGCCGAAGGTGACGCTAAACCATTGGGCCACCGCGGCTGCCCTAAGTTTTGGTTTATAAGGCCAACAATGTGTAAAGAGAAATGATCATGGATTTTAAGTTAATTTTAAAAGGCAAGACAAATGTACCTGCTTCTTTTAAAGTGCTGCATTTCTGATAGATAGATGTCCTCAAGGTGGGTGCCCTTACATTATACAGTCTTATTTTCTCAATCCGAGAGTCAAAGACCCGAAGCAAAGAATCTTTCTCTTCCCACTGAGACATAATTTTATTATCAATGAAGGTGGCAAACATCTGTGTTTCAATGAAGCGTGAAAGAAATGGCAGGTAAGGTTCAGGCTGGTCAGACAGAAAGGAAGCCTGTAATGAGAATAATTAGAAATTATTAGTGCAAAGAGACCATCTTAGTACTACATAATAAATCTGAAAATTTGTTGGTGAGGTCACTTTTAAAAAATTGTATAACATGCAAACCTGATGCTTGAAATTAAAAAATCTCAAAAAAAAAAGTCACTTTTCCTTCTAAATTCATGGAATTTAGGTCACTTAGGCCTTTAGCACTGTTTCTACCTTTCAAAATTGATTTACATTCTGGTACTCATGATTAGGTAGAAAAGAGGGCATCACTAATCAAAGAGGGTGGATGAGTTGCTGCAATACCATCAATCATCCTCTTTACTTACCAATAATTTTTGAGCCCTTTTCCAGTGAGCTGTGATTTTTTTTTTCCTGCTTGCTATTCCTAGCCTATGCAGTATACCTCTGAGTCATAAGGCACTGACGTGATCAATGGATACGATTGAGATATACGTAATAACCTTAAAAAAAACTTTGTGCTTTGTGGTGGTCCAAACTTTGGACTTCGTGCTTATGGGTGAAATCTTTCTGTCTCTCAAGTGGATGTTTTGCTAGGCCCCAATACTGTTTCAGACTGACAAAGGAGTGTTACTTTGAGATCATACTTCTTTCTGATTTGTGCTGATTTAAAAAAGTCTAGGCCTTAACAACTAATATATATATATATATGGCCTGAAAACCACCCGAACCAACCAAGCCTTCGGAAAACATGCATAAACTGCTGCCTGCTGCATGTTCCTGTTACCAGTCTGTATGGTGCATGGAATGGTTCTGTAAATTGTAATCAGTTCCTAATACAAAGTGTTTCTTTTTTTGTGGTTCTTCAGGTTCATGAGTTTGCAGGAATTATAGTCAGAGTTTGATACTAGCTGACATTTGGAGGCGATTTACTATTTCAGCTGCTGAACTGGTTTTGCTTTTCATTCTACTGAGTAGGTGCAGTGTGGCAGAAGCTAGAAGGTGAAAGTTCTGACATAAGATTAGTCTCCTTAATTCTCATTGGCTTCTTCTTAGAATATTTATATTTCATTCTAAAA
Source organism: Canis lupus dingo (assembly GCF_003254725.2). Classification (NCBI taxonomy): domain Eukaryota; kingdom Metazoa; phylum Chordata; class Mammalia; order Carnivora; family Canidae; genus Canis; species Canis lupus. The sequence continues at coordinate 17,357,948 of NC_064269.1, read as the reverse complement.
TTTAGGAAACCTTTAAAAAAGTTCCATATAGAAAACCACTTACTCAAAAAAAAAAAAAAAAAAAAAAAAGAAGAAAGAAAGAAAGAAAAAGAAAACCACTTACTCAATTTAAGTGCCTCCATAGTTTAGATGCATTTACATAAATCCAGTTAGCTAGTAAAAGATTCACAGTAGTCTCTAAAAATCAATTCACCTCTTTAAAAGATATTTTATACATAAATATCAATTTTACTTTTTCTACGGCAAACAGCTTTTCTTCTCCCTCCTAACGAGCCAAATATTTGGCTTTTGGTATTCAGACCCTCATGGACTACATTTAAGTCAGCAAAGACTTGGCTTGGAGGACTAGCATGTGATAGTCCTGTACATTTTCCTAGTGAAAAACGAAATGATTACAGGCCTTCTGGAAGCTACATGAAACTTTCATTTCTCTAGTGGTTATATAAAAAGAATTCCATTTATAGTCTGAAGCTACATAAAGATTAAGAAGGAAGAAAGTACCAGTGCTCCATTTAGATAAGAATTTGAATTGCCCCAAGGATAAATCATGAGTGTACACAGATTACTTCCAAGTCAGATAGGAAAAAATGGTTAAGCTTAATAAGAAAGGAACCTAAAAACAGGAATACATTTGGAGAAGTGAAGGCTTAATTTATTAAAGAGGTTTTCTCAAACAAAAAATGCACCAAAACTTACTGCTCAATGTAGTTTATAAGCTCCAACTGAAAAAAATGTCTGAAAATAATTTTTTATACTACCCACCACCTTAACAAAAAATGTTTATTAATATTTACTTGTCAGAGACTCCATGATTGTAGATTAGCCTCTTAGAATACATTAGCCCCTCTGAGAGGTCTTTCATGACACAAAGCTACCATTTAGCAAAAAGCCATAATGCATTCTATTAGCAGTATGATGTCTTGGCAATCAGAGGCAGAGGACTGCACTACACTCTAATGACCTGAAAGAGTTAATGCACACCCCTAAGTGCTTTTGTCTGGAAAATGAAAACAAAAGCAAACACAAAAAGTGGTGGATGCGTCCAGAAAATCTGCCAGAAGAATACTTTCTAGGAAACCTGAGAAAGAAGCTTCGATTTCAGCAGGACAATTGAAAGTTAGTGTCATTTTCTGTCTTCCTTTCCTACAAACTTTGGAATGGAACCTTAGACTTAGTCATAAAACCTAATTTATTCACTTTCTCTCTTTTGATCCTAAGATGAGGTAAAACTTTGTCTTCTGAAACTAAACTGTTATTTTTACATGGACAAGTTGAGATGTCATTATAGGATGAAGGCCAAATAGAAGAATAAGTTCTTAATGGGAAGGGAGAGAGGAAAAATCTGTGGTGAAAAAAGTTAACAAGATCAGTAAGACAGCCAACTAAGAGCCATAGAAAGGGAAACTGTTGGGTTTTTTTGTTTTGTTTTGTTTTTTTACTTTGTCAAAGTTCTGCATCTGTTCTCGGTTGGTCAGCCAGGATTCCATGTCCTGGGCAGTCTGAATCACAAATGCTTCATAATCTGCGAACATCTGTGTAAAGCGGTTAGCAAAGACCTCACGGAGCTGCACATTGAGCTGGTAGTCCCTCAGTTCTGCCTCTTCACACTGCAGTTTTAAATCCTTTTCTTTTTCACTCAATGTGGCAGAAAGGTCCATTTTTTCCACGGTCACACCGGTCCGCTTGGCCAGAGCTTGGAGGCGGGCTATGGTTTCGTTGCCCTTCAGCAACTCATACATGCTGATGTTGTTAGTGGAGACGTTGCCATTCTTCTTATCATTAACCAAGTCCTTCAGGACCAGGTTCTTCAGTTTGGTGGCACTCTCACTGCCATGTAGGCTGCCCTCAGGAGGGATCCCAAACTGAAGAAGCACTTCAGAGAGTTCCTGGATAAAATCCACCTTATTGGGGAATTGTGGAAATTCTTCAGGCAATTCAATAAAATGGTTGTCAATGTCCACAAAACACAAATTAGCCTGAAAAAAAAAAAAAGTAATACAAAGGTTTGATAACAAAATTTTTATATTCTAAAATATTCTCACCAACTATTATAAATAAAACCATAGATTACAAATTGCCTTTTCAAAAACTGAGATATAACTGATATATAACATTTTGTTTTATGTGTGCGATTCGATATATATTATAAATGATTACCACAGTAAGTCTGGTTAAAATCCATCACCACACATAATTATAATTATTTTCTTGTGATGTGAACTTTGAAGACCTTACACTGCCTTTTATGTTAACCTTCTGAAGGTTAAGAATTTTTATTCTTAAAAAATTTTTTTTCCCATACATATTTTATACCGTTTTTAATATAAATGGATATTTTCTCTGGGTCTTAGCAATTTATTATAATCTGGACATGATTCCATAATATATGACATCTCTTAGGCATTCCAAAATGAGTAAAGGTGGACAGAGTTGTACTTACAAATAGAAAGCACTGGGTAAAATGCTCACTGGATGAATTCAGTCTGAACTTTCTTTGCCATTCTACTGCTTTGACACTATTTGTAATTTAGAATTAACAATAATTGCTAAATTTTAGCAGCTGTAGTCCCCCCAAATGGGATGAAATTGGCAAAGAACAATCCAATTCACAGAAAACCCACAAATTTTCACTTTATCCAAAATTAGCTTCAACCTCTTAGCAAAACCATTTCAGGAGTTATTAGACAAACAGCAGGAGGCAGAGAGCAGTAGAGGCAAGTGCTTAGACAATTACAAATGATTATTCCTTGAATAATTAAGAGCTGATTCAGGAGACATTTTTGAGTTGAAAAAAGAGGAAATAGAGATCAGAGGAAAAAAATTTTTGAGTTTGCTTACACTATAGATTTTGAATTTATATTGAATAAAAAGACTTTTAAATATTTTCCAAGTAGTTATGGATAATTCGAGGGGCCAAGTACATGCATGAAATTCTCATTATCCCTCATGTATGTGATTACAGTAGACTCCATAACAGTATTTTACTTTTATTGTTCATACTCTCTTATTAATCAGAACGAGGTTGTCAGTATAAAGGAAGATTATGCTCATGGACTGTGGAAGGGTGGGAAGCCAAAGGTATAGCCCATTACATAAAACTGATCCTGACTATGTAAGTGGCTCAACATAGGGCATAGGCTGGAAGTCAATCAACAGAATAGAAAGTTTCATTTTGAGTTTCCCTCTCTCTCCTACAGCCCTCCACCCAGGTCAGCAAGGAGACAATTCGTACTGCCCTTTGATCCTATATGGTGAAAGGTGCAAAGAAGAGAGCAAAGAGTTGGGTTTTTACTTTTCTCTTGATCCCTGCTCTATGTCAGGTGATGGTGCACAAAAAGCACAGAAAATTTCTGTATTTAGCTCAATCAAAATTCAAGATTACCTTCCATCTAAAAACAGAGAATCAACAATGATTACTCTCAAGCCTGAAATGACCTGTGAATCCCTCTCTTTAATTCTGCAGATGCAGAAACTGAGCCCTAAGAAGTTAGGCAACATCCTGACACCTGTTCCAGATAAGCATCCTCAAACAGCCTGGTGGCTTTAAAGACTTTTTTTCCTCCAATTTTCCTTATCTCCAATATCAGTAGTTTCCTCTAAATAAAATAAGAGATGAAGGCAAATCTTGAAGACAGTATTGCTGCCTACAGCTTTCTCCAAATCCACATCTTTATATACGTATCTATAGTCTCTAGAAAGCAGGATGTGTTGAAAGGCTTAGGGAGAGAAAGTAGGTCACTATAATTCAGATGGATGATTCAGAGTCTTTAAAAATGGAAGAAAAAAATTCACTAACATGCTAATCTAAATGTTAGCTAGCAACCTCCCACCTCTTACATTTTGTACTGTCTCCTTCATTAATGTCTTCCTGCTATCCTTTTCTATCCTTCTTCTATGAAAAGAGAAAATGATACATCTGGGAAATTTTAAAGCTTGTTATGCTCATACAATCACTGCTGAATTGAAAGGATAGGGCAAGGTGGCTGTTCCAGCACCACATTACTGGCCTATCTTCATGTTTCCATAAGTCTCTCATACCTTCCCTATGATTGCTTAGATGGGCCCAAGTTGGGGTTTTGATTATCACAAAATGAAAACAGGATTATTAACTTGTGTTAGGAAGACTTACTGGAGAAAAACTAAAAAGCTTTTTCTTCTAAAACAAAGAACTCCATACAATAGGGCATTCTGATGATAATTTTTTTTCACTTTTAATACCATTAAACTAAAAAATTCTATCAGAAGAGCTCAAGAAATATATACACAATAAAAATACACTTGACATCTCAATTTAACATTGTTTTAGGACTAGATATTTCTCTATCTTTACTGACCAATGCTGCTCACACATTCATGGTAGGTTATCACTTTTAGTTAAAAATGAAAGACATTCCTTCCTACAAAGACTTGAAGCTTAATCATTTCTTCTGCCATGAAGCCATCTTACATCCCTACCCTAAAGGAGTTCTGATTTCTTCTGCATATATGCTTAGTTCATTCATTCCTCTTACTTTTTTTTAACCTGTTTGTAATATTTGTAAATGACTTATTTTGAAAAGCAAAAGTTATATCTTACTTATCTCAATGTCTCCTAATCTAGCCTACACTGGTAGTGTATGAGACAACTGTTTGGTGAATGACTGAATAAAGCTCAAGGAGATAGTCATTTTGTGGTACTCCAAAAATGTATATAGGAGGAGGAAATATCCAGGAATGTAAAGTCAGGGCAGCTTTCTCTATACTTAGCGAAGGATACAGTTTCTCAATGGATGAAGTTAAGCTGGCATAGGGGTGAACCAGGGGAGAATATTTAAAATATTCCCATAGAAAATAAAATATTCCCATAGAACCTCAGGCAAGATACAATAAAAAAGAAAAGTAATTCTAATTTATTATTTTTTTATTTTTTGCCTACCATTTACTATAAAGATAAGCGAGAATGGGAGAAAGTGAGGTGCCATTCTCTGCAATTCATGCTCCTCAGTGCTATATCCTACCAACACTCTCCTCACCCCAACCCCCAAAAAACAATATAACAAAATGGTTACCTGTGCCTATCATTTTAGAACTATGGGAAAAGTAAGTGGGTGGTTAATTATAAGTCTATGTAGTTACATTAGTTAGCTAACAACTAAAATCATACCTTCCTAAAATAATCATTTTGTAAACTTATCATTTTCATAACTATTCTAAGAAACCCCTCACTATTTTTTTCTTTCTCTCTCTCCCTTTTTTTTTTTTTGCCCTGTCACTATTTTTAGCTATTATTTTATTTTACAGTTTTCAGGGAAAAGAAGGAGGAGGTGAATATTATGAGTGAGTGTATTTATTTTATTTTTTAAAAAGATTTTATTTACTTATTCATGAGAGACATAGAGAGAGAGAGGCAGAGACACAGGAGAAGCACGCTCCTTGCAGGGAGCCTGACATGGGACTCCACCCCGGGTCTCTAGGATCAGGTCCTGGGCTGAAGGTGGCGCTAAACCGCTGAGCCACCCACGCTGCCCGAGTGAGTGTATTTAAATCACTCTTTAAAATGGCTTTTTTTTTTTTTTAACTTACTTCTCCAAAATTATGTAAAGTAGATTTTTTTATATCATCGTAAAATGTTATAAACACAAAGTGATCTGTAGGTATTCTAAAGATAAACTTAAAAATTCTGAAAGTTCTTGCAGTAATATCTGTGATTTTCTAATTTTTTACTCATTAAATCAAGATTCTAATAAATGTACATGCCCATCCATCCATTCATCCATTCAGGAAATAACATGGGTCAGTTATTAGCATATTCTTCTAAAATATGGGTATACTAACATACATTTTCTATACAGAAGCACTGCTACTTCCACAGCTGACCCAGGGTATTTCCTGTTATTCTACTCTCTGAATAGATGGGCATATATATTTATTAAAGAGTGTTGACTTAATGAGTAAAAAATTAGAAAATCACAGACACTGTTGCAAGAGCTTTCAGGATTTTTAAGTTTATCTTTAGAGCCAGAGAATACATGCAGATATGGAGACAGACAGATTTCCCCACTACAAAAATATTTAGGTGCCATTTAAAAACTCTCAACAATTATAACTCATGTAAAAATGGAAAGAATATTTATACACCTAAACATATTGCCTTATAAAATATAATTTAATTAATATACAAATAGACCAGATACTCAACAGGAAACTAAAAACATGTAACTATTAAAGTCTTCAAACTTAAACTGCATCTAAAATATGTTTGGCTAGTCTATTTCTTTTTCCTTGAAAATTTAAAGGATTACTTCTTTGAACCAACAAGATACTTAGATTAATCTAATAAAAGAGAAAACAAGAGAGTTCAGATAAAAGAGATATAATGTGGAGGCAAAAGCAGAACATGCAAAAGCTCAAAAAGAGCAAGAAAGCTCACATATACATTTTGTATGATCTGAATCAAGCTATTTTCCCCTGAAAAAAATGTTAATTTTGGTAGGGAAACATTCATTGGAATAAAGTGAGCAATAGATGATTACAGGAATCATTACTGGGTGCAATGGCTGTGGCCTAGTGTGTGGTATTTTAAATTCACTTATTAAAATGAGAATCTCCATGGGAAATAAGAACAAATAAAAGCAAAGTACAGCATGAAAGATTTTATTAAGAAAGGTGCTAATTAAATAGCTAATAATACAACGTAGTTAACTATTTAATGTTTTTTAATAGGCCATGGCACCCTCATCAATATTTCATTTCAAAGGTTTTACATTCCAATTCTGAGTACCATTAATGATGGTTAAAAACTAGATTCAAAATGCTTCCAAGAATTCCTATCTTCTTCTTAAACAACATCTGAAAATACAATATTCAGAAAGCCTAAAAACCTTAAGGTGGTCTAAAGATGGGATTAGAATTCTTATCTCAACCACCTAGTCAAGCTGACATTTAGAAAAACTTGGTAACTAGCTTTAGGTCTGAAAACAAAGAATACTAAAGTATTTGGTATTTCCATTGTCTATAGCTTGCGGAGAGATGCTACTTTTCATTTGATGGAAGTCAAGAATCAAATCCACCTCAATTACTACAATGACTTTAAAGATTTTAATGATGTGAAAACCTGGGCTATACTGTTTAAAAGCAGAATTTACAACATGAATGTGGAAAAAATAATTAAATGTTATTAGAATAATAAAGCAATTAGACCATGCTGTTGCTCTATCTTCACAAATTTATAGCTGTGAAAATTTGTCACTGTCCTGTTTGAACCATGCTTAATTATTAACTAGTCATGGTAACCATCAAAAGTCAGGATCTGCACTCTACGGCTCAGGCTCTACCCTAACCCTACTTGGGAGATTCAGGACAGTCATAGACACAGTTTGGACAAAGACCACGCTGTCTAACAATAAAGTGGCCTTGACCTAAATCAACAAACAGCAAATGCTTCATCACTCATTAGAAGTTTTACCTCTTGAGGAAGTTCTAGTTTAGAACGGTCAGTTCCTTCTTTTGACTGAAGGCCCATCAGATAAGGGACAGGAGCATCAAGAAAATGTAGTAGAGAAGCAGGGAGGATGGGTACATAAACATGTTGCCACTGAAATGGGAACAAAAGTGTGGTGATGCCTTCCGCCACAGTCATCAAGCGCTGATAATCTGTACAGAACAAGGAAAAAAGGAGAGGAAGATTCCAAATAAAAACATAATCACTGCATTAAGCTTAAAAATATTACTTTCCAGAAAAAAAAATCTTTTTTAAATAAATAAAATGTTTATGATTATGTAGAAAATACGTCAGTTCTATCCCAGTAGAGAATTAAATGATTTCACTTGAATGGTATTAAGGGGGTATGAGTAGGTGGGAAACATCATCTTATTCTTGCTTCTGAAATCACCAGGATGTAAGTTTACATTCCATTCCCTTAAAACATGGAGGAAACAAGACCAATTAAATTGCTCTTGGCAGGTCCCCAATGAAAATGTACAAGGATATTGCTATTGATCACTTTTTGTATACATGCATATCACTATAATCCCCAATTCAGAGGCTTTTTCTTGTGTGTATATATATATATATGATCAGAATTATGACCTATGGTTATCCTGATTATATTTATTTTAGCCTTCATTTTGTGGGCAAAAGAAATCCAACATATATATATATATACACACACACACACACACACACACACACATACATATACATTTATAATCATACTTCCTATATTTAACCCCCAACTATATAACTACCAAATCCAGAAACAATGTGAAAGTTACCAGAAAATTAAAGGGTAATTTTTGCTTGTGTTTTCTCCTCATGAATTAATTTATCAAAACTAAAAACTGCTTGCAATATTAAAGTGCCCTCCCCATTTTATTGAGATATAATTGACATATAACACTGTATTAGTTTTAGGTGTTATGATATAATGATCTGACATATGTATGTACTGCAAAATGATTACCACAGCTGTTAACATCCGTTACCTCACATAGCTACAAATAAAGAACTCTCTTAAACTACTATGCCATGGGGGTGATTTATACATCCATTGTCTATAATCCTCATTTAAATCTTTGGAGACAGATGTATTTAGAATTCCATTTTTTTAATAAAGGAGTATTATGCATATATCATATACATGAAATATCTAGGGCAGCACCCTATAATAAAACACATTAATATTTCTGCAGCAAACTTTAGGAGTGTCCCTGTAGGACAGATAAATAACTTAAATAGGGTCACTTTGGTTCAGGTTTGCTTTTTCAGAATTAAGTTATAAAAAGAAACTTTGATTTTCTGAATTTTTTTGGATTTGAGAATTGAAGAGAAAGGATATTAATGGACTTGTAATTTTGCTCACAGAATTCACTGTTCCCAAAAACAGTAATATCTGGGGGGAGTAAGATCCTGGGGAAGTCTTTTAAAAAGGTTAAAGAAAATGATCATGAGCACTGAGTGTTATTCTGTATGTTAGTAAATTGAACACCAATTAAAAAAAAAATTATTAAAAAAAAAAAAAGAAAATGATCAGATGCTATTTGGTTCACATTAATTCAAAGAACACCTGACCAAGCATAAACAGGATGTTTTCTCCTTAAAAATCTTTCTTGTGCCGCTTTATAATTTATATACGACTACCTTTAATAGACTACAGTGGGATTTTGGTAATGAATCATCAGCTATCCACAGCCAAGTATACTTAGAAGTTTCCTTATGTGATTCATGATTAAGCCTTAAATTTTATGGGGCGCTTGGCTGGCTCAGTTGGTAGAACATGTGATTCTTGATCTTGGGGTTGCAGATTAGAGTCCCATGTTGGGTGTAGAGATTTAAAAAATTTCTTAAAAAAAAAAAAGACTTAGGGCAGCCCCGGTGGCTCAGCAGTTTAGCGCCACCTTCAGTCCAGGGAGTGATCCTGAAGATCCGGGATCGAGTCCCATGTCAGGCTCCCTGCATGGAGCCTGCTTCTCCCTCTGCCTATGTGTCTGCCTCTCTCCCTCTCTCTCTGTCTCTCATGAATAAATAAATAAAATCTTTAAAAAATATTTAAAAAATAAAAATATTCCTATAAACAGGTTTTCTTTTCTCTTTTTTTTTTATAAACAGATTTTCACCTAAAATTTAAGTCTTTTTTTATTTTTTTAAAGATTTTATTTATTCATGAGAGGCACAAACACAGGCAGAGGGAGAAGCAGGCTCCATGCAGGGAGCCCGACGTGGGACTTGATCCTGGGTCTCCAGCATCACACCCTGGGCTAAAGGCGGCGCTAAACTTCTGAGCCACCTGGGCTGCCCTATTTTTTTATTTTTTAAAAGATTTTTTTTTTTTTAAGATTTTATTTGAGAGAGAGAGAGAGTACATAAGCAGGGGGAGTGGCAGAGGGAGAGGGAGAAGCAGGCTCCCCATTGAGCAGGGAGCCCAATGTCCCAGGACCCTGGGATCCTGACCTGAGCTGAAAGGCAGACACTTAACCGAAAGAACCACCCAGGCGCCCCAATAGGAATACTTTTAAAACACAAACACCAGGTGGCCCAAGGGGCAGGGGGTCAGTTATATGAAAACGAATAGCTGACCCAATTACTCAGGTGGGGACATGGACACATATGAACACACATACACGTGTGCGCACCAGCCAAGGCCCAGAGGAGCGGGGCTGAGACTGCTGGTACTCTGTGGAGATGGGGTGGTCAAAGGAGATCAGGTAACAGCCACTGACCACTTTGCTCATGATTGGGTAGATGTACGAGCTGTAGGACATGGGAGTCCTTCTTCACAGGGGCAGGGGTTCGCAGGTGACCTGAACCCCCTGAAATCTGTTGAAAGTCCCTAGTAACTGTAGCTCTGAAGTATGACAGGACTCCATAATGGCACTTGCCCTATGGGCTTTTTTTCTCTGCTGTGGGCTCAGTAAGGGCAGAGAGGTACAAATGTTATCTCAGTCTGCCTATAAGGCACAGTGCCTAATTTATAGCACTGCTGATCAAATTTTACTGACCAAAAAACATTCATTCATTCATTCATTCATCTATTTATCTATCTATGTATCTATCATCTATCTATCTATCTATCTATCTATCTATCTATCTATCTATCTAATCTATCTTAGAAAGAGAGAGTACATGCATGTGTGCACGGGGGGAGAGGTAGAGAGAATCTCAAGCAGACTCCACACTAAGCACAGATCCCAACCTGGAGCTTGATCTCATGATGATGAGCTCAAATCAAAAGTTGGATGCTAAACCAACTGAGCCACTCAAGTGCCCCTACTGACCAAATTTAATGATGCTATGGAATGTTAGCAATTTTCTTCTCCTATTGCAAAAGTCCTAACAAAACACAAAATAAGGAGTAGGAAGGCATGCAGACAAACTATGAGACCAAATTCAGAGAAATATCTTTAAGATTCTCTTTTATTGGTCACCCATTTCAACCGAGGATTGGAGTCCTTCTTAGAAAAAGGATCTCAGGAAGCCTCCACAGCTTTTTGGAAGTGCCTAGAGAATGAAAGCACAATGTTGCTCTACCAGGAAGATTTATTCTACACGTCATTCCTGAGGTTCGAGGAAAACAGAGCTCATTTAAAAATTAAAAGAAAGGAGAAAGAAGAAGAAAAAGAAAAAATAAAGGGAAGAAAACATTTATTTTATAGCTTCCTCTTTTATATATTTTATGATTTGACTATATTCAAAATGTACATTATGTATTATGTAGATGGGCTATTAGAAAAATAACTTGATTGTTCTGATGCATATCTGCTAACTTTTAAAAATTGCTATTATTTGGGGTGCCTGGCTGGCTTAGTCAGAAGAGCATGTGACTCTTGACCTTGGGGTCATGAGTCTGAGCCACATGTTGGGTATAGAGATTACTTAACAAAAACTTAAAAAAAAAAAACAAATAAATAAAAATGGCTATCAGTTTTACTGTCTATAGAATTTTATTGTCGAAAAAAGTATAGGGACGCCTGGGTGGCTCAGTGGTTTAGCGCCTGCCTTCGGCCCAGGGTATGATCCTGCAGTCCTGGGATCAAGTCCCACATCGGGCTCCCTGCATGGAGCCTACTTCTCTCTCTGCCTACGTTTCTGCCTCTCTCTCTCTCTCTGTTTCTCTCATGAATAAATAAATAAATAAAATCTTAAAAAAAGAAAAGTTATAAAATAAGCTATTACCAAGGTTTTTTGGTATTATTAAAGATTAGTTTTCTAAGACAATTCCTTAAAGTTCAATGTTTCTAATTTAATCAGTTTCTTTAAAAAAGAAAAAGCAGTAACACAAAAATCTAGGTTTTAAAAAATTACAGTTTTACACATTATATAGGAGAAAAAAACTACTTAAATGTCCTTAAGTAATTTAAAGTAGGAGGGATATTCTTCCTCTAATCCCTTACCTACTTCCAATTTACAAATACCTTACCTAAGAATAATGTTTGTTTTTAAAAGATTTTATCTATTTATTAGAAAGAGAGAGAGAGAGCAAGCACACAAGTGGGGGGGGGGGGTGGAGCAGAAGGAGAGTCAGACACCTCACTGAGTAGGAAGTCTAATCAGTGGCTCGGCTGGATCCCAGGACCTTGAGATCATGACCTGAGTTTAAAGTAGCCACTTAACCAACTGAGCCACCCAGGCACCCCTAAAAATAATGTTGCTCCATTGGTTAAGTGTCAGATTCTTGGTTTTGGCTCAGGTTATGATCTCATGGCTGGGGGACAACTTGCTCACAGGGAGTCTCCTTGAAATATTCTCTCCCTTTGCCCATTGCCCCCTGTCCCGTGCTCACATGCATGTGTGTACACATGTGCTCTCTCTCTAAAAATAAATCTTTAAAAAAAAAGAATAATGTTTTTAAGGAAAAGGAGGAGTGAGAAGATCCATTTGGTTAAGAAATAGTGATCATTTACTCTGTCACTGCTCTTCAGTCAAAACCCCAGGAACATACCTTTATTTGAACAGGTTGTGTTTACTACTACTCCTTACTGAGAGGGAGAACACACACCTTGGGGATCTGTGGAATGTCTTCATAAGGGGGCTTAGAGATCACCTATTATAGCATTTGGGCTGGGTTTGGATAATTTTTGGGAGGGTATAAGGAAGTAGAGACTTGCTTTGGATTAGATACTGTAAGAAATGAAGGCATTTCTATGACAGGGTATCTCAATATATCTGATATAGAGAAAGCTGATTAAGGTAGGGTTAGAACTGTATTTGGTAAGGAAGTGAACCAGCAGTTACTAATTCAGCAAGAGAAGATATTTGGTATGTTGTGGGGTGCACAGTGGTCTTCCCTTGAAGTGGATGTTCCTGTTGGACTATTTATATTCTACAGGCATCATGGCTCAGTTGTGAACATCAGATCAGTATGCATTAAAGTGAGCCCTAGCTTGAGAGCTTGATCAGTTCCTGGGTGTCTGTGACTACTTTAATATTCCTTTCTCAATTGTAAGCCAGGCACAGGTGAAAGGCTCAAGACTGTAAGCAGTCTGATCCTGTGCCAGTTACACATTTATTGCCTCAGTACATGGTCTATGGACAATGGACTAAACCAAGTGTTTTCTTTTACAGTGAGCACAATGTTAAGGCTTGCCAGTAGAAGGCGATGCAGAGATACTGCAGGAGGAAGGAGCTTTTCGTTTTGGTTCTAGTGTACAACTGTGTTTTGTCTGTTCTTGCTCCTGTTGCATGCTTGGTCAGTGGTGTGGTTATATGAAGACATCTGGTGGGTATACTTCCCTAGCCATCTGCGGAATGGGAGTAGCCTCAGTGACTGGGCCAGTGGTCACTTTCCCATGGCCCCCCTAACATGGATCTCTCACACCCACAGTGGTGTCCTGACAATTTCTCCCATCCAAGTACTAACCAGGCCCGACCCTGCTTAGCTTCCGAGATCAGACGAGATCGGGCGCGTTCAGGGTGGTATGGCCGTAGACCCTGACAATTTCTGTGCCCATTCACCAGCCACAGCTCACCTGACCCTCAGAGGTTTGTTTCCTTTTGCCCAGCAAATTAAGGATCAGCTCTGGACCAGGCAACCCACTGACTTTCTCCACCATTCAATGGGCCGCAACTACACTTTATTCAGTGAGATATGAATGTGTTTTGGAAATGGGCACCCCCCTCCACATCTGTCTTTCCTTGGTACCTGTTAGAGTTTTCTTCATGTCTTTATACTTTCTATTATAGCTTAGTAATTCTTCATATTACATTTCTCTGTTTAAATTACAGATATGGTTAATCTGTTTTCTGACTGGACCTAAGTTAAAAGGTCCGGGGTTTTAAGCAGTCAAATCAAATCCCTAGCAGCCTGGCTACCTTTTTTTTTTTTTTTTTTTTTTAACTGTTGGTAGGAAAAATGTTCAATCTCAGAGAAAACAAATTCTTCAAGTAATGGGAAGTAGCACCTTAGGCTATTTTCTTGCTTTGATTATGGAAAACTTTCGCATGGAGAGTGAAAATAAATTACACACTTTCCCCTCTTCTATCAGACTTTGAAAGACTCATATATATGGTTTCTATTTCCTTCAGTACCATTCTCCTACCTACTTGGGTATTCTATGTCTGTCTATTCTTTCCAGTTCTGTGTTCTCTTCAAGACTGGTTGAAATGCCACGTCCTTTTTTTTTTTTCCTTAATTTTATTTATTTATTCATGAGACACACAGAGAAAGAAGCAGAGATATAGGCAGAGGGAGAAGCAGGCTCCCTACTCCCTGTAGGGAGCCTGATGTAGAACTAGATCCCAGGACCCCGGGATCACCAACTGAGCCAAAGGCAGACGCTCAACAGCTGAATCACCCAGGCTCCCCACATCCTTTTATACAAGACATTTCTTTTTAACTGAATCAAGAAATAAAAGAGCTTTCTTCTTTAAGTATGTTTTGAAAAATTTGACTTTAGGAAAATTATTTTTGTTTGATACTCAAAGTGATTGAGTGTGTAAAAGACATTCTTTTCTTTTCTTTTTTAAAGATTTTATTTATTTATTCATGAGAGATACAGAGAGAGAGAAGCAGAGACACAGGGAAAAGAGAGGCAGGCTCCATGCAGGGCGCCCGATGTGGGGCTCGATCCCAGGTCCTCAGGATCACGCCCTGGGCCGAAGGCAGGAACTAAACTGCTGAGCCACCCAAGGATCCCCCAAGACATTATTTTCATATTTAAGACATGCCTCAGCACAACATACGAGGCTCTTCATGACTTGGTCCTTTCCTGCTTCATTTCTTACCACATTCTGTACACAGACAAATCATCTGCCTGTAATCCATTCACTGAATCTTAACATGTTTCCACAGGTTTCTGTGCCACTGTATATACTTTTTCTCTGTCTAGAAGGTCCCCTCCCCTTGTGCTTGGCTGAATTCCACTCTTTCCTTAGGTACAGTTCCTTTGCAAAGCCTTCCTGAAACACATCATTAGTAGAGTCCCTTCTATGTGCTTCCACAGCACCCTATCTTTATTTCCATCACAGTGATTATTCATCTCATTAAAACTATTACGATTCTAATTATCTGTTTATATGTCCCTCTTCCTTACTGTACCATCATCTGTCAGACAGCAATAACTGAATTTTTTTAATGATTTTATTTATTCATGAGACACACAGAGAAAGAGAGGCAGAGACACAGGCAGAGGGAGAAGCAGGTTCCATGCATGAAGCCTGATGTGGGACTGGATCCCGGGACTCTGGGATCATGCCTTGAGCCAAAGGCAGATGCTTAACTGCTGAGACACACAGGTGTCACACAATGACTGTATTTTTAATCTCAGAATTTCCAGTACTTGGTGTATAGAGCCTACCACATAGTGAGTGGTCAAGGTAAATGTGTGTTAAGAAATAAATATGTAATATTTAAGGCATGTAGAATAAAACTATTCAGACATTAAAAAAATTATGCTTTACTATGTTATACAGAATACATCAACAAAAATTTGTCTAGCAGTGGCTATATGCAGACCCTGAGAGAGCCCTGCCTCTGCTATCTCAGCCCCTGTCTAACCAGCATCATTGTGAAGACCATGGTTGGACATTTGACAGGCCTGCAGCTAGACCTGAGGTAGGGGGCACAGGATGGGTAGTGGCACAGGCAACTCCAGCATTGGCTTCTGGCTCACTGTCCAAGGAGGAGGCCACGTCTATTGGGATTTGTATACTGCAAAGTGTTGCCAATGGAGGCATGAGGCTGGTGGTGGCCAGCACACCTTCGGTGATCATGATACGGCTACAAGATTACACACCTACAATCCTGGGTGCAGAGATTGGTCACCACCTAATGCTGGCCTCTAGTGCATGCATAATTTAGCTCATTTCTCTGGCTCCAGAAATTCATCTCTGATACTGCCAACAATGCCTTACAGTACTTCAAAATGAAGGGCACAGCCTCTGGAAGCTCCCAGAGCAAGAGCTAGGATTACAAGTTTTCTAAGGATAGAACTTGACCCTTGACCTCCAAGTATGGATGGCATTGATGTGAAGAAGCTGCACTACACTTCATTTGAGCTAACTAATGTACTTTTTGTCCTTGTCCCCACACAGACCTGTTTTTATAAAACTATTGTAACAGCAACAAAAACTGCCTAAAACTCACAAAAACATCACAAAAGACAGAATACAAATCCAAATAACCATAAAAAAATTCAATGGGTGAATAATGAGTCACATTCTGCTTACCATGTTCACAAAGATTTAAAAAGAAAATCACAGCAAAGGTGTGGAGGAAAATGTATTTTCACAAGTTGCTAGAGCTATTTGGCAATAGTTATCAAAAGCTTAAAAATCCACAGATCATTTGATCCAGCAATTCCAATTCTAAGAATTTATCATGTAAGTATCAAAAAACATATGTATGTGATGTTTTATGTATAAAGTGTTATTTATAACAGTAAACTATTTGTAATACCCTAAATATCTAACAAGAAGGATCTGATTATAACAGTTGTGGTCAGTTATATAATGGGATATACTGGCGCAATTAAAAGCACATCTATACTATGAACATAGAAAACGAAAGTGTCCTTGGCAGCAGCTAAGTATTAAGAACTTGCTGAAATTTCACTTCTGGGTATAGGTCCAAAAGAACTGAAAGAAGAAACTTGAAAAGATATTTGAGCATCAATGTTTTTAGTAGCATTATTCACAGTAGCTAAGAGGTGAAAGCAATTCAAGTGTCCATCAATGAATGGATGAATGGATAAACAAAATGTGGTATATACACATACTGGAATACTTTTCAACCTTAAAAAGGAAGGAAATTCTGACACATGATATAACATGGATGAACCCTGAGGGTCACTTAAGTGAAGTAAGTCAGTCACAGAAAGACAAATATTGTGTGTTTCTATTTATATGAGGCACCTAAAGTAGTCAATTCACAGAAATCAAAAGTAGAATGGGAGTTACCAGGGCCTGGAAGGGGAGGGATGTGGGGAAGTGTCCAAAAGGTACAGAGTTTCAGTGTTATAAGATGAAAATTCTAGAGACTGCATAACAATGTGAATATACTTAATCCTACTGAATTGTTCACTAAGAAGTAAGATAATGAATGGTATATATTTCTTTTTTTTTTTTAAGTTTTATTTATTTATTTTAGAGAGAGTACAGAAGGGGCAGAGGGAGAGAAAGACTCTCAAGCAGACTTCCTGCTGAGTACAGAGCCTGACATGGGCTGAACTGAAATTAAAAGTTGGATGCTTAGAGGCACCTGAGTGGCTTAGTTGGTTAACTGTCTGCCTTCAGCTCAGGTCATGATCCCGGGGTCCTGAGATGGAGCCCCACATTGGGCTCTCTGCTCTGCAGGGAGTCTGCTTCTCCCTCACCCTCTGCCTGCAGCTCCCCCTGCTTGTACTCACTCTGTCAAATAAATAAAATCTTAAACAATAAATAAACAAGAATCAGATGCTCAACCAACTAAGCCACACAGGTACTCCAGTATGTACCTCTTTAAACACAATTTTTTAAAAACTTGCTAAATCAGGGGTGCCTCAGCCAGTTAAGCATTCTGACTCTTGATTTCAGTTCAGGTCATGATCCCAGGGTCTGTGATCAAGCCCCATGTGGGGCTCATCGGGGAGTGTCTGAGATTCTCTCTCTCTCTGCTTCTCCCTCCCACACATGCTTTCTCTCTCTCAAATAAACAAATCTTTATTATTTTTTAAAGATTTTATTTATTTATTAATGAGACACACAAAGAGAGAGACAGAGACACAGGCAGAGAGAGAAGCAGGCTCCTTATGGGGAGCCTGATGTGGAACTTGATCCCAGGACCCTGGGATGACCTGAGCCAAAGGCAGATGATCAACCACTGAGCTACCCAGGTGTCCCAATGAACAAATCTTTAAAAAACTTGCTAAACCTAATCTATATGAAAATAATCTGTGGGCAACAGAATCCACAAAAAATGGATAATTTATGAGAATAAATAATTTGAATTTAACTTGAAAAGAAGGTTTTATTTGATGTTAGATGACTTTTAAAAATATATATATATGTGTGTGTTTCAGGTCAAACAGCGTTTGCAAAACAGGTAATGAACCAAATGTTGAGAATTATTTTTTTTATTAAAAATTCTTATTTAATTCACAATTTTAAGTGTAAAAAGTACATTAATCACAAGTTACCCGTGACACTGTATAGTGCCTCTAAAATTCATTGGCAACGGATTGACATCAGGCCTTTTTTTAGGCAAATTATTATCATAATTATTTAAAGATTTATTTATTTGACACAGAGAGAGGGCGCCCAAGCAAGGGAGCAGGCAGAGAGAGAAGCAGGCTCCCTGATGAGCAGGGCTCGATCCCAGGACCTTGGGATCATGACCTGAGCCGAAGGCAGATGTTCAACCAACTGAGCCACTCAGGTGCCTCTAAAGCAAATTATTTAAAATAAAAATGGGGATCCCTGGGTGGCGCAGCGGTTTGGCGCCTGCCTTTGGCCCAGGGCGCGATCCTGGAGACCCGGGATCGAATCCCACGTTGGGCTCCCAGTGCATGGAGCCTGCTTCTCCCTCTGCCTATGTCTCTGCCTCTCTCTCTCTCTCTGTGTGACTATCATAAATAAATAAATTATTAAAAAAAAATAATAAAATAAAATAAAAATGTACCCCTCTATATCTCTTCATTCATAAGAATATAATTTTCTAGTACCCAGACTACCTGTATAAAGTGGTATCTCTTATTGTTTCATCAACAGACGTTAAGAGAAAAAATTAAAAAAAGAATTTAAAAAAATTAAAAAAATAAATTAAAAAAAGAGAAAAATTTAGTATCTGCATATAATTAAGTACTTACGTTGTTTAAAGTAGATTGAATATAATTGTTGGCAAGAGAGAAAACAGACATGGATTATTTTCCTATTTTATATTATTATTAGTTAGTTAAATTATGCCTAGCAGCTGTTATATTCTGTAATAGCTGACACAATCAATATGTTCATTTTAAATTTAGTTCAGTAATCTTTTTCAAACACTTCTATTTATGATAGTATGATAGACTAGAGCTCCTGTTCTTTTTTTAGAGCTCCTGTTCTAAACTAAAAATGCTAAAGAAGGGATCCCTGGGTGGCTCAGCCGTTAATTGCCTGCCTTCAGCCCAGGACGTGATCCTGGAGACCCCGGATCAAATCCCACGTCAGGCTCCCTGCATGGAGCCTGCTTCTCCCTCTGCCTGTGTCTCTGCCTCTCTCTCTCTCTCTCATAAATATTACAAAAAATAAAAATGCTAAAGAAAATAATTTTAAAACACCAAATTCATGAATATATGGATTTGCAAAAAGTAAGGGAAGAAGTTATTAGAGGTCAGGAACAAAATGGGAACAAGGGTTCAGAGTGGCAAGGCTGAAGTGTCTCACTTTCTTCAAGGCATTTACTGATCCAAAGTGGCCCAGAGCTTCAGTTTTATTTCTGTGCATGTTGAGGTACAAAGTCTAAGGGCTGGGATTCACAGAGTAGATCCTCTTGCATAAAAGCTAGGACCCAAAATGGTAGAAATCTCAGGGAAAAGGGATCCAGAAAGGAAAAACAAAACAAGAATAATAAAAAGAAATACCCTACTGCCAAGAAAGTTGTCTGTCCTGGCCCTAGCTCTGGGAGGGAGGGGAAAACAGTCCCTTGAGAATTTCTATCTACTGGCCATTTCCAGGTATGTTTAGGGCGCCAACTCATGCTATCTGTAAGGCAGAAAAACATAAAGGTGAGAATTTTGCTGGAGGGCACGAGGGTAGGGGATGGGGTCACTGGGTGATGTAATGAGCACTAGGTATTATGTAAGTCCGTTGAATGAATCACTGAACTCTACCTCTGAAACGAATAATACACTGTATGTTAATTAATTTAATTTAAATTAAAATACTTAAAAACAAACAAAAAAAGTAGGTCTTTGTTAATAAGCTCCACGCTGGGTGTGGAGCATACTTAAAAAAAAAAATAGTAGTCCTGTATTGCCAGTGAACTCAGATGCTTTGTGAAAGTAAATACAAATCATTCCCACAGGAAGAAATCCTCAATCTTTAACCCATCAGATACTGAATTTGTCTGATAAATAATATAAAATACATTTGTTTAATATGTTTAAGGAAATCAAAGAAAGAATTAAGGAGTAAACTGTTTTAGGGCCACTGAAAGCAAAATGTCAAAGGAAAGATTAACTACAGATTAAACACAGGTAAGAAGAGAATAAACTGGGAGACAGATGTGAAAAAAAATCACCCAAAATGCAACAAAAAGACAAAGAGATACAAAAAGAGGTTGAGAGATATGGAAGATGAAGCAAGACAGATTAACAGGTTTAATGAAAGTTTCAGGAGGAAAAATAGAAATCTTCCCAAAACTTGAAACACATTAACCCTAGATTTCACAACAAACCACAAGCAGAACAAATAAACCCTCACGGAGATAAATTACAGTCAAAATAAAGGTCATGAAAGGCAACCGAAAATCTCATACACAGCCAGAGTGAAAAGACAGATTTCTGGCCAAGGAATGACAATTAGGGTAACTTTGTTTTTTTTTTTTTTTTTTTTTTTTTTTAATTAGGGTAACTTTGACAGACACTTCTCAACAGCTACTCTAGAAACCAGCAGACGGTAGAATCTTATTCTCAAAATGCTAAAAGGAAAGAAAAGAAAAACCAAAACCCCAAAACCCCCACAATTTTTAACCTAGAGTTTAATATCCAATAAAATCATCTTTCTTTTTTTTAAAAGATTTATTTATTTATTTACTTATTTATTTATTTATGATAGACACAGAGAGACAGAGAGAGACAGAGAGGCAGAGACACAGGCAGAGGGAGAAGCAGGCTCCATGCCAGGAGACCGACATGGGACTCAACCCCAGGACTCCAGGATCACGCCCTGGGCCAAAGGCAGGCGCCAAACCGCTGAGCCACCCAGGGATCCCCTAAAATCATCTTTTAAAAACACAGGCAAAAAGAAAACAGTTTCAGGGAATCCCTGGGTGGCTCAGTGGTTTAGCACCGCCTTCAGCCCAGGGTGTGATCCTGGACACCCGGGATCGAGTCCTGTGTCGGGCTCCCAACACGGAGCCTGCTTCTCCCTCTGTCTCTGCCTCTCTCTCTCTCTCTCCTCTCTCTCTGTGTCTCTCATGAATAAACAAAATCTTAACAAAAAAAAAAAAAAAAAAAAAAAAGAAATGAAAACAGTTTCGGATGAACAAAATCTCATTGAAAATGCCACCTCATTTGGGGAATGTCTAAGGATACACTTTAGGAAGGAGACAGATCCCAGAAGAACCACCTAAGATACAAAATGGAATGTAAAATTTTAAGAAATGGCAGTTGTGGTATTAAAAAGAAAACCACAGATCTAAAATGGGGTTACTTATACTAGGTAGGCCATGTCACCAACCTGGGGCTTACTATCTAATCTAATTACAGTTTCAACCTCCTCCAGAAATGCAGTCATAACTGGTCAGTGTGGAATTTCCTAGTCAGCACTCGTGAGGTAATCTACCTAATAAGACCCTTTTGTCCCCATAGGAAGGTGGGGGGACCTCTCTTAAAATAATCCTTTTTTCTTTTTATGACCTGCTTGTCCTGCCTTTAAAAACTTTTCCCTTTCTATAGACCTTTGGAGCACCCCTGTAGTTGCTAGATGGAATACTGCTCAATTCATGAATTGATTAATAAAGCCAATTATATCTTTATAATTTACTTGGTTTAATTTTTGTTATTTAATGGTGGGTAAATTTAAACAAAATCAAGTGTATAAAGTAAAAATGACTTACATGAAGGATTATCAAAATTCTGAACAACTGTATCAAGTAAGCTATGACAGGGGTGGCTAGAATTAAAGCACTTTACAGTATTAGTATTTTATTTTATTATTATTTTTTAAAAGATTTTATTTATTTATTCATGAGGGAGACAGAAAGAGAGAGAGGGGCAGAGACACAGGTAGAGGGAGAAGCAGGCTCCACGCAGGGAGCCCGATGTGGGACTCGATCCCGGGACGCTAGGATCACACCCTAGGCCGAAGGCAGGTGCCAAACTGCTGAGCCACCCAGGGATCCCCTCAATATTAGTATTTTAAAGATTCTTTTTTTTTTTTTTTTTTTTTAAATTTTTATTTATTTATGATAGTCACACACAGAGAGAGAGAGAGAGAGAGAGAGGCAGAGACACAGGCAGAGGGAGAAGCAGGCTCCATGCACCAGGAGCCCGACGTGGGACTCGATCCCGGGTCTCCAGGATCGCGCCCTGGGCCAAAGGCAGGCGCCAAACCGCTGCGCCACCCAGGGTTCCCTATTTTAAAGATTCTGATTGACACAAGACTAAGTGTTCATATTAAAATTCCAAAATTAACCCATTAAGAGAGGGAAAGCGCTGGGACGCCTGGGTGGCTCAGTGGTTGAGCATCTACCCCAGGATCAAGTCCCCCATTCGGCTCCCTGTGGGGAGCTTGCTCCTCCCTTTGCCTACGTCTGTGTCTCTCATGAGTAAATAAATAAAATCTTAAAATAGAAAGGGAGAGTTTATAATATCTACATTTAAAAAATGGGAAAAAACTGAAACAAGAAAAAAAAGGCATTCCAATTATTCCCCCCCCCAAAAAAAAGGCAAAAAAGACGGAGAAAAGCAAGACAAATGGTCAAAATAAATAAGAACTAAAAAATTTTTGAATTAAATAATGGAAATGCCAGATACTAAAACTTGTGGGATACAGCTAACACAAGACTCAACTGTTTACAATGACTTCAAAGACTCAAAATCTGGGGAGAGATGTGAAAAAAAGATTTAAAGTAATGAAGTCCAAAGGAAATAGTAGAAAGAAGAGAACAATTAACAAAACTAGAAATCAAATAGAAGAAAGGATATAAGAGAGAATATTAACAAAGGTAAAAGTTATTTAAAGACAGTAATATTTAGAGGTGCCTGGGTGGCTCAGTTGTTTAAGTGTCTGCCTTTGGCTCAGGTCATAATCTCAAGGTCCTGGGATAGAGCCCCACACTGGGCTCCCAGGTCAGCAGGGAGTCTCCTACTCCCTCTCCCTCTGCCTCTCCCCCTGCTTGTGCTCTCTCTTTCGCTCTCTTAAATGAATACATAAAAAACCTGAAAAGAAAAGAAAGGAAAGGAAAAGGAAAAGAAAAAGAAAAAAAGCTCTTGTTTAGTGTCAAGAAACACTATCATTTGGTATCAGAAAAATGTGAGATTGACTAGAATGGTCCAGATTCACAGAAGCTTGTGATTTGGGAAGATAAAGGATGGAAGTGTGGGGGATGAGGAAGTTGATTCCTGTGTGGCCACATGGCCAAGGGTATATGGAACAGCAGATGAGGTAAGTTATTGAAGGTAAAAGTTACCAATGGAATTTATAGATGGATTTGACTTCCTGGGAGCTGATTCATGGGATGCCTGAGGAAATGCAAATCACTAAAAAAAAAAAAAGTGAATTACATAATCCCTTCATTATTGTTATCTATAATAACAAAAATAAAATTAAGAGTGCTGGGTCACTCTTGACATGACACCAAGCTGAGCTTCTGCCAAGTGGCTTCAAGGCTATTCCAAAAGAGAAAAATTATGTGAGGACAACAAAAGGCACTTCTAAGACCTCTGGCCCCCAAGGCTATATTGTAGGGCAGGTCAAAACCAAGAAACTACTGGGATGCCTGGGTGGCTTGGTGGTTGGGCATCTGCCTTCAGCTCAGGGCGTGATTCTGGAGACCCAGGATCGAGTCCCACATCGGGCTCCCTGCATGGAGCCTGCTTCTTCCTCTGCCTTTGTCTCTGTCTCTGTCTCTCTCTCTCTCTGTCTCTCTCATAAATAAATAAATAAAATCTTAAAAAACAAACAAACAAGAAACTACTGAAACTGGGGGGCAGGGGTGGAATTTGGTGGGAAGGAACCATCTCATTTTGTAGATCAGTATCAACTTCTTCAAGAATCCTTTCTAAAATGGATTGAGAGTAATTCATAAGCAGTATCTTTGTTTTGAAAAACTGTAGAGTAGAAAAGCATGTGTAGGTTGATACAAGACCCACAGCTAACTATGAGACGATCACAGGTGGCTATTCACGATCCACACACACACGCAGCAAGTTATTCCTAAGGGAACAGTCTGGTAGACTGGACAAAAGTCACTGTAAATTCGGTTTATCTTGAGGAATGGAGACTGCCTAACTCCTTCTATAAATGCCAAGTGGAACATTCCAGATGAAGTAGTTACTATGCTTCATATGCAAGCCATGTAGGACTGGCTTTATAGTAACTGGGATATTCACCCACTGAATATGCCCATTACCTAGTTCATAGTAAATGCAGGGGGCCCCTTTTGCCCAAGTACCTGCTGTAGCCTTACTGTCATAAAATCCATCAGAGAAGCCTTATCAAATTCGCTATCTCAGCTGCTCCTCATGGATCTTATAGATGCTAATAAAAACATTAAATTAATTAACAAGAATATGTGGAAAGGCAGAGGGGGAGAGCCATGGGACTTTTCCTAGCAGGGTGGAAAATTTTTTAAGTTATTAAGAGATAGGGTGAATAAAGCAAATATTGATAGGAATGAAACAAAGAGGAAAAGGAAAAGGAGTGTTAAGGGACTCATTCCAGCAGGGTAGAATTCTTTAGATGGTTATTGAAAAATGGGATAAAAGACACTGATGAGGCTGAAACAAGGTCTTAATAACAGCACTCTCTAAGACTAGATAGACCAAAGGAACCCCTTCTTGGTATTCCTACATTAAAAGATGCCAAACAAGTTGGGTCTATTTACCCCAGTTTCGAGAAATTTAAAATGTGGGAAAGGCAAAGATTATAAGGAGAAATCAGACCTGGAATCCTCTAGGGCAACAGTCGGGCAGAATAATCAAGATAAATATTAACAGAGGCGCTTGAGTGGCTTAGGAACTTGAGTGGTTGACTCTTGGTTGTGGCTCAGGTCATGATCTCAAGGGTCCTGGCACCAGGACCTCCCTGCACTCAGCTGGGGAGTCTGCTTATGGGTTCTCTCTCATTCTTCCTCTGCCCCGCCCCACACTCGCTTGCACATTCTTGCTCTCATTCTTTATTGCTAAAATAAACAAACAAATCTTTTTAAAAAAACATAAATATTGACAAAAGGCCCAGGGTCTGGCTCACGCCCTTGTGGAGACCCAAAATCTATAAGTAAGGCATAAGAGTGGGGAAAATGGTCAGTGGGTGAAGAGAAGTTTCTGAGACTCCTTTACATAGAAGTCTCAGGTACTGTAGTATTGAAACCTTTTAGTGAAGTCTTAATGTGGGCTACAAATTAGATAGAATAAAAAAAAGTTTGAAGGTTGAAAGCATTAAGGTTGAAGTTTGGGTAAAAATTACAGTGTTTAAATATGCTTTACCTCAAACTACATATTCAATGCAATCACTATCAAACACCAACGACATTTTTCACAGAGCTAGAACAAATAATCCTAAAATTTTTATGGAACCACAAAAGACCCCAAATAGCCAAAGCAATTTTTTAAAAAATATTTTATTTATTTATTCATAAGCGACAGAGAGAGAGAGAGAGAGAGAGAGAGGCAGAGACTACAGACAGAGAGAGAAGCAGTCTCCATGCAGCGAGCCCAATGTGGGACTTGATCCCAGGACTCCAGGACCACGCCCTGGCAGGCGCTAAACTGCTGAGCCATCCAGGGATCCCTGCCAAAGCAATTTAGAAAAAGAAAACTGGAGGCATCATGATTCCAGATTTTAAGCTCTGTTACAAAGCTGGAGTCATCAAGGCAGTATGGTACTGGCACAAAAACAGACGCACAGATCAATGGAACAGAACAGAAAACCCAGAGGTGAGCCCACAACTATTTGGCCAACGAATCTTCGATACAGTAGGAAAGAATATCCAAAGGAAAAAAAGTCTCTTCAACAAATGGTGTTGGGAAAACCGGACAACAACATGCAGAAGACTGAAACTGGACCACTTTTTTTTGTACCATACACAAAAATAAATTCAAAATGAATGAAACACCTACATGAAAGACAGGAATCCATCAAAAATCCTAGAGAAGAACACAGGCAGCAACCTCTCTGACCTCGGCCATAGCAACTTCACCAGACATGTATGTCACTGGAAGCAAGGGAAATAAGCAAAAATGAACTACTGGGATTTTATCAAGATAAAAAGCTTCTGCCCAGCAAAGGAAACAGATAGTCTATGGAATGAGAGAAGATATTTGCAAATGACATATCTTATAAAAAGTTAGTATCCAAAATCTATAAAGAACTCAACCACCAAAAACAAAACAAAAGCAAAAACAAAAACAAAAAACAATCCACACCAAAACAAAACCCAGTTAAGAAATGGGCAGAAGACATGAATAGACACTTTTCCAAAGACGACCTCCAGATGGCTCACAGAAACATGAAAAGATGTTCGACTTCACTCATCATCAGCGAAATACAAATCAAAACCACGAGGAGATACCACCTCGCACCTGTCAGAATGGCTCAAATTAACAACAAAAAAAAAACAACAGGTGTTGGTGAGGATGTGGAGAAATGGGAACCCTCCTGCACTGTTGGTGGGACTACAAACTGGTGCAGCCACCCTGGAGAAGTGTGGAGGTGCTTCAAAAAGTTAAAAATAAAACTACCCTACAACCCAGCAATTGCACTACTAGGTATTTACCCAAAGGATAAAAAAAATACAGATTTGAAGTGGTACATACATACACCACGATCTTTAGAGCATCATTATCAACAACAGCCAAACTATGGAGAGACCCCAAATGTCCATTTTAAAGAAGATGGAATATATATAAAATGGAATATTAGTCAGCCATCAAAAACACTGAAATTTGCCATCTGCAACAACATGGAGCTAGAGTGTATTATGCTAACTGAACTAAGTCAGTCAGAGAAAGACAAATACCGTATAATCTCACTCATAAGCGGAACTTAAGAAAGAAAACAGATAAACATATGGGAAGGAGGGGAAAAACAAAGACGGAAACAAACCCTATGAGACTCTTAACAACAGAGAACACACTGAGGGAGTAAGGTAGGGGATGGGCTGAATGGGTGATGGGGATTAAAGAGGGCATTTGTGATGAGCACTGGATGTTGTATGTAAGCAATGAATCACTGAATTCTACTCCAGAAACTAATACTGCACTGTATGTTACCTAACTAAAATTTTAAATGAAAAATAACAAACAGGCTTACCTGAATGTTTTATGGCAACAGATACTATGTATGACTGCAGAACACTTTCCCCAAAAGTAAAAGAGAAAGCCTATAAATTGCCCTTCAAGCAATATTAACTGGACAAGCTACATGGGAATAAAACTGTCTGAGCCTACAGAGTAAAGCAACAGGAATCCTGGTATGGACAAAGTCTGCACCACAGCCCTATGTGCAAAGCACAGACTGGGGTATGGCAAAAATCTGTGAGCATGTCCCAGTATTGAGTATTGGGATGCTGGACTAGAGAATTTCCATGAGAGTCAATTACCAGCTTGCTACTGAACATTAATTTAAACTGTTCCTGTGCATGAAAGACATAAAATAGGGCAGCCCGGGTGGCTGAGCGGTTTAGTGCCTGCCTTTAGCCCAGGGGGTGATCCTGGAGGCTGGGGATCGAGTCCCGCATCCAGCTCCCTGCATGGAGCCTGCTTCTCCTTCTGCCTGTGTCTCTGCCTCTCTCTCTCATGAATAAATAAATAACATCTTTAAAAAAGAAAAAAAAGGAAAGACATAATCTTGAAACCTGAAATACTAATGATGTCTTAGGTAATGCTGGAAAAACACTCTAATGGAGAAGGCAATGTTTGATGAATTCCAAAATAAAATGGAAACTATTTATACAGGATCTTGTTACAAAGAGAATGCAAGGAGGAGATAAACAACCAGGAGCCTCTTTTCCTACAGGACTGACTCTGGAAATGTACAAAGAGCTTCCAGTTGTAGAAGCCGGAAATCTACTTGTATGTAGCTGAACCTAAGCTGGAACCTAAGGCATGCTATTCCAAAGGTAGAAGCATCTGGGTTTAAATAAAAAGGAGGAATAGCAGCTGAGGGTAAAGGAAAGAATAAATGAATTATGTAGTAAAGGAAATCCAATATACATTAACACCTCAAAAGAGGCATAGAGCAAGAGATAATATTATCTCTATCTACAATTATCTACTATTGTAATTCATTAGTTCAATTATACCACATGCCTTGAAAGGGTGAAACGTGTATTGTTTAGACCACTACTGCTTCTGGAACCTGACCTGACAAGAACGAATGGAAGTCTGCAAACCTGAGCAACCTCAGCCTGTGAGACATTTCATACAATAAAGATGATGGATTGAACTGTTAATGACTGAATGGGACTAGTAAGAACTAGTAATCTGCCAGCATCTTTTAACTATCAGGATTCTTTTGCTATATGGGATCCATGGTCAAATACCAGCGGGTAGCCTGTGGTATTATAAAACATATTTGGTGTTTGTTCATAGTTGATGATGATGATGGTGATGATGAAGGAGGAGGAGGAGAAAGGCAGAAGGAGGGGGCAGGAGGAGAAGGAGAAATTTAAAAAAAACTAAGTAAACTATTAGAATGATCTGGTAACTTACATCTTCCCAACAACAACAAACAGATTGTAGACAAGTTCTCTCAGTCATGGAACAAATAATTACAACCTTAAATAAAGTCTTCTCTATCTTCCAGAAAAAAATAGAACACTTTCCAACTCAATCTATAAAGCTAGAATAGCCTTAATACAAAAAAACCAGACAAGATAGTACATGAAATGAACACTAGGAGCGAAGACACAGATGCAAAAATTCTAATAAAAATATGAACCAACTAAATCAAACCATATTTAAAAAGTAATGATACATCATCATAACCAAGTAAGGTGTATCTCAGGAGTAGAGGGATGGATTTTTCACCTTATTAAGTGATTAAAAGGAGAAAAATATGATCATCTTATTTGATGTAGAAGGAGCATTCAATAAAATACTACATGAATTCATGATTTTTAAAAACTTGAACTAGGAATAAAGGGAACTTCTTTAACCTGTTACAAGGCAGTCACCAAAAAAACACTACAGCAAATATTATACTTTATAATAAAGTGAAACAGTAAGTGTTCTTTTTTTTTAGTAGTGCCTGGGTGGTTCAGTTGGTTAAGCATCCAACTCTTGGTTTCAGCTCAAGTTATGATATCAGGGTTGTGAGATGGAGTCCCACCACCTTGTGTTCCACACTGGGTGTGTGAAGCCAGATAGAGATTCTTTCTCCCTCTTCCTCTGCCCCCACCCCCACTCATTCTCTCATAAATAAATAAATAAATAAATGTGTATTTTTTTAAATAAATAAATGTGTAATAAAAAGACAAAGATGCCTGCTACTATCAATTCTATTCTATATTATACCGGAGAGCTAATGTAGTAAGGCAAGAAAAAGAAATAAAGGTGAGAAATACTGGAATAGAAGAAACACAATTGTCATTATTTGCAATTGTTTACTATTGTAAAAACTTCACTGAGAGACATTAAACAAGACCCTTAGAAGTGGAGAGCTATAGCATTTTTGTGGAAGGGGAAACTCAAAATTTTAAATATGACAATTGTCCTCAAATCAGATTCAATGCAATTCTAATAAAAAAGGTGTAGTATTGTCTGTAACATAGCATTATCTTTGTTACAAAGTGCTAATGATGGTATGGCTTCAAAGGATTAATGATTTTGAAAGCTCTTTCAGCTTTACGTGTTAAAATGATGCCATTATTTTATATTGCAATGTACCTATAGACACATGTGAAAAATGCATATTGAATAGTCTATTTCTTGGGGAAAAAAAATAAAAGTAGTGAGGGAAGCTCCCTACCAGATACCAAGACTTACTTTAAAGCTATAGTAAAAATTTAGTACAGCGACAGAAAGATTGGCAGAATAAACTGAAATACAAGAACTTACCTAAAACAGAATAGGCTCCCTGCATGGGGCCTGCTTTTCCCTCTGCCTGTGTCTCTGCCTCTCTCTCTCTCATGAATAAGTAAATAAAACCTTAAAAATCCTATAACCAAATCAGCTATGGTGTTCAGCTGAGCACAACTAGCAGTTTGTGACTAGAAGGCTTCCAACTTTTTCAAGAGAACTTTAAGTAGCTTCTACTTTCTGACTGGGTTACTTCATGCACAATTTACAAGAGGAAAGAGAAGAAAGGTGGGGAGGGGGCATTGTGAAGGAATCACAGGCTGGGATGGCAGTCCAGTGTGAGCTGTGGGTAACTGCTTATCTCCATTGTAAAGAGTCAAAGAAGGTAAGCAAGGCCCCAAAGTGTTCCTGAGACTTTAATTATGGACATGAAAACCAGACACTAGTGTTTAAGCTCTCCTTTTATTCCTCCCTCCATTATTCCTCTGAAAAGAGGATCATATTCCAGTCTTCCCAGTTACCTTTTCTGATTTGAGGTCCTGGAAAAGAGCCTCTATCTCTTGGGTGCATTCTCTACTTAAAACTTCTAGCTAGTTACCATCATAAAGTGTTAATACACACTTTAGAGTGTAATATACACACTCTGTAAATGGCAGATTGAATCTGTTTAAATGGGCTGTGGACCAGAATTTCAAATCCGTCTAGAAGGACAGTTTCATCATTAAAATCCATCTACTTTGATTCATTTTGGGTTTTCATGGTTATTGTTTAGCCTTTGCAATGTTTTTAAATTTTATGGCATAGCTTTATTAGTGAATAAAACAAGAAGTATTAGATGTTATTAAGACCCCCTTAACACAGGAAGAATGAAGGAGGGCACCAGAGTACAAATCAACATAATCACTTTTATTGCATTCATTTAAATTGAATCTCTTTCTCTAATGGGAGAGACATTGTCAATATTAAAATGTGCATTTATGCAGAGCTTTCATTTTATACTCTACAGTTATTTAGCATGATATCTTTAAAACAGATTAGCAGAGTGAGCTAATAATTTAAAAATAAATATTAAGACAGATAAGGAAAGGTTAAGTGTAGTGCCTGATACAGTTAATATGGTGGTTAAGTACTCTGGAGAAAGACAGATCCAAGTCCCATTCTTAGCCTCTACAACATTACCTAATAGCTGTGTGATCTCAGGAAGGTTACTTAGCTTCCCTGAGCCTCAACTTTCTTTTGATAAAACATGGATAAGAGCAGTAACTCATTGTTGAACAGAGAAGAAACCCCAAAAAGTACAAGGCATTTTTATAGTATAATTCCTAACATAGAGTGATTTCAGTGAGTGGTTATAAAATTAACATATGAGACTTTCTGGGGATCCCTGGGTGGCTCAGTGGTTTGGCGCCTGCCTTTGGCCCAGGGCACGATCCTGGAGTCCCGGGATCAAGTCCTGCGTCTGGCTCCTGGCATATGGAGCCTGCTTCTCTCTCTGCCTGTGTCTCTGCTTCTCTCTCTCTCTCTATATATATATATCTATCGTGAATAAATAAATAAAATCTTAAAAAAAATATGAGACTTTCTTTTGTAGGACACTTAAAAGTGTGTGTGTGTGTGTGTGTGTGTGTGTGTAGAGGGAAAGAGAGAGACACAGAGAGAGTGAGGAGAGCATGTGGGTCCTATAATCTCAGGATTCATAAAACCAAATTACCACAAAACCTTACAAAAAAAAAATAAATCTCATTTATGCTCATAAACACTCATGTTTCTTCATCTGAAACTGAATTAAATTGGCAGATATTAATCAATTATAACTTTTCAACAGCTTCCATGAACCAGCTGGGATAAGCTAATCAAACAGTGGAAAGATGACAGCTCAGGACAGACCACACACGGTGAGACATACAGTGCCTTTTAAAAGAGAAAGTGTGATAATGAAAGGTTTTTTTTTGTTTTGTTTTGGGCTAAAAAAAAAAAGTCCTAACATTCAATATAAGAGAACATTTATTAGGTCCTCAACCCTGAAACAAATGCCTTGACTATTTAATTTAACAAAGCTATACTTTAAATGCAATAATATGTTGGACCCATGCAACTTAAAATATACATAATTTATAGGGGATTATGTTGGACTGATAAATCAATAATAATTACAGTAATATCAGCTATCATTTAGTGCCAAGTATCATGTACAGGTTTTCTTATTTAGCCTTCACAATAAATCAGTGAGAGAGAAGGGGAAAAACCCTGTTATCTTCATAAAGATGAATTAATTGACATGAAGATTATGTAACTTGTCTGTGGTTACAGTTAGTATGTGACAGAGCAGAGATCCGAACCTAGTATTGTTATGACTTCAAAAACCAATATTCTTTCTGGCCCAAAGCTGAACCAAGTCAGAACTAAAGCTGAACCAAACGACCTTCAAGATCTCTTCTCAATCCAGGATCTAAATTATCCAGTTCCGAGCCCCTGCTCTTCCCCAGCAACTCTCTAACCCCTACCCTGGCTTCAGGGAAAAAAGCAAGAAGGGAAGAAATTGGAAGAGAAAATTACTTAAAGTTACGTGTTTTAGATACAAACACGTGATCTACAGGTAATGATCAGCCCTAAGAAAGTGAGAGCAAGAGGAAAGGAAAAAATTTAGATTGGTCATTAGAGAACTTCCTGACAACAAAAATTGAGACATCAGAACACATTATCAAAGAACATTATGTAGGATAAACTGAAGAAAACACAACCTCGTGAAGGGCTGTCAACACACAAATAGTGTCAACATACACACAAGATGGGGAAGTACAAATATAGCCTACTTGGCTCAGCTTCACTTATAATTTAAAATAGAAAAGAAAAAAAAAGGAAAGTGGTAAAATAAGCTTGACGGCAGCAGTCAGGAGATTGCACTACAATCCTGCTAGCCTAAATACAAGTTAGCAAAAAGCTAACCCAAATATTTGTGCCACATTTTTCAAAGGACACATCGATGTGTAGCAACCATTTTGTATTTTCCTTCAACTCACTATTCATTAAGACAGAGCATCTTTATTTCCTCTGCAAAATCATGTTTAGATTGGAACAAGTACTCTAGTTTAGACTCAACATTAGTCATCATAAATGCACTCATAATATAAAACTCAAATTTTGTTAGGTTTCTTAAGTATATGCTGAGAGAACTTTGAATGGAAAACATCACAAAGGTAACTTCCTTTTGGGAATAAAGGCAAAATAAAACAAAAGCACTCCATACAACTCCAGTAGAACCTTTAACCCAGGAGAGTCACAGCTAGTGAGATCTCCCATAGGCAAAGTTCCAAAGATGAATGCCTTAGGAAACTTCAGAGTCAACAATCTCATTTATCCCTGTCCAATGTCAACAGAGTTTTGATGTGAACCTTTACTGATCTGCAAAAAATGAGATGGCTGGCTACATGTTCTTGGTACTAACATCATTCTCACTTTCAATATGAAAAGAAATGTATTTCTTTTATGATGATTATGTACTATCTAGAAAAAAGGGCCTATTTCTATTAAAAAATAAATATATTCAAGTCAATCAGATTAATGCTTCTGTAGGCTTTCCTGTTTTCCTCCACAGCCACTGATGCCTCAAAGAGATGTAAAATCTTAGCCTCTGGTCCCACCTAAAATAGGTGCTCCTTTTACACAAAACAGAAGGCTTCTGACCATTAATCATTTGGTTCTAATAAATACCCCATGGAGGTGCAGCAGTTTGGATTTATAAGTACTTTTTGGGGGAAGATTTAAAATCCAAGGAAGACTTACCTTGTGAGTAGAGAAGGATCTGCATCTCTAAAAGAACACAGGTAAACACCTGCACCAGGTTCTCCAACCCCAGAAGCTCGAAGGCCTCTCGAAGAGGATAATCGGAGAGGGGGAGTTCATTGGGCCCAGGTCTCTGGCAGATGACAGGTTCATAAACACCATAAAATTTCAGTGATCTCCCTGGAGGTGGGAGGGGTACCTCATAGAGAATGTTATGGATGTAGCTCTCCAGCGGCAAGGGCGGTGGCTGCTGTGAGGTAACCGCCCTGTAAAGCTGGATAAGGAATTTCTTGCAGGCCTGCATGAATGGCAGTGGTGTGATCAAACATATACTTTTTGAAACATATAGGGTGTCTCTGCTGATGTCATAGGAGTTGTATCGCTGGAGTTTCAAAAGGGAAGTTGTATCTCCCTCATCAATACTGCTTGCCAGAGAGTCCATGCTGCAGGAGGATGAAGCATACACGCTGCTATAATGCTCCGCATTGTGCATCTGGTAGAGCGTCTGCATTGCTGTGCAGATCTGCTTACTTGTAACTTCTTCATAAAAAGTGAGAACAAAACCATAGGTACGAGAGCCATCTTCCCGGGTAATTATAAATGAGTGAAACTGAGGGTCTTTATTGTCAGTCTGAGTTCTGAAAGACAGCCCTTTAGGCATGCACAACTGTGGAGGAAAGGGGGAAAAGTATGAGAATGCTGTACACAAATAACTTCAAACTAGAGAAAATGTTTGTTGTTTATAACCTAACAAGACTCAAAAGGACACAAGTTTTATCCATATTTAATATTATTAGCAGTAGCCTTAGAAATACACTGTAAGTTCATTTACACATTGATAAAATTATTTTTAAAAGAAATCTATATATACATACATATATATACACATACATACATACATACATATATATAAATATATAGAGATGGAAAAACATCTTTACTGTATATTATGTGCAGGAGGTTTGACTAAGAATGAGATCTTTGACTTGCTCCCAGTAAACTTCTTATCCAAGCCTGTGACCTTCAACACTGCATGTGACTTCTCCAAGTCTCACTTTCTTTATCTACATTTGCTAATCAATGACTTGAAGGCAAAATATTCAAAGGTACTTTACAAACATTTAATATTTAAGTATTAATCACCATTTCTGAAGTGATGATGGTAATGTTTCAGAGGACTAGAGAAGTAGGTGAAGGCTCATTTGATAAATTGAAAAAAAAAAAACAATAGTATCACTTTGTTACTATTTTGAGCAATATGATACTTGATCTTAGAAACAGAAACTTTAAAAATGGAAATTTTTTTTTATTTACTGAAGCAGAAGAGTAGAAACAATGACATTTTAGATCCATTCCAGTAAGTATTATGCTTTAGGTCTTGGTAACTACCCAGGATTGAGTCAAATTTGGGAACAAAACGACCTGAAAGTTAAAGATGCCTAATTTAAAATTCTTAAAATGCAATTAGAATTCATTCTTTAAAACATTTTAAACAAAATAAAAATTACAAAAAATTTGAAAAAAACTTTGTAATTTAACTACCTTAACATAATGATCATTCTTATGTATTTGTTTTTGTATTACAATATGCTTTCTGCATATAAATAATTTTACCATAGCTATTATATTTTTCTTTTTTCAGACTTAACAATTGATCTGATGTGAAATTTGGAAGTTCTCCCCATGTTACTTAAGAAAATGCAATTCACCTTAAAAGTTACGTGTCCTTCATTCAAATTATCAACAAACAGTTATTAAGTGTCTTTATGAGCCAGGCCCTGTGGGGGTGATTCAGGTGAAAAAGACATAAGACATGCTCCTGCTCCTATGGAACTTCCAGTCCAGTAAGGATGACAAATGACTAAAAAATAAATGGTAAAGTATGGGAAGTACTGTGATGGAGTAAATACAGATTGCCATGGAAAAAACATAGCAGGAGGACCTAAATTAGAAAAGAAGGAGCTAGCAAAACAAAAACAAAAACAAAAACAGGAAGTCTAAGTGGGAGCCTAAAGATGAGCATAGCTGTTAGTGAGATTGAGAGAAGGCAGAGAGGACACGTGTGCAAAAGCCCAGAAGACAGAATATGCGGGTTTGAGGAAGTGACATGTGTTTTTTTCTGGGTGGGGAACAGAAAGCGAGATAGGGGGAAGTTAAAAAGAACCCAAGAGAAATAATCAGAAACTACGTTGTGAAGGTGTTTGGTGAGTCATGTTAGAAATCTGAAGAGGACAATGGGAAGCCTCTGCAGGGTTTTAGCAGGAGGGGTATGGAACTGTTTGTGCCACCTAGCATGTCAATCTTCCTGTACTGAAACGCAGTGTTTTTCAGAGGGGGTCCAAGGAGGTAGCAAGAATGCCTCAGGGCTTTGGAGTCATCTTGACTTCTTTCTCTCTCACTCCATTATCCAATCCATCAACAAAGACCATCGGTTCCACCTTCAAAACTATATTCAGAAACAAATTCCTCCATCTTTACTCTTACTACTCTAATTAAGCCATCTTCCTTTCTTAGCTAGAAGACTATTTAATATTCTGCTCAACAGTCTTCCTGCCTTTGTCCTTATCCCCATACTGTAGTCCCTACAGAGTAGCCACAGTGATCCTTAGAAAATATAAGCTAGATCTTGTTCCTCTTCTCGAAACCTGCAATGGCCTCTTACCTCACTAAACCTGAACTCTTTACAATATAAGGCCCTTATAAGGCTCCACACGAACTTGGCCCTGGCAACTTCTCTGCCTTCATCTCCTACTACTCACCTACTCTGTTCCAGCAACACTAGCCATACTGTTGTTCTGTGAAAACACCTTGCAGGCACTTGCCAAAATTTGTTGTTCCCTCTGGCTGGAACGATCTTCCTTTAAGTTTCCATGTAGTTCATTCCCTGTGGCAGACTGTACTTTCTAAAAACGACTCCAACAGTAATTCTAGTTCTACAATGCTGTTCTAGAACCTTGTCATTCTCCCATCAAGGTCATGGGTGGCTCACTGAGAGTGCCTACACCCAGGAACTGAAAACCTGTTCTGTAAAAAGCCAGATAGTTCTACAATGCTGTTCTAGAACCTTGCCATTCTCCCATCAAGGTCATGGGTGGCTCACTGAGTATGCCTACACCCAGGAACTGAAAGCCTGTTCTGTAAAAAGCCAGATAATAAATATTTTAGGCTCTGCAGCCCTTATAAACTTTGTCACAACTACTCAGCACTAACATTGTAGTGTAGTGCAAAAGCAGCCACAGACCACACATAAGGAATGGTTATGACTTTATTTATAAATAGGAAGCCAGTTGGATTTGCCCAGAGGGCCAGTCTGCCTACCCCTCACCCAGTCAAGTAAAATATAACGGAGGTGAGAAGTGACAAATGAGTGACTTTTCAGGGTAGGCTTAAAAATGCAATACAACTTCCATGTCTCTGGTCACATACACTCCAACATATAAAAAATTTGACCAATGTGAAGTTGCCATGCTAGAGATCACACAAAGAGATGGCACAGAGATTGAGGATTCCCCAGCAATGTTTCCAGCCCAGGAAATATCACCTGTGAGTGGGTGAACCTTCAGATGATTCTAGTCTTTAGCCTTCGAAACAATCTGACACCCAGTAGTGCAGAGAGGTTACCTTGCTAATAAACCATACCCAAATTGCAGATTTGTAAGCAAAGTAACAGTTTTGTTGTTTTAAATCAAGAGTCAACAAACCATAGTCCTTAGGTCAAATCCAATCTGCCACTTGTTTTTGTAATTGAAATTTTATTAGAACACAATAGCACTCATCCATTTAAGCATTGTCTATGTCTACTTTTGCACTACAACAGCAGAAATGAATAACTGACAGAAACTAAACGGCCTATAATGCTTCAACTATTTACTATCTAGCCCTATATGAAAAAAAAAACCAAAAACAAAAACAAACAAAAAAAAAAATGGCCAGATTATGAAAAACCCACAATCCATGTTTTAAGTCACTTAAGTAGTATACGGGGGTGGTCTGTTATACAGCAGTAGCTAATGGAAACACTCCCTTAACTTTCTTTAAGTCTCTACATAAATACTATCTTAAAGAACTTTCCTTTATCATTCCATAAAAAATACTGCTTTTATCCTATAAATGCCATTAAAATGTCACTTTTCCTCTAGAAAGTCTTTAGTGAATGGGGAAGTATACCGCTGTATACACATGTACATTGTATACTGACACATTACTAGTTTCTCTATTTTGTTTGGCTCTCTAGATTGCAAGTGACTCTAGGAATGGTGCTATATTTTTACAACTGTAAACATACAAGAGTACCATGCACAGAACAATATACTATTTGGGGCCATAAATGGTAATTGATAATAATACTAAAAGCAAAATCATGAAGCTTAGTATTATTAGGTCAGTGAAAATGTCTTTATCTTTATATTTCAAAACACTGAATATGAGACCTAGAAATAACTAAGGTAGCTTTATGTAATTATTTTTATAAATGTTGGTAAGAATTACATTACTATGTATATTTGGGCAGAATAAAACAGAGTTAGGTAAAACACAAATACCTGAATTTGTTAGACGAAAATTTGTTTATTCCCAATCTTGGGAATAGCTGTGTAAGGAAAGGCCATGACAAGGCCTTTTTATAGTTATGTCTTTACATTAAAATTGCTTTCATCTTTATAAGAAGAGGAGATTCTCTGCTGTTTTATGAATAAAAACCCATGTGACATCTATTATTATCAGTAAAGATTATGGGAAGGAAGATTTGAATCCCTCTTTTTCCAGGTTATGTTCAAACTTATTTGGGATAGTGCATGCCATGTATGTATTTGTTGAAAGAATAAACAAACAAGTGAATAAGAAAACAAAACAACAGCTAGCGGCACAGGATCAGATTTAGTTCCTCTCTTGATTAAGTCTATAGTTCTCTTTTTACATGTAGTAGACAATACAGAAACACAGGTGACCTCCAAAGTCGAAATAAAGACTTAGTTTGATAGGCTTTCCTGACATCATAAACCACAAAATTACAGCTCTAACTGTTTTTGAACAGCTGCCAAATATTCCCCTAAGGTTTTGTAGCTTTCTGGAGCATGCATTCAAACATTTACAGGAAAAGCTTGCCAAAAGTTGTGCTCAAAGTAAAGAATGACTTTCTACACTACAGAGAACAGATGTAAGAACTCTCAAATTCTCTTCCTACGAATCAAAAAAAGTAAGAATTATATTTCTAATTTGGGAACCATGACTTGGAAAATGCTACTGCCTTTTCATTTTTTTAAAAAGTGAGAATTCTTGTAGGAATTATGAGGTTCAGTTTTCAGAAAACCTGAGGCATAAATCAAGATTTGTTCACTAGGGCATTCAACAATCTCTTTTTCCCTAATACTGCTCCTTACTAACAGTATTCCCTTTCCAACCCACACTCCCACAATAAAACAACTAAACATTTAGGGTTGTCAATGTTTACCGGATTACCATTGGTAATCAGATTACTTTAGTCAAAAGTGGGCTCACAATGCTGTGTATCGCTCCTGGTTTGAGCTGACTACGTCCTTATTATCTCTCTGGGCTATTTCAGGCAGTTTGGCTAGAATTTTAACAATTTCTTTTTCCATTTTCTATAGTTCTATGACTTCTATGCCCTCTCTTATTACACAAAAATAAATTATTCAAAGTTGGTCTGTTTGCCTTTCCTTTCTCTGATGTTCATTCCCTCTCTCCCACCTTTTTCCTTTAATAAATATTAATTTTATGTCATGTATTACATTAGATCTTGGTAATTCAAAAGACAAATATGAAAATAATCTCTTCAGGGAGTTCACAGTCTGGTAAAAAAGGCAAGCACACAGACCAATGGTTATAAAATAACAGGATCAGTGCTGTTGCAGAGTATGTTCAAGACATTATAGAAACAGAGAAGAGAGAGCACCTAAATACTCCTGCTTAAGATGACTTTGCAGGGAAGGTAACAATACTTCTCTGTAAGGGAAGGGAAGTATTATAAGTAAGCAAACATTCCTTCATTTAGTCAATGATTTCAGCCTCTACTGTATGTAAAACTAGGGATACAGCAATGAATAAGGGAGAGTATGCCTATCTTCGTGGTGCTTACATTATGACAAGAGACACAGAGCTGATAACTAGCTACATAATCAATTATTTAATTACAATTGTGATAGGTACTACAAAAGGATACAAGGTGCTAAAAGGTCCTAAGAGAATCTGAAGGGACCTGACTGAATGGTGGAAGGGTGGTCAGGGATGGCTTCTCTGAAAAATTGTTTAAAATGAAACCTGAAGGGTCACTAAGAATTCACCAGGAGAAGGAGAAGCGGAAGAGCCTTCCCAAGAAAAGCAGACGCAGAAGCTTTAGT
This sequence comes from Canis lupus dingo, assembly GCF_003254725.2. Classification (NCBI taxonomy): domain Eukaryota; kingdom Metazoa; phylum Chordata; class Mammalia; order Carnivora; family Canidae; genus Canis; species Canis lupus. Next base: position 17,317,974 of record NC_064269.1, on the reverse strand, counting down.
GTAAAGAATAGAAAGGATAGGAACTTAAGTTTGGGGGTTTGGATTAAGGTGAGTGTGTAGAAACAGAGAGAAGTAGATAGATATCTGATTGCACATGGGAGAGGGTAAGAAAGTGGGAACCTTCAAGGATAATGCCAGATTTTCAGCTAAGACAACCAGGTGGATGGTTGTACCATTACTGACCAAAGCTAGTGGGAAGATCATAAATTCAGTTTTGGACATGTTAAATTTGAGACACCAGTAAATATTCCAGCTGCAAAGTTAAGAAAACAAGTGGCTGGGATCCCTGGGTGGCGCAGTGGTTTAGCGCCTTGTCTTTGGCCCAGGGCGCGATCCTGGAGACCCGGGATCGAATCCCACGTCGGGCTCCCGGTGCATGGAGCCTGCTTCTCCCTCTGCCTGTGTCTCTGCCTCTCTTTCTCTCTGTGTGACTATCATAAATAAATAAAAATTTAAAAAAAGAAAAAAGAAAACAAGTGGCTCCTCCAGTAACAGCTGGATTAAAGCCCCATTCCTAGAATTTTATTGTGAGACATGAACTTAAACCTGGATGAAAATGAGGGCTTAGTTTCATTCTAATGTCAACCCTATTAATCTAACTAAGGGTTCTCCATCTCAAATTCAAGCACTTGCTGAGTCTCTAAAAAGTATATATAGTTCTTTATCCTTTGAATCTTATAAGATAGGCATCTGAAATAGATTTTTCTCAGTCAACCCTTTATCCTTTACTCTTTGCTCATCATTCCACCCTACCTTTCTTTGTGATCGAAGTAAATTAGAAATTGTAAACTTAGAGCTTTATAGATTATAAAAAGCTTTATAAGTTATGACTCTTTTACTTAAAATATATATCAGATGTTTCATTTAGAACAGTTATACAAAACAGAATCTTCATACTTCATATAAGTTGCTTAAAAAGGTACTGATCATATCTTCTTAACAATCCCTAGGTTCTCTACATTCTTAAGGGTAAGTTCTACTGACCAGAACATTATATAGTCATGGATGCCAATATGCAGAGATCTGAAACAGGGGTAGGGGGAGGCAGGGGAACTTCAGTTCCATTTGCAATGCTTTGCTTCATTTAAAAGAAAAAGTACAAATCTGAAGTAAATTTGTCAATGTTGAAATATGTTAGTTCTAGGTATATGACTGTTGGTGTTGTTTTGTTTTCTGATACTTCCCTTTTGCCTTTTTTTCATGAAAATCTCTCAATCAGCAACCAAGAGAGACATAGAAAGCAATTAATTCAGAAACAATTTCACCTGTCCCTTACATTTATTTTCTATTTCATTTGCATGGCACTCATGGAATTTTTTTAATTTAAAAACGTTCACTGCTCTGGAGTATTTAATTTCTGTATGAAATTAATCATCCTTCTTCAAAGCACTACTGTTGCTTGTTAAATGACTGATATTACAGAAGGTGATGACTCATTGGAGTGAGATTTTGCTAAAGGCAAGAAGAAAGCTTTATACCTCTAGGTGGGAATAAATTATAGCTTCATACAAATGCACTTACTAAATAAATCAGAGGAAATTAAGGGCAGTACATCTATGACCCAAATGCAGACTAGTTTAATGGGATGCTTTTCAGAGATTTTCAAGGAATGCCAGCAAATCCTTTTAGATTTGCAGCAATAAACAAATGCTATGTGGTGTTTAACCATTAAAACACAAGCCTATGTGTTTATTTTTCATAGAAGACTTTGGTTGCTTACATAAAATAACCCCAGAGGCAAGGGTAAAGAAAATATCAAAAGCAGATTAAGGAAGCTGATCACTGCTTTAAAGATGAATGCTTTACAGATCAAGGCTAAAGTTATCATGGATATCTCATTATTAATGCATTCAAATGACTAACAGAAAGAAAAAGTGGCATTTTGTTCCAAATGACTATGGATTCATACTGTAGTAAGAACCATTCTAATTTCTCACAGATAAATTTATACTTTGAAATATCTTACTAATTTAAGAAGTCAAGTGTTGTAGTCTATTTACATTCTTATCTAGGTTTCCATTGCTTCATTTAGACACTCTTTTCTTTAATACTTTTCTATTAATTTGCTGGCACAGCAGCTGATAAATTATTTTTTGTCATTGCTGTCGACTATTTTAGTTAGAAGCTTGCCTGTGCTCCCTCCAAGTATCATAAATATAACAAACAGTTGTGTTCTACTTAATATCTATGATGCTGTCTTCACCAAAGATGAGGCTAGGCCTCACAGTATTCCAGCAAAATGGCATCTCTGGTTAGAGAAATAACTATACTGTGTTCTGTGAAGAATCAAAGTCAAAGTGCCAAGTGCCTTAGGCATTTGTACTTAGAAAAAGTACCATGTTACTCCCTCTTTGCAGCAAACTGAGACTGGAATGAATTTACTGTGATACAGAAATATCACAAAAGGTCCAATGTGACCCACATCATTTTAAGGTGCAGCTCAAAACTAAGTTATATCATTTTTCTTTGGAGGAGGCAGCATGTAGATAGGGAAAAAGTCAGCTACAGAGTAAGAATGATCTGGATTTAACCGTTGAGACTCTTTGCATAACTATGGGTTAGTAACCTCTATAAAATATGAATAAGAACTCTCAATGGGCACATGTAAGCATGTATGCAAAAGTAACTTACATGACTATTTAGCAGGTATCTACTGTATATTAATTTCTTTCCCTTATAGTATCATAGCATAATGGGATCTGTTGGCTCTACCTTTAAAATACTCAAAACACTCTACAGCTATCAATGTCTCAGTCCACTGTTAATTATTTCTGTGCCTATGATGCCTGATATCTGATTTGCTCACTTTAGGGCACTCTGGTTTTTATAATCAAAGAATTCCATTCATGGAATCCCAAAATATTACCCAGGCTTTTAGTTAGGACCCTTCCTAAATAATCTGAAAACTATGACTATTTCTAAGACCCTCTAAAGGTACTTATAATCACCACTGGTAACTCATTGCATTAATTCAGAGTCGTTATAAATAAATTTCTACTAATGTCTAAATGATGAATTGAAGTTCCTTTTCCTCTTTACTCTGTGAATATGATAAATTACAGGCCCATCATACAACATTCCTTGAAATATGAAAACTGTAATCACGCTCCTTCTATCAGGCTCCTTTCCAGGCAAACAAATATTACTGTTTATCAAAGCATCTATGTATAATTAATACAAACCCACAACACAGCTTAATAGTAGGAAAAGAAAATGGGCTTTGAAGAATACATGCATTCCAATGTTCACAGCAGCATTATCTAGAATAGCCAAATTATGGAAATAGCCCAAGTGTTCATCAACTGATGAATGGATAAAGAAGAGGTAGTAATCACACAATGGAATATTATTCAGCCATTAAAAAGAATGAGATCTTGCCATTTGCAACAACATGGATGGAGCTAGAGAGTATTATGTTATTAAGTGAAAAAAGTCAGTCAGAGAAAGATAAATATCATATGATTTCACTCATATGTGGTCTTTAAGAAACAAAATAAATGAGCATAGGGGGAAAAAAGAGAGAGACAACAACAAAAAAGACTCTTAACTATAGAGAACAAACCGATGGTTACCAGAGGGTAGATGGGTGGGATATTGGGGAAATAGGTGATGGGGAGTAAGGAGGGCACTTGCTGTGATGAGCACCAGATGATGTATGTCAGTATTGAATCACTATACTATACACCTGAAACTAATACTACACTGTATGTTAACTAACCGGAATTTAAATAAAAACTTAAAAAAAAATGGGCTTTGAAAGTCTGTTGTATACACTTATTGGCTGTGGAAACTATAGGGAAGTAACTTCTCAGAGCTTCATTTTCCATGTCTATAAAATGAGAACAATATTATCCACCTTACAGAACTGTTTATTTAAAACATTCAATAAAATAATGTAAACATTCAAAATATACTTACTATTGTCATTTTTTTTTTTTTACTATTGTCATCTTAACGAAACAAAAAGGCTAAAGATGGAAAAAACATACATACCATGTTCACTGCATCTTGATCAAAAGGGTTCCATTCTATATTCTCAGGATAGTGTGCCAGCACTTTAGATTTGAATGTTCTTCTCAAAGGACTCTGGTCAAAATTTTCACCTATAATAAATAATTAATAATTAGCTAATATCTAAATTTTTTTTTCAAACATGTCATAGTTTTATTTTTTATTTTATAGATATATTGACTAATAATGTTGAAATCTGATTCAATTTCTACCTCTAATAGTCTGAACTGTAAAATCCTCAATGGACAACTGAAAGGAACTGTTAATAAAGGATCTGCATTTAAAACTTCAGAATCTGAATTTCAGCATCCTGGCCAGATAACAATACTAAAAATCAAAATCTACCAAAATGATCTTTGCTGTAACCTAATTATTGTTGTTTCAATATATAGTGATAAAATATCTACTTGGAAACATCTAATTTATTAAAGAAACATCCCAAATTGAGCATCCTGAATCATACTTCTGATCCTGAGATTTTATACATGGATATACAATGCTGCCATGCTCAAGGAGGCAATCTTGCTTGTGCTTCCACAGAAATCTGACAAATGTGACTGTACCCAGGCTTTTACAAGTAACAGAATGAACAGAATTAGAAACATCATTACTGAGTTGTCTAGTTTAGTAGACAGAACATTTTAAACACCCTAAACCTATGAAAAGAAACAAGCTATTCTAAGCCAAATTTATTACCTGCCAAAATTCTGGAAAAAATTAAGGGAGGCTATACTTTGATTATTACATATTTAAAAAAACTTCTATTATAGCTGTCACCTCAGTTCTTTATCTCCTTGACCAAATTAATTCCCGGGAGACCGGTTTCTCCCAAATGCCTTAGTTCCATAAAGAGCACTGGGTGTTATACTATATGTTGGCAAATCGAACTCCAATAAAAAAATATACAAAAAAAAAGTTAGGATGGATGGCTCTTCAATTCTCAATGTCAAAAAGTTGAGAATGAAGAATTAGAAGACCTTGGAATATCATTCTGACTCCTGTGTTTTTTCCACTTAAGTTTTAATTAAGCGTAAAACACAAACTGTCATATCAAAAGATAAATGCCACTTACCAGTATTTGTATGAGTAAAGATATCAAAGTAATTTATAAATCATAATTGGGCATTTAGACTCAGTTTTCATTTTTGGTAAAAGTATGAAAAGATGCATACCAAAACACCTTTTAGTGCAAAACTTAACAGATCACAAAGGAGGGAAATGTCACACTCTAAAATCTTGTTGGAAACTGTGATATAAAATACACAGAAGCTTTTCTGAATAAAGGCACAGAGTTTAAACAGATTTGCTGCAGCAACTAACCTACTATTTGTAATTTTAGCCCTTGACCAATGATTATTTTCCTTTGGATTCTTCTTACTTATCTAGGCAAATGCTTCATCTCTATCTTTCTACTCCACATTTCCATCTTCTAAGAGATAGATAGCTTTCACAGCTAGAAGAAAAACTGTTAAAAGCATCCCTGAGGATAGTTTATGAATTTTTGCAACATGCCTCTAGAGCATGCTTACAAAATCAATGGAAAAATGTGGAAGTGTCCACAAGTTAGTGTGCCTGAAGAAGAGTTAGGGTTCAGAATGTCTGATTTCAGGAAGGGTAAACGACATCTTTAAGCTGATACTAGATTTTCATGCAAACACTAATAATTTTTTGATTACTTCTTCATTAAAAAAAGAAAAAAAAATACTACTTTCCCTTCACTTTAAATCACAGAAAACACAAAACAAAAATTCTCTCTTGGTCCTAAAGGTCTATGCTTCTGACTCTGCTATCGACTCAGGAACAGGATATCCTCAGATAATATACAGCAACCAAGAATTCCTCTCCTTCACCCACCCACAGAAATGTTTATTTTTATCATAAGTGTCAATAAAATGTGAAACACTTTGTGAACAGAATAAGCGGCACATAATGTAAGATATAACTCCTTGCAACACTTACCTTTTAATGAATTCCTGCCTGAGTCTGGTAAAATACTAACATTATCTTCACTCATATATCAAGTTATTAATGGGCAGAGGATAACTCAGAAAAGTCATGAGAGTGCCATTTTCAATATAATTGTTCTATTAACTAAGGAACACCACACCCTCTTGAAGCACAATGGAATCACCAGAAGAGAGAGAAGGAAAATCACCTTTTTCAGAGAGAAAAAATTTCACAAAAGCAAAAAAAATGGAAACACTCACTAAAAAGAAACACAAATCTAAGAAAAGAAAATATAGAACTACCACCACCATTGCCACCACCACCACTTACTAGACGGCCAGGAAAAAGGGGGCAATAGGAAAGATCGTTGCTGTATATAAATAGCTGTCTTGGCAAATATCATTTTGAAGTAAATTAAGGGAAGAACCAACTATGTAGAAATTCTGATAACACTGTTAAGGATTTAGACATGAGTGGATGTAGTTATCATTACTATTAATAGGCAAAGAAGAGAATCTTTAAGAAGCCTTCTGAAGATGGGAGATGGGTGAACAATCTAGTCTTTTCATTTTGAACCCATATTAAAAATGAATTTCTAACTTAGAATTTACTTCTAAGACTTAGCAGGAGAAATGAATCAGTCTAAGAATTTGGGTTCCCAGGCAATTGAAATTATACACAAACATCCTTTACTTAACTTAAAATCTACCTTTTTTTAACACTATCCTGAAATGATCAAGGATTGTAAATTTGTGCAAATATTAATATCCCCCACTACAAACACATATAAACTTAATTCCAAGTAATACTGTTAAGTAACTTGCTACTAAATTTAAGCTGCAATTCATTCAGCCTTTCCTCCTCAGAAAATAGTATATATCTGCCAAGAGAGCTTAAGACTAGTGAATAATTTTTTCAAGGCATGAAGCAAATGAGGTCTTTATAAAAATTAAGATGCAGATGAGAGAACAAAAATACAAAATAATACCTATTTTTTACCCAAGCAATAATGAAAACAAAAAATCAATTATTATGGGCTTGGGGTGAATTAAAATAAGGATTTCTAACACCTCAATTTTTATTTTTACTTTTATTTTATTTTTACCTGAAGTCGTATTTGCAGCATCTTGGCTCTTGCCATGACGATCTGCTTCTAGCCATTGGTACAAAACTACATAATGTAACAGAAACAAAAAACTTTATAAACAAAGAAACACAAACACAAAAGCAAAATGACTCTGAAGAATGGAAAATGAGAATAACAAATTAAACAAAAGCAATTAAACATGAGACATTAACATCAATGGAATGTAGCTTAACACTAATAGTATGTAGCTTATAAGCTACTTTTAATAAGAAAGCACAAATAGGTAATTTTATCTTAATGTATTATGCGAAATACTAAACATCTGTTAACAATTATTCACATGGGAAAAAAGCACATATATTCTTCTCAATGCTGATTTGAAGAGAAATATCAGGAGAAAGCCAAGGCTTCCAAAGTCAGATAAAATATGATAGCAAGACTAAATGACCAACCTTAAAAATTACATCTCAACTTCTGCACAACCTATCAGAATGGCTGAAGTCCAAAAAAAATGACTATACCAAATCCTGACAAACACATGAAGTGACAGTAACTCTCATTCATTGCTCGGTGGAAATGCAAAATGATACAGCCACTTTGGAAGACAGCATGGCCATTTCTTACAAAGCTAAACAGTCTTACCAAAGGATTTCACAGCTCTAGTCTAATCAGGAGAAAAACATCAGATAAATCCCAAGAGAAGCAATCCACAATATACCTGATGATTACTTGCGCCAAACTACCAAGGACATCAAAATGCAAAGTCAGAGAAGCAGTCACACCCACGAGGAGTGCAAGGAGACAAGATAACTGAATATAATGTGTTATATAGGATGAGATCCCCCAAGAGAAAAAAGGACTTTAAGTAAACACTAAAGAAATCTGAATAGAGTACATACGACTTTAGTTAATAATCATATATCAATTGACTTGTTAGTTGTAACAAATATACTACTGTAAGATGTTAATGATAGGGAAAAATGTGTGTGATTGGGGTGATATGGGCTATATGGGAACTCTGTATTATCATCTCAATTTTTCTAAAACCTGAAACTGCTCTAAAAATCAAGTCTGTTTTAAAAAAGCATTCCATTATGTAAGGACAAAATCATACAGTATGCAATCTTATAAGTAACCTACCTTTTGGAAATCACTCTATGCAAACATGAATTGAAGTATGCTCTGTACTGAGGTTCCATTTAATCAATCATCCCTTTATGTGCTATTAACCAGAAGTGTCAACTCTTGGAGGAAAATTACTACAGTAAGGACATAGGCAGTTAAGAAACTCACATTAGACCTCTGTAACTTGGCAGCTTTGAAGAGTGTAAAAACTTCTGAATAGGTTATCCAGATGTCTACAAATTTTAGATATCCAGTCCTCCCTTTAAAGAGCTAAATAATGATAATGTAGGGTCCTAATTGCCAGGGAATCTTTCTATCTATACCTCAAAGGTCTGAATGGTCTTAGGACAAAGGCTACACTTCTACTCTGGGAGGGTATTTGCCCACATATATTGTGAGAGTGGATACAGAAATATCCCAATCAAGGTTTGCAGAAACTCTGTGCACTCTCCCTTCACAAGACAATAACAAAAACAAAGAACTAGGGAAGGAAGCCTTTGGAACTCATGAACTGAAGGAATAAAGGAACTGATCCATTACAAAAGGCCAAAGACACCCTGAAATCACCAAGGAGGTTATCTGGATCTTTCCAGACAGCCAGATGGCATGTTGACATTTATCATCAGGGAAAGATGGCCCAAAACAGACCTCTGAATAGCCCCCACACATACACCCAGGCAGTGTACAAGGTCACTGGCTGAGGGTGCCCCAGTGGGCACACAAGTCAGTATACTCCCCTCCAGGATACTGCACACTTCTGGGAGGCAAACAATTGTTATGATTGGGACTAGCAAGGAAGAATTCAAGAAGCAGGCCTCACTTATTAAATACATACGATAGGGTTTTGTTTTTGTTTTTCCTTTCTGGTTTACAAGAACTACTACTCATTAATGAGTACAGATGTAGCAGAATAGGGAAGTATTAGGCCATGACACAAAAATCTCCCCACTTGGACTTTACAACTGAAAATATTACTCTCACAAAAATGAGATGCAAAGTAGGGAGACTAATCCATTAACTGGTCTCACAATTCTGGCCTATCTCATCTAAAGGCTATTCTGTCCTAATTAAGACAGAAACTCTTGGGTGCTGAGAATATCACTAGGAATATTTACCAATAGTTCAATTACTTCATATAGCTCCTGTTTCTGGTTTTACCAAAGGGGAAAAAAAAGGAAAAATATGAAAGTTATTCTAGGTCAACTTAGAGAATTATATATAAGCAAAAATCTTTTTAGTAGATTTAGATATTCAATTATTTTATCCTCGCCTCCAGATTACTAAAATCCAATAAACCATGGTCTAAATATTTTAGAAAATTTCCAATGAAATAAGTGCATCTGCTTCATACAAAGCTATAATGTGAATCACTGTTATATCAAATTTGGACTTGAAAGCTTACTTTATAGTACATATATGTAAAAAGATAATGTATAACTAAAAAAAGAGGTCCCTAGGTGGCTCAGTCACTTAAGCATCTGTCTTCGACTCAGGTCATGGTCTCAGGGTCCTAGGGTCAAGCCCCGCATTGGGCTCCCTGCTTAGTGGGGAGTCTGCCTCCCCTTCCCTTTGCTCCTCCCTGCCTAGTTCATGCTCACTCTCTCCCTCACTGTAAAATAAAATAAAAAATAAAATAAAATCGAAATGTGACAAATAAATATACTAGAGTGTAAATGTGTAGTTCTAGAAGGACTGAGCTCCAAAAATTTAACTTCCATAAAGCATCTCAAATATGTCATAATATAAAGAGCCTGCTACTATGTTTGTAGATGATGCTAGAATACCAAGAACACATCTCTTCTCACTGTGGCTGGGAGCATTAGATCTGGATTTTCAGTGGCTCCATACTTCCTCTCAGTGCACTGAGAGTAGGTACTCCCAGTTCCAAGCCACTGGGTAAGAATTTCTACCACTTGTATATAGGGTTGCAAGTGGAGAAGGGTTTGTGATATGCGTCAACCTTGGAGCCTTCTCAGCCTGAGTGGTCCCATTACCCTCTTTCTCTAAACCTACCTGCTTCCAGGGCCTCAGTAAGTTCCCTCCCTCATTATCCATTTCCATTGTAGCCTGTCATCTCAGATGACTGAGTATTTTCTCCACAAAACAAGGGCAAGCCTCACAATACTTCCCTATCCTCTTGTCCCCAAAGGATACCACAGAAGTCTAGATGTTTTAAAGAAAGCTTGCTGATAAGAACAATGAGAACAAATAGGAAGTTAAAAGGTAATTTCTTTTGCCCTTTTCCTTTTGTTCCTTTTCACTCTAAAGGGAAAGTTTAAACACACACACACACAAGCATGCACCCACACAGGTAATAGTAGATACAATATTTAAAGTCAATAAATTTTTCCCAATATTTTGGTAAAGGTGAGAGGAGAAAATGGAGAGTTATGGATGCTGCCTATGAAATCCATACTGAGGCAAAAAGGAAGGGAGGATGTAGTGGTGAGGTAATTCTCTCTCTTATGTCTATCACTACAGGTCCCCAACTGTCTGTCTCCAAAGATCCCTGCCTGAATTGACATGATCTGGAGTTGTAGAGGGAATACTGGACAGCAGTAGATCCTACAAGAGAGACTGACTAGGGAAAGGAAAGCAGGGGCAAGGGGATCCCACGTGTTGGTTAAAAAAAAAAAAAAAAACAACGAAGGGGTACTCCTGTGACATTCACAAAAAGACATTTCCTACACATGGGTTGTTTCTACATCACAGTGAGCTGTCCTCTTCGAAATAGATCCCCTAGAAGGCTGCATATTCATTATCCATTCTAATGATTCTACCACGATTTAAATAATCTCTGAGCAGGTGACATTTAAGGTGAGACCTAGTGAAGTAATAATAATTATCATAGTTAACACACAGTGCTTACTATAGAGCAGGTGTTATTCTAAGTGTTCTACGTATATTAAATCATTTCATCATAATTACTCTATAAAGTAGCTCCTATTTTATAATTTTATAGATGTTGGAACTGAAGCAAAAAAAGGTTAAATAACTTGGCCAAGGTCAGACAACTCTAAAATTCAAACTTACACAGCCTAGCTCCAAGTGTGCTCTCAATTCTATGTAGGAGGTCATCTCAGGAAAGAGTATTTCAGGCAGAGGAAACAGCAAGTGCGGAATCCCTAAGGTATCCATGAGCTTGTCACGGCTGAGATGCAGCAAGGAGGTCAGTGCAATGTATTTAAGTGAGATGGTAGACAAAGTCAGAGAGGTAACCAGGGCCCGATAAGACAGGGCCTCTGAGGCCATGGTAAGCTCTTTATTTATGGGGAGTAACTGGAGTTTTTAATTTTTTTAAAAGATATTTATTCATGAGAGACACACAGAGAGAGAGGCAGAGACACAGGCAGAGGGAGAAGCAGGTCCCATGCAGGGAGCCTGATGTGGGACTTGATTCCGGATCCCAGGATCATGCCCTGGGCTGAAGGCAGAAGCTCAACCGCTGAGCCACCCAGGGATCCCGACTGGAGTATTTTATTTTTTAATTTTATTTTTTAGGGAAAAAAAAAAGTTTTATTTTTATTTTTTGTATGTTTTTTTATTGGAGTTCGATTTGCCAACATATAGCGTAACACCCAGTGCTCATCCCGTCAAGTGCCCCCCTCAGTGCCTGTCACCCAGTCACCCCAACCCCCCGCCCACCTCCCCTTCCACCACCTCTTGTTCGTTTCCCAGAGTTAGGAGTCTCTCATGTTCTGTCTCCCTCACTGATATTTCCCACTCATTTTCTCTCCTTTCTCCTATAATCCCTTTCACTATTTTTTATATTCCCCAAATGAATGAGACCATATAATGTTTGTCATTCTCTGATTGACTTACTTCACTCAGCATAATATTTTAAAGACAGAAGTGACTTGGCTTGAATAAGCTCACCCTGACAGCTGTAAGAACAGAATGTAGAGGATAAGAGTGGAAATGGAAAGAACTTAGGAGGCTTCTGCAATAATCTAGGCAGAAGATGATACAATAATCTAGGCAGAAGATGATGGATCAGGGAAATAGCATCAGGGTAAGGAGAAGCAGTAAGATCCTAAATATATTTTGAAGACATAAAAGATATGATTTGCTAACAAATTAGATGTGAGAAAAAGGCGTAGTCAAGAAGGATATCACGATACCCACGGTTTCTAGTCTGAGCACCTAGATGAATATGGTAGTTCTTTACTAAGATGAGGAACAATGTAGAAGGAGAGGGTTTTTACCAGAGGGCTGGGAGGCTGGAATAAAGAATTCAGTTTTAGATATGTTAAGTCTGTGATGCCTATTAGATATCCAAATGAAGTTTTTCATCAAGCATTTAGAAATGTGAGTTTAAAATTCAGGGAGAAGTTAGAAAATTCAGCATCAAACAGATGGTATTTAACATTACAGGGCTGGATAAGATCACCAAGGAAATGAATGTAGGTGAAGAGAGAAAGGCTGGGGTCAGGTTCTTGGGAGGCTCAAGAATAAACATTAAGAGAAAGAGGAATAGGCAAACAGGTAAATGAAAAATGCAACCAGTAAGGAAAGAGAAAGGCCAGAAGCATGGGCATCATGAAAGCCAAGTAAAGAAAATGTTTTAACAAAGAAAGAGTTAACAACGTGGAAGTCACTGGTGACCCTGAAGAGAAGTCTGTGGAGAGGTGGATGTGAAAGGTTGGGGTGTTCCAAGAAAGAATGCAAAGAGAGGAAGTAGAGGCAAAGAGTATAAGTAACTCTTCTGCAGAGTTTTGCTGGAAAGATGAGAAATGTATAATATTGGAGAATATATGGAAGGGAAAGGCTTTTGTTTTGTTTTGTTTTTTAAAGATAAAAGGTGTCTACACTGTGCCTGGCACAGTGACTGATGCTCTGGATAGGATTAGTACAGTACAGTCCCTGTGAGGATCTCTCATTCTCCTATCTTGTCTTCCCAGAGAGCTGACTTTGCCCATTCCATATGCCATCATGGCTAAAACAGGTTATACTCCCCCAGGTAACCATTCTTCCTATCCCCAGCAAGTTTATCTACTTTATCCTTGTAAGGCTGTATAACATGACACGGAACTCCTAAAAATTGCATTCACTCCATTACATTTTTCCCCACCTTGTACTCGTAGAAATGGTCCCACACTATTCTCACTTGGATAAGGCACGCCAGTTACCTTAGCACCAGAGTACAACTACCACTGATCCTGGATCTGTGACAGACTACAGGTGCTAACAACCATGTTCTCTCCTTCCCAATATCTTTGCATCTGGGTGAGGGTCAAATCACTAGTTCTTGCCAACGAAAAATAACCAGAAGTGACATGTGTCACCTCCAGGCTGAGGCACATACCTGTCCGTCCTCTGCCATCTATCAGCTAAATGCAAATAGAAATAGGACCGTAAAGAGATAGGAAGGTCACTCAATGGAAGAAAACTTGGGTCACTTAATGTCTCTGCAAAATAGAGTCCCTCCCACCCTGGCCTACATTAGATTAAACATTAAATGAGAAATAAACTTTTATTGTCTCAAGCCACTGATAGTTTGGGTTATTGTTAGAGCAGTTAGCTATTTATGTGTTTCTGGATTACCCTGGCTTTTTATTCGTGTTAGCACTGACCTTCTTACTATGTTACCAGTTCCTGACTATATTATGCCTTCTATTTCTTGATAACTCTCTAGACTGCTTTTTATTGTACAAAATAAATGCAGCTCTTTAAATATGGGACAGAGTTTGCCAATTTTTTTTATGAATGCTCTCTACTCTTCAATAGAAGAAGCCACACATCCACTACTAAGCTACTAATCAAGACTACAGGTTTTAACCCATGATGGACTTGTTAAACTTTCTAAAAATACAACTTCTAAATCCAGTCAGCAATCTTGCAGGTCTAAGTGGCTGATCATAAAGCCAATCAAGCAAAAGCTGAAGGATCTCTGAAAATTTATAGACCTTACTGAGGAATAATCATCAATAAAAAACCACTAACCATGGTAATCTTAAAAGTTTAAGATATTAATAAAAGCACATCAATATCAATCTAGTAAATTTTAAATTTCTAAGAAATTCACAACACATTTCATTCTTGATCACATCAAAAAAAAATTTTTTTAAAGATTTTATTTATTCATGATAGTCACAGAGAGAGAGAGAGAGAGAGAGAGAGAGAGAAGCAGAGACACAGGCAGAGGGAGAAGCAGGCTCCATGCAGGGAGCCCGACATGGGATTCAATCCCGGGTCTCCAGGATCGCGCCCTGGGCCAAAGGCAGGCGCCAAACCGCTGCGCCACCCCGGGATCCCTTGATCACATCAAAATTAAAGAGCCACACTGTACTTAGCTAACACTAAATACACTTCAATTACTGAAGTTTATTCACTGGAAATCTAGAATACACAACACATGTATTCTGTTTCAATCCCAAATGGAAGTACCTCAATTTAATTCTGTCACTAATCACCTGGTGTTGGCGGAGAGGTCACCTGTTAAAGGGCATGGACCCCTAAAAGACTGCCCTGACTTCAGAGATCCCTAGCCCACCTGCCCTTCTCACACGTTGGCTATACATTTGGAAGTTCCCATGACTATCAGGTTTGATAATTCACTAGACCAACTCATGAAACTCAGGAAAGCACTATTACTTGTGATTGCAGTTTTATTACAAAAGATGCAAATCAGAAGGATCACACAAATGGAGACATACACAGAGTGAGGTCTGGGAGGGAATGCTGTGCTTTCATGCTCTCTCCTGTGGAATCGGGGTATATGACTTGCCACCACTACACACACAATGTGTTTATCAACAAAAAGCTCCACTAACCTTTGGTATTTAGAGTTTTTTTTTTTTTTTTTAAAGATTTATTTTATTTATTTGGGGGGCGGGGCAGGGGGAGAGGAGGAGAAAGAGAGTCCCAAGCAGTCAGCACAGAGCCCGACTCAGGCCTCAATCTCATGAACTCGAGATCATGACCTGAGCCTAAACCAAGTCAGTTGTTTAACTGACTAGGCCACCCAGGTGCCTGCAGTACCTAGGCTTCTTAATGGGCTTCACTACATACACAGGACTGATATGATCATTGGCCATGTGATGACTCAAATCCTTAACTTCCTCCCTTCCCCAGAAGCCCAGTTGACTCAAGTCCTCTGATAACCAGCCCCTATCCTGAGGCTATCTAGGGGCCCACCATTACTTCATTAGGATCCCACTCCTATTACTTAGGAAATTACCAGGTTCTAGAAGTTGTGTGCTAGGAACCTGGACAGAGACCAAATTCTTATTAGGCACTGTGCATTATATTGCCAAGAACAGAATACAGTAGCAGATTATTTACTTGCAAAAATAAACTTAGCAATTAATTCAAGATCTATAGTCCTCTGATAATGAGGAATAAACAAAGCACTCTGCTTCTAAGCCATGTTTTTCATACTATCCCTTTTCTGATAAAATGTGAGATAAGGAAAAAAAATGTTTTAAAGTCATTGAAGTATGCTAACATATGAAAAAACTCCCTAAGAGGAAAGGGTCCATAATTTTTAGGTTAATCAAATAAGTACCATGTGTTTACCAGTGCTTAGTAAATGATTTTATTATTCTGAAGAATATAATAGTGACTTTCAAGTAATAAGTATAGCCAAGAAAACAAGGTTCTACTTCTAGCTGACTATCTTGGGTTCTAATAGTTTAGGACAAATCATAATTTATTTGAGCAAAGGTTTCCTCATATATAAAATACAGATTACATAATAACAACACACTAGTATTAGTAGAGACCTATCTTGTGTGAAGATCTTTTATGCAATATATTTCTGGGAAAGCGTATTAATATTATTATTTGATGCTGTATGTTATACAGTATAAACAAATCCTTCCTATTGCTAAAGAACTTATTTTCTGCTAAAAGGATACCAAGGGAGCCACCCTTTGCCTTCAGGAACAAAAGAAAGGCATCCAGCATTAAAATATTTATAGCTGACAAGTAACACGATAGGGCTACAGTTCTAAGATGATTCAACCTGAAACAATTCTGATGTATGACTCAAGGAAGCAGTTATTTGCTCAGAGCTAACACAGGCTTTTCCCTTCATTTCCATTCATTACTTTTTCCTGCCAAAACTCTCATAAAAAAAAAAAAAACTATAAGGAGTCAGAAACAAGTAACTCCATTTAGTTTGCACAGCAATACCAAGGAACATATACAAGAATACCACTTTCTTCCTCTTATCCTCTTCAACAAAACACAACAAAACACCTGCAAAAGAAATCAACTAGTTCTTTAAAGAAAAGATACAGGGTTGCTTGGGTGGCTCTGTGGTTGTGTCTGCCTTTGGCTCAGGTCATGATCCTGGGGTCCTGAGATTGAGTTCCGCATCAGGCTCTCTGCAGGGAGCCTGCTTCTCCCTCTATGTCTCTGCCTCTCTCTGTGTCTCTCTTGTGAATAAATAAGTAAAATTTTAAAAAAGAAAGAAAAAAAAAGATATAAATTACAAGCTAGGAAAAAGGGTTCATCTGTTTTACTAATGCCCCCCTGATTCAAGGTCTATGAAATGGTTATATGAGCAAAACAGGCCAAAAAATGTTACTAAGATTCACGGAGAAAGAAAATCTTCCTATAAGAATCGAACAGAAGTATTATTATTCCAACAATTACCTGAAGTTTTTTGCAGCTAGAATGGCTCCATTGATGTAATTGTTGCTAAGTGAAAGTGGCCTCTAAGTCTCTTCATCAAGATGCACTTTTATCCAAAGGTCCTCAAGGCCCTCCCCTAAAATGCTAGAGCATTCAGGCTTTAAAATGAACTGCTGCAGGGATTCCAGTTCTTAAAATGGTATTGGGGGATAGCACAAACCTATGAAATCATGGTCCACATATCTTAGGAAGAAGACAATTTGACCTGTTGAGGAACTTCCTAGATCCCAAAGCTACTGTCTAGCATACTTTAAAAAGTTAAGAAAAAAGTCAAGTCACCTACGGTAGGGTGAAAAAAAACCATTTTAACCACTTTCTCAAATTTTAAAAATTAGCAAAAAACAAAACAACCATGGATAAAAACAGGAGGGAAGAGTAGAATTTTTCTCTTCCTTATAGGAAAAACAAAGCCTTCCTTTCTGTCTCCATCAGACATAGAAGAAAACCCTCAAGATGATCTCAAGCCCTGAATTTCAAATCACAATTCCTACTACCCACCAAGAACCTGTACTCAGCTGTTTCAGTAACCAGCAGCTTTGTTCAATGCTTGCAAAACTGAACTCATCATCTCCCGCAATGCTTTTCCTCTATTACTGATGCCACAATTCATGTAGTTGCTAAGTACTGCTATCTCCTTACTCATCCCTGAAGAAGGGTTAACACTAAAAGGGATTCATATTCACTATTTTACTGTAGCACTCAGAGTACTATCTGGTACTTAGCCAGATTTGACTTCCTGATTAAAAGTCATTCTAGGGCAGCCCCGGTGGCTCAGCAGTTTTAGTGCCACCTTCATCCCGGTGTGTGATCCTGGAGACCTGGGATCAAGTCTCACGTCAGGCTCCCTGCATGGAGCCTGCTTCTCCCTCTGCCTGTGTCTCTGCCTCTCTCTCTCTGTGTATGTGTTTCTCATGAATAAATAAATAAAATCTTAAAAAGGCAAAGAGGGTTCAATATCCTCATAACATAGAAAATCTTAGCTGTTCTGTTTCTAGAGCATAAATATTGAATATAAATACTTAGTTTACAAAATATAAACTAAACTATATGTGACCTTAGGTAAACTACTTAAGGAAAATGGCAATAATGAATGAAGTTATCTTATAAAAACAGGAACTACCATAAAGGTCCTTTTCTTTTTTAAAGAAAATAATTTTAAGCATAAAATCCAAACCCTTCAGTAACATGAATCTACCATTAAGTACTGATTTGTAGTTGGAAGAAATGTCCTATAGTTACTAATATAAAAGATATAAGCAGCATTTCCAACAAATACTGTAGATGCCAGGAAAAAAAATTTGCGTGTGTCTCTGAGTAAAAGGTAATCCTAAATAAATGGAAGATCCATGCATCATCACCCAAAGTCCACAATTTATACAAGGGTTCTCTCTTGGTAATATATATTTTCAAGGTTTTAACAAATTTGCAATGGCATGTATCTATCATTTACAGTATGGTACAGAAGAGTTTTACTATCCTAAAAAATCCTCTGAGCTCTCTGCCCCCAACCCAAGGCAACTACATACGTATACCTTTTTTGCTGCCTCCATCCTTCTGCCTTTACCATAAAGTCAAAGAGCTGGAATCATTATATATATATATATGCAATTAAAGTTCCTCCATGTCTTTTCATGTCTTGGTAGCTCATTTTTCTTTGGCACTGCACAGTATTCCACTGTATGGATATATCATAGACTATCCATTCACCTACCAAAGAGTATCTTGGAAGCAACACTTCCAAGTTTCCAAGTTTGGGTCATTATGAATACAGCTGCTATAAACATGTGTGTATAGGTTTTCAACTCCTTTGGGCAAATACCAAGGAGTAGTTCTATATCATATGGTAAAGTGTATTTACTTTTATAAGAAACTGTCAAACTGTCTTTTTCAAAGTGACTGTACCATTTTGTATTCCCATTGGCAATAAGTTAAAGAGTTAAATATTTTCTTTAACATGTATTAATTTAGTTAAATATTATATTTATGTTGTCATCTTGACAACAATGGCTCTGTCATCATTATAGCTATTTAACACAAGACTATATTGACTATAAAGGGCTATACATAACTAAGTTATATATGTAACTAGACAAAATTATACACTGCCTATAGAAAACAGGGTTCTCTCTAACAAACAAACCAATGAACTCTAACAAATCTTAACTATTATTTTGAAGTCTTTGAGTAGTCAGAGATACGGACATCTTGGGAATGACATGTTTACTTCCTTCCCACTTTTAAGTAAGTGGCAGTAAAAATAGTCTAATCTGCAGGATGTAAAATAAGCTTTCTTAGTCAAGAATCACAAATGATTGGACTCAGAAGAGTTCTTATAGACCAAAGAGAGAATCACTTCCAAAGCCCTACCTGGTAATTTCTTTACATCAATGAGTAGTAACAACCACTGACCCAGTGGCTCAAGCCAGACAGCTGGTCATCCTTGACTCCTCTTTCTCTCTCATTCCCCACATCTAATCACATACTTCATCCTACTGATTTAACCTATTTTTCTTAAATCTAATTCTCCCCACCCCCACTGCTATAGTCTGATCCAGTACCATCTCTCATCCTGAATTATTACATGTCATCACTGTTCCAAGTGCCCCCAAGCTTACTTCCCACCAACTCTTACTCCATAATGCCACCAACATATCTTTCTAAATACAAATGTGATGTTACACTCTTTCAAAATTTTTCAGTAGTGCTTCATCATCCTAAGGATAAATCTCAAATTCCTTAACACAGCTTCAACATTTTTCACAACCTGACTGCTTATGTCTTAACCCTTCCCACAGGATTTTCTATATCCTTTGTATTCTGCACTCTAGTCACTCAGAAATTACTAGCTGTTCACCATATGTACAATATCCTCTCAAATTAGCCAACTTTTACTTATGCTGTTCGGTCGCAAATATTTCCTCCAGCATTGTCCCCACCAATCTGCCCCTATATTCCACCAATTCTTAGCCACTCTTCAGTTCTACGTTTATAGGCATTTCTTCTGGAAAAGCCTTTAGTTCTATGAGGATAAGGTTGTATCTTGTTCACCTCTGAATCTCCAGGCCTACACAGTGCCTAGCATAATACAAATTCAAGGACCATTTACTAAGGAAATGAATAATTAAAAATATGGGATAGTTAAATGAACATGAGATTGCTCCTGACTTTATGTGAAGATTTTTACCTTGTTTGTACAAATTCTAGAATAATAGTTTCATGGAGGAATAAAAGTCATTTAATAAGAATTTCAGATTTGTGATTATAATTGTACTGAAATTATATGTTAAAATGATCATTACTGGAAGACAGTGGAGCAGGAGGACCCTCAGCTCACCTCGTCCCATGGTATATAGATAACATTCTTATCAGAGTAAGTAAGTCAGAAAATGACCTGAAGACTGCATAACAGACTCCACAACTAAATGCAGAGAAGAGGCCACACTGAAGAGGGTAGGTAGGGTGGAAATGCAGTCAGTTAGGAACTAAAGGAACCTGTAGGGCTATCTGCAGTAAGGAAGGAGCCAAGGGCATGGAGAAGGGAAAAGACCCGCACATAGGGGATCCTGTATGGGGAAAATAAACCGCACAGTGATTTGAAAAGCAGAGGGCCCGAATTTTATGAGTTCTTATAACCAGTGGGACTTAAAACCTGGAATTTTAGAAATTGGCAGGTTTGGCTCTGGGAGAGCCTAGACCCTGCCTTAAAAGACAAAGAACAACAAACAGCCCCTAAGGATATAGCATAGAAGCAGCAGTTTGAAAAATCTCTGAGGCAAACAAGAAGAGTAGTTTACTAATTTAAGAGGTGTCCTGGAGGGGCAGAGATCCTTGGGAGACTCCTCCAAGAAAAGAGATGCTGGTGGGTGCCATTTCCTCCTCACATTCCCCTATATAAACATATAGCCCCCAGTGGGAAACAGCTCAGCGTTACTTGCTACATAATCTGCTTACACCAAACCCTGCTACCCTCCCACTCTGTACCTTACAGGTCTTCCCCCTCCACTTGGCCAGAGCCAATCCAGGGCAGTGCCACAGGCCTGGCAGTGTACAAGCAGCCTGGACAGGGGCCAGTGACACTCCAAAGTGACTCCTGCCCCAGAGAGATAAAATGATAACCACAGACTGCAGCTCCAGCAGTGGACTGGGGGCAGACATCTGGTCTGACTGCAGGCCGTGCCCACCAACATAAGCTTCTCAGGGAAAACACTGGGAAAAGTGCCCTCCAGTTGGTGCTACTGCCATCTCTGGCAAACACCTGGTCTGACTCAACTCAAGCTCATGGCAGCCCCACACTTGCTCACTAACAGCACAAGGACCAAACACTGCCTACAACAGGCAAAGAGAGCCACTGTAAGAAAAGGTGGTTCAGCCACAGTAGCAGCACTCATGCAACACACTAAGGAGATACTCTTAAGCACCAGGTTCTGGTAAACAGGGGACACTACACTATAGGGCTACAGGACTACTTCATTACTTTTAAGAGCAGGGGGGAAGCTGACTTTCCTAACACACAGAAACAGACACAAAGAGGCAGAGAAAATGAGGACACAGAGGAATATATCCCAAATGAAAGAACAGGACAAAATCACAGCAAGAGACCTCAGCAAAATGGAGATACATAATATGACTGATAGAAAACTTCAAGTAATGGTCAGAAAGATACTCATTGGATTTGAGAAGAGTGGAGGACATAGTGAGACCCTTAAAAAAGAGATAAAAAGAAGGAGATGAAGAAAACAATAAATGTAATTAAAAATACACTAGATAGAATAAATAGTAGGCTAGAAGAAACAGAAGAATAGATCAGTGACCTGGAGGACAGAGTAATGAAAAGTAATCAAGCTGCGTATGTAAGAGAAAAAAAAAATTATGCAAAATAAAAATAGACTTAGGGAACTCAGTGACTCCATCAAGCATAGTAACCAGTTACACTACAGGAATCCTAGAAGGTGAAGAGACATAAAAGGGGGCAGAAAATTTATTTTAAAAAATAATAGCTGAGAGGCCCTTGAATGTCTGAGTTGGTTAAGCATTTGCCTTCAGCTCAGGTCATGATCCCAGGGTCCTGGGATTGAGCCCTCTTCTCCCTTTCCCTCTACCTCTCCCCTCCAACAGTGCACTCTCCCCCCCCCCCCCAATAAATAAATAAAATCTTAGGAAAGAAAGAAAAGAAAGAAGGAAGGAAGGAAGGAAGGAAGGAAGGAAGGAAGGAAGGAAGGAAGGAAGGAAGGAAGGAAGGAAGGAATGAATAGCTGAAAACTTAGTGAATCTGGTTAAGGAAACAAAAATCCAGATCCAGAAGGCACAGAGATCCCTCAACAAAATCAACTCATCAGATCCACACCCAGACACATAATAATTAAAATGGCAAAAAGTAATGATAGAGAATTTAAAAACCAACAAGAGAAAAGAAAGCAATTATATACAAGGGAAACCTCATAAGGCTACCAGCTGATTTTTCAGCAGAAACTTTGCAGACCCGAAGATAAGGGCATGATATATTCAAAGTACTATAAGGGAAAAATCTGCAGTCCAGAATCCTCTATCCAGCAAGGCTATCACTCAGAATAGGAGAGATAAAGCTTCCCAGACAAACAAAAGCTATTCATGACCGGTAAACCAGTCCAATAAGAAATGTTAAAGGGGACTCTTGAGCAGAAAGGAAAGACGAAAAGAAAGAGTAAAACAAGTAGGAAGCAAAAAGCTGTAACAAGTATTATCTATAAAAATCAGTCAAGGGACTCACAAAGGATGTAAAATATGACACCATAAACCTAAAATGTGGGGAGAGAAGAGTACAGAATAGGTTCAAACTTAAACGGCCATCAACTTACTATGAACTACTATAAGCAGAATGTTATATACAAACCTAATGCTAAACATAAATCAAAAACAAGTAATAGATATCCAAAAAATAAAGAGAAAGCAATCCAAACATATCACTAAAAACAGCCAACTAACCGTGGGAGA
The DNA here is from genome assembly GCF_003254725.2 of Canis lupus dingo. Classification (NCBI taxonomy): domain Eukaryota; kingdom Metazoa; phylum Chordata; class Mammalia; order Carnivora; family Canidae; genus Canis; species Canis lupus. The sequence continues at coordinate 17,295,194 of NC_064269.1, read as the reverse complement.
AGACAATAGGGAAGAAAGGAACAGGGAAGAACTACAAGAACAACCATAAAACAAGTAACAAAATGGCAAAAAATCAATAATTATTTTGAATATAATGGACTAAATGCTTCAACAAAAGTCACAGATTGACAGAGTGAATATTAAAAAAAAAAACAAAAAACAGAAAAAAACAAAAACAAAAAAACAAGACCCTTCTCTATGCTGCCTACAAGAGACTCATTTCAGACCTAAAGACACACGCAGATTAAAAGTGAAGGGATGGAGAAGCATTTATCATGCAAAGAGAAGTGAAAAGAAAGCTGGGTAGCAAAACTTATTTTGGACAAAACAGACTTTAAAACAAAAACTGTAGCAAGAGATAAAGAAGGACACTATACAATCATAAACAGAACAATCCAACAAGAAGATATAATATAACTGTAAATACTTTGCCCCAACATGGGAGCCTTCAAATACATAAAGCAGTTAATAACAAACATAAAGGAAGTAATAGAGTAATACAATAATAATAGGGGACTTTAACACCCTACTTACATCAATGGACAGATAATTCAAACAGAAGATCAAGGTAACAATGGCTTTGAATGACACACTGGATCAGATGGATTTATCAGATATATTCAGAACATTCCATCCTAAAACCGTGAAGTACACATTCTTTTCAAGTGCACATGGAGCAGTCTCGACAACAGATCACATATTTGGTCACAAAACAAATCTCAACAAATTCAAAAAGACTGAAGTCATACCATGCATCTTTTCTGACTACAATGCTATGAAACCAGAAATTAATAACCATGAGAAGAAATCTGGACAGGGCACAAATACATGGAGGTTAAATAATATGTTACTAAACAATAAATGGATCAGCTAGGAAATCAAAAGGGAAATAAAAAACTACATGGAGGGATCCCTGGGTGGCGCAGCAGTTTGGCGCCTGCCTTTGGCCCAGGGCGCGATCCTGGAGACCCGGGATCGAATCCCACGTCGGGCTCCCGGTGCATGGAGCCTGCTTCTCCCTCTGCCTACGTCTCTGCCTCTCTCTCTCTCTCTCTCTCTGTATGACTATCATAAATAAATAAAATAAAATAAAAACTAAAAAAAAACTACATGGAGATAAATGAAAATGAAAATACAACAGTCCAAAATCTTTGGGGTGCTGCAAAAGCTGTTCTAAAAGAGAAGTTTATAGCAATATAAGCTTACCTCTAGAAGAAAAATCTTAAATAAACAACATAACCTTACACCAGTAAAAGAGCCAGTAAAAGAACAAACAAAACCCAAAACCAGTGGAGGGAAGGAAATAATAAAGTTCAGAGCAAAAACAAAAACAAAAACAAAAACTTAAAAAACAATAGAACAGATCAATGAAACCAGGAGCTGGTTGTTTGAAAATATCAACAAAATTGATAAATCTCTAGCCAGACCCATCAAAAGGATGAGAGAGAGGAGAGAAAGAAATAGGACTAAAACAAAATCAAATGAAAGAGAGGTAATAACAACAAACACCACAGAAATATAAATAATTATAAAAGAATTTTTTATTATAAAAGAATATTATGAAAAACTATATGCCAACAAATTGGACAACTTAAAAGAAATGGATACATTCTTAGAAACATATAACCAACCAAAACTGAAACAGGAAGAAATAGAAAATTTGAACAGATCCATTATCAGCAATGAAACTGAATCAGTAATCAGAAAAGTAACAACAACAACAAAAAATAATCAAAAAAGTCCCAAAGTCCCAACAAAGTCCAGGGCCAGATAGCTTCACAGGCAAATTCTACCAAGCATTTAAAGAAGAGTTAATAACTGTTCTTCTCAACTATTCCAAAAAGGGCACCTGGGTGGCTGAGTCAGGCATCTGCCTTCGGTTCAGGTCATGATCCTGGAGTCCTAAGATCAAGTCCCGCACAAGGCTCCCTGCTCAGCAGGTAGTCTGCCTCTCTCTCTGTCCCTCCTCCTGCTTGCACTCTCGCTCTCTCTCATGCTCACTCTCTCTAATAAATAAGTAAAAGCTTAAAAAAAAATTCCAAAAAAAAACAATGGAGAAGGAAAACTTCCAAATTCAACCTATGAGGCCAGCATTATCCCAATACCAAAACCAAATAAAGATTACAAGTCAAAGTCTCTGATGAATACAGATGCAAAAATTCTCAATATAACACTAGCAAACTGAATTCAACATACATTAAAAAAAAAAAAAATGGTTCACCACAATCAAGTGGAATTTATTTCCAGGAGTGGTTCAATATGCACAAATCAATCACTGGCATCAATAAGAGAAACGATAAAAAACCATAGAATCATCTCAACTGATGCAGAAAAAGCATGTGACAAAGTACAACATCCACTCATGATAAAAAACCCTCAATACAGTAAGTTTAGAAGGAATATACCTCAACACAGTAAAAACCATCTATGAAAAACCCACAGCTGAATACAAGCTGGTGCAAACTGGATAACAGTGTGGAGGTTCTTCACGAAGTTAAAAATTAAAAAAAAAAAAAAAAAAAAAGTTAAAAATAGAGCTATCCTATGACCCAGCAACTGCACTACTGGGTATTTACCGCCAAAGATACAGATGTAGTGAAATGATAGGACACCTGCACCCCAATGTTCATAGCAGCAATGTCCACAATAGTCAAATTATGGAAGAAGCCACGATGTCCTTCAACAGATGAATGGATAAAGAAGATGTGTATACATACACACACACACACAAAACAAAAAACAAACAAAAAAAAAAAACAATTTTACTTAGCCATCAGAAAGGATGAATACCTACCATTTACTTCAACATGGATGGAACTGAAGGGCATTATGCTGAGTGAAATAAGTCAGTTGGAGAAAGACAATTATCATATGGTTTCACTCATATGTAGAATATGAGAAATAGTGAAAGGACCATAAGGAGAAGGAGGGAAACTGAGTGGGGAAAAATTAGAGAGGAAGACAAACCATAGAGACTCCTAACTCAAAAAAAAAAAAAGAGACTCCTAACTCTGGGAAACAAAGGGTTGCAGAAGGAGAGGTGGGAGGAGATGGGGTAATAGGATGATGAACATTAAGAAGGGCATATGATGAGATGAGCACTGGGTGTTATACTATATGTCGGAAAATTGAATTTAAATAAAGCATTAAAAAAAGGAAAAGAAAAAGAAAAAGAAAAAAAACCCACAGCTAACATCATACTCAATGGTGAAAAACTGAAAGCTTTTTTCCCTAACATCAGGAACAAGATAAGGATGTCCACTCTCACCACTTTTATTCAACAGAGTACTGGAAGTCTTAGCTACAGCAATCAGAAAAGAAAAAGGAATAAAAGGCATCTAAATTGTCAAGGAAGAAGTAAAACTTTTACTGTTTGCAGATGACATGTCACTATATAGAGAAAACTCAAAAGATTGCACCAAAAACCACTAGAACTGATAAATGAATTTGGTAAGGTTGCAGGATACAAAACCAATGTACAGAAATCCATTGCATTTTTAGATGCTAATAATGAAGCAGCAGAAAGAGAAATTAAGAAAACAATTCCATTGTTACAACTGCACCAAAAATAAAAAAATACCAAGGAATAAACTTAACTGAGGAGGTGAAAGACCTATACTCTGAAAATCATAAAACTATGATGAAAGAAAGAAAAAGATATATAAACAAATAGAAAGATATTCCACACTCATGGATTGGACGAACAAATACTGTTAAAATGTGCATATTAATTAAAGCAATCTACAGACTTAATTAATCTCTATCAAAATACCAACTAGAACTAGAGAACTAGAACAAATAATCCTAAAATTCATATGGAACCATAAAAGCCCCAGGCAGCCAAATAATCTTGAAAAATAAAGCTGGAGATATCATAATTCCAGATTTCAAGTTATACTACAAAGCTGTAATAATTAAAACAGCATGGTACCAGGATTTAAAAAAAAAGACATAGATCAACAGAACAGGACAGAAAGCCCCAAAACAATACCATGATTATATGGTTAACTAACCTTTGACAAAGGAGACATGAATATGCAATGTGCCTTTTCAACAAATGGTGTAGGGAAAACTGGAGAGCCACATGCAAAAGAATAAACCTGGATCATCTTCTTATACCAAACACAAAAATTAACTCAGAGTGGATTAAGGACCTAAATATGAGGACTGAAACCATAAAAATCCTAAAACAGAGCACAGGGAGTAATTTCTCTGACATCATCCATAAAAGTATTTTTCTAGAAATGTCTCCTGAGGTAAGAAAAACAAGAGCAAAGAAAAAAAAAAAAAAAACTATTGGGACTCCATCAAAATAAAAAGTGTCTCCACAGTAAAAGAAATCATCAACAAAACTAGAAGACAACCTACTGAATGGCAGAAGTTATTTGTAAGTGACAAAACTATTGAAGGGTTAGTATCCAAAATATATAAAGAAATACAACTCAGCACCATAAAAACCCCAAGTAATCCTATCAAAAAAGGGCACAAGACATAAACAGACATTTCTCCAAAAACAACATACAGGTGGCCCACAGACACATGAAAAGATGCTTGATATCACTCGTCGTCAGGGAAATGCAAATCAAAACTACAATGAGGTATCAACATACACCTGTCAAAATGGCTAAAATCAAAAACAAAAGAAACAACAAGTGTTGGGAAAGGATGTAGGGAAAAAAGGAACCCTCACGCACTACTGGTGGAATACAAAATATAGTCATTGTGGAAAACAGTATGGAGGTTCCTCAAAAAATTAAAACTAGAATTACCCTATGATGCAGTGTTTGCAGGACTGGGTACTTATTCAAAGAATACAAAACCACTAATTCGAAAAGATACATGCACCCACCCCTATGTTTACTGTAGCATTATTTACAACAGCCAAATTATGGAAGCAGCCCAAGTGTCCATCAATACATGAATGGATAAAGAAAATATAGTACAATGGAATATTATTCAGCCATAAAAAAGAATAAAATCTTGCCATTTGCAAGAACATGGATGGAGCTAGAGAGCCTAGTGCTAATAAGCAAAATATGTCAATCAAAGAAAGACAAATACCATACGATTTCACTCATATGTGGAATTTAGAAAGCAAACAATGGGAGAAAGAGAGACAAACCAAAAAACACTCTTAAATACAGAAAACAAAAACAACAACAAGAAAACAGAGAACAAAGTGATGGTTACCAGAGGGCAAGAAGGTGGGGGATAGGTGAAAGTGAAGGGAATTAAAAAAAAAGAAAAAGAAAAAGTGAAGGGAATTAAAAGTACACTTACCATGATGAGAACTGAATAATATTTAGAATTGTTGAATCACTATACTGTACACCTAAAACTAATATAATACTATATGTTAACTATACTGGAATAAAGTTTTTTAAATTATCATTACTATTTTTGATAAAATGGTTTTCTTTTTGACAATAGCTGAGAAATAACAGGAAAACTGCACTATGGATTTTGTGCCTCCGTAAGACCATTCCAGATACTTATAATTTTGCAGATATACTTACATGGTAGATAAATGTTACTGCCAGAAGTTTGTTAAATTATACTTCTGTGAGAGACTATAGTAAGTCAAATTCTTTTAGGATGGCCTTTCCATTTTTTATGAATGAATGAACAAAAACCCAACAAACTCGAACTTCAATAACATATAAATAATTAATAGACTGTGATTTAGAAAAACTACGTTACATAGAAATACTTTTTACAGTAAGATTAAATTTATTCACTAGGAACACAATTTTACTAGGGGTGAATAGACTGTTCAAAATTATATATTGCCAATCAACACATATATTCAGTTTTTGTTATAAGCTTAACAAAGCATTCTAGGAATACAAAAAATTATTAATAATGGTTCTTCCCTTAGTCCTTATTAGAAGAAGTTCTTGAGAAAGCAATAATTCAAGCTGGTGAACACAATTATATCAAAACAGAGGCTACAACAGCATATTTTATAAGAACTTAAATATATGCATTAAAGCTACTCTTTCAGAGAAGTGCTTACATTTCTCTTTTTTCATGTAGATACAGGGGTGTGAAAACCAGGTGTACAGATTACCCTTATTTCTTGTGCAGTATTCCTGGCTTGCTCCTTTTGGTGATAATAACTAAAATAAGTTATTTATTTATATTAAATTCTTCTAGTGATGCACAGCATGAATTCTATATTAGTATATCTCACACCTAAACGAGGTTAAGCCCAAGCCATGAAAAAGTTTTGACCTGTTAATTACTTTTTACACTTTTCCATTAATTTGTTCCTTCACTATGTATGACTTTAGTCACTTTTCAGTTCTTTAGTTGCATAAAAATATACCATCTTTGTGTTCCTTCAAGGCCGCCTTCAAGGACGCCTGGGTGGCTCAGTGGTTGAGCGTCTGCTTTTGGCTCAGGGTGTGATCCTGGACTCCCAGGATCAAGTCCCACACTAGGCTTCTTTGCATGGAGCCTGCTTCACCCTCTGCCTGTGTCTCTGCCTCTCTCTGTGTGTCTCTCAGGAATAAATAAATAAAATCTTAAAAAAAAAAAAAAAAGACCCTGATAAGTGACTACCATTACCATTTGTCTACTTAAGAGCTGGCTACCAACTTGCATATTATTTAAATTCTTTTTTTCTCTTGTGCTGCTCAGCTTTAAGGCTATTTTTCATGTTTGTAATTAAAAAAAATATTTCAAACATATAGAAAAGTAGAACAGAAATAATGAATACCTGCACATAAGTATCTTCCACCCAAATTCAACTAGTGTTAACATGCTATATTTGCTTCACAATTTTTTTTAAGATTTTATTTATTTATTCATGAGAGACACAGAGCAAGAGAAAGAGGCAGAGACACAGGCAGAGGGAGAAGCAGGCTCCATGCAGGGAGCCCAACATGGGACTCGATCCCAGGTCTCCAGGATCACAACCTGGGCCGAAGGCGGCGCTAAACCACTGAGCCACCCGGGCTGCCCGCTTCACAATTTTTTAAAATAGAAATAAAACTTTAGAGATATAATAAAAACCCTCTTTGTGCTCCTCAGTGAACCCTTTAGGCTTGGAGATCAGAAGACCACTATCCTTCAGGGCTCAGCTGAAATCCTACTTGTATAAATAATCCCACCATTCCACCATCCACTATGACTCCTCTGTTCTTTCTACCTAATAGAGGCAAGTCTTTATTTTTCCTGTGACAGTTTCCTCCAACCTGAGCTTAACATGGCCTGTGAGTTCTTCACACCCTGACCACACTGCTGTGTCCTGACTTGGTCCCGTTGCTGCTGCCTTGGTCTTGAGGCAAAAGGTAAAACCACATCAGCAAAGGTGAAGGGCAATGAGAAGTACAGCACGAAGCTGAATAGCGCAACAAGCTGAAAGAGAAGTACACAGTGGGAAAAAGGAAGGATGCTCTCTAACTACACAGATTGCAGTTTAAGCTAATAACCTTAGTTTTCCTGGTGGTGGTACTCAGGGGTTGGTCTGTAAGAGAATTCATTCCCCATAATCTACTGCCCCAGCCCTACAGTAGGGATCTGAGAGTCAGAGGGACAGAGGTGAGGGTCTGGACAGCTGTGAAGGGCTGGGAGTCTGATGAAACTGCAGACCAGCACCTTTGTGTCTCTCTCTCTTCTCTATATTTGCCTTTTCTTTTCCTCTCACCCTTCCTATACTATACCTCCCCTTTATAACCTCAGCTATTTGCTCTGCCCTGGCAGGCTCCAAGGGGGCTCTTCTTTCCTCCTCCACCTTGCACTGGAGGGGCAAGAAGCGTGGGCTCCCTGTGGGCCAGCTCTGCAATGAGAACAGTGCAGAGAGATGAAAGGCCAGGAAACAGGGCTGGGAAAACCAATGGGTAAAGTCAAAAGCCTCTTGGGTTTGGTCTCTCTTACATGGTTCATCTTACCTTCCCATCCAGATTGGAAGTCCCTCTACTAAAGATGGCTCTACAGACATGTACATGCTAATTCAAATATTTTAGAAAATAATACCGCATAAATGAATAATTCATAACATGCCAGACTCGAATAATCTCTAAGAGATTATGCAGTCCACCTACCCCCTCCCCCATTCAGAGCAAGCAAATCCTTCAAGCAGCTTTTCATCAAACTCTTAGTGCTGTATACTACCTTCTCTTCTCAAACACATTTAAAATTACCTGAATTCCATACTCACTGCATCATATTTAACTAGCATAGCTAGCTGTTTTTTTTTTTTTTTAATCCCTCTGCTTCATGCTGTGCTAATTTAACCTCATCTTGGTAAACAAGAAAATGGTCCGCATTTGACAGACTCGAGCTGCAGCAACTGCAGCTGGCCTGTGTGCAAACCAATTTTGTTCATTCTTTATCCTGGCAGGGAGCCTTGCCCTAGAATTGTGTGGGGACTAATCAGCATTAAACCTGTGTCAGAAAGGTTACCAAAAGCAGCCCCAGAGCAAGGCGGCAGTAACAAGACTGTTCAGAAAAGGGATGAGGACAAATGCAGCAGCTGTGTACAAATCTATGTGAAGAGTTTTGCTCACGACATAAAATTGGGGCCCAGCTTCCTTTCCACACTTTGGCACTTCTGTGGAAATGACTTGGAAAGAGGATACATGGGAAAAAAGAGATCCACCAAATTTGCTTTCTTTTTTTCTTTCTTTCTGGGATGATGAGTGCTTGGTGGCTAGCCAGGAAATGTTCCTTACTTCAGATGGTAGCGAAAGGAAAAGAAATGCATCCTTTGCCACTCTATAGCTGGAAACACTGCATTGCTTTTCTTTGGAAATCTAGTGAGTTTAACGGTGTGGTTTTTTAGAGGATGAACCTGAGGTACAAGAAACTGGAGACATGCCTAATAAGATCCAGAGTAGATATAAACGAATATAAATTTGACTAAAAAAATTATTAAGGAATAAATACATCAACATTAAGTGATAAAATACTGGAGTATTTTTTTTTTTCTAATCACTTGCAGGATTCAGCCTACACCTTTCAGAGTATCACATTCATTTTGTACTAGAACTTAAATGAGAATGAAGTATATTCAGTCAGCCTTTCAATCCTGTTATCTACACATATATTTTTTAATAGGACACTAAGCTTTCCCAAATATTTACCACCAGCTTTGTGGGGCTGGTGAGGAGCCAAAAAAAGGGCAGACTGTTTTTATCTGATCATAGTAGTTCTTGAACATATGGCTGCTTTTTTGTTCATCTGTGCATATAATTCTCATTAAATGGCTGATAAGTCAGTAACTTCCAGATATTTTTTATGACAGCTTTACTGAGATATATTTTATATACCCTAAAATTCACCCTCTGAAAGTACACAATTCAGCTTTTCTGTCCGTGGACACCACTGAGTAAGCATCATTAAAGTCTCCTCTCACACCAGTGCCATGTCTAAGTCTGAGCCTCCCAAAAAGCTCGAACAGCAGCAGAAGCTCTTCACTGAAGTTTGAGCTTTGAAACCCAATGACAGTCTGAGGAGCCATTCTGAGCAACAGGGAATGCTCATGGACTGTGGTAATGAGAAATCCAAACACCAAGTATTCCAGAGACTTTGGGTTTGTCACATATGCCACTGTGGAGGAGGAGCGTGCAGCCATGAATATAAGGCCACACAAGCTGGATGAAGAGTTGTGGAACCGAAGAGGGTAGTCTCAGGAGAAGATTCTCAAAAACCTGGTACCCACTTAATTGTGAAAAAGGTTTTTGTGCATTAAAGATGACACTGAAGAACATCATCTAAGGGATTATTTTGAACAGTAAGGGAAAACTAAAGCGACTGAAACCATGATTGACCAAGGCAGTGGCCAGAAGAAAGGCTTGCTTTTGTAACAACTGATGACTAAGACAGCATAGGTAAAACTGTCATTCAAAAATATCATACTGTGAAGTAAGGAAAGCCCCACCTAAGCAAGAGATGGCTAGGACTTCATTCAGCCACAGAGGTCAAAGTGGTTCTGGAAACTTTGGTGGTGGTTGTGGAGGTGGTTTTTGTGGGAATGACGACTTTGGTCATGAAGGAAACTTCAGTGGCCAAGGTGGCTTTGGTGTCAGTTGAGGTGGTGGTACATATGGTAGCAGTGGGAATGGCTATATCAGATACGGTAATGATAGAAGCAATTTTGGAGAAGGTAGAAACTATGATGATTTTGGCAATTATGACAATCAATCTTCCAATTTTGGACCCATGAAAGGAGGAAATTCTGGAGGCAGAGCTCCAGAATATATGACAAACCATGAAACAAGGTGGCTGTGGAAGTTCCAGCAGCAGTGGTAGCTACGGCAGTGGCAGTAGGTTTTCATTACCTCCAAGAAACAAAGCTTAGCAGGAGAGGAGTGCCAGAGAAATGAAAGAGAAACTACAGGTTACAACAGATTTGTGAACTCAGCCAAGCACATTGTGGGAAGGCCTAACTGCTACAAAGGAGACATGTTTTAGACAATATTCACATGCATGGGCAAAAAACTCGAGGACTGTATTTGTGACTAATTGTATAACAGGTTATTTTAGTTTCTCTTATGTGGAAAGCGTAAAGCATTCCAACAAAGGGTTTTAATGTAGATTTTTTTGCACTCATGCTCTTGATAGCTAAATGTAATAGTCTGATCATGACACTGAATACATGTTTTGTTTTTCTTTAAATGTGCTATGTAGGGACCCCTGGGTGGCTCAGTGGTTGAACGTCTGCCTTCAGCTCAGGGCATAATCCTGGAGTCCCGGGATCGAGTCCCACATCAAGCTCCCTCCATGGAGCCTGCCTCTCTATTTCTCATGAATAAATAATTAAAATCTTAAAAAAAATAAAAATAAATAAATGTGCTGTGTAAAGTTAGTCTACTCTGAAGCCATCTCAGTGAATTACCCCAACAATATGCAGTTAGAATTCCTTCATGGTGCGGGGCACACCTGTGTGGCTCAGTTGGTTAGGCATCTGCCTTGGGTTCAGGTCATGACCCTAGGGTCCTAGGTTTGAGTCCCATATCAGCTCCTGCTAAGCATAAAATTTATTTATTTTCCCTCTCCCTTGCCTGCCATGTTCTGTCAAATAAATAAATAAGATCTTAAAAAAAAAAAAGAATTCCTACAGGGGGATTCCAGATTCCATTTGAAATTTATTTGCAACCTGCTTGGGCAGAGTAGCCATTGTCTCCACAAACCCTGGTGTGGATGAACTGACAGTTAATGTGTTATGACCTAGAATTCACCATTAAAATGGTCACCCAAGACAAATCATGGAATTTATTTGGTTATTAATAGGATTGCTGGCATATCCTATACAATATTATCTAAACTGAATTATGGTATCAGATAAAATTATAGATGGGGTTAAAGCTTGTGTATTGGGGATCCCTGGGTGGCTCAGCCATTCAGTGCCCGCCGTTGGCCCAGGGTGTGATCCGGATGGAGTCCCACGTCGGGCTCCCAGCATGGAGCCTGCTTCTCCCTCTGCCTGTGTCTCTGTCTCTCTCTTTCTCTATCATGAATAAATAAATAAAATCTTTAAAAAAAAATAAAGCTTGTGTATCATCCATTATCAGGTATAATCAACAAACGATTTACAACCTCTTGAAAAAAAAGATACACAACTCAGTGGTTTGTAGTATACCCAGGGTTGTGTATCATTACTACCACCACTAATTTTAGACATTTCATCATCCCCAAAAGAAACTCTGTGCCCATTAGTAGATAGTTTTTGATAATGCAGCCATCCCTAACTGCTAGTAGTGTTTGTTACCTGTACAGCATTTCTTGACCTTTGTCAACTGGAACATGGCAAAAACAACAACAACGAAAACTTTTAAGAGTATTAGACAACACATAAAAAAGTCTCAAAAAATGTTTTTCACATAAACTTTTTCTCTAGTCCAGTTTATCCATGCACCAATTTAGGAACTGTCTTTGCAAAAACAATTTATTTGTAGGAATAGTGAATAAATAGTATTCAACTTACGGATTTCAAAATGAATTGTGACCTCACCTGCAAAAGCCAGTTGCCTACAGATACTGTGTTGAGGCTCTTACTAATAAAATTAGCTATAAAGTCCTACAGAATTTTCAACCTTGTTTCTCAAATATATGAAAATCATTTGCATTATCACTATTGCCAGATACTTATTATGAATTAAAATGAAACACTTTCTAATCAAACAACATAAAAGTTAAGCAGGTAACTGAACTGAAATGCAGTTAGTCAGCAATGAAAAAATAGAAATATAATGTGAGTCATATATAAAATTTAAAATTTTCTATGAGCCACATTTTTAGAATAGTAAAAAGAAATAGAAAATAAAAATAGCTGTAATGATATGAACCCAATGTATCCAAAACACTGCTTCAACTTGTAATCAATATACAAAAATTTTATTTTATTTTAGTTTTTTTTTATATATACAAAAACTTTAGTGGGATATTAAGTCTTTAAAACCTGGTTGAATAAAAAAAAAAAAAAAACCTGGTTGAATATTTTGCATTTACAGCATATCTCATTTTGGAGTTGTCAAGTTTTAAATGCTCGACAGTCACATGTGGTTAAGTGGCTCCCATACTGAGCAGCATAGCCTTAGATTATTGAAATTAGCTTCTGTTTGAATTCATCGAAAGGGACTGCCTTAGCTTAAGTATTCATCATCTTTTGCCCAGATTATTCCAGTAGACTCCTAACAGTTCTCCTTGTCAATCTAGCCTCCATACTGCTGCCAAAAAATGATCTTCTTAATATGTTAATATGATAGTCTATCATTATAATCCCCTGCATAAAATCCTTCAGTGCCTCTTTATGGCTGGATAAAAATCCAAATTCCTTAGATTGTAATATAAACCTTGTATTTGGCCCTGATTATCTCTCCAGTTATACTTACTACTCTTCTTCTTCTCTCCCATGTTGGCTATAGTAAATTTCTTGCTGTCATATTCTCTTCCTGCCTTTAAATGTTTTCCCTATATTTAAGACATCCTCCCCTCAATCCTTGCACATTTAACAAACATCTGTTCCTAGTTCAGTGTTACATTCTCAGTGAAACTCTCCCCATTTCCTGCCAGGGAAAGTTAGAGATGTTCTGCTCTAAACTCCCTTCTACAGCATCTGTCACAATGTGCAACGGAGTCAGATTTTATGAGGGTCTGGCTCTAAAAGGACCCTAGAAAACTAAAATCAGAGTCAAATTACCTTTGGAAATTTTTAGGAAAGCACAGCCATAGTGGGAGCTGAAATTTGCTATACTCTGCAGTCCTAAAAGCACCTTCCTCTGGGAATTGGACAGATCTCCACTTCACAGATGAGGGAAATATCAAAAAGATTATGGCTGGTGTGACATTTCAAATAGTAAGATTGCTAACAATATCCTTGGTATGCCCATAATCATCAATACTGCTCTTCCAACAACTTTTTTTTTTTTTAAGATTTATTTATTTATTCATGAGACACAAGAAGAGAGAGGCAGAGACATAGGCAGAGGCAGAAGCAGGCTCCCCACAAGGAGCCCAATGTGGGACTCAATCCTGGATCCCAGGATCATGCCCTGAGCCAAAGGCAGAGGCTCAACAGCTGAGCTACCCAGGCATCCCCCAACAACTTGTTTAAAAAACAAAACAAAACTGGGATACTACTATTTAAGGAGGTTATTCTTCAGTTTCATCTTCTTGCTTCTATTCTACCCTATTCTAATCATTAAGATGAATGTTGGAATGATCATTTCTCTAAGCAGACTATTTTTTCTTCACAGATGTCTCCTTCCTCCTCCTATTCTTCCATTCCTTTTTAGGTCAAGAAAGATGGTATTTAATTCTTAAGACTGTAGGTATGTGAGGGAGACTATAGCAACAATTTTAAAAACATCTTTCAAAAACACCTTTGAGGGCAGCCCGGGTGGCTCAGCGGTTTAGGGCCACCTTTGGCCCAGGGTGTGATCCTGGGGGCCCAGGATCGAGTCCCTGCGTGGAGCCTACTTCTCCCTCTGCCTGTGTCTCTGACTCTCTCTCTCTCTCTTTGTGTGTCTCTCGTGAGTAAATTAATAAAATCTTAAAAAAAAAAAAAACCTTTAAATATCTGTCAAATTCTTACCTGATCCTAGTAAAGCATCAATGACAAAAATATCTAAATACTTTTCCATTTTTAAAGGGGAGGGAGCAGGTCTTGCAGGCACCCTGCAACTTCCAGTTTACTGAGGGTGGCCTGAGACCTCAGAACAACTTGTGTGTCAGTCATTCTAAAGGAGACTTTATAGAATGCCCGAAATTCCCTACTCCCAAGGAAAGGGCTGTTCTCAGGTTCAGAATGTGTCTGCAAAACTCCCAAAGCCTTAGGGTATAGGTGACCAATTTGGTGGATTCCCTAAACATGCTCACCATCCCTACAAGAAGAAAGATAAAACTGATCTATTCCTGCAATTTTGGAGGATTTAGAAAGCTGACATCAGGAGAGAAGATGACTGACTGCTTAGGCTATCCTGTTGCTGACCAGATACTGTCACTTTAGTGGGAATGTGGTGGCCCCAGTGTAAGGTGGTAGATTTCTTACATCATTTTACCACAGGGACATTATTTTTGAGTTAATGTTAGGACATCTTATTAGTCTGTTTTGCCATATTTTTTTTATTTTTTATTTAAACTCAATTTGCCAGCATACAGCATACCCCAGTGCTCATCTCATCATGTGCCCTTTAATGCCCGCCCATCACCCAGTTACCCCATCCCCCTCACCTCCCCTTCTGCAACCCTTTGTTTCCCAGAGTTAGGAGTCTCTCACAGTTTCTCTTCTTACCCTTATAGTCCTTTTCATCATTATATTTGACGTATGAGTGAAACCATATAATTGTCTTTCTCTAACTGACTTATTTCACTCAGCATAATGCCCACCAGTTCCATCCATGTCAATGTAAATGGTAGGTATTCATCCTTTCTGATGGCTGAGTAATATTCCATTGTGTGTGTGTGTGTGTGCGCACGCGCGCACGCATAAAATGGTCAATGGTTGGGGCACCTGGGTGGCTCAGTTGGTTAAGTGGTTAAGCATCTATATATACATATAAAAATTATATATAATATAAATAGTATATATTTATATATATAAAGATAAAAGATAAAGATAAAATCACATCTTTTTTATCCATTCATCTGTTGAAGGACATCATAGCTCCTTCCACAGTTTCTGTTTTGACATAATTTTGTTTTTCTGTTTCCCTGAAAATAAACTGTTCCTTTTTAAATTTTATTACTATTTTTTTTAAAGATTTATTTATTTGAGAGAAAGAAAGAGCACGCATATGTGAGTGAGGGGGGAGGAGATGATGAAGAGAAGCAGACTCCCAGCCCAGCATAGAGCTCCTTGTGGTGCTACAACCCATGAGGTCAACCCATGAGATCACAGCTCATAGGATCATGATCTGAGCTGAAATCAGCCCGTTGGATGCTCAAACAACTGAGCCACCCAGGCACCCTTTATTTTTTTTTAAGTAGGCTCCACACCCAACGTGAGGCTTGAACTCATGACCCTAAGATCAAGAGCTGCAGGCTCTACCAACTGAGCTATCAGGCACCCCTAAAAAGTATATGAAGAGTTGTAAAACATTGTAAATGTACTAAATGCCACTGAATTGTGCACTTTAAAATGGTAAATGGTTGGGGCACCTGGGTGGCTCAGTTGGTTAAGTGGTTAAGCATCTGCTTTCAGCTCAGGTCATGATCCCAGGGTTCTGGAATCAAGCCCCACATCACATCCGGCTCCCTGCTAAACAGGGAGCCTACCTCTCCCTCTCCCCCTGTTTGTGCTCTCTGTCAAATAAATAAAATCTTTAAAAAAAAATAATGGTCAATGGTTAACATGTTACACAAATTTTTACATCAATTTTTAAAAATGAAAAAGTATGAGAAAAATACTGCAGGATTACCAAAACTATCATAAATTCCTTCAGTGTGCATATATGAGACATGTGTTTCTATAAGGTTGTCCAGAATAGCTCTTGAATCCTAAGACTGCTGGGATGTGCTCTGAGAGAAGAGATTAATGTCAGAATACTTAGCTCTTAGGATGTGATTAAGTTCATTTTGTTCATCAGTAAAGTGGCATCATAACATTCTTTCTAGCATATTAAAGGAAATGAATCCTAATTAACATCTCTAATAGCTCAGTGAGCCTCCTTGTTGTCTTTTAAGTAAAAACTAGTGAGCTTTCTTTTTTTTTAATCATGAGTAATTTTGAATCATGTCTTAGAAACATCAGTGGAAGAATGTATATGGGAAGGGATAAACAAATGCATGGAGTAAAAAAAAGAGTTGGAAGGACCCTTAGTAATAAGCACAGGAATAACATATATTTTATTTTATTTTTTAAAGATTTTATTTATTCATGAGAAACACAGGGAGAGAGAGAGGCACAGACACAGGCAGAGGGAGAAGCAGGCTCCATGCAGGGAGCCCGATGTGGGACACGGTCCCGGGACTCCAGAATCATACCCTGGGCCGAAGGCAGGCGCCAAACCACTGAGCCACCCATATATCATATTTTAAATGAAGTTATCTTTTATTAGTAAATTCTAAGCATCTACTGCCCTGTAGTAAAATGTCACAAAAATATGGCCAAGAAAAATTCCAGCTCTTAAGAGACTTCCTACAAGAATTAAGAGTAAATATGGGCAGCCCCGGTGGCGCAGCGGTTTAGCGCCGCCTGCAGCCCAGGGCGTGATCCTGCAGACCCTGGATCGAGTCCCACGTCAGGCTCTCTGTATGATGCCTGCTTCTCCCTCTGCCTGTGTCTCTGCCTCTCTCTGTCTCTATGAATAAATAAATAAAATCTTAAAAAAAAAAAAAGAATTAGAGTAAATACGGTATAACCACTTCCCACAAGAATAAAACAAAAACGGTAAAACTACTTTAGAAAACTGTTGGGCAATTTATCTTACAAAATTAAACATATCAAACATATGCCTAACCATTTGCCTACAGTTCTACTAAGAAAACATACATCCGCAAAACACTGTGTACAAAATGGCAGCTTTACTCATAATAGCAAAAAAACCTGGAAACTGAAACTCAAATGCCCTCCAACAAGCAAACAGATATATAAATTGTAGTATATTCATTCAATGGAACACAACTCAGTAATAAAAAAGGATATAACTACTAGTGCATACAATAATGTGGATGAATCTTAGTGACATTTTGTTGAGTGGAAGAAGCCAAACAAAAGATTCCACATGAAGTTCAAGAACTAATTTGGAAGCACCATCCTCCAGTAATTTTTCAAAATGATCAACACAAAGGGAAACAGGAAAGTTACCTGTATATTCTCTAGCTCTTCTAGAAAATAAAATTGTTCTTTGGGCCACATACACATGAGTCTACGAGAAAGGTAATACTGTAGACATGACAGGAATGGGTACTATTCAAAAAGGAATGCACCACAGATGTTAACATGGAAAAACTAGAAAAAGCCCATCTGAAGAGAGCAAAGGAAGCACAAAAACAAGTTTTTTTGGCAGTTAGAGAAAAATTATTTTTATAGTTATGTATCATAAAATTTGGGGGTAGGGGTGCCTGGGTGGCTCAGTTAGGTGACCAACTCTTCTTAATATTATTTATTTATTTGTTCATGAGAGACACAGGCAGAGGGAGAAGCAGGCTCCATGCAGGGAGCCCGATGTGGGACTCGATCCCAGGACTCCAGGATCACACCCTGAGCTGAAGGCAGATACTCAGTCACTGAGCCACCCAAGCATCCTGTGACCAACTCTTGATTTCAGCTCAGGTCATCTCAAGGTCCTGAGATCCAGCCCCCATGGGAAGGCTCTGCACTGGGTGTGAAACCTTAAGATTCTCTCTCCCTCTCTCTCTACCCTTCCCTCCCCACTCTGCATGCATGTATTCTCTCTCTCTCTCTCTCCCTCTCTCTTAAAAAAAAAAAAAAATTGGAGGGTAAATGTATAAGACATAATTAAGATTTTTTTTCATATAACAGTAAATTAACAAGGTAATTTAATGATCTTGATATCTGAACCAAAACACTTTTGTTTTATCAACTTTTTGTATAATAAAAAATAATTCCTCATAAGGGTGATTGGTTTTTTTAAGGACTCAAGAGATTTTTCAGCCCTTTAATGAATAGCTTCTATGAATAAAACACTCTGCAAAGTGCTATGATATGAGGCAGCAAAGATTTAAAGATCCAGAATTCTATAGTACTATCTCATAGTAATATCTCATAGAACTTATTCATTACTATACTCAGGTTCATCATATATCATTGCAGAAATATAATGACTACTGTGCTCAGCAAATTTAACAAATGTTATTGTACTATCAGCAATCTGATGCCAGATTAATTTACACAACCAAGTGTACAACTAATGAATGAAGCCGACTATTGAGACTTTTCAAAATCTGATTTATCAAATGCCAATCCATCTAGATTTCTAAACCATAAGAATACCATTAAAGTTTTTTTTGTACTGTAATAATATACAATATCTGCTCTCTATCAAAGAAAAATTAAATGGAGATAAGAAATCATTTTTATTTCTCCTTAATGTCTAACTTATGTGACAAAAATAATATTCTGATAAAGAATATTAACAGAAGACTGAAGCAAGAGATTACTGTTCACAGGGCCTAAAATAAGATTAATTTAGAATTTATCTAGACCAATCTGACATCTCACACAAAAATTTTTTTACATCGCTGATGTAAGTCATTAAACTTCTGTTCAAGTGAACTCATGAAGTAATATATTCTGTTTTAAAAAACAGTCTTAAAAATTAGAAAAAAAATTTAAGATGCAATCTGCTGTCCTACAGCTTTCCTATAATTCTCTAGTCCCAGTTTGGCTCTCCAGACCTACTGAGGTCCACATTTTATTCTGTAAGACCAGGCCTCAAATTTTCAAAATTGACTGATATATTCACTAATGTCCTCTTCTAAGAAAGCACACTCTGTAATCAATTTACCATTTCTGAAAAAATAGTAAAGAACCTACATCATCCTATTCTCTTCTCCCTGTGTTTCTTCTTTAACACTCCAAGCACGTATCTTCTGTGAGGCATTAATATTATAGGTATCGGAGATACAGCAGTTACTAATATAGACATAGGCCCTATCTCATAAAATTAACAATTTAGGGATATGCTCCAGTTAATCAACATGTATCTTAAAATCTACCATCCCAGTTCAACACAATTTGAATATAGTGGAATTATTCCAAACAGTACATACAACAATGCAACTAAGGAGTCATATTAAACTTATTTTTAAATAGCCTAGTCATTTTTTGATTTACACTGAGCCTGTAGTTTATTTTTTAAAATAAATATATTGAATATAGTGGAATTATTCCAAACAGTACATATAACAATGCAACTAAGGAGTCATATTAAACTTACTTTTTAATAGCCTAGTCATTTTTTGAGTTACACTGAGCCTGTAGTTAATTTATTTTTTAAAATAAATATATAGGAATGCCTGGGTGGCTCAGTAGTTGAGCATCTGCCTTTGGCTTAGGTCATGATCCCAGAGTTCTGGGATCGAGTCCCACATCAGACTTCCTACGGTGAGCCTGCTTCTCTCTCTACCTATGTTTCTCTCTGTGTCTCTCACGAATAAGTAAGTAAAATCTTAAAAAAAATAATTAGGGATCCCTGGGTGGCGCAGCGGTTTGGCGCCTGCCTTCGGCCCAGGGCGCAATCCTGGAGACCCGGGATCGAATCCCACGTCGGGCTCCCAGTGCATGGAGCCTGCTTCTCTCTCTGCCTGTGTCTCTGCCTCTCTCTCTCTCTGTGTGACTATCATAAACAAATAAATTTAAAAAAAATTAAATAAAATAAATAATTATATGCCAAGTATATACTAGGAACTATGAACGTAACAAGAGAGTATACTCTTGCCCTCAGAGAGTATGATACCCCATAAGGAAGATAAACAAGTAGATAGCTATAAAGCAGTGAGATAAGTATAATAAGGGGTATCTACGGTGTGCTAGGAGAACACAGTGGAAGATTATGTAACTTGGAATATACCACAGCTTTCCTAACCAATAGCCTGGATTGAACTGGTTGTGTCCCCAGTAGACCAAAAATGCTCATGGCCAGTAGCACTTCTGCTTCCTCTATTTGAATCTGCTTATCACACCCATTTCCAAACTCTTTATGTAGGTATAACATGACAGTGAATTCAAAATTTGGTTTTTTTTTTTTTTAAGATTTTATTTATTCATGAGAGAGAGAGAGAGAGAGAGAGAGAGAGAGGCAGAGACACAGGATCATGCCCTGGGCTGAAGGCGGCACTAAATTGCTGAACCACCCGGGCTGCCCTCAAAATTTGATTATTAAGCAAACCTATAAAATACCACTCTGAAAAAAATGATAATTTCTATGAAAATAAAGCTGAATGTATATATTTGGCCAAGTTGTTAAACACGAAACTGCTGTCTAATTAGATTAGGAAGACTAAAGATTAGGGTAGAAAATTGTAAAACTCTAGAAGGATTTTGCCTTCAGATTTCTTTGAAATGGCTTTAAATTCTCATTCCACTTTAAAGATACATGATTCATTATATGTGGAGTTTATATTAAGAAACATCACAAAAAAATTATAGTTAGCAGATCCTTCTTCAAAGGAAAAAAGCCTTGGTCCTAAAACATATTGATGAAACATACATATGCAGGTTTTAAGAGAAAAGGTTTAAAATATACATATGACCTTTCTTTATAGTTTACCAGACTTTTTGATTTATTAGTACCAATTACAGTGGGAAGAAAGGACTTCAGCCGCAACAGTCCCCCCAAAAAGAAACAAAGATGCCAAAAGGAATTTCAGGATGCTGCTGTGTAAAGGTGATTAAAGATTAAAACCAAAATCTGAAAAGGTGAAAGCTGAAAGGAGCTGGGACCCAAGTTAATAAAATCAGCAACAGCATAAATAAAGCAGACCTGGATTTGTTTACCAAACTCTGAAATGCTGGGATAAAAGCAGTCTCTAAAAAAGAGGATTTTATTGGTGCAAAATCATTCCCACTAGAAAATAAACTCCATGAAAACCAAGGATCTTGTTTATTTTCACTCACTGATTTACCCCCTCTCCCTGAGTGGGCTTAAGAACACCTGAAATGAGGTAGGCCCTCAATAATTCTTTATTTAGGGTTGAATGAATCAACTGAATGAACTAGCCACAACATTTTTTTGACATTTATAAAAAAAGGAATATCCTTGAAATTTGAGCAATGTAAACTTAAGATAAGCAGAGGACAGTGTGACTTGACCCATCAAAAAACAAACTTAAGAGTCCAAGCAATTTCCCAGCATCTTCTCTCACTCCTTTCCTCTGGGAACCTTACTCTAGCTTTACTGACTGTCTCACCATTTCTCAGGACTTTGTCCCTATTCTCTTGGCTGAAGTGCTTCCTTAGCTTCCCCTTTCTCCACCTATTAAAATTCGATGCCTCAAAAGAATATATACAAATGGCCAATAAACACATGAAAAGATGCTCAACATCATTAGTCATCAGGAAAATACAAATCAAAACCACAATGAGATGTCATTTCATACTAGGATTAGGCTAAATTTTATTTTTTATTTTCTAAAGATTTTATTCATTTATTCATGAGAGACAGAGAGACAGGCAGAGAGAGAAAGAGAGAGGCAGAGACATAGACAGAGGGAGAAGCAGGCTCCATGCAGGGAGCCTGACATGGGAGATGTGGGACTCAATCCCGGGTCTCCAGGATCATGCCCCAGGCCGAAGGTGGAGATAAACCGCTGAGCCACCTGGGTTGCCCAGGATTAAGCTAAAATTTAAAACATAACAACAACACATGTTGACTAGAATGTGGAAAAACTGGAACCCTCATGCACTGCTGGTAGGAATATAATATGGTATAGCTGCCTTGGGAAACAGTCTGACTATTCCTAGCAATTCCACTCACAATTTCAATACCCAAGATTCCTGAAAATATATGTCCACACAAAAACTTGTATATGAATGTTCACAGCAGCATTATTCATAATAATAGTCAAAAAGTAGGAACTCAAATGTCCATCAACTGATAAATGGAAAAATGAAATGTAGTATGTCCATATAGTGGAATATTTGTCAGCAGAAAGGAATCAAGTACTGATATGTGCTACAATATGAAAATTTTATACTTGAAAATATACTAAGTGAAAGAAGTTAGACACATACTATAGGATGCCATTTGATATGAAATGTCCACAATAGGCAAATCTACATAGATAGAAAGTAGGTTTGTAACTGCCAGAGTAGCGAAGGGAAGAATAAAGGAATCAACATAGGTATGGGGTTTCTTTTGGGGGTGAAAAAATGTTCTAAAGTTGATTGTGGTGATAGTTTCATAACTCTGCAAATATACTAAAAGCCACTGAATTTTTTTTAAACAAATGTGTTTTTTTTTTCAAGATTTTATTTATTTATTTGACAGAGAGAGAGCACAAGTAGAGGGACCCGCAGGCAGAGAGAGAAGCAGGCTCCCAGGTGAGCAGGGAGCCCAATGCAGGACTCAATTCCAGGACCCTGGGATCATAACCTGAGCCGAAGGCAAATGCTTAACTGTCTGAGCCACCTAGGTGTCCTGAATTGTTTATTTCTTTTTAAGGTTTTATGTATTTTGTTTGAGAGAGAGAGAGAGCATGTGCAAGCACAAGCACACAGGAGCAGAGGGAGGGGCAGAGGGAGAGAATCTCAAGCACAACCGTGCTGAGGGCAGAGCCTAATGCAGGGCTTGATCTCTTGATCCTGAGATCCTGACCTGAGCCAAGTGCAAGAGTCAGACACTTAACCAACTGAGCTATCCTGTTACTCCATGAATTGTTTACTTTAAATGGTATGTTTGTTACATGTAGGGTATACAAATTATATCAGTCAAGCTGCTTTAAAAAATTAGAATTTTGCATACTTTAAGGGCAAGTCCAACTATGATTCTCACCCATTTCTCACTTCCCCCAGTAAAAATTAATAACTTCCTCTATGCTGGCAAAACTGTTATTACTTCTTAAAGATTTTATTTATTTATTCATGAGAGACACAGAGAGAGAGAGATAGAGAGGCAGAGACACAGGCAGAGGGAGAAGGAGGCACCATGCAGGGAGCCTGACGTGGGACCCGATCCCAGGACTCCAGGATCACGACCAGAGCCAAAGGCAGATGCTCAACTGCTGAGCCACCCAGGTGTCCCAAACAGTTGTTATTATGTATTATACTTATCATATATTATATTACCTGTAACAGAAACTAAGTTTCTGAATGGTAAAAATTGTTTATTCTTTGCACCCACTTTCCCAAGACCTAATGCAGTGGTTTGCATAAAGCAAGAATTCAATATATCTTTACTGTAGTATAGAATTAATTACCACTGAATAATGTAGATAGGTAACGAGTGAAATTGTATAGTCAAATTTACCCATTAAAAAGCCACAAATGGTTAAGAGTTATTCTAGAATTCACTTATTTTTTATTTTTTTTTAAGATTTTATTTATTTGCTCATGAGAAACACAGGAGAGAGAGAGGCAGAGACACAGGCAGAGGGAGAAGCAGGCCCCATGGAGGGAGCCCGACATGGGACTTGATCCCGGGTCCCCAGGATCACGCCCTGGGCAGAAGGCAGAGCTAAACTGCTGAGCCACCCGGGCTGCCCTAGAAATCACTTTTTAAAATGATAACATGGATGGGGCTAGGAAGTTCTGATGGCAAGAGAAGGAACTAGATATATTCTGCATCTAACTCATAGAATAGGTCAAATCATAGAACCTTGTCTAAAGGGCAACAATGCCCTGTGACTCTATATTTTTAGTGCTCCTGAGTTCTATCATCTTTCCCTTAGACATAGTCACCTGCTCAAATAATGCACAAGTTGTAGTGTTTCACAATAATTCACAAAAGGTTGTATTCCTAGGAAATATTTAGTCTCCCTATAGATTAAAGGACACTAAAAAGACATAACCAAATATAGTGTGGTATCCTGGACTGGCCACTGGAACAGAAAAAGGACAGCAGTAAAAAACTGGTGAAATCCAAATAAAGCCTATAGTTTTAATTAGCAGTATTATCCCAATGTTGATAAATGTACCATAGTTATGTGGAATAATATTTGGAGAGCTGGGTGAAGTACACCTAGGAACTCTGTACTATCTTTGGAACTCTTCTACAAATCTAAAACTATTTCAAAATAAAGTGTTTTTTTCCCTTTTTAATCTTGCCTTGGATTCTTCGTGAGGCAAGGCAAAGTTGGATACGTTCATCTTAAGTTTTTTCATGTGGACGCCTGGGTGGCACAGTCAGTTAAGCATCTAACTCTTGGTTTTGGCTCAGGTCATGGCCTCAGGGTTGTGAAATAGAGCCCTGCGTCGGGCTCCATGCTCAGCAGAAGTCGGCTTCTCTCCTTCCTCTGCCCCTGCTGTTCGAGCTCTTGTTCTCAACTAAATAAATCTCTAAAATACATAAAATTTTTGCATGTTTACTCAAAAAATATTGTGTGCCTGCTATGAATATAAAATCCTAGGATGGTGGGATCCCTGGGTGGCGCAGTGGTTTGGCGCCTGCCTTTGGCCCAGGGCGCGATCCTGGAGACCCGGGATCGAATCCCACATCAGGCTCCCGGTGCATGGAGCCTGCTTCTCCCTCTGCCTGTGTCTCTGCCTCTCTCTCTCTCTGTGACTATCATAAATAAATAAAAAAAAATAAAATAAAATAAAATAAAATAAAATCCTAGGATGGATCTGTGAACAAAACAAAGATTCCTTCCTTGTGGTGCTTATATTTCAGTAGGAGAAGTAGACAATAAATTATTTAATAAGTAAGTGACATAGTCTGTGAGAAGATAATAGTGCTATGGAAAAACACAACAGTAAAGGAGCACTGAAGAACAGAAAGTAGGATAGCAGAAGAGAGCCGGGATTATTATTATTATTTTTTTTTTTTAGATTTTACTTCAAAGAGAAAGAGAGCATACACACAAATGAGGGGGAAGGGCAGAGGGAAAGGGAGAAGAAACACTCCCCGCTGAGCAGGGAGCCCCATGCAGGACTTCATCCCAAGACTCCAGGATCATGACCTGAGCCCAAGGCTTAGGCCCCCCAGGTGCCTCAGGAGCTGGAATTTTTTAAATCATTGTGTGGAAAGACCTCACTGAGAAGAGGACATGTAAGCAAGGACATGAAAGCAAGCAAGGAGTAGGCCAAAGAACATCTAGGGGAAGAACATTCTAGGAAATGAGAATGGCCAGAGAAAAGGTAACAGGGAACAGCATGGCATTCAGGGAACAGCATGGCATTAAGCCCCAAGGCAGCTCAGTGAATGAGGGGACAAGTGAGAGGAGAGAAGACTAGACAGGTCACAAGGGACCAAATCACAGGAGGGCTTTGACTTTTCCTCTGAGCAAAGTGGGGGCCACTGGAGACTACACAGAGAAGTGTTGTGCTTTGACATAATGTTTTAAAAGAATTACTCTGGCAGTTGTGTTAAGAATAGTCTTTATACAACATTACTGGTATTCTTGCCAAAAAAAAAAAAAAAAAAAAATGCTTAGCCTGAACCTAATCGTGAGGTAAATGTAACAAAATGTTACAACAGGTGAATTACACAGGTGTTTCTTATACCTATTCTTTCAACTTTTTATGTACAAGACCTGGGTAGGGTTGGAGGGTGGAAGACAAAGGAAGAAAGAAACAGGGAACTATCTATGGAGCTGTAATCTAGACAAGAGAGGACAGTAGTTGACCAGGGTGGTAGCAGTGGATTTAGTGATATGTAGTTAGATCCTGGATATATTTTGAAGGTTGAAGCAACGAGTACTGATAGACTAAATGTGGAGTGTTGTGAGAAAGAGAGGAGTCAGGAATGACTCCAAGGCTTTTAAGAGATGGACTATCAAGTGAGAAGGGGAAGAGTAGTCTTTAGGAGAAATAATAGGAATCTAGTTTTGGACACACGATTTTGAGATGCTATTTCAAAATGGAGATAGTAATAAGGCAATTAGATATTTAAGTCTGAACTTCAGGAAGAAGGTCTGGGCTGAGATATAAATTTACCATCAGTACAGTGCTGATATTGAATCATATTAAAGCTATGGCATTGGACTAGATCACCAAGGTGACAGCAACCTGTAACATCACAAGGTAGTAGACATCAGAGTACAAAAGAACTAGAAAAAATTTTGTAACAATCAGTCATCCTAAAATTGGATGGACCTAGCATTTCTTGAAGAAAACTGCATTCCAAAAAACAAACAAACAAACAAACAAAAAAAAAACTGCATTCCATGAAAGAAGCTCAAATTACTTACGCCTTGGAAGATTTTCTGGTTTTCCTTAATTTAAAAATATATGCAGGGCAGCCCGGGTGGCTCAGAGGTTTAGCGTCACCTTCAGCCCAGGGCGTGATCCCAGAGACCTGGGATCAAGTCCCAGGTCAGGCTCCCTGCATGGAGCCTGCTTCTCCCTCTGCCTGTGTCTCTGCCCCCCACCCCCATGTGTCCGTGTGTCTCTATGAATGAATGAATGAATATAATAAATAAATATATATATATGCAGCATATATATATGTGTATATACATACACACACACACACACACACACACATATATATATATGCAGCTAGTCAAAGGAGAGGTCCAGCATCCGTGAGACATGGGACTTAAGACCAAGACCCAAAAAAAAGACCAAGACCCAATTAAGCATTCCACAAGAGCATTCCAAGTCTCAGAAAAAGAATTAAATAACCATTGCTCAAGAAAATACCCTCTGAGGGATCCCTGGGTGGCACAGCGGTTTGGTGCCTGCCCTTGGCCCAGGGCGCGATCCTGGAGACCTGGGATCGAATCCCACGACGGGCTCCTGGTGCATGGAGCCTGCTTCTCCCTCTGCCTATGTCTCTGCCTCTCTCTCTCTCTCTGTGACTATTAAATAAATAAAAATTTAAAAAAAGAAAAAAAGAAAATACCCTCTGAAAAATGCCCAACACAAAATTATGCCAATTTTTATTAGAAATCTCCCATATTACATTTTAAAAAGACAAAATAATAAAAACAGATGTGTTTGCCATATCAGTAGCCAATGCCTTGAGTTCTGCACCCTCCAAAAAATTATTGCTCTCAAACACATAATCCAGAACTTTTGTGCTATGCAAATTAAACACCAGCGACTGTGGTTCAATTTTAATGAAACTGAATACAGTAGGACACAGCAGTTCTATATCTATAGAGGATCAACAGTTTTTAAAAACAGTATATAGAAGAAAACAAAGGCAGTAATCTCTTTGACATCAGCCTTGGCAAAATTTTTCTAGATACGTCTCCTCAGGCAAGGGAAACAAAGCAAAAATAAACTAGGACTAAATCAAAATAAAAGGCTTTTGCACTGCTAAGAAAAATACCAACAAAATGAAAAGGCAACCCACTGAATGGGAAAAGAGATTTGCAAATCATGTATCTGATAAAGGGTTTTAATATCCAAAATATACAAAGAACTTATATAGCCCAACACCAAAAAAATCCCAAATACAATTAAAAATGGACAGAGGACCTGAACAGATATTTCTCCAGAGACGACATACAGATGGCCAACAGACACACAAAAAAATGTGTCTTAACATCATTTGTCACCAGGGAAATGCAAATCAAAACCACAACAAGATATCAACTTACACCTGTCAGCATGTCTAAAATCAAAAAAACAAACAAACAAACAAAAAAAACAAGAAATAACAGTGTTGGCAAGGATGTGGAGAGAAAGGAACCCTTATGCACTTTTGGTGGGAATATAAATTGGTGCAGCCACTGTGGAAAACAATATGGAGGTTCCTACAAAAAAATTGTAAGTAAAAATACTATATGATCCAGTAATTTCATAAGTGGGCATTTACCCAAAGAAAACAAACCCTAATTCAAAAAGATATATGTACCTCTATGCTTACTGCAGCATTATTCACAATAACCAAGATACAGAAGCAATCTAAGTGTCTAGTGGATTGATGAATGGATAAAGAAGATGTGGGTGTGTGTGTGTGTGTGTGTGTATAAAATGGATTATAGTCATAAAAAAGAATGAGATCTTGACAATTGCAGCAACATGGACAGACCTAGTGGGTATTATGCTAAGTGAAGTAAGTCAGAGAAAGATAAATACTGTATCACTTATATGTGGAATCTAAAAAAAACAAACAGGGGATCCCTGGGTGGCTCAGCGGTTTAGTGCCTGCCTTCAGCCCAGGACATGATCCTGGAGTCCTGGGATCGAGTCCCACATCAGGCTCCCTGCATGGAACCTGCTTCTCCCTCTGTCTCTGTCTCTGCCTCTTTCTCTCTCTCTCTCTCTCTCTCATAAATAAATAAAATCTTTTAAAAAAATAAAAATAAAAAATAAAAAAAATAAACAAACAAAAAAACAGAAACAGTTTCATAAATACAAAGAACTTACAATTGCCAGAGATTGGGGAGTGAGAGGGTGGACAAGTAAATGGTAAAGGGGATTGGTAGGTATAGGCTTCCAGTTATGGAATGAATAAGTTCCAGGGATGAAAGGTACAGCACGGGAATTACAGCAGGTACTGCAACTGCATTGTATGGTGACAAATGGTAGCTACACTTGTAGTGAACACAGTATAACACAGAGTTGTCAAATCACTATGTTGTAAGGGGGCCTGAATGGCTCAGTTGGTTAAGCAACTTGCCTTCGGCTCAGGTCATGATCCCAGAGACCTGGAATAGAGTCCCACCCCTATTCAGGGAAAGCCTGCTTCTTTTTATTCTTCTCCCCCCTTCCTGCTCATGCTCTTTCAAAAAAACACTATTTCATACACCTGAAATTAATGTAACATTGTATGTCAACTATACCTCTATTTAAAAAATATGTGGCCAAGTTTTGAGATTTCTGTGCAAAGTCTGAAATTTTATATAATATTTTGAACATACATTTTTCTAGAAAGTCAGTTCAAACATTTTATTACATTCTCAATGGAATCCATAATATCCACATAGTTTAAAATTTTTAGGCTTGGGGGAGACGCCTGGGTGGCTCAGTCAGTTAAGCATCTACCTTCAGCTCAGGTCATGATCCAGGGTCCTGGGATCGAGCCCCATGTCCAGCTCCCTGCTCAGTGGAGAGTCTGCTTCTTCCTCTCCCCACCATCCCCCCAGCCATGCTCTCTCTCAAATAGTAAGTAAAATCTTTTTAAAAATTTTAGGTTTGAAAATTAACATTGCTAGAGACCTGGAAATCAAAATAAACCACAAACTGAATGTGTCAGAAATGAAAAATTACTAAATTTCTAAAGTAGAATACACAACTTTCACATCTTTCAAAGCAATTATCATCAATTGATGATAAGAATAGAAATTTGTCCAGTTCAAACTACATTCAGACATGATGAAAATTCTCTGAGAACACGCTTCAAACAATTTCCTTAAAAGAACAAGTACATTGATACTTCTGTAAGCTTTAAACTTTAGAGGAACACAGACCTAGGACCTTATATTCAAGTTGCAGCTGTCAGTTACCAATGAGGTTATTAGCTAGTTCTCCTGCTTCTAATAACCAGTCACCATTCATCTCCTATTTTACTCCAGCATCTGAAAAAAAGGCTTTTAAATTACAGAAATGGATAAAACCGAGAAAGGTTCTTGGTTAAATGGCTAAAATGGGAAACGGAAGGAGAGACAGAAACAAGTTTAATTACTATTTTCAACTTGGTTCAATTTATCCAGTATTCAAAGAAATTCACACTTTCCTGATTCAAAAGCTTCTGATATATTTAACATTACACATAAAAGTTGACTTAAAGTCTCTTCAGTTCTGGGGTCCTGAGTGGCTCAGATGATTAAGCATCTGCCTTCAGCTCATGTCATGATCTCCGGGTCCTGGGGTCAAACCCCCTCCCCCATTGGGCTCCCTGCTCAGCAGGAATCTGCTTCTCCCTCTACCCCTGCTTGTGCTTCTCTCTCTCAAATGAATAAAACATCTTTAAAAAAAAAAAAAAAAGTCACTTCAGCTCTATACATCATACCAAACATTTACATTCTTATTATGTGGTAAGAACTGTTTTTAGCACTTTTTTTGTATTAGCTCATTTAATCCGTGTGCACATATATAAATGTATTTGTTTTGTTGTCCTTAAGGCCAATGGCAAACTGACTTTTGCGGAGTCTTAAATTCCCTGGACTGATAAGAATTACCAGTATAAAATCCTAATTATCCCTGTAAGTTCATATTGGGATTTGATTCAGAAGTATGATTTTTCATAAGAAGAATCTTTGAAGTCCTGAATCCTGGCATAAGAGTTATCACAGGTCTGGACTAACGGTCCTACTGTGGCTCTGTTCAACCTAGGATTACATTCTTTTCACAATGCATATAAGAATCTTAGTTCAAAACTCACTCAAATATCAGATGGACCCTGTAATTGCCTTGGTCTCTCCAGCAGAAAATGACTTCCTATATCCATTCTACTCACCATAATAGACAACCTGTACCTAGCCTAAAAATAAATCAAAGTAGAAAGATATTTCTAGACTTCCCGCTTGGGGACCATGAAGGTCTTCACCCAGACTTGACAGATAATTATCTCACTCAGGGAATGTTTACAAAAGAATGAGTAATGAAAAGTGAATATTTTATAATGTTCAGTGGAAAAATTATGGTAAAAGGATATATAAGGTAGGAGAAAAACTATATAAGATCACATCCAAAAACAAAAGGAAATATAGTAATACAATAACAGTGGTTGTGGCTGGAGTTTACATTTCTAAAACATTTTTTTATTTTCTAGTTGTCTTTAATAACCTATGTTAATTCATGCTTTTTAAATATTGTCAAATTATAAACTATATATATGACCTATATAATAACTAATCTAGGTAAGTTAGCTTTATATTAGATATTTGTTTAGCTCATACCAAAATGTTATTTCCTACACAGGTGTCATTCTACAGAACCATTTTCTGATCATTTCCTCAAATCTGTATCAAAAAACTTAACTTACATTCTTTCTCCATTTTATTTGTTCGCCACTCCTAGCTGAAAAATACCTACTTAGTAGCAATCATCAAGACTTTATTGCAAAGTGTAAAATTACTCTGGATTTATTTATTTTTATTTATTATTTATTTATTTATTATTTATTTATTATTTATTTATTTATTTATTATTTATAAATTTAGGATAGTCACAGAGAGAGAGAGAGGCAGAGACATAGGCAGAGGGAGAAGCAGGCTCCATGCACCGAGAGCCCGATGTGGGATTCGATCCCGGGTCTGCCAGGATCGCGCCCTGGGCCAAAGGCAGGCGCTAAACCGCTGCGCCACCCAGGGATCCCCTACTCTGGATTTAAAAGCAACATTATAACCCAACATCTAAGAGGCCATTGGAATAAAAGTAAACATTTGCTTAAAATGGAATACAGGAAGTGCACATTAATATCTTTGTCCTATAAAAATATAGTAATATTTGATTGATATATTCAACAACAGCAACCAAAATCTATGTTGAGTTTACAGTTCTCAAAGTGAATTTCCAAAAATATCACACTAACACATTCAAATTTAGTTGGCATAGACATATTTGCAAAGTTTAACAGAAACAAACAGCCCGAGACTTGCACATGGAGAACTGCAGCTCTGAGTTTCTCTCTTTGCAGCAAATGTTCTTCATTAGCTGTTATTCTTTTCTCCTTCAAAGAGTTTCTCTCAGGTCACTGCCACATTGTTTCCTATTAGAAGTTAGTACTGGGTGCCTGAGGCTATACATACACACATGTGTATACATATACATATATACGTGTGTGTGTGTGTGTGTGTGTATGTATATAAAATATATATATAAAACTTCAGTCTATATTCCTGGTAGATTCAAATTTATATTTGTTTGTATTTTACCTTTACTTTTTTGTGTTAAACACATTTTCAAACATACCTAAGGACAGAGAATAAGGAAAAGTATAATGAAACCCCATGTACTTGTCACTCAGCTTCAACAATATTAGTATTTTGTCATTCTTGTTTTATTCCTCTCCCAACTTTTTAAGGGGAGGAAGTGAGTGCTGGAGTATTTTAAAACAAATCTTAGACATGATTAGAAAAAATTCTCCCTAGCAAACTTGAAGGTGTAAAAACATTTGTCTTCTTTCACTTAAACCTTACCATATTAAAAATATCTAAAGTATTAAGGTACTAAACTTAATGTCTACAATAGCTTAAGTTAGAATGAGACTTTTAGAACTAAAAGGAAACATAGAAATCATAATTTCTTGCTATTCAAATTGTGATACGCAAGCCAGGCACTGGCATTCCCAGGAGCTTCTTAGAAATGCAGAGCCTCAGGCCCAGCCCAAACCTACTGAACCAGACTCAACATTTAAACAAGATCTTTAGGTGACTGGCATGCTCATTAAACTTTCTGAAGGGCATGCTGAATCTACTCCACTCAGTTGAGAAAACAGAAGCCTGGAGAGGTTAAGTGACTCTTCCAACAAGAGTAAAAACCAAACTATCTGATTCTGAGACCAGGTTTTTTTCCTCACATGACATACTGCCTCTCAACAAACCTGATTCCCACCACATCCTTCTGGAAATGAATTCAACAACTGAATTTTCCATACATATATATTTTTTAATTCATGAGAACCTGACATTTTCCCAAATCT
This sequence comes from Canis lupus dingo, assembly GCF_003254725.2. Taxonomy (NCBI): domain Eukaryota; kingdom Metazoa; phylum Chordata; class Mammalia; order Carnivora; family Canidae; genus Canis; species Canis lupus. Next base: position 17,262,585 of record NC_064269.1, on the reverse strand, counting down.
ACCATATGTAAATTAATCAAGCTTCCTTCTTTGGGTAAAAGGACAGATCTTTTCAGCAAGAGTGCCTTCAAGGAGACCAATTTAATTAATTAATGGTTATTTTTTTTAAAGGTCAGTGCTACAGTCTCCTTATGTAGAGAATATATTATTGAGTGCAGCTGAAAACTCAGACCTTTGATCAATAAACACAATACTGCAAAGCCAGGCTCATTTTCTAATTGTGGCTTCAGTAGGCAAGTTCAGAAATGCATTAAAATGTATCACTTGCTCCCACAGCGATGATAATCAAGTCTTCCTGTTACACTAAAAAGGCACTGCCTTTTTTTCCCCTTAATTCTAAGAAATTACTTTATTAATAAAAATGTAAATAAAACCTCAGATTATTAAAATTATTTTAAAAGGCAAATATTAATTATGGTATCTAAGTATTATTTTAAAAATTATTTTTTCGGCCATATGGGCTTTCATAAGAGGCCATTCTTAATTTTCAGAACAGAAGTTTATGACACATAGGTATTCCAGAGGCTTCTGAAGAACAATATTAAGAAACCTATTATTTATAGAATAAAAAGCTTTTGAATGTTTCAGTGGTGTGTGTTTTCTTAACAAAATACACAGTGGAGGGTAAAAAAGAAGTCAAAACCAATACTATTCCTTCAAGAATACTGGTAGAAGAGTAAACTGGTACAGCCTTTACAGAAGGCAGTTTGGTAATACGCAATAAAAAAATAAATTATGCATGCCGCTTGACCCAGTAGTTACCCTCAGAAATGATGTGACCTCAAGAAATAAAAATGTGTGCAAAGATCTTCCTACTAGAAATTCTGTGCAATACTGTTTATAATTTTAAAAATGTGAAACAACCTAAGAACCTATAGGAAGGCAATATATAAATAAATAAAACTGCATTATTAAGTATATGCTGTTTTACCATTAAAAGGATAATGGAGGGATCCCCGGGTGGCTCAGCTGGTTTAGTGCCTGCCTTCGGCCCAGGGCGTGATCCTGGACACCCAGGATCGAGTCCCACATTGGGCTCCGTGCATGGAGCCTGCTTCTCCCTCTGCCTGTGTCTCTGCCCCTCTCTTTGTCTCTCTCATGAATAAATAAATAAAATGTTGAGGGGGAAAAAAAAGGATAATGGAGATCTGAAATGGAATCATCTCCTGGTGCCTGGCTAGCTGACTGAGTTAAGAGTCCAACACTTGATTTTGGCTCAGGTCATATCTCAGGTTCCTGATGTCAGACTCCACACTTGGTCTGGAGCTGCTGGAGACTTTCCCTCTCCTTCTGCCCTGCCCACTGCACACTCTGAAATAATAAATAAATTGTTATGAATGAAAATAAAATAAAATGGAATCATCTCTAAAATATAGTATTGAGGGCAGCCCCGGTGGCGCAGCGGTTTAGCGCCGCCTGCAGCCCGGGGCGTGGTCCTGGAGACCCGGGATCGAGTCCCAGTCAGGCTCTCTGTGTGGTGCCTGCTTCTCCCTCTGCCTGTGTCTCTGCCTCTCTCTCTCTCTCTCTCTCTGTCTCTATGAATAAATAAAATAAAATCTGAAAAATAATAATAAATAAATAAAACATAGTATTGAGTTTTAAAAGGTTAAGACAGTATTTGTATACTGTGAAATTATACAATTATTAAAACATACGAAACAAAAATATTTAAAACATGTTTATATATTAATATTACCTATAACATTAAATACATACAAACTACTTACGTTGCATCTTCATGTATAGAATAGGTACAACTATGATGTCCACTAAAATGTATCAGTAGCTATCTCTCCACAGTTCGATTGGTATTCTTCTTTACTTTTTCCATGTCATGTATAGCCCAATTTTTCTAAAAGATCGTGTATGATATATTCACAATGTTTTAAAATTACAATTACAGGGAATCCCTGGGTGGCTCAGCAGTTTCACGCCTGCCTTTAGCCCAGGGCGTAATCCTGGAGTCCCAGGACTGAGTCCCACATCAGGCTCCTTGCCTGGACTCTGCCTCTCCCTCTGCCTGTGTCTCCACCTCTCTTTCTCTCTCTCTCTGTCTCTCGTGAATAAATAAATAAAATCTTAAAAGAAAATTACAATTACATTAAAAAAAAAAAAAAACGCAGAAAGCAGAAGTACAAATTCAAGGCCTGGGATGAATAAGGAAGTTTAGCAATGGAAAAAAAAACAAAAGCAAAAACCTCACCCACCTAACTACTAACAAACACTTCAGGTTTTTTGGAGAGTAGGAAAAAGGCAGAAATAAGAAAAAGAAGAAGGAACAATCTGAACCTGCTAAAACCAGAGATGCTCACCACTTTTGCCACATCAAAAATAGTGCAAGGAAAAGTTGCTCTTAAGTCTGCCAACCCCTAAACAAAATCAATCACACACTCTAGCCTTACGAGCTCACTATGATGATCATTTAGCTCTAACTATACTCCAAGAGCCCTGTGTAAAGTAATATGGAAGTATATCAATCACCACAAAGTTTTATTCTTTTCAGTAATTCCACATAGAGAGCAACTGTGAATCTCCTTCTTTGTGATGTACCAATATGGATCAGAGCTTTACTGCTCCTCCTTTTCCTCTTTTTCTGGGGCTTGGAGCAAAAGGCAATTGCATTGGTGATACTTCATAAGAACATGAGTTTTCAGTTTTCCCATCAAAGATTATTCCAGTGAAATCAAAAGAATGGTAAAATAAGAAAAGTCAGCCACAGTTCTTTGATCTGTGGAAACTTGTAGGCTTTCTGGGTCTAACTTCAAGTTTTTCTTAGAACTCCTAAAATTTAGAGGCAAGATCCAAATAACTCGATTCCTAGTCTTTTAGTACCCAAGGGTCACAAGCTTTTATTTAGGGCAGCCCGGGTGGCTCAGCGGTTTAGCGCCACCTTCGGTCCAGGGCGTGATCCTGGAGTCCCAGGATCGAGTCCCAAGTCAGGCTCCCTGCATGGAGCCTGCTTCTCCCTCTGCCTGTGTCTCTGCCCCTCTCTCTCTGTTTCTCTCATGAATAAATAAATAAAAATCTTAAAAAAAAAAACAAACAAGCTTTTATTTACAAGGCTTATCTGACCTTGTAAATAAAACTGGATATTGTATTAACAATTATTTGAACCCATACTTCATGAACAAAACAAAAAAAATACACTGATGGATAAAAACACATTTCGCACAATGCTCTAAATCAACTCCTGTTTATTACTTCCCTCTTAAAAGGACTGGCTTAAAAAAAAAAAAAAAAAAAAAAGGACTGGCTTAATTGCAGAGTAAAACCAAACATAAATCAATCTAATGAATAAGAATTGACTATGTGTCCATTTAGCAATTGGAAGTTTCTTTTAGTATTTAAAACTCCATGGTTCTTCAAACTAGAAACCTCATGAATGTAGTCTGATATTGATTTTTATTAACAAATGCAACTAACACCATTTCATCCCTCATTAGGATTGACTGCAAATTCTTCTGGCCGTCACTTATTCAGCATTGTTAAAGCATTATCTATATGTAGGGGAAAAAGTATAGTTGTTCCTTCAAATATCATTCAATCACCAAATACGCTTTAATTCAAATGGTAAATACATCATTTGGAACAAACATTTTAGCCACAGGTGAAAAGCAAAAAGCAAACTTTCTACCATTCTAGTACTGAAGATACTCCTTATTACAGAGGAGAGGGAAAATAATCAGTTTCTGACCTGTTTTACTCGAATCTTTCCATTAGTGGAGGAAATGAACTAATGGCAAGTCAAGCTACTCTCCATAAGATACTTTTCCTCAACAAATCAAATTCAAAGGCAAGCTTAAAGAACAGGGAATACAGAATGGAAGAGAGGAGGAGGACAGGTTCTCCTAAGCAATATTATAGTTCACAATCTGCTCCATTAATCTAATTGAAAGTATTGGCAAGAATTTCCCAGCTAGATCAGCTAGATTGGGTGTCATTGGGTGCCTTCTATCATTCATTATGATGTGCTGCTTAAGCACATAAAGTTGCCAAAACACAAATATTTTGGAATTATCTCAGGCAAGGAGAAAAAATACAAGAAAAAAAATTAAACCTACCATGTCCAACAGCTGGTCATTTTCAGAATTTATAGATAAATATATTGTTAACAGTAAGGATACTCTGCCTGTATTTTGTTTCATTGTCCAACTTAATGAAAGTGTAACAGAAATAGAAGAATCTGACAGCATTCATTAATATCTGTTAAGCAATTAAATACCTGATGCTTAATAAAAAATTTAAGAATACCAATGAAATAGTGAAAGGAACAAAATCACACGATGTTAATCTACCAAGAAAAGAGTCGGTTGCTTACTGTGACCTTGAGCTTACTACTAAATAAAAAAATGTTTAACAATTTTGTAAGAGAAGGAAAGGGGGGAAGAAAAAAGAGACACTCCAGGGGCTGTTGCCATCTTCTTTACTATTCTACCCATTAAAAAATACTCACAATTTTGTACCTAAAATGTTTTAAGTGTGCTTACTGATAGTCTTAATGTTGGTGTCCGCATGCTATCTTTGGCCCTTTTGTTCTTCTCTAGCTACAATCTCTCTCTTGGTGATTTTATCTAATCTCAAGGATTTAAATACATGCATAATTTAGAATTCCATTCTTTTCTAACTCCAAACTTACAAATCTTACTGCATACTTGACCAAGATATCTAACAGGCATCTCAAACTCAGCACATTTAAAACTGAATCCCTAATTTGCACCACCCCTTCTCTAACCCATGCCACCCACAGTCTTCCCCATTTAAATTGATGGCAACTCCATCTTTCAAGTTCCTCAAGTCAAAGTCTTTGAAGTCGCCCTGGACTGCTGCTCCCTTTCTCTCACACCCCACCACTTGGTAATGAAATCCTACTGCTTCAATCCTTCCAAATATATCCAGAACCCAATCATATCCCACCATCTGTTCTGAGCTGCCATTATATCTTACCTAGATTACTGCAAGCTTCCTGACAAATCTCCCTGTCCCCCTAAATTAAGTCTTTATATATGACTGCCAGATTTATGTTTTTAAAACTAAGTCAGGGGTCTCTATTGTGCAAATCCTGCAATGGCTCCAAATCTCCCTTTGAGTTAAAAACCAATACCCTGGACAGCCCCGGTGGCTCAGCGGTTTAGCGCCTGCCTTCAGCCCAGGGGGCGTGATCCTGGAGATCCGGGATGGAGTCCCAGGAGTCCCACGTCAGGCTCCCTGCATGGAGCCTGCTCCTTCTTCTGCCTGTGTCTCTACTTCTCTCTCTGTGTCTGTCATGAATAAATAAAACCCTTTCAATAATACAAGGTCTTCCTGGCCTCCTGCGACCCTTCTGCCCTGTTATTCTACCCCATTTGTTCGTTTTCACGGACTCCTAAAGATTCTGTAAAGTCACGAGACAACCATCATGGCCTCACTGAAGGCCTTTGCTCTTCTTGTTCTCTCAGCCTGAAAGGGATTTATCTCAAATATCTTCTTGGCTAACTCCCTTATTTCCCTCAAGTATTTGCTCAAAGATCACTTCTCAGTGAGGCTTACCCCGTCCACACTATTTAAATTGCTCTCAGTCCCCTCCATACCAAAAAACAAAGGGGGGGGGGGTCTTACCCTTGATGAACTCATCTCATCTAGCAAAGACTAGAGAAAAAAATACTAGAATTACAAAAGTATTTGCATGAGAAAATGGAATGAGAGATTAGCTAGCTTGACAGTTTTGTCAAGACTCCACTCATGTTTAGGGACTTGAAAAGATAACTCCATATACAAAGAATGAAGAAAAAAGGTCAACTATCAAAAAGAAGCTATATATTCTCAGAGCCCTTCTCTGAGTCATAAACATACAGCTGCTACACACTAATGTAAGAGAATCATGGAGGGGAAAATAAAACACAACTTAAAGCACAGCAAAGTATTTCCTTACCCACACATGGCAATATAGAAACAGCAAGAAGATATACTCTAATTCCAGGCATATGCAAATAAAAAATAATTTCTGCTCCATATAACTATAACAGTTTATCTCTAAGAGGCTTACCTGAGGCTTGATGCTTAGTTTCAAAAAGAAAAAAAAAAAGAATATCATCATTTAAATCTGATTAACCAACATGTGACTTCCTAAATTCATAGTTTCGGTTTTCAAAAAAGACAACTAACACTCCAATCAGTTTAGCTTAAAATAAAATGACAAACAGAAAAAACTGCATTTCAATAAGGAAATGAAAAAGCAAGAATTTATTCAAACATGTACTGTGCACCTGTTAGGACTGATAGGCCTCAAGTACAGTGACTATAGTCGAAATGAGGTATAAATACCAGATGCATGAGCATTTTTTTCCCTTTTCAATAAATTTATCAAATATATTGACCATATTGGCTACATATTCTGGAAGTTTTCCATTTCAACAAATCTGCAGTGAGCATCTATTATGTGCATGGCACTGTACCAGATGAAAAGAGGTTTTAAAGATGAATAATAGGTTATTATACTTGTTTCCTATGTATCCCAGATACCGTACACAATCTTACTAATCAACCCACCAACTTTATGAGTTAAATACATCCCTGTTTTATAGATAATAAAATGCAACACCTAGAAAATTTAAGAGGCAAAACTAGCAAATAACAAAACTGGGATTCAATATCAGATTAAACTCAGATTAAACACCTGGGTTGCCCAGTGGTTAAGCGTCTGCTTTTGGCTCAGGGCATGATCCTGGAGTCCCAGGATGGAGTCCCACAACAGGCTCCCTACGGGGAGCCTGCTTCTCCCTCTCCCTATGTCTCTACCTCTACCTGTGTGTGTGTGTCTCATGAACAAAATCTTTTAAAAATATTAATAAACTTCAGAACCCATGCTCTTAACTACCATGCTAACCTGTTTCCCTCAAGAAGCTTCAAGTCTAGAGGGCAGAAAGGTATGCTTAGAAATAATGCTAATTAATACACCTAACCAGCTCTACCTCATTAGTGCCCAAAGTCTACCTGACAAAAAAAAAAAAAAAGCAAATGAAGTACTCATAGGTAAAGAGTAAATACATTTTATACTACAGAATTACTCCCAAAAAAATAAAATTTTAAATAAATGGCTTGTAGTAGTATATAATCCAGGAAATGATAGTTTTACAAGAAAAATAAAATGAATAATAGGTGACAAAAAGCAACTAATTTTCAACTTCTTTCTACTCTAAAAAAGCTGCTGTACAATAGCTTCAATTTCTTCAGTGATAAGAATTCTAATTCTGCCCAACTCCTCTCTTCCTAAACGTGAGGACAAAATCAGATGATTTGTAATACAGCACAAAACTACAAGTATTTACCTAAAAACTGTTTTTTACAAATTCTAAATACTTCTGTAGAAAGGCCTCCTTCTGTCAAGCAAAACTTCTTTTTGCACACGGGCTGCACAAAGCTTCCCAAGACAGATGGGCAGCCTGCAAGGCCTTCAAATCCTTTGTTTAAAAGGTGGCAAATGGGTCCTATTGACCATTAAAGTCAGCCAGGTTTCTGGGAAGCACTGACCCCAATAAAGACATTATGTTTCTTCATCTTGCAAAGCCAGAGCAGACAAAAGAAACAAAGCTAAAACAAGAGAAACCAAAGTAAGATTAGATTTAAACATTAAAATCCATATCATACTAATTTGACACAAGCAGCCCCTATTTTTCAACAGCTGTCACAAAGCTAACCTACAAAAATGAGAAGATCAACCCCACTCTGTTTTTAAAATCTTAATCTATCATTCAACTAGGTAAAATCTCAGCAGTCGGTATGAACAAACTGCCAACCTCCTTTAAAGGAAAAAAAAGGGGCTCTCTTCTCATGTAAACCAGGGAGCTAATGGAAGAAAATCATATTTGAACATCTAAGACATTCCTAAATAGTGGTAAAGTTTCTCCCTAAAAAAGAAGTAGAAATAACCAGGTGAATCTCAAGTTACTATTGAATAAAAAAGCAGTCTCATAAGCTTTGAGAGGAATTTATCGGACGAGTTTCCAGAACTTTTAATGCTAAATAATATTCTTGGTATCAATGACTGTAAGTAAAATAAGTTAATTTTAAAAATATAAATGATCTCCCTTGATCTGCATCCTAAATGATTTCAAGAGATCTACAGGATATTGATAAGAAACCTGCAAATATCTTTTACCAAGAAAACAAAGTTTACTACTCACATGCACTCTAAATCAAAATAAAATTTCTTTTAAAAAGAGTACTGCTTAATAATCAGAAGAGATTCATAATTTAGAGATGTTTAAAGTACTACAGATACTTTAAAGCATAATGAACTGTAGTGACTGATTCCTTTAGCCAGTCTGTTCTCAAATCCTACACATTACTTCATTTGCCTCACAGCTTATTTTGTAAGAGATTCGAGTATATATGAACTTTTCCTTGAGTGTCTATTTTTTTATTGATTACATCCACAGCAACAAGGAAACAAAACAAGGGCAACTCACTCCAACTCCAGATTGGCTACCGGAAGAGGAGAATATGTGACGATCTAAGGGAAACAAGGCAGGGACTGTTGGAGTCCATGAATATTTCAGAAGAATAATGAAAAAGTGTGCCAGATGGGTTTGCTTGCAGCTGGCTAACAACTAAATTTCTGACCAAAGCCAAATGCTTCCTTACATAATTTATCAAGCACGTTTCAGTTCCCCTCCACTACAACCCTTTTCATTCTTTTTTTTTTATTTTACTTTTCTGTTTTTAAAAAGCAATACCACCATCACTTCTCTTTGAAACGAAGATTATATAAAATTTTTTAAAGAGAAAAGAACACCTGTGTGCCATGTACTGCTGAGTCTGAAGAATAAATCCAGGTGTTACTATCAAAGCAAAAATTGACAAAGAAGTGCTACAGAAGCTAACCACTTTCTTAAAGTACTTTAAAATAAACACTATTTGCCAAGGGTTAGCAACAGTTTCAAACACAAATCAATTCTGCATAGCCTCAGTGGTGAAGGAGCACACTGTCCCTGCACATCTCTCCAGACTCAACTTCCAACATTCCACCATATATTCCAGATACAGAAGCAGCTGAGTTCACTTGTATTCTCAAGGTCTTTTAACAATAAAAATAAAAACTTATAAGCACCTCCTATGTGCTTGGCACTGTTCTAAGCATTTGACCAGCATATCCCAAGAGGAGTTGAGAGTACTATTATTATTAGGTAAAGAGAATTTACATAACTTGCCCAAAGCAGTCTGGCTTCAGAGCCCAGGCTCAAACTCTGCAACAGTGCTTCTCTAAAATAGTAGATCTAGGGATGCCTGGGTGGCTCAGCGGTTGAGCATCTGCCTTTGGCTCAGGGCATGATCCCAGAGTCCCGGGATCTAGACCTGCATCAGGCTCCCTGTGTAGAGCCTGCTTCTCCCTCTGCCTGTGTTTCTGCCTCTCTCTCACTCTATCTCTCATGAATAAATAAATAAAACCTTAAAAAATATATAAAATAGATATGTATTATTTCTTTCAAATACAGATTGCTTTAAAATCCTGCACACGACTATAGCTTTAGTATGCTCTTTTTAAAATCATTCCTGGGCAGCCCAGGGAGCTCAGTGATTTAGGGTCGCCTTCAGCCCAGGGCGTGATCCTGGAGACCTGGGATCGAGTCCCATGTTGGGCTCTCTGCATGGAGCCTGTTTCTCCCTCTGCCTGCGTCTCTGCCTTTCTCTCTCTCTCTCTCTCTTATGAATAAACAAAAATTTTTTAAAAATGAATAAAATAAAATAAAATTGTTCCTGAAGTTTATAAGTCCCAAATGAGAGCTTTAAAAGCTTTAACACTGCCAAATCAGTGTGGTAGCTAGCCTCCAAGATGGCTCAATGACCTTGCCTCCGATACTTACAACCTTGTGGAGTTCCATCTCACAGTGTACCAGGCAGGCTAGTATGTGTGACCAATAGCATAAGGCAAAAATGATGATTTGTCACTTCTGAAATTAGGCTGTAAAATTTTTTGACTTCTCTCATGGACCTTTCTCTCTCTCTCTCTCACTCTCTCTCTCTCTATCCCTGTCCCTCCCTGTCTCTGATCACTTGCTCTGAGAAAAACCAGCAGCCACATCATTAGAACACACAGGCAGCCTACTGGAGAGGCCCAAGTGGTGAGGAACAGAGAGGGAGGCCTACTAACAACCAATCACAAGAATGAGTTTAGAAGCGGATTCTTCAGCTACAGTTGAGCAAGGCCCTGAGATGGCTACAGCTCCTGCCTACAGCTTGACTGCAACCTTGTAAGAGAAACTCTGAGCCCGAAGCACCCAGCTAAGCTGCTCCCAGATTCCTGACCTTCACAAAGTATGCAAGATAATAAACATTTGTTTTGAGCACTGTATTTTATTTTTTTTTTTAAGATTTTATTTATTTATTCCTGAGAGACACAGAGAGAGAGACACAGAGAGAGGGAGAAGCAGGCTTCCTGCAAGGAGCCCGCCATGGGACTCGATCCAGGGACTTCAGGATTACACCCCAGGCCAAAGGCAGGCACTAAACCACTGAGCCACCCAGGGATCCCCGAGCACTGTATTCTAGGATAATCTTGTCCCACAGCAATAGTTAACTAATATAATGAAACAGCCATATTGACAAGCTTATTTATAACAAAAGTGTTAAAAGAAAGAAACTTTTTAAGATTTCTAAATTTCTAAGCTGGGATATGAATAATTTTTAATAATTAGTTACTTCCTCAAAACCTCTGACAATATTACTTTAAAAATGTTAAAAGCACACATAAAATGTATTTCTTGATTTAATTACTGCATTTGGTTAATGAGACTACGGCATTTCATAGTATTTATTCGATACATAAATTGTAATTGAAATCTAAAGATTAAATAGAAAATCAGGGATCCCTGGGTGGCGCAGTGGTTTGGTGCCTGCCCTTGGCCCAGGGCGCGATCCTGGAGACCCGGGATCGAATCCCACATTGGGCTCCCGGTGCATGGAGCCTGCTTCTCCCTCTGCCTGTGTCTCTGCCTCTCTCTCTCTCTCTCTCTGTGACTATCATAAATAAATAAAAATTTTTAAAAATAAAAATAAAAAATAAATAGAAAATCAAAATTCACTATATTAAAGTGGACATAAAAGAGCCTTTATCGGCTAGTTTCCAAGATCTATAAAGAACTTATTAAACTCAACACCAAAGAAACAAACAATCCAATCATGAAATGGGCAAAAGACATGAACAGAAATCTCACAGAGGAAGACATAGACATGGCCAACATGCATGAGAAAATGCTCTGCATCACTTGCCATCAGGGAAATACAAATCAAAACCACAATGAGATACCACCTCACACCGGTGAGAATGGGGCAAATTAACAAGGCAGGAAACAACAAATGTTGGAGGGGATGCGGAGAAAAGGGAACCCTCTTACACTGTTGGTGGGAATGTGAACTGGTGCAGCCACTCTGGAAAACTGTGTGGAGGTTCCTCAAACAGTTAAAAATATACCTGCCCTACGACCCAGCAATTGCACTGTTGGGGATTTACCCCAAAGATACAAATGCAATGAAACGCTGGGACACCTGCACCCCGATGTTTATAGCAGCAATGGCCACGATAGCCAAACTGTGGAAGGAGCCTCGGTGTCCAACAAAAGATGAATGGATAAAGAAGATGTGGTTTATGTATACAATGGAATATTACTCTGCTATTAGAAATGACAAATACCCACCATTTGCTTCAACGTGGATAGAACTGGAAGGTATTATGCTGAGTGAAGTAAGTCAGTCGGAGAAGGACAAACATTATATGTTCTCATTCATTTGGGGAATATAAATAATAGTGAAAGGGAATATAAGGGAAGGGAGAAGAAATGTGTGGGAAATATCAGAAAGGGAGACAGAACGTAAAGACTGCTAACTCTGGGAAACGAACTAGGGGTGGTAGAAGGGGAGGAGGGCGGGGGGTGGGAGTGAATGGGTGACGGGCACTGGGGGTTATTCTGTATGTTAGTAAATTGAACACCAATAAAAAATAAATTTAAAAAAAATACAATAAAACAAAAAAAAACAAAAAAAAAAGAGCCTTTATCTTTAGAGACACATTATAAAGTATTATGGATGAAATGACATAAAATCTGGAATTTATTACAAAATAATACTGTACCAACTCACAGGCATAATAAGGAGGTAGGACAGTGAAGATGAAATAATACTGGCGATCAGGTGATAATTAGTTGACAGGCACTTGAGAGTTAACTAAACTATTCTCTTTTATATAGAGAAAATATTATAGCAAACATGAGCTTTGAGAGGAACACAGTATCTTTAGAAGCATACACAGAAAAGTGGTAACTATTTCTAACATATTTTACGTTTCAAATTTTCTACACTTTTTTTTTAATTTTCTAAACAAAAAATATTCTATACTGTATAATTTCCTGCTTTACTACTATAATCCACTGAAACTTCCCTTCAGCACAAGACTCTATAAAGTCAAGGTGATATCATATAATTCAGATAATAAAGGTTTTAAGTAAAACTTTTATTAATTCAACATATGTATTTACACTTGTGGATGACTTTCAACTACCTGCTAAAAAGAAAAGATTCTACCTATTGAGTCCTTTTACATCTATGTTGTTGAGCCCTCTTGCCTAACTTGTATGTCTTGCTTATATAGGTGCATTTAATTACATGTAGATAATCTACTCCTAAAATAGATGAGCAGCCAACCAAATCTGTAATCTCAAGTGTAAAATGGCCCAAAGCTATTCGTGTTTTCATTTACAATGTCATTTAAGGCAACATGTATGGGTTTATTATCATTCTTTATAGGTACAAGTGCATTGTTGTCCATCTTGTGTCTTTGACACAAGAGAATGGCTAAGTTCCTCTGTAGTGAAAGGAGCCTGGATTTGGACTCAGAAGAACGTTCCTTCTGGTTCTAATTCTGCCACTAGCAAAATAATAATAATAACTATTATTATTATTATTATTATGCCACTAGCAATGTAAACTTAGGCAATTCATTTAGCATCTCTGAACAGGACTGCCAACTGCAAATTAGGGACTGTATCTGACCTGCTTTAAACAATAGAAAATAGGGATCCCTGGGTGGCGCAGCGGTTTGGCGCCTGCCTTTGGCCCGGGGCACGATCCTGGAGACCGGGGATCGAAACCCACGTCGGGCTCCCTGCATGGAGCCTGCTTCTCCCTCTGCCTGTGTCTCTGCCTCTCTGTCTCTCTCTGTGTGACTATCATGAATAAAATAAATAAAATCTTTAAAATAAATAAATAAATAAATAAATAAATAAACAAACGATAGAAAATATAATTTGAACAATACCTTTATTATTGTTACAAAAAAAAGTGAGGTAAAAAGGCAGTAACATGCATAAGAGAAATACATCAAAGTTCAAAGAGTATAATCTAAAATTAACTTTAAAAACATGCCATGGAACACAGAAAATACCTCTAGAAGTACACACAAGAACATGGTAACATGATTGTGTCTGAGGAAAGGACCTGAAAGGCTAGGAAAAAGGATGAGATATATGTTTTTAAACATTCTGAAAATGATACCACATGAATGTATTACCTTTTTTTTTTTTTATATGGATAAACTTATCCCTCAGGAAAAAAAGGACACAACCTCTGAGGGATTGTCTTGAAATTGAAGGAGAGTTCTATCAACACCTTAAATCTCATCAGAGTGTCTGAGGCTTCCTCCAACCAATTATGTTAATAAGGATAATAGCTAATGTTTAGCAAGCAATTAACTTCCCGTCAGGCTCTAAAGTAAGCACCATTTACGCAAGATCAGCTAAACAATACACACAGTTCTAGAGTATTACCAGATGACCTCAACAGTTTAGGTAGGGACACCTAGAACCCATGGCAAGCACCCCGCAGACATTCCAACTGGTTAGACAATTGCTTGCTGTACAAACCCCAAAATGTCAAAGGATATACGGTTCACTGCTGAAGAATACAGATACATTTTAAATGCACTACTAAAGTCTATCACAAAAACAACTCTGTGTTAAAAAAACAAACAAACAAACAAACAAACAAAAAACCTCTGTGTTTTAGCTACAAACTGAAGCACTGCAGAAAATAGGTAAATTACTTACTAATTAATGCCCAGCAAACCATCCTAATTCAAAACTAGTCTCAGCTTGTATCTGGCTAGCTCTACATTTTTCTTAATTAGAGAATTTTTATATTTTGTGTTTAAAAGTACAGATTTAAATTAACATGCACCCATTCCTGGTTCCTCAATGGAAGGAAGGAAGGAAGGAAGGAAGGAAGGAAGGAAGGAAGGAGGGAGGGAGGGAGGGAGGGAGGGAGGGAGGGAGGGAAAAATTCATGAGTTATGTCTACAAACGGAGGTAAGTGTGACATTAGGGAAAGAACACAGAACTCTGCATCTGAAGCCCTGAATTCAAGTTCTAGCTCCACCACTTATTTGTACACACACCCTTTAACATAAATATTTCTATCATAATAAGATGTAAAGAAAGTAGTTTGTTTGTTTTTTTTAAGATTTTATTTATTTATTCATGAGAGACAAAGAGGCAGAGACACAGGCAGAAAGAGAAGCAGGCTCAATGCAGGGAGCTCAATGTGGGACTCAATCCTGGGACTCCAGGATCATGCCCTGGGCTGAAGGCAGGCGCTCATCCGCTGAGCAGCCCAGGTGTCCCAAGAAAGTAGTTTTAGTCCTCCCTGATGTAAAGGAAAATAGTTATATGTACTATCACTACCACAAATTCAAAATGGACCTAAATGTTCTCTAAAACTTATTTCCTCCTGTGTTCCTTCCTTCTCTGAATAACACCATCATATATCCCTGTTGCCTGGGCCCAAAATCTCAGTTCTATGTGTCTCATCCCTCCTTCAATCTCACATACAATAAAGTTGTCCAATCAATTTATCTAATGTCTGTCCTCTCTCTTATATCCATCCTCTTTTCTTTACTCCCACTGCCACTATCCTAATTCAGGCCCTTCTCCTCTAGTTTGTAAAACAGTCTTCTACATTTGACAAAATTCCACATCTGTTCATGCAGAAACTCAACAAAGTGCATTTAGCAGGAACATATCTCAACATAATAAAGCCTCCCATAAATGAAAAACCCACAGCAAACATCACACTCAATGGTGAAAAACAAAAGAGCTTTTCCTCGAAGGTCAGGAATAAGACAAGGACACCAACCCTCATTACTTCTATTTGGCATAATACTGAAAGTCCTAGCTACAGCAATTCGAAAGGAAAAAAAAAAAGAAAAAAGGGCAACCAAGTCAGGAAGGAAGAAATTTAACTGTCACTATTTGCAGATGACATGATATTATACATAGAAAACACTAAAGAGTCCAACAAAAACCTATCAGAATAAATGAATCTGGTAAAGTTGCAGAACAACAATTTCTTAATTGGTTTAGTTTCTTCTTAGTTTAATTCCATTCTACACCCTTCGTCCAGAGTAATATTCCTAAAGCACAGCTTTGAGCTGACATTCTCTTGCTCCAAACCTTTGAGGGGCTCTTTTCTGTCTCTCAAAGGGCCTTCTTCATAGTCTGGCATTAAGTTAGGTTGCTTACCAACAGCCACTTCCTTTCCCCTTCCATGGTGAAGCAGCCCTAGTTTTCATCCCGAACCATCTTTAGACAGCTTTTTTTTTCTTTTTAAGATTTTTATCTATTCATTTGTTTTAGAGATAAAGCAGGAGGAGGAGGAGAGGGAGAGGGACAAGCAGACTGCACTGAGTATGGAGCCAGATGCAGGGCTCAGCCACACAACTGCAAGATCAGGACCTGAGCCCAAATCAAGAGTCAGACAGTCCACTGACCATGCTACCCAAGCGCCCTGGTCTCTACTTTAATCCCATCTTCCTTGTCACACTATTGTATTAAAAATTGGCCTCAGGGGAAGTGCGACCTAAAGTGGTCTAATCACAGCAAAGACCTAGATTTGTATTTCATAATGTGAGTGGGGAGTGAAGGAGGAAAGTTAAATCTCTTCTAGGGAGGGTGTGATATGCAAATGTGAAGCCTGAACTCCTACCACCATTTTATCACCTTGAAAGAAAAAAGCCACACTGAAAAGGAAGTCATCAACACTGGGGACAAACAGAGCATAAAGAACTGCAATGCCAGAACTCTGCTCAAATTATACCTGAACATCCCACCCCTAAAAAAACTTGTTATTTGAAGCAGCTAAATTCCTTTAGTTCTTGGGTTCCTCTCTGACTTATAACCACAAGCACTGTGACAGAAAAATCATCCAAAAGTTAGATTCAACCTCTCTTACAAAATCATCTCCCACTCCATGAAATACTTAAAAGCAAGCTAGTCTACATATCTTTTAAGTATGTAACATGTACATTTGATTCTAGAAACAAAATAGGGGAGCATAGATGTGGGGAAAAATAAGCTCCTTTTCCCCCATAGTTTGCTCCTCTACTTTCTTGTGTTATATGCTCCAAAAAAAAAAATTTTAAAAACCAGTGCCGGTCACAGTATTTAGAGCAACCAAAATTCACCTTAATTCTGCCCATCCTAAAAAATAACCTAAGTAGAAACAAAAATGCAAATAATCTCTCTCCAGACAAAAACTAACTAGGGTTTTCTCTCTCTCTCTCTCTCCCCCCTCATTTTGTGCTTAAAAAGAAATTTTTAAGTATTTTTTTTCTTTTTTGGAAGGTTTAATTTACTCAAAAAAATTTTAGAAAGCACTGTCATTACAACAAAAATCCTATTCACGCTAATAAATTGATTTAAAGAAAACGAGATAAGCACATCTACCCTTGTATAAGTTTTTTCAATTACTATGACAAATATCCCTTCTTTGCTTTCTTAAGGTCTTAATTTGTTTTAAACATATGAAACTAATAACAAGTGTGTTTTAGGAGTAAAGTAATTTTCAGCCAAAACACTGCAAAACAATAAAAGACTGTCCTTGTTCTTACTACTCCACTACATGAAAAGAAAAACAGACATTCTCTGTATTCTCTACAGCTAGTGCCAGCACTGACCATGAAATGTTTACACAGTCCCTACAAAGGGAGACAGGAAAGGAGTTGTGAGGGACAAGTGTTAAATCTACTGCTGCTTCCAGATTCAGTCTCCCTAAAATATTATTCTCTTCCAGAAACCTGAACAAAGATTTTCTGTCAGAAGTATCTTATACCATCTAAATAAATTTCCATCCTGCTATGTGACTACAAACAAATCAGATTCCCAGATCAAAAGTTTACCTTATTTGTCACTGAACTGCCTCTTGCTCACTAGCTTCTCTCCTGTCTTCCCATCTCCTTTGTCACCAGTGCTTTCTTTCCCCTTTCTTTTCCATAGTGGGGAAAAAAAAATTGTGATAGATTATTGTAACATTAAACTCCTCAGTTTCAAAGCTATTCTTTCTTTCCCATTTCACCTTAATTACTGGTAGTATAAAGAATTTTGGTTTTTAAAAAAGTTGCAAGTACTAAGAATTTAATTGTTATCCCTCAAATTAAACACCTGAAGTAGACAACTCTATTTATTCACTCTTTCAATCAACAATTATTTACAGAGGTCTTTAAAAATGTCACATGCTAAATCAGTGGCAATGACTTTGACATAAAAAAATGTTACTGTGTTTCTCAGATTATTGCTCAGCTCATTTAACCACACCACTTCAGTAAAATGGTCACTCTGGCTTCTAATTAGTGACCAGAAATCAGAACTTCTATTTTTATTTTAAATTCTACCCCTTTGGGATTACAGGTAATCATTGTTTTCTTTAATGCAATCCTGTATTCTCCATTTTTTAAAATGAGCATACATTATTTTTATAATTTAAAAGCCACAATTTTTTAAAAAGCACTTACTGCCTTTTATTATTTCACAACAATTATTTTATTTATCCTCACTCCTGGCGGAATATTTCAGTGTATAAAACAGACATTCCTCAGAAAGTCCTACTAAAATGTCTGGGGGGGGATAAAAAAAACACAAACAACCTCTTATATGTACTACCAACAAGTAGCAAAACCATATGGGTTCATCTCCTTTGGTCTATCCCTGATTCTCTTTCTACTCTATTTTAAACAACTGATAAAGTTTCTAAAAAGCCTTTATTATAAGAAAAGCAGATTAATGCATTGATTTTTCTCCAAAAACATTCATTTTGTTGCTATTGTAGGACACTCCCTACATCCAAATTTTAACTTTTCATACCTAATAGACAACTAATGGAGAGTAAACAGCTGGGTCTCTCTTGGGTTCCCTTATCCTGGAAAGCTCTAATTTTAGTTTCTCCCTAAATAATCAACACTACTTTACAAAATTTTACTCCAAAGAAAAAACACATTGTCATACAAATACAAATACCCACAAATTAAAGTTCCTATTAGAAAATACATAGGTACTATGGAAAGTAAAAAAAAAAAAGAAAAAGACTTTTTAAAGAAAAAAAATATTTACAAAACTCATGTCCACAATTAAATTTGAATGTTCTTCTGAATTCTAAGAACATCCTTTAAGGAAGCATAAAGTTTTATGTTGCTGTGTAAGGAAACCTCGGGTATATTGGGGAAAAGCTCAGGGGCCCATAATCTCATCACAAAGCAGCAGGGTCAAAAGGCAGAGGTCAGGGAATCAGGGGAACAGGGAATAAAACAGTTCCCACACTTGAGAGAAGACTATATCTCATTTCAGAAGACATTCAAAAACTCTTCAGTTGTATTTACTAAAATAATACAACCATTTACACTGTCAGTCCCAAAGCAAATCTGAATTTTACAAAACAATTTCTTATTTTTAAAAGCAAAGGATTTAAGAAGTTACTTCTCCTATATTTAAAAAAAAAACACCACCAATCTCTCTCCCTCACACACATACACCAAGGCTTCAGCTGTCTCTCAAAGACTGACTTTCAGATAGATAAAAGCTGTCACCTGATCTATTCAACGGAGTTCAGTGGGGCACAGAAATAAATACTAAACATGCATACATGTCAACAGACATTTCACATCGAGCCCTCTGCCCCCTAATGATTCAACAAAGTATGCCTACTTCTTGGCCTTATGGCTACCTTCAGAAAAAAGCTAAATTTTTACTCCTGCTTTGAAGAGATTTCATTCCAGGGAAGAGTGAATGTGATTTTGTTAAACTTGAGTAGGTGCAACATTTGTGCAGGAGACTGTAATGACTCCCCCAGCCCTGAATTAAACCTGTGGGGGCTCCAGGGTCTAGGACACTAATCTGGATACCTCTGTACAATTTCTCACACTCTTAACCATAAAAATCTGTGTTCCAAGTAGAAGAGGGGGTGAGAGAAAAATTAGTAAGATCAAGAAAAGAGGATTTTTGACTTGAGGTGTGATTTTCTATTGCCTTCCACCCTCCATACACCTGTATTTTACACTCTTCCTGCTGGCCTCTTCCACCAGGGACAAGACAGTTTACGCGTGGTTCACAGTAAATGAGGTCTGTTCATCCTTCACTGTGAGAGTACACAAAATTTTACATTTGAGCACACACACCTTTCACATATTTATTTAAAATCAGGGATCCCTGGGTGGCGCAGTGGTTTGGCGCCTGCCTTTGGCCCAGGGCGCGATCCTGGGGACCTGGGATCAAATCCCACATCGGGCTCCCGGTGCATGGAGCCTGCTTCTCCCTCTGCCTGTGTCTCTGCCTCTCTCTCTCTCTCTCTGTGTGACTATCATAAATAAATAAAAATTTAAAAAAATAAAAATAAATAAAATAAAATAAAATGGTGGCTATAGCTGCCAATGGAAAAATAAGCACTGCTGGCCAGGAGTGAGAACAGCTAAACAAAATAACCTATTTTGGCACAATCACCTCAAGAAACTGTGAAATCACAGTCATTGTTCTCATGAACAATGGCACAAAGCAAATGAAGTCAAGGTGGAAAGCTAATTTCCCTGGAGCTGAGCCAGAATATCTTGAAATCCAGACAAAAGTTTATTTATTAAGAAATAGAATACACTTGAGACAGGAGGTGGGAAACATTCTGAAACAATCTGTTATCTTGTTACCCCAGCCTTTTAAATTTCCTTAAAGGTTAGGGTTAAATGAAGTGAAGAGAAATTAACCTAGAAAATAAAATAAAACACTGTGGTCCTGGAAGTGAATCATCCATAATCTTTAAACCTATAACCAGTTCTAAATTTCTACTGCTCAAATTATTCCTATGCAAGTCTGTAGATGATTCTCATGGAATTCCATTCGATAGGCTGATGCCGATTCTTATAATCAAGAAATCATACAAGAGTCCAAGGGGACACCTGAGTGGCTCAGTGGTTGGGCATCTACCTTCGGCTCAGGGTCTGATCCTACGGTACCTGTACTGGGATTGGGATAGAGTCCCATTATCGGGCTCCCTGCATGGGGCTTGCTTCTCCCTCTGCTTATGTGCCTCTCTCTCTCTCTCTCTTGCTCTCGCTCTCGCTCTCTCATGAGTAAATAAATATTTAAAAAAAAAAGAGTCCAAGATGCTCACTCTCCTTCCCAACAATTCCTGTCTCACCTGTCTAGAGGGAAACAATCCTTCCTTATTTTAGTCCCAATTTACAGCAAAAAGAAAGGGAAAAAAGGATGTAAATTTATTATACAGAAAAAATATTGATCTACCAGATTGTCCCTGTTTTCTCAAATAACTATGAGAAAAGAAAAAGAAACTAAAGGTATACTAGGAACACAAAGTATTATGCCTGAAAAGCCATGGAAAATAAGAAACTCTGCCCAGTTCCTGCTGGAGATGAAGGTAACTGAAGGATTTATTTTTTTTAAGATATTATTTACTTATGAGAGACAGAGAGAGAGGCAGAGGCAGAGGGAGAAGCAGGCTCCATGCAAGGAGCCCGACGCAGGCCCAAGTCTCCAGGATCAGCCCTGGGCTGAAGCAGGCACCAAACCGGGGAGCCACTGGGGCTGCCCCCCAAACGAGCAATTTTTTAAGCAGTTTCATGAGGACTGAGGTGAAAGTAAGGGTGATCTCTGAAGAAAGGATTAGGAAAAAAAATGTACAAAAAGTCTGGTCTGAGCAAATTTGTGCCAAACTGAACAGAAGAATTAAGACTATCAAAAACTGTGCACCTGGGTGGCTCAATCAGTTAACCGTCTGTCTTCAGCTCACATCATGATCCCGGAGTCCTGGGATCAAGCACCACGTCGGGCTCCCTGCTGGGGGGGGGGGGGGGGTTGCTGCTTCTCCCTCTCCCTCTTCCTCTATCCCTCCCCCATCTTGTGCGCTCTCAACTTGTCAAATAAATAAAATCTTTAAAAAATAGACTATCAAAAACTTAATTTATGTATCACTTCTACACTGTTTCCTTGAACTACAGAGTAAGTCTCTGTGTTAAATAAATGACTGTAAGAACGTGCTATACTGGAAAAGAAGACAAGAAGTAAGGGCAAGAAAACTTGGTCTTCAAAGCAGGTACCTGGATTCTCCAGGCTTGGGTAGGAGAAAATTATGTAAAACAGGTGGATTTACATCACACAAGGCCTTTGTGATGTAGAAAATAGACTACTTTAAATTATCTTAAAACTGTGTTTCACAGTTTATTTTATTTTTATTGTTTTTAAGATTTTATTTATTTATTCACGAGAGACACAGAAAGAGAGGCAGAGGGAGGAGAAGCAGGCTCCATGCAGGAGCCTAATGCGGTACTCGATCCCGAACTCTGAGATCACATCCCCAGCCGAAGGCAGACGCTCAACTGCTGAGCCAACCAGGCATCCCAGGTTTCAGACTTCAGAACCTGCATCTAAGCATTCAGCATGCTGGTCCTCACAGCAGAGTTGAACTTAAAAGACTCTACAACTCTTTAAAATTATAATTTTACCTCCTATTTTTATTTCACTCTGTGGTTTAAAGCTCTTCCCAAGAAACCATCACATTTTATAACTGAGCAAAGTATCTAAAAAGTATCTAATTGTCTAGATCAGCATAGTATTGAAAAACATACTCCCATGTGTGTCCTCAGATTATGAACAATTTTTTCTTTTTTTTACTACAGTGGTGCCTATGATTCCACCTCTTCCTCTTCCACCCAATAAAAGCACAGGAGAATGGAACTGAGTGAGAATGGCATCATTAGAGAGAAAACCTTGATTCTACTCACTTATTTTTAAAACCCGTATCATTTACAACCTCAGTATCTCAACTACTGTTAATAATTACTGTGACTCAGCTCGGAACCAGCAGGCCCACCAATGTGTCACCACTCTCTAGTCGAGGACAGCTGGTCTAGAGGATCCAAAGGGGTGGTGAGCACAGTGGAAGAGGACTATATTGCAGTCAGACAGCTTGGGAGATAATCCCAGCTTTCAGTCCCTGAGAGTTTGGTGAACACTTCACATGAGGAAAATAACACCTTCAAGTTAGTGTGAAGACCAAAAGTAATGTTTATAAATCACCAATCACAATTCATGACTCTATAAATGTCAGCTCTTTTCATAGCTTCATTGTATTAAGGTGACTTCTGACTTAATAGTGCTAGTACATGTCTTTGAAAGTCATTTAAAGTAAGAATTAAAAAATAGCTTTGTACGAGTGATATAAGTTTATAAAAGAAAAATGAAAGGTATTAACTCAAAAAGTTCATGTTAATTAAAAGTTATAATATTTAATTTAGAATAAAATTAGTAAAAGTCAGATTCTTTGAAAAGGCACAGGGATGTCTGGGAAAGCAACTTATCTTCATGATGTGCCATCTCAGGAGCATCTAATATACTTCCTTTTTTTTTCCTAGAATTCTCACTTCTTAGCTCCGTATACTCATTTTGTTTGAAAAGTAATGTGGAAAAAACAGTCTCATATTAAAAATTTTTAGAATCTCTGGCTAAAAGGTCATTAGATGGTAACATTTTAGTACTGTACAATACAGACAAAATAGGCCCCTGGGTGGCTCAGTGCTTGAACATCTGCCTTTGGCTCAGGTCCTGATCCTGGGGTCCTGGGATTGAATCCCACATCAGGCTCCTTGCAGGAAGCCTGCTTCTCCCTCTGCCAATGTCTCCACCTCCCTGTGTCTCTCAATAAATAAATAAATTTAAAAAAAAAATACAGACAAAATATGGGGGAAAATATAGAGAATTAAACTTCATAGAAACAAAGGAACTGTCCTGCTGACTGTCTAAAACTGGTGTGACATGGCCAGGAAGGAGGAAACTATGAAGGCATTTTCCTAAGATATTCCTCTAAAGTCAGAGTTGAAGCTACAAGTAATCTTTAGTACAACATTTTCTGACATTTTATAAATACTACTCACCATTTATATGTCATCTAGCATTAGTTTATTAATAAATGTCATACGCTTACAAAACAAAAACAAAAACAAATTTGCTGTTACCTATACACTTGCTTGCATAAAACTGATTTTTAAAAAGATTATTAATTTGTCATAGTATATTTCAAGAGCAAATAGGCTAAGAAATTTTAGGAGCTCACCACAAAGCTGACATACATTTTTTTACTAAACTATTTCTTAAGATTTTATTTATTTATTCATGAGACCCAGAGAGAGAGAGAGGCAGAGACACAGGCAGAGGGAGAAGCCCAATGTGGGACTTGATCCCAGATCCCAGGATCATGCCCTGAGCTGAAGACAGACACTCAAACGCTGAGCCACCCAGGCATCCCTACTTTTTTACAAAAATTAATCATTTATCTCCTCTCTTGCTATTTCATCAATCTCAAGTTTCTCTTTTTTTTTTTTTAAAGATTTTATTTATTCATTCATGAGAGACACAGAGAGAGGCAGAAACACAGGCAGAGGGAGGAGAAGCAGGCTCCATGCAGGAGCCCGACGTGGGACTCGACCCCAGAACTCCGGGATCATGCCCTGAGCTGAAGGCAGACGCCCAACCGCTGAGCCACCCAGGCATCCCAAGTTTCTCATTTTTAAAAAAACTCTAGATTCCATTTTAGAGGATAAAAAAACCCACACATAAATCAAATATGCTAATTTTAATTTCAGTAATAAAAAGGAAAAGGTCTATTTTTGTCCATCTCAAATTATCTCGAAATTATTTTATTCTAACAATCTATGTGTGTCACTATTTTGGTCACTGTGTATGCAATAATAAACAAGAAGGAAAAAGGTCTTGCCCTCTAGGAGCCAAAAATCTAATAGGGAAAACTGACTTTAAAAAGTAAAAGTAAACAAATACATTTAT
Source organism: Canis lupus dingo (assembly GCF_003254725.2). Lineage (NCBI taxonomy): Eukaryota > Metazoa > Chordata > Mammalia > Carnivora > Canidae > Canis > Canis lupus. Next base: position 17,238,454 of record NC_064269.1, on the reverse strand, counting down.
TGTAAACTGTCAGGTGCCAATAAGTGCTACAAGGAAAATAAAGTAGGGCTACTGGCAAGAGTGGGGCAGGCAGAGAAAGGAAGAACACTATTTTATACAGGATGGTCTGAGGCCAATCTGAGGAGGTAACACTTGTGCAGAGACCTAAATGATGAGAAGAAGCCAATATTGTAAAGATATGGGGCTGCTCTGTCATGCGATTATTAAAAACTTGAATCGTGACTTGTCCAAATTGAGATGTGAGGTAAGTGTAAAATACACCCTGGATTTTGAAGATTAGTAAGAAAAACAGAATGTTAAGTATCTCATTAATAATTTTCATATTGATTATATGCTGAAATAATATCCTACATACATAAATAAAATACATCATCAAAATTAATATCTATTTCTTTTTAGACTATTAGAAAACTTAAAACTACATATGTGTCTCATATTTATAATTTTTTTTGTTTTTGTTTTTGTTTATGATAGTCACACAGAGAGAGAGAGAGAGGCAGAGACATAGGCAGAGGGAGAAGCAGGCTCCATGCACCAGGAGACTGACATGGGATTTGATCCTGGATCTCCAGGATCGCGCCCTGGGCCAAAGGCAGGCGCCAAAGCGCTGCACCACCCAGGGATCCCTCATATTATATTTATAATGGACAATGCTGGTCTAAAAAGAGGATTTCAGGGAGACAAGAGAAGATGAACACAGTATGAGACTAGCAAGAGCTTCCGGTTTTTAAGGACCTTCAAGAAAATCAACATAGCCATGAAGGAGTGATCCGATCAGAAAAGGCTGGAAAAGTAGACATGACCAGATCACGAAGAGCTTTCCAAACCAGGTTGCTATAAACTAAATATGTGTCCCTCTCAAAATTCGTTATGTTGAAATTTAATCTCCAGTGTCATGGTATTTGGAGGTGGGGCCCTCGGGAAGTGGTCATGAGGGTAAAACCCTCATGAATAGGATTCATGCCCTTATAAAAGAGAACCAAGAGAGCTGTCAGCCCTTCCACACGAGAGCCATCTGTAAACCAGGAAGAGGGTCCTCCCTAGACACAGGATCTGCCAGCACCTTGACCTTGACTCCCAGCCTTCAGAACTGTGAGAAATAAATTTGTTATTTATAAGCAGCCTGAACAAAATAAGATACAGGGTAGAGTCTGAATCCTAAGAAAGCTAATGAAGAATTTTAGGTGGAAAAAAAATATTCTAAGATCCTACAGTGGGATAGTTGGCAGTATCCGATTTGTGGATAGTTGGCAGTATCATTCATACTGCTAGTATAGACCTCTAGAGATTATCTAATACAGGGATTTCAAACAGAGGTCCCTGGCTCCCTAAGGGCCAATGTAAATAATAACTGAGAGTCCATGAACTGATATTAATATTTCAAAAAACTTATTAAAAACTGCACCTTTCCTGTAAAGGGAACTGCAAAGACTAATGGATTTTTTTTCCTTTCCTTGTGGCTGAAATTATAATTACTCAATTGGTCCTCATGTGGCATATGTGGTGTACATATATATACACATATATATATACCCTTGTACTCTATCATTTAGGATTAATTTTTTCAAAAACAGATACATTTAGTTTTTTCACTCAAAAACAAGTTCAGGCTCATGGAAGAGAGGAGTGGTATGTTCAGAAATCAGTCACTTCACTTAACCCCTTTGAAATAGATGAAAACATTGAGCCCACAGATGTCCTAACTCACAGGCCAGGATTGGACTCCTGGCTCCTGACTGTGCATCCAGCTCTAATTATGGTTTCATAAGTAAACATACATTCCTTTTAAAAACCATAAACCAGGGCAGCCCCTGTGGCTTAGTGGTTTGGCGCCGCCTTCAGCCCAGGGCATGATCCTGGAGTCCCAGGATCGAGTCCCGTGTCAGGCTCCCTGCATGGAGCCTGCTTCTCCCTCTCTGTGTCAATCGTGAAAAAATAAGTAAAATCTTAAAAAAACTATAAACTTATCTAAGGACAAGTAATAATTTATGCTAAGAAAAGACATGATAAAACCCAGTAAAAAGAGCAAAGATATTTTTAAAAAGATGAAAGAGGGCAGCCCCGGTGGTTCAGTGATTTAGCGCCGCATTCTGCCCAGGGCGTGGTCCTGGAGACCCAGGATCGAGTCCCTCGTAGGGCTCCCTGCATGGAGCCTCCTTCTCCCTCTGCCTGTGTCTGTGCCTCTCTCTCTGTGTCTCTCATGAATAAATAAAATCTTTTAAAAATAAATAAATAAGTAAATAAAATAAAATCTTCTAAAAATAAATAAGTAAATAAAAATAAATTAAAAAAATAAAAAGAAAGATTTATGAAGTTAGTAAATGCTTTATATTTATATAGTAAAATCTTTATAAACATTCATTAATAAAAACAACAGTAACATCATATATATACTCTCCTCAATTTTTAATGAATGAATAAGGGAATTCATTCACACAAGAGACATTATCAGTGCTGACCATAAAAGAGACAAGCTAGGCCAGACCATAAAGTCATAAAGACCAGTAGTCTCCCTCTTAATATTTTTCCTATAAGAAGCAAAAAGATAATCTCATTTGATTATAAAGTTATCCATGTGGTCCCTACACTGGTAGATTTTTCCAATCTGCATTATAATAGTGCATGTCATTAAGGAGATGGCAAATGTAGTGGTTATGGACATGAATGGATCATGCCAGACAGACTTTCAATCCGGAGTTCAGGTTTCTGCTTCATTTGTTAATACAGGACATACCGTATAGGAAGTTCAGAATATGAGAAGACACTTATGTCCATCCCTCCTCCCATATAATCAATTACTGTAAGAACCTGGGTGAAGTACTTAAAAACTTCCTAGTCTCCGTTTCCTCACCTGCAAAACAGAGAAGATAATGCCACCTTCTAAGGTGGTTGTCAGGATTAAATGAAGCAATAATTATGAAGCATTTACCACCGAGCTTGCTTGCTTGCCATGTGGAAAGCAGTGAACAAATGTTAGTTATTACTGCTATTTTGTCACAGATTCTTACAGAATGGTTACTGTCACTTATATATACTACACAACTGGCACACTGTAAATATTTAATATTGAACAATTAGGGGATCCCTAGGTGGCTCAGCAGTTTGGCGCCTGCGTTCGGCCCGGGGCGTGATCCTAGAGTCCCAGGATCGAATCCCACATCAGGCTCCCTGCATGGAGCCTGCTTCTCCTCTGTCTGTGTTTCTGCCTCTCTCTCTCTCTCTCTCTCTCATGAATAAATAAATAAAATCTTAAAAAAACAAAAACAATCCAAAGTGTACTGGCTAATTATGACTTTCTTAAAAACAAAATTTAGGTTGTAATCAATCAAAAATATTAAGGGTTTGGACATAATAGCACTCGTTTTCTAAAGTATTTTACATAGGAAAACTGTCTCTATCCTCCATTAAATTTCAGAAGAGGAAAAGGTTTTCCTCTCTATGGAGCCTCATGAAAATCATAACTAATAATGCACTGTATTTTAGATACTTTCATTACTCCAAGCAAATCTGTGACCAGCAGTGGAATTAGTACAAGCAAATTTCAGAATACCTGAAATTCCTGTCTTAACACCTCAGCAGATGTTACCTGCACTCCTCCAGCCTCCTCTGTCTCTCCCTATCCCGTTTTTCTTTCCCTTATTATTTTCTTCTCCAAAGACATTTCTGTCCTCCTCTTGTCCCCTTTCCCTTCCTGCTTCATCTTCTCTCATATTGAGCTCCTTATGCAGATATGCCCTGCATTAACCAATTGAACAGAAGCCTGAGCCTTGCAGTTATCACTGGGAATTTAGCTGCGCTGACTGCTAGGCCAATTTCACTATAAAACGTTTTATTCCCAGTGAATTTTAAAAATCAAGCTAACACTATCTCATAGTAACTAGACCTTGAATCTTCTTTGGCCTTATTAGAACAGAGGCTGATCCTTGTATTTCTCTTTCCCCAGCCTCCCAGTTTCCAGGCCAAACCTTTTAAACTCCCAAATATAATACATTGTGAGCCAAGGATGGTGTGAAATGTATGAAGGGAAACCTCATTAAATAGGAAGCCACAGGCCAGAAGGGGGAGCTCTCATGCCCCACCACACTTCAATAGCAGAACCAACAGAGAGAGACCTTGCAAACACAAATGACTACCTGAGGAGGAAGAAAGGATTTCTTCTTACCTGGCAACAGCCCAGCCAATATGAGACTGTCACAATTCAGTGGCACTGAAAAGCTGCTACATTCTGAATTCCCAGTTTATTCCAATGGACTTTTTGTTTATAAGAGAGCCTCCTGGGGACACCTGGGTGGTTCCATGGTTGCGTGTCTGTCTGCCTTTCGCTCAGGTGGTAATCCCGGGGTCCTGGGATTGAGTCCCACATTGGGCTCCCTGTATGGAGCCTGCTTCTCCCTCTGCCTGTGTCTCTACCTCTCTCTCTGTGTCTCTCATGAATAAATAAATATTTTTTTAAATAAATAAATAATATTTATTCCAGGTAAAATAACTTAGGTTTAAGACTAACAATGTCAAGATAACAACCAAGATACTACCAATGGTGGTCAGATCAGGGCAGCTCTAACCCATAAAGCCTATGCAGCAGCAGGCCAGTTTTCAAAAGGCATACTTTAACAGTCTTGACTATGACATGCAGCCTGAAGTGCTTGCTAAACTCAAGTCAAGCTCATCTCTTTTCTAAGCTTAAATAAAATAACTATGGAGCACAGTGTACTGGAATAACCAGACTCTAGTCTGCTGTCTGCTGCAAGTCAAATATATTCTCTGAGGGATCCCTGGGTGGTTCAGCGGTTTGGCGCCTGCCTTCGGCTCAGGGCATGATCCTGGAGTCCAGGGATCAAATCCCACATCGGGCTCCTGGCATGGAGCCTGCTTCTCCCTCTGCCTGTGTCTCTGCCTCTCTCTCTCTCTCTCTCTCTCATGAATAAATAAATAAAATCTTAAAAAAAAAAAAAAAAAAAAGTTCTCAGGGCCCCTAATCTCTTAGCCTTGGTTTCTTCACTGTAAATGATATCTAAGGCTCCTTTCAGAACTATCATGGCATGATACTGTCAGTATCAACTACATGTTTTACTGTTGACCTTTGAACAACACAGATTTGAACTATGCAAATCCACTTACATGCAGATTTTAAAAATTAAATACAGTACAGTAGTAAATGTATTTTTTCTTCCTTATGATTTTTTTTTTGTTTTTTTAGATTTTATTCATTTATTCATGAGAGACACAGAGAGAAGGCAGAGACATAGGCAGAGGAAAAAGCAGGCTCCTCGCAGCAAGCCTGATGCGGGACTCAATCCCAGAACTCCAGGATCATGCCCTGAGCCAAAGGCAGACACTCAACTGCTGAGCCACCGAGACATCCCGATGATTTTCTTAATAACATTTTCTCTTCCAGGTGCCTGGGTGCCTCAGTTGGTTAAGTCTCTGGCTCTTGGTTTCTACTCAGGTCATGATTTCACAGTGGTGAGATCCTTGGGCTCCCTGATCAGCAGGGAGTCTGCTTGAGATTCTCTCCCTTTGCTCCACATGCATACGCATTCTCCTCCTCTCTCTAAAATAAATAAATACATCTTAAAAAAAACACTTTTTTCTGGGGCACCTGGGTGGCTCAGTTGGTTAAGTGTCAGACTCCTGATTTTGGCTCAGGTCATGATCTCAGGGTCCTGGGATGGAGTCCCTCATCAGGCTCCCTCCTTAGCAGGGAGTTTGCTTGTCTCCCTCTCTCTCTGCCCTTCCTCCCCACTTGTGCGCACACACTCTCTCTCTCTCTAAAATAAGTAAATATTCAAAAAATTTTCCTTAGCTTACTCTAAGAATGTAATAGAATAATATACGCAGTGTGTATTATTTGACTGTTTATGTTTTCAGTAAGGCTTCCAGTCAACAGGAGACTATTAGTAAAATTTGGGGGGAGTCAAAAGTTATATCCAGACTTTCAACTGTATGGGGGAAGTCATTCCGCCCCCAACCTCCCTTTGTTCGAGGGTTAATTATATTTGAATTTAAACCATATTCACTGCCTCAAAGCTCTTCTGGAAACGATACCCGAGAAAACCAAAGTTAAAATAAATAGAGGCAACAAGGAAGAACTCTAAACAAAGGCTTGTGGCAGTGACTGCACCCATCATACTTCAGTATTCCTCAGCAGAACTGAATCCAAACTACCACTGGAGTGCTTTAAAAATATTCTGGCCACCACACAACTTGTGGACTCATATGTAAACTTTATACTCATTCATTTATTTTTTTTTTTTTTTTTTTTTTTTAAAATTTTTTTAATTTTTATTTATTTATGATAGTCACAGAGAGAGAGAGAGGGGCAGAGACACAGGCAGAGGGAGAAGCAGGCTCCATGCACCGGGAGCCCGACGTGGGATTCGATCCCGGGTCTCCAGGATCGTGCCCCGGGCCAAAGGCAGGCGCCAAACCGCTGCGCCACCCAGGGATCCCTATACTCATTCATTTATTAAACACCATATATAAGGTACTATGGAAGAGAGAGGCAAAAACCATAAGCCCCCTCCTGGGAGTTTGCATATTTATGTTACTTAAATAAAGGTCCTTCATTTTTCTATTGCCTAAAAGATCTACTGCTGTAAATCAAGCCATGTAAATTCCTACAGCTAGGTCTCAGAGGAAATGAGAGGCATAAAAGAAAATTCAAAATGTCTGCCTTTCTACATCTCAACTAATTCCAACAACTTCTATTTACACATTTCTTCTTTTTTTTTTAAGATTTTATTTATTTATTCATGATAGACATAGAGAGAGGCAGAGACACAGGCAGAGGGAGAAGCAGGTTCCATGCCCAGGAGCCTGACACGGGACTCGATCCCGGGACTCCCAGATCATGCCCTGGGCCAAAGGCAGGCGCTAAACCACTGAGCCACCCAGGGATCCCCTCCCTTTCTTCTTTATGCAACAATCAATTTGAAATATTTTTCATATATTTAACATTTTAAAAAACGTAAATATTTCTACTTTAATATCTAAAGGACATTTGTTTATGGATAAAGTGTATTTTAAAAATATACAGTGTATAGGAGAAGCATAATAGCTAAGATGAACTAAAGAAAGGACAATAGGGATCCCTGGGTGGCGCAGCGGTTTGGCGCCTGCCTTTGGCCCAGGGCGCGATCCTGGAGACCCGGGATCGAATCCCACGTCGGGCTCCCGGTGCATGGAGCCTGCTTCTCCCTCTGCCCAGGTCTCTGCCTCTCTCTCTGTGTGTGACTATCATAAATAAATAAAAATTAAAAAAAAAAAAAAAAAAGATTTAAAAAAAAAAGAAAGGACAATAGGAAATACCAGCATACCTGGGTGTGGGTGTGTGTGTATATATACACACATATATTTCATATGTATATATATATATATTTCAGATGTAAATATTTCATATGTATATGTACATACACATATATTTTGTATATATACGCATATTTCATACATGTGTATGTGTATATATATTAAATATAAAAGAAGTCTTTTCCACTGTTGGTAAAGCTAGGCTTTACTACAAGAAGTATCTAAGAAAAAATCTAAAGCTCTAATAGGGCAGCCCTGGTGGCTCAGCGGTTTAGCACCACCTTCAGCCCAGGGTGTGATCCTGGAGACCCAGGATCGAGTCCCACGTTGGGCTCCCTGCATGGAGCCTGCTTCTCCCTCTGCCTGTGTCTCTGCCTCTCTCTCTCCCTGTGTCTCTCATGAATAAATAAATAAAATCTTAAAAAAAAAAAAAGTCTACAAAGCAATCAGCAGAATTCATGTTTAATAGAAGTCACTTAGACCTTCTACAGGCTAGGTGACAACTTGCTAAGAAACAGTGTGATAAAAATAGATCAGTTCCATAAAAGTAAAATAGAAACTTAACTATATTTAACTTTGAAATTAATGCAGCAAAACAGAAACAACCTCCTGACAAATTTGCCTAACTCACTGGCCTTGTTTCCACATCCCCAAATGAAGCTCTGTGGAAACAGTCAAGAAGACTGTTAGTTGGGAACCTGGTACTACATTCTCTTGTTTTCCTCTCATCTTACTGGCCATGCTTCTTAATTTCTTCAATTTCCTCTTCATCCTCACCCCTGAATGTTGGATTATCCCTAGGATTCAACTCTTGAGCCTTTTCTCTTTTCTATCTATACTCACTCCCTGGGTAATGCCATCCAATTTCATGGCTTTCAATTTATGTCTACATGTAAATTTTGACCCCTGAGAGAGGTCTTGCCCACCTGACACCTCCATTTGAATGTCTAATGGATATCTCAAATGTAACATGTCCAAAACTGAACTATTCTTTTCCAGCCTGCTTCGCTATCAGTCTTATCTCAGTAAATAGAGATGCTTATAATTCTTTAGGCCAAAAATCTTAAGGTCATCTTTGATCACTTTCTTTGAATACGAATATCTTATCTAATTCATCAGCAAGTCCTGCTGGCTCTACCTCCAAAATACATCCAGTTTCTCACTACTTCACTGCTATCGCCTTGGTCTAAGCCACCAACACCTCCTACATCACAAAGCAAAAAAGAGCCTCCTAGCTAGTCTGCTTCTAACCTTCTAACAGTCTAATCAACAGCTTCTAACTGCTTCTAACAGTCTCATCAACAAGCCAGTCCAACAAGCCTTTTAGAGAGTACATCAAGTATCATTACTGCACTGCTCACAACATCCCAGTTGCTTCCTGTCTCAGAGTAGAAGTTCAACAACTGTCTATTAGGCAAGAAGCCTAATGTCTATTAGGCCCTACACAACCTCCCTTACCCTTTCTCTATGATCGTATGTACTACTCTCTCCTCCTACAGCTCTACCTTGGCCTCCTTACTAGGAGAGTGCACAAATGAGGCACTCTCCTACCTCATTTCTGAATGCACCGTTTCCCCTGCCTGCAGTGCTGTTCCCCAAGACAATCCACACAAGTTGCTTCATCTCCGTCAAGGTTCTTTTCTAAGGTCACCTTTTCTGTGAGGCCTTCCCTAACCATCTCATTCAAAATCTGCAACCCGGGGCAGCCTGGGTGGCTCAGCCTTTTAGTGCCGCCTTCAGCCCGGGGCCTGATCCTGGAGACCCGGGACTGAGTCCCACATCGGGCTCCCTACATGGAGCCTGCTTCTCCCTCTGCCCGTGTCTCCGCCTCTCTCTCATGAATAAATAAAATCTTTAAAAAAATAAAATAAAAATAAATAAATAATCTGCAACCCGACAATCTCACCATTCTGCTGGTACATCTCATTTCCCTGCTTTATTTTTCCTCATAGCACTTATTGACATCTAGCAAACTATATATTTTCATCATTTGTTTACATTAGAACGTAAGCACTATGATGGCAGGGATTATTTTAAAGATTTTATTTATTTGTTCATGACAGACACAGAGAGAGGCAGAGACACATACAGAGGGAGAAGCAGGCTCCCCACAAGGAGCCTGATGAGGGACACAATCCCTGGACCCCAGGATCACGCCCTGAGCTGAAGACAGACGCTCAACCGCAGAGCTACGCAGGTGTCCTGATGGCAGGGATTTTTTACTGCTTTGTTCACAGCTGTCCTCGATGCCTAGAACACAATCTATACCTTAAGGCTTTCAAAATTTTTTGTTAAATGAATCACTGATACTAAAATATTATCAGACAAAAATTACTATTATTTCAAAATACCAAATATCATGAGCGTAAATCTCAAACAAGCATTCAGTTATACATAGTATTCCAAGCGGAGAAGCCAGTGTCCAAAAAATGAATTAAAAATTAATTTTTTACTGCTTAATTTTGTTAAAGCCATCTGCACTACACCTACAGGTGTTGTTTTAGCTTTACTAGGCATATAGACTTGAGATAGAAAAGAAAAAAATACAGGCTTTTTCCTTTCTTCAGTCACTACTGACAAAACGTCTCCAAGTGACCCGGTACTACAAATGATTAGGATGTTTCAGGGAGAAAGGGCTCTAGAAAAATAAAACAATCCCTTCAATCTCAAAAGAGGAATCTCTCCGAATTTCTCTGCAGACATGTTTTCTAACTTCATATCCCTTAACAAAGCCATTCTTCACGTGTACATGAAATCTCAGTTCAAGAAACAATATGGTTATATAATTACACATACCGAAAATCCTGGTACTTAATCCCTCTTTTCCAAAAATCTTTAAAACTAGACACGTAGTTTTTGCTGAAAATGTTTTGCTGTGAGCCTGGCTTAGAAAGGTACTTGCTCGGCTAAGACACAGGTTGATCAGCACTGTATCTTAGAGCTGAACACATTTGTTTACTATTATTATTTAATACAGTCTCTCCAGTCCCCTCTGTTACCCCCCAAAAAAGTAAAGGGGAAGACAAAAATACACATTGGTGCGAGCAATAAGGCATGCCACGTCCAAAGCGAGCTGTTCTGAAAGACTATGACCTAAGTGTTTTAACACTGACACAGATAAAGTTCAGGCGATAGGTGTCACTTGTCTCGCCCATTAACAACCACCGCCAAAAATCAAGATTCAGATCCCAAGAAGGCCAGCAGAACGAAAAGAGGCGTGAAAAATGAAATGGGCTGTTCCTCCTCGGCCTCCTGCCGGCACTGCGCACTCGTTACCCGCCACCCCTCCCCGTCATCCCCCAACGGCCCCTTTCCCCAGCATCGGCTCCCAGCTCAGCCCTGCACTGCGCCATCAGATGGGTACGGAGGAGGGCCCGGCCGGTGCCCCTGCGGGAAGAGCCGAGCAGTAGCAACACACACGGCGCACCCCACGGAGGGGAGGACGGCCAACTCCTAAAGTCAGCACCGGCGTAGGTGGTGTCAACAAAGCGTCGTGCGGAGTCTCAAGCGTTCAAAGGTCCTCCCCAGCTCCCGTGACGCCGCCAGATGGACAGGATTCCTAAAGGTGACTTGACCGTCACCGCGGAGCGCGAGGCGGGCAGCGGCGCGCCCCGGGGACCGCAGGGATGCAGTCCAAGCAGCCTCCCGCCCGCTCTCGCCCGCAGCCCCCGCAGCCCCCGCAGCCCGGGTCTCGGGCGCCTCTCCCCCGACGGAGCCGAGCGCCGCGTCACGTGCCGGGGCCGAAACTTCGCGGCCGGGCGGAGAGGCTGGGGGCGGGGGGGGGGGGCGCGGGGGGATGCACCGGCTCGCGGCGAGGCCCGGGAGGCGGCGCGCGCCGGGCCTCCCCCACCGGCCGCCTCCGCGAGCAGCTGCGGCCCCGCGGCCGTGCCCCGGAGGCCGTGCCCGGAGGCCGCCCCCGCCCCCGCCCCCGTTATTAATAACCCCGCGCCGGCCAGGCGGAAGCCTCGGGCGGGCTCCCTCAGCGGCGCGACGCCCGCCGGCTCGGCAGCGCACCCTGCACGCGGCATAAATAACAATGTCATTAAATCGCCGCCCGGGCGCCGGTCCGGATGGAGAGCGGGCGCCGCCGGGAGCCGACTTTGTCTGGAACCCGCCTCCCGCGCGTCCCCGCCGCGTCCCTGAGGGGACCCCCGCGCCGCCGTCGCCGGCCTTACCCGCCAGCTCGTCGGGCTCCAGCCCGCTGTCGGCGTCGATCCCGCACAGCACGAAGTAGTGCGCGAAGCGGCAGGCGGCCGGGGAGGAGCCCGAGCCCGGGCCGGGCGCCGCGCCGCTCCCGCTCATCCCGGCCGCTGCTCCGGCCGCCGCCGCCGCCGCCGCCGCCGCCGCCTCTCGGGAGGGCTCGCCGCCCTGGCTGCGGTCTCCGCGCGCCGGTCCTAGGGCGACACCGGCGCGCCCATGGCCGCGCAGCCGCCGCTCGTCACCGCAGCCTCGCTCCCCGCTCCCCGCTCCCCGCTCCTCGCTCGGCGCCGGAGAAGCGGCCGCGAGCTCGCGCCCAGTCGGTCCCGCTCCCGGCTGGGGGAGGGGCGCGCAGGGGGAGTGTCGGCGTGAGAGGCTCGCGCCGCCGCAGCTGCGCTCGCGCACTGGAAGCCGCGGCGTCTGGCGCCCGCCGGTCAGCTGAGCGGCGCTCGGGCTGTGGGAGCGCGGCGAGGGCGGGGGCGCCGAGCACCGGCGCGCGGGGCGGAGGGGGCGGAGGGGGCGGGAGGGGGCGGGGGGAGCGCGCGCGCGGCGGGCGGGAGCGCGCCCTTCCGTCGTGCGCGCGCACGCCCCTCCGGCGGGCTCCGCGGGGGCGCGCGGCGCGGGCGGGATGGAGCGCGCCCGCCGGGGCCGCGGCGCAGGGGGCGGCCGCGCACACGCCTGCTGGCCTCCGCGGCGGGCGAGGACGTTAGCCGCGGCGTGGGAGACGCTACCTGGCCTTAAAAATAAAAATGAATAAATAAATACATCAAATGCAGCTTTGGGGAAGCTTCACAGCCGGTCTGAGACCATTTCCCACCACCGCCTGGACCATCAGCATCTTTTATTTTTATTTTTATTTTTTTTTACTTATGATAGTCACACAGAGAGACAGAGAGAGAGGCAGAGACACAGGCAGAGGGAGAAGCAGGCTCCATGCACGGGGAGCCCGACGTGGGATTTGATCCCGGGTCTCCAGGATCGTGCCCTGGGCCAAAGGCAGGCGCCAAACCGCTGCGCCACCCAGGGATCCCCATCAGCATCTTTTAAACTGTGACGTGGGTAAATGCCTCGTTTTAAGAGCTCAGACCTTGGCTCTTTTCCTCAGCCCTCACCCCCATCTCCGAGCCGTCCTTACTCAGTGAATTGGTGACACCCCAATATCCACAAAGCGTGAGACTTCGAAAAGGACAATTGCCTATTCCACGCCCCACCCCCACCCCACCCCCGCCAGCCTTTCCGTACTTTATCCTGACATTTCGCAGGTCAGGGCCCCCCAGTTCCCTAGCTCTGGACTCGGTGGATAATATTAGCTCCTCCTGCAGGTATAACTGGAGGCTGATAAGGCAACAGGAATTAGACCCTGAACTCTGCTCCTCACAAGGCCGTGGCTTTCTTACCCTGCTCTTGCTTCGGATACTCCAGCCTACAGAAGCAGAAGCAGCTCGCCAACCAGTTTTATTCCCCTGAGACATGAAAAACCCAATCGATCCATGTCCACGTTGTCATTCCTTCCGCGCCCCTCCTTACTCTTTAAGGATTTGAGAAGAAGATGGGGCGGGGGGGGGGGGCATCACGAATACCTGGTAGGCACACAAACCTTCCAGGCAGGTGAACTGAGAGAACGAACAATTATTTGACTGAATAATGCTCTTCCTGGAAGATACGTATGCATGCATACCATCATTTACTGTAGCTTGTCTCCTCGCTTGCTTTCTTCAATTTTGAAATGAAAGAAGAATCCAGAAATCCTGGTGAACCACAGCCTAGGTAATTGACCTTTTGCTCCTTTTGCACCCTGCATTCTTTCTTCAAAGCACCCTGTAATGACTTTTTCTGTTTGTCTTATCTGGATTGTGAGCTCCAAGGAGCAGAAGACGTGCTCTGTGTTTTATCATATTTCTAGTATCTAGCAGAACCCTGGTCCCCCTAAGCCCTTCAATTTATTTTTATTGAATGAATGAAAAAAAGGTTATCCAGGTAGTAAGAAGTTGTTGATGCTACTAGAAAATATACAAACTTTAATATCGGTAATATTTATGAACGTGTGCTAACTTGGTGCTATAAAATTATTGTTTTTCCTCCTATAGAGATAAGTACTGAAATACATAAAACAATTTCACTAATAAGGAGGAGAGGGAGTGACTGGAATGTATATGTGTTTCTCCTAACAATTGTTGGTGATCGCTTCTTACAGAATGCTTGTTAGATTCTAGACTGATCAAACAAAGCACAATAGAAAATGAATTTACCATCTGCACTAGCCACAAGAATGTCATTTTTTTGTTCACTTGAAAAGCAACTGATTTATGAGTTTGTGAGCCTTGCATTAATGTTAAGATTTAAAAAAACTGAAAGAAACGCAAACAATGCATTCAATTATGAGATATAAATCTCATCAAAATAGACATCAAAAATAAAATAAAATAAAAAATAGACTACATCTCCAAAATCTTTCCCAAAGCTTTGCAGAGAATTGTCACAAATTACAAAATTAATCTTTAATTTGAAAATACCTGGGTACATTCTTAATTATCACTTCAGAATGACACCGTGTAGGTATATTCCGCGTTAAATTGCAATGAAATAAAAGGATAAGCAAGAATTAACTATGTATCATGAGCATACATGTTTTCCTCTAAACTAATGACATAATTAATTTAGCTAAGCAAACAAAAAATGACTTGAAATAAATCATCCAAAATATTTAAATTGTGTTGAGGAAAAGAGGGATTCATGTCTCTTCCCATGCTAAGACAATTCTTGTCAATACCATTCTTCACCTCCATCAGGCCATCCACACATACATAAAACCAAGACAGCAGAAATTGCTAAAGTAATTTCAGGCCCCACACATTCATTGGGCCACACTTCACTAACAGAATTACTACATGCCACCAGGTTAGCAGTGCTCAGTCAACGGCTCACTCTTCAACTTCCTGCAGACCACAGAACCTAGCAGAGGGTCAGCTCCTCCAAGCGTAAATCATGCCCTCCATTTGAGGATTTACCAGAATCCTTCAGAGGTAGCAAATCATTGCTCAGATACTTAGAGCATTGCCTTTCGTTCTGCTGTTGTTCCTTGTATATTTGCTGCCTGACTTGAGAACCTGCAGTGGAGGCAATAATCCAACTTTAGGGGCACCTAGGTGATTATCAATTAAACATCTGCCTTCAGCTCAAATCATTATCCCAGGGTCCTGGGATGGAGCCCTGCATTGAGCTCCCTGCTTGGCAGGGGCCTGCTTCTCCCTCTGCCTCTGCTTGCCATTCTCCCTGCTTGTGCTCTCTCATTTTCAAATAAATACATAAAATCAAAATAAATAAATACATACATACATCAAATCTTTAAAAAAAAATAGTAATCCCGGGATGCCTGGGTAGCGCAGTGGTTAAGCACCTGCCTTCAGTTCACGGTGTGATCCTGGAGTCCCTGGACCAAGTCCCATGTCGGGCTTCCTGCATGGAGCCTGCTTCTCCCTCTGCCTGTGTCCCTGCCTCTCCCTCTGTGTGTCTCTCATGAATAAATAAATAAAATCTAAAAAAAAAAAAAAAAAAATAGTGATCCCAACTTTAACCTCTAGATAGCACGAAACATGCCAAATAATCACAATTCCAACAAAAGGAAATCTTGACTGACATTTTCTTCCGGGTTTTAGGTTTCTGGGAAACTTATCACAACAAAAGTTTATTTGGAAAATTGCTAATCATATTCTCTCCTCATAGTTTCAGAAACAGGGTTAGTTTATGCCAATAAGAGTTTGGTAGCAAAAAGCTGACTCACGGTTTTGCGTACATTTTTCTCTACCTTTTACAATGAATCGAGTATTACTAAGAATCTCCTTTATGTAAGTTATTGTGCTAATGCTTTGAGAATATGGAATTTTAAAAGACATGATCCCTCCTCTTCAGGAGTTAATAATGTAGTAGAAAGGAAAATATTTTTCAAAGATAATTAAAAGACCAAAAAGATAATAAAAAGTAAAATCTGGTGTATTCCACATGACAAGTTCAAAAAGCAATATAGGATCTAGTGAGCAGGGATGTCAAATCTTATTAAGGAATTCAGTAAGATATTATGAAAGTGGCAATATTTGAGATGGGCCTTACAAGAGCAAAAGGATTTCATGAGTTAGAGACAGGAGGGGAGACATTCCCACAGAAGAAATGACTGGGGTAAAAAGTGTGTAGAGGGAGGGAAAAAAATGTGTAGAGGACAGTAGTTCAGCTGGAGTCAGAGCTGAAGAGTCTTGAATGCCAGGAAAGTGGGGTTGACTTACTTTTTTATACTCTTTTCTCACCTGCGGGATTTGACACCTGAATGCTAGTTTTGAGTGAGTTTGACACAACTCACAAACTTTTGAGATCAGTTAAACCAGTCTTCTCATTTTACAAATAAAAATATCTAAGTCTCACAGAATTTTGGTGATTTTTTTTTTTGAATTTTGGTGATTTATCCAAATATACACTGTTAGTGGCAGAACCAGGAGCAAAGTCTAAAAGACTGCATTGTAGCATTGTAGAATCTTAAAGGCCTTTTCATTTCTAATATCTATAAGTCTGTGAAATCTCTTTATCTGAGTTGACTAATTTTTTGCCTGTTTACTTCTTTTTAGTGATCCACTTTGGAATTTGATTATTTTTTTCTTTTGTTTTTTAATTTTTATTTATGTATGATAGTCACACAGAGAGAGAGAGAGAGGCAGAGACATAGGCAGAGGGAGAAGCAGGCTCCATGCACCAGGAGCTCGACGTGGGATTCGATCCCAGGTCTCCAGGATTGCGCCCTGGGCCAAAGGCAGGCGCCAAACCGCTGCGCCACCCAGGGATCCCTATTTTTTTCATTTTATAATGAAAAATTTTCAAATATAAAGACTAGAATAATGAACCTCAATATACCCATCACTGAGTTTTAATATTAACATTGTGCCATTTTTATCTATTTTTTACTGAAGTATTTGAAAGTAAGTTAGGCACAATATTAGTTGACATTTTGATTATGTCTGTTTATCTAAAGTCTCACATAAATGTCTCCTTACTTTTTCAATGGAATGCCCAAACTTTCTTTTCTCCCTTTACCTCACATAAAACGTCCAACATTAGTTCCTATTCATCATCTAGTCCTATTCTCATACTTTTTTCCCCCAATAATACTATAGTAGATTCAATTCTTTTCTCAGGACTGCCTCCTTCTTCTGAGAACCCCTTTCCTTCATCCCATCAAATTGTTCTCTCAAGACCTACAATGATATGATACTTCACACACACATCTCTCCCTCCTCTCTGCACAGTTGACTGATCTAGAAGAAGACTTGTGGCCCAAGCTGAGTCAATGAACCATTTCCCATTGGTCTTGGACTTGGGCCAGAGAGTTGAGATGGTCTCTCTGCAGGCAGACTGTTGTAAGCTGAAAAGGTCAGGAAGTATCAGTAGTCACGCTTCTATTATATGAAGAAAAATAGTGAGAGGGAAAAATGAGGCTGACAGAACAGAGGAGACAAACAGAGCAAGCATCCTGTACTGCTATCATGAATTTAACCTTTTTTGCCTAAGCTAATTTAAATTGGAATTCTGGCACTTGCAGCCAAAAGAGCATTTATGTAAGTGTGATTTGGGGAGTTATCAAAAGGAAGAATCAGGGCAGCCCCGGTGGCGCAGTGGTTTAGTGCCGCCTGCAGCCTGGGGTGTGATCCTGGAGAGCTGGAATGGAGTCCCACGTCGAGCTCCCTGCGTGGAGCCTGCTTCTCCCTCTGCCTGTGTCTCTGCCTCTCTCTCTCTCTCTCTCTCTCTCTCTCTGAATAAATAAATTAAAAAAAGAGTAAAAGGAAGAGTCAGGCAAAATCTTCAGGCTTCTCCCAGCTAAAAGGTATAAAGACCATTCTAAACATTTACCCCACTCAAATTCAAAAGACTTAAGGAGAAGCTATAATTTTGTAGTATGTTTTCAAGGTCTCTCTATGAATATAAATACATATACCTATAAAAACTAATGGTACTTATCTGTCTGCTTATTGAAACAATAGCAAGCCTACATTAAAAATATTATAAGCTTTGGACACCTGGGTGTCTCAGTGGTTGAACGTCTGTCTTTGGCTCAGGGCGTGATCCCAGAGTCCTGAAATCGAGTCCCATATAGTCCCATGTCGGTTCCCTGCAGGGAGCCTGCTTTTCCCTCTGCCTGTGTCTCTGCCTCTTTTTCTGTGTCTCATGAATAAATAAGTGAAATCTAAAAAAATATAAAAAATAAAAAATACTACAAGCTTATTTTTTTCTCTTTTGGGTAGATTGTATTTTGTGATAAAAAAACTCAATGTTACAATGTTTGCAGTACATTTATCTGACAAAGAACTTTTATCCAAAATGTTTAAAGAACTCTTACAACTCAAATGTAAATGCAATTTTTAAAAGATTTTATTTATTTATTCATAAGAGACACAGAGAGGCAGAGACATAGACAGAGGGAGAAGCAGGCTTCCTGAAGGGAGTGCGATGTGGGACTCCATCCCAGGACGCTGGGATCATGACCTGAGCCAAAGGCAGACGCTCAACCACTGAGCCACCCTGGTGCCCCAACACAATGCTATTCTTTAAGTTGGCAAAATATTTGAACAAACATTTCACAAAAGAAAACATGCTTATTTCCCATAAGAATAGGATAAAGAGCCCAACATCACCATTTCAACATGTGGAGATGAAAAATGTGACTAAATTACATCAGGGATGATAAAACCACAAAAAGATGCTACTTCATATGCACAAGAATGGCTAAAAAAATTTTTTAAGATTTTTATTTATTCATGACAGACACCGAGAGAAGGCAGAGACATAGGCAGGTGAAAAAGCAGGCTCCTTGCAGGGAGCCTGATGTGGGACTCTATACTGGATCCCGGGATCATGCCCTGAGCCGAAGGCAGATGCTCAGCCACTGAGCCACCCAGGCATCCCCAGAATGGCTAAAATGTAAAGGACAGGATCCCTGGGTGGCGCAGCGGTTTGGCGCCTGCCTTTGGCCCAGGGCGCGATCCTGGAGACTCGGGATCGAATCCCACATCGGGCTCCCGGTGCATGGAGCCTGCTTCTCCCTCTGCCTGTGTCTCTGCCTCTCTCTCTCTCTCTCTCTCTCTCTCTCTCTCTGTGACTATCATAAATAAAAAAAATAAAATAAAATAAAATAAAAATAAAAAATAAAAGTAAAATAAAATGTAAAGGACAAACAATACCAAGTGTTGGGAAAGATGTAGGCATTGCTAGTGGGAGTGCAAAATGCTACAATTTGGAAAACCATGTGGTAGCTTCTTATCAAATTAAATAAACACTTAGGAAAAATCCATTCCTATATACTTCCCAAAAGAAATGGAAACATATGATCACAAAAAGTTTTGTTCTTACAAAAGTTCATAACAGCTTTATTCATAATAGTCCCAAACTACGAAAAAAAAACCTATGCTAACAATTTATTGTCTCTCAGGTTTGAATCTATCCTTCTTCACTCCGCTTTGTGATATTAGAGCAGGAGCCTGTAAGCATCTGCCCTCTGCCAACTGGCACAATGTTAGCCTTTGTCAAATTGAGGGCACTGGAGGAACTCTACAAGAAATACATCAGCAGGAAGGCACCTACCTTCTGGGTTCTGGTTCTTTTTCCATATTTTTATTCAGAACAGGTGCTAACACTTGGTAGCACTCACCTCTGAGTCACCTCACTGAGTAGGTCTAGATACAATCTCAGGTCCTGCTCTTCCCACTCTCAGACTGCTATTACAGATCAGACCCTGGCCACACCATCACCTAGTAATTACAGGCCACCTATGGGGCAGCTCTGGCCCATGTCCTTTGGCAAGTTTCTTCACAACTAACAAGCGGGCTGTGCATTCCTATGATAGCCAACTCTTTTCAAAGAGGTCAGAATCAAAGCCTTGTTGGGGACAGGGCATCCTCTTCTAAGTCCTAGGTTCCCCCTGAGTCTGCTCTCCTTCACCCTGCTTACTACTTCTAGTTCCTCTTGTACCTCTTTAAGTTATTAACTGTCTATTACTAGTTAACAATTATATTAGATTTTCCTGTTCAAATGACTGGTTTCTGCCTTATGACAAATGTACCATCCAGATGGCCATCATCAGATGAATGGATAAGTAGATTGATATACCATGAGCTACTACTCATTAGTAAAAAGAATGAACTACTGATCTCTGCAACCAGGTGATGACTGTCAAAAATATGCTGAACCAAAGGTGCCAGATGCAGAAGAGTCCATAGCATATTAATGGATTTACATGAAGTTCTAAAATGAGCAGAAAGCAGATCAATGGCGGCCTGGGGCCAGGGGTTGGGTGGGATAGGGAACCAACCACAAAAAAAGCACAAGGGAAGTTTCTAGAGTATGGAAAAATCTTATATCTTGATTATGGTAGTCATTTCACAGACACATACATTTGTCAAAACCCATTGAATTGTCCTCTCAAAATGGTACATTTTAATATTCATAAATTGGACTTTAATAAAATCTATTTAAAAATAAAAAAGCCAAAAGATAAATGACAATTTTTAATTGCATTCTATATTTCAAAACTTTACAGTTTCAAAGTTCCTGCCATTTTTGTTGATTGACAAGAATTGATTTAAATTCTTACAAAAATCTTGTTCAATTTCCATTCTCACCTGGCATTTTTTGAGGTAGTTAGGTTTTCTGGCAAAGGCGACCCCCTCCACAGTCACACTACCTATGACTGTTTTCACGTCTTCCTTCTTCCTTCCTCACCTATAAGACAATTTGCTTAAGGTTATTAAACTAATTTCTTTATTTGTACGATAAGGATCAAAATAGGGTTGTTATGAAGTTCAAAGGGATAATATGTATAGAGTGCTTAGCCCAATGCCTGGTACACAGAAAGCATAGAATACATAGAAGGTATTGTATTTACATACTAGGCATTGAGCTAAATATTTTAACATACAATATCTCATTATTTGACTGTTAACAGAAGTTATGGCATCAGAAAACTAGTGCTTGGATATTATTGTAAATATTTGAAATTCTTTTCTTTTTTTTTTTTTTTTTTTTTTTTTTTTAAAGAGGAGAAGGGGGGCAGAGGGAGAGGCAGATGGAGAGTCTTTTTTTTTTTTTTTCAGAGATTTATTTATTCATGAGAGACAGAGAGAGGCAGAGACATAGGCAGAGGGAGAAGCAGGCTCCATGCAGGAAGCCCGACATGGGACTCGATCCCAGGATTCCAGGATCATGCCCTGGGCCAAAGGCAGACGCTCAACTGCTGAGCCACCCAGGCGTCCCCAGACGGAGAGTCTTAGGTAGCCTTCACACGCCTGGCATGGAGCCTGATACAGGCTCCATCTCACAGCCCTGAGATCATGACCTGAGCCAAAATCAAGAGTCAGGTATTCAACCGACTAAACCACCTGGGCGTCCATAAATATTTGCAATTCCTGATGAAACTTCTAAGAAGTCCAGTGCTTCTTAGGTAACACCTCAGAATATAGCAGAACATGACCATTTATAATCATATGCAGCCAATGGAGATACCAGACCATAGCCCCGGCCCACTCAATGATGTATGATAAACAATAGAGGGTGATGGTGTTGGGTGGACATGCATCTGTACTCCGATAACAACATAGGAAGAGTTTGGCCGTCAGTCTTGGCATCCAAGATGGGCCATATCTCTAGATGGTGTCTAGACAATAAAAAGTGTCATAAGATTTAGTTGTTGAAAAGGGGGCAGAAGGGAGGCTCCAATGCAGGTAACATTCAGAAGTCTGAGCAAGCAGCAAGCCTCAGGAAGTCACAAGAATCACAGTTTCTGCAGTTGGACTAAGAAATGAAGAGTGTATATGGGTCGAATTGTGTCTTCCCCAAAGATATCTCCAAGTCCTGTTCCCTGTTACTTGTGAATATAACCTTATTTGAGATAGGGTCTTTGCTGATATAATTAAGTTAAAGATCTCAAGATGAGGGCCTCTGAATTTAAGGTGGGCGCTAAATCTAATTTTAATGTCCTTGTAAGAGAAAGAGAGAGGGGAAAATCACATGAAGACAGAGGCAGAGATTGGGGTGATGTCGCCTCCAGCCAAGGAATGCTGAGATTTGCCTGGAGACTCCTGAAGCTAGGAGAGGGCCATGGGATGGATTCCCCCTCACACTGCCAGTACCAACACTGGAACCAATACTGCCAGTACGGACGGACCTCTAGCCTCCAGAACTGAGGAAATCTATTTCTGTCCTTTTAGGCACCCACGTTTGTGGTAATTTGTTGCAGCAGCCCTAGAAAACTAACATAGAGGAGAACTGGCAAAGGCCCAGTCTAAGAAAGGAACTGGGGACCGAGGTTACCAAAGTCAGATCCAAGATACCAATGTACTATCAGCACATCAAGGGAGAGTGACTGAATGTAAGATAGGAGACTAATTCCTTTTTTTTTTTTTTAAAGATTTTATTTATTTATTCATGAGAGACACAGAGAGAGAGGCAGAGACACAGGCAGAGGGAGAAGCAGGCTCCCTGTAGGGAGCCTGATGCAGGACTCAATCCCCGACCCGGGATCACTCCCTGAGCCAAAGGCAGACACTCAACACTGAGCCATCCAGGCATTGCAGGAGCCTAATTCCAATAACATAAGCACAATGACAAATTCTAAATAGAAAATGCAGGTACTAGATTGGGTAGAAGGTCTCAATTTGAAGCAGAAAATGGGTCAAGGATAGGCCTGGAAAATCACATTCAGGTGTTTCCATCTGTGGGTAGGAAAAGCTCTAAAGTAGCCAGAATGTGGAATAGCATAGTATTGGGTTTTAAAAGGGCAAAAAGCGGGGAACCCTGGGTGGCTCAGCAGTTTGGCGCCTGCCTTTGGGTGCGCCAGGGTGCGATCCTGGAGTCCCGGGATCGAGTCCCGCGTCGGGCTCCTGGCATGGAGCCTGTTTCTCCCTCCTCCTGTCTCTGCCCTTCTCTCTCTCTATGTCTATCATAAATAAATTAATTTTTCTTTAAAAAAAAGGGCAAAAAGCAACTTCAACTTTCTGTCCCAAGATAGAACCGGTTGAGAAGACATAGGACACCAAGAGATGGAGAACAAAATATAGACTCTATTACCAATAAAACTGATTAGAAGAGAGAAATTTAAGGCAGCCCGGGTGGCTCAGCAGTTTAGTGTCGCCTTCAGTCCAAGGGCATGATCCTGGAGACCCAGGATTGAGTCCCACGTCGGGCTCCCTGCATGGAGCCTTGCTTCTCCCTCTGCCTGTGTCTCTACCTCTTTCTCTCTCTGTCTCTCATGAATAAATAAAATCTTAAAAAAAAAATAGAAGAGAGAAATTTAGATCTGTGGGCAAAAAAAACTTGCTGTACGGACACCTGGGTGGTTCAGTAGGTTGGATATCTGCCTTCGGCTTAGGTGGTGATCCCAGATTCCTGGGATCAAGCTCTGTGTTGGGCTCCATGCTCAACATGGAGTCTGCTTCTCCTTTTCCCTCCGCTCTTAACCTCTCCTCCCCCCCACTTGTGCTCTCGTGCTCTCTCTCAAATAAATAAATAAAATCTTAAAAAAAAAAAAAAAAAAAAGACTTGCTGTATTATTCCCGGTCTCTCCAACCTACTCTTCCCTTAAGCCAGACCCTGGCACAGCAAATAGTAGGGGATATTTGAGCCTGCAGAGCATCTACCTTTATGGTAGTATTGCTGTCCCATTTAAACTCCAGGCAGAGGGCAGCCTGGGTGGCTCAGCAGCCTTCTGCTCACTCAGGGCTTGATCCTGGAGACCTGGGATCAAGTCCCACGTCAGGCTCCATGCTTCTCCCTCTGCCTGTGTCTCTGCCTCTCTCTCTCTGTGTCTCTCATGAATAAATAAATAAATAAAATCTTTAAACAAAACAAAACAAAACAAAAAACTCCAGGCAGAAAGAAAATAGCTAAATCTTCAGTGCTTGCAACCTTTTTTTTTTTTTTTTTAAAGATTTTATTTATTCATGATAGACTTATAGGGAGAAAGAGGCAGAGGCACAGGCAGAGGGAGAAGCAGGCTCCATGCAGGGAGCCCGATGTGGGACTTGATCCCAGGACTCCAGGATCACACCCTGGGCCAAAGGCAGGCACTAAACCGCTGAGCCACCCAGGGATCCAGCTTGCAACCTTTAATTAGATTAGCTCCATCCAGTGGAGAAATGAGCATGAATGTCAGAATTTGGTATCTACCAGTCAGAGGAGGAGAAAGCAAGGGGTTACTTTTTAGAAGTATCTCTCTGGAAACATGAGGCCAGAGGAAAGGTTTCTCCCTAAGTGGTGGTTGTTTACTCAGAATCCGTTCCCCCATCTCCCTCATTGTGGAGCATTCATATTGTTTGGGTGGGATTGGCCTTATTCTTAGTTGTAGGCTAAGACTTTGTGATACTATGTCCCTTGTAAGAGTACTTGATTCAGGGATGGACACTTATCCTAAGTTGGTCTAATTAGTTTGAGGTTCCAGAATTTTGTTTGATAGTTGGAGGAAGGAACACCCTGTTTTTGCCTTGTATATAAATAAAGAAGTATGTGACACTGGGGTAGCTTAGCTGTTGAGTGTCTGCCTTCAACTCAGGGCGTGATCCTGGGCACAGGGATCGATTCCCGCATCAGACTCCCTATGAGGGGCCTGCTTCTCCCTTTGTCTGTGTCTCTGCCTCTCTCTGTCTCTCATGAGTAAATAAATAAAATAATAAATAAATAAATAAATAAATAAATAAATAAATAAATAAATAAATAAAGTATTCAGTCCCTAGAATTGCTGGTAGCTCTATAAGGAAAGCCAGGCTAAGAAGGAAGCCAACATACAGAATAGGGCAGAGCCAAGAGAAACTCTAAAAAAGCAGAGTATATGGGGTGCTTGGGTCACTAAATCAGTTAAGTGTCTGCCTTAGGCTCAGATCATGATCTTGGGGTCCTTGGAGCCCCACATCCTGCTCCCTGCTCAAGGGGGAGTCTGCTTCTGCCTCTCCCCACTGTGCATGCTGTCAAATAAATAAATATTTTAAAAACTAAAAATAAATAAATATCAGAGTATATCATGAACTCTGGATCAGATCATAATGCCCAATATCTGTCATTTGTCAGTTGATGTAAGCCAATACATTCCTTCTATTGTTTCAGCCAGTGTGACTTAGTTCTTTTCCTTGCAAGTAAAAGTATATCCCCCCCAAACAAAGGGGTTGATCTCTAAGTTTCCTTTCACTTAAAAAATTTATATCCTCGATGCCTGGGTGGCTCAGTGGTTTAGTGCCTGCCTTCTGCCCAGGGCATGATCCTGGAGTCCCAGGATCCCGTCCCGCATCGGGCTTCCTGCATGGAGCCTGCTTTTCCCTCTGCCTGTGTCTCTGCCTCTGTCTCTCTCTCTCTCTCTCTCTCATGAATAAATAAATAAATCTTAAAAAAAATTTATATCCTAAATTTAATAGAAAAGAAATATATAACTCCATATTCTCGAAAAAATCCCAGGGCCATCTCTTCTTACAGAGGTGACAATGTTATGCCACTAGAGCCTCAGGCAGCTAAGGCAGGCTGTCCTCTAGAATCAGAGGCCATAGAACGAGTAAGATATTTTAGCAGTCTTCTATAGAAAACATTTTCCTTGGTTGGCGGTGTTCCCTCTTACCAAACCAAGGTTGAGAGTACAAGAATAGCAATTAAAATGTGTACCTGCTTTCACAATTTAGAACACTCATACACTTTGTTTCATCAATTCTGCTTCTCAGAATCTCTCCTATAAAAACACACAAGAAAAGAATATATGTGCAGTGATGTTCCCTGGAACATTGTTCATGATATTAAAAAGGGGGAGACAATCTTACTTCTACCAGGAGGAAATGGTTGTATAATTTCTGGTATATCTATACAATGCAATGCTAAGAATGTGGTTGTGCTGATAGAAAAAAATATATCTAATATATAACTTCATGGAAAAATCAGGAAATAAAAATATATGACATGACCTTTATATTCAAAATAAACTGTATACATGTTTGTGCTTAAAAAAACATGAAAAACTTCTACCTTTTATTTTTCATATTTCTGTACTGTTAAAAATGTTTACAACAAGCATCTATTGCTTTTGTAATTCAAAACTTTTCTTTTTAAGTGTGTGTGTGTGTATCTTTGTGAGAAAGGATTATCGGGGATCCCCGGGTGGCGCAGCGGTTTGGCTCCTGCCTTTGGCCCAGGGCGCGATCCTGGAGACCCGGGATCAAATCCCACATCGGACTCCCTGCATGGAGCCTGCTTCTCCCTCTGCCTGTGTCTCTGCCTCTCTCTCTCTCTGTGTGACTATCGTAAATAAATGAAAATTAAAAAAAAATAAATAAAAAAAGGATTATCAACATTGTGAATCATGGGTATGATTATGTAAATACTCAAATGTAACTATTTTTTTGACTTACTGAGGCTAATTCAAATGACTATACACATATTCATTCATATGTGTATATGTACATGTATTCATGGCTGTTCTTCATTATTCAATAATTCTTATTGTGTGCTTATTATAAATCAGGCAGTGTTCTAGGGATATGTCAATGAGTAAAAGTCCACTGGACATATTGTACTGCACATATATAGATACAAAATAGCCTCAAGAATGTAAGTAATTTTTTTGAGAGAGTGTGAGAGCCTGTGGGAGCAGGTTGGCAGGGTGGGAGTCACAGTCAGGGAGAGGAAATAAGAGAATCTTTTTTTTTTTTTTTTTTAAGATTTTATTTATTTATTCATGAGAGACACAGAGAGACAGTGAGGCAGAGACACAGGCAGAGAGAGAGAAGCAGGCTCCATGTAGGGAGCCCAACATGGGATTTGATCCCAGGTCTCCAGGATCAGGCCCTGGCTGAAGGCGGCGCTAAACCACTGAGCCGCCCGGAAGTGAGAGAATCTTAAGCAGGCTCCACGCCAGTTTCAGAGCCCAGTGTGGGGCTCCATCTCACGACCCTGAGATCATGACCTGAGCCAAAATCAAGAGTCAGACACTAAGAATGTAAGTGAATCTGGAAATTAAGCAAACTGTATATGTTATTATATATAATTTTCAATCATCAAAACATTTAATTTGGTTAATCAATGATGAACTCGACTTCATGTTATAAATTGGTAACCTTTCCCAATTTCATCTATAAGCTTCATAGTTGAAAGCACTGAACTGGATAGCTGAATAAGTATATTTTTGACGCAACATCTTAAGACCCTTACCACATGCCAGAATTTGAACCTGAGTTCTCAGTTCCAGACTTGTTGTATAATTTCTTTTAAGTAGGTTCCATGCTGGGCTCGGGGCTTGAATTCACAACCCTAGGATCAAGACCTGAGCTAAGATCAAGAGTCAGATGCTTAACTAACTGAGCCACCCAGGTGCTCCTAGTATTGCAATATTAATTAATTTAGATATACAAATCTTTTCTTTCCAACTTGTGGAGCTGAGAGGTTCTGGAGGTCAGGAACTGTTTTCTCTTTCCTCGCAATCATACATCGCAGTTTACTCTTTCAGGAATTTGACCAAATGCTTACCTCAGCTTCCTCAACAAAGAACGTACACTTAAACTAAAAATAGAAGGCAGATCCTTTGTGCTTTTCAGTCATAATCAATATGACTATTCATGAAGTAATTATTTAAAGCTTAGCAGTTTAGACATAATCCCATCATTGAATTAGTCTTCATATCGTAGAGAGAAATTTCAGGATGTTTATTCACCTCAGCTCGCTTCTAAGCAACTGTTATCCTTCAAACTTATAGCCCCCTTGATAAGCATCATTTCTAGGGAGCAATTTTAGCTTATATAATAGTTTTTTGGAATACACTGTGGAAAGTACCTATTCTGTTTTAGGAAAACTATGGTCTCTCTCTCTCTCTCTCTTTTTAAAAGAATTCTTCTATGATGATTTCCTTGAACTGCAGACTCAAACAATAATTAAAGGTAGCAAGAAAGATGCTGGGAGAAAAGCCAATTTAATTGTACTAGCCCGAATAATTGTTTCTGACTTCAGCTTGCCCATTGTGATTTTTTTTTTGGCAGGAAAAAAATTAATATCAGACTCCAACAATCTTCAAACAAGTAAAAATTATAATCTGGTGGGTGTCTATTTAAAGTAACAGAATCCAAGGCAACACAAGAGGCTTAATTTTAGACATGCATGTTATTAACTAAGAGTAGGAAAGAGCATTATCTAGTAGTGAAGAGCCAGGAGATTGAAACAACCCTTTTAAAATTTATACTCTAGTTTCTTCAAGGTTTAAGTCGGATTAAACAACTTCAACTCCTTGTATTTAGCTGCTCTGTCCTTAAATTTGGATAAATTTGCTTACCCCTTTATCACTATGCAAAGTTGTTGACTAGCAAGACGACCAGAAAGCAAACTCTTTGTCTTAATTCAGGCTGCTACAACAAATTACCATAGATGGGGTGGCTTAACCAATAGAAATTTATTTCTCACAGTTCTGAAGTCTGGGAAGCCTAAGATTAAGGTGTCAGCAGATTGGGTGTCCAGAAAGAGCCCTCTTCCTGGTTTGCAGACAGCCATTTTTGCATTTTGTCCTCACAAGTGGGTGGAGAAGCAGTGAAAAGGGTTCAGAATCTCTTAGTTAGTGATACATGTGTATATTATATGGTTGACAGCTAGAAATGTTAAACTATTGTGGAGTGACCTCTTCAGCATTGTTGGGTAAAAGAGTGAGTTTTGGAGACTCCTCTAAGGCAAAAATATGGTTGGGTTATTATAAAGAACTAATAACAGAATTTAAAAATTCTAACCTAAAAAAAATTACTGAAAAATGAAAAGCTTGCTAACTTAGCATCTGAATTTAGACACTAAAATGTCTGTCTTGTCTAGTGATGTATTTTAAAATGTTATCACTGGCTACAGGCAGGCAGTAGCTCCACAAAAGTAGCAATTAATGTGACAGCAGTTAAATGTTAAGACCAAATTAGGGGGAGTTATTTACTCTCATTGCTATTATTGGAAGCATATAGGAGGTACCCAGAAGCTACTATAAAGGAGGTTATGGATAAATACACACTACTTTTTATACTCATCTTGAAATGTACAATTGCTCACAATCCTCTCAAGAAAAAAAAAAACCTAAAGTGAATAAAATATAGAACAATTTACAGTCTTGGATCTTGTGTGTTCTTTTTTAAACAGCAGCCACAGTCTCCAAACATTGGATAAATATTGAACTCTTTTCTTAAACTTTTTGTTATGGAAATTTCCAAACATACACAAAGTAGAAAGAATAGAATGAGTCCTCATGTTTCTATTACCTGCATTCAACATTTACCAACATATGACCAGTCTTGTTTAATACCCTCCTGTCCCCTGACCCCAACCACACTAAATTACTTAAAATCAACTGTCAGTCCTGAAGGTAATGTAATACTGTGTGCCAAGTATATTTCAATTTTAAAAAAATTCTCTCAGCAATGGGGTCTAACTTCAAATATTTCTTAAATCCAACCACTCTGTACCACCTACATTGCTATTATCTTAGCTTTAGTAATCCTCAAACTTCTCTGTCTCAGAATCCCTTTCCTCTCTTGGAAACTATTGTGGACTCCAAAGGCCTTTCTTTGTTTATGTGGTTATGTTAATATCTGTCATCATTATTAGAACTAAGGGCTGCAACAAATGTAAAACATTTATTCATTAAAAAATAATAAGTCCAGAGATGCCTGGTGAGAGACACACAGAGAAAAACAGAGACATAGGCAGAGGGAGAAGCAGGCTCCCTGCAAGGAGTCAGATGTGGGACTTGAACCTGGGACTCCAGGATCACGCCCTGAGCTGAAGGCAGATGCTCAACCGCTGAGCCACCGGGCTGTCCAAAGTGTGGCTTTTCATATCTACTTCTGCATTCAATAACTTCTGCTTGAATGTATCACATGTCATGTAGCCTCTGGAAAACTCTATACTCATGAAAGAATGAGAATAGGAAAGGCAAAAAATGTCTTAGTATTATGAAAATAGTTTTGACCTTGCAGATCCACTAGTATGTCTTAGGGATTCCTAGGGTTCCTCAGGCCACACTTTTTAATGTTCTTTTTAACATTAAAGTTACATACCATAAACTTCACCCTCATAAATTATACAGTTTAATAGTTTTCAAGATATTAACAAAGATATGCAACAATCACTATTATCTAATTCCAGAACGTTTTCATCATTCCATTAGCAAGCATTACCCACTCCCCCTCATATCATCACCTGGTATCACCGGTGATAACCACTAATCTTTTTTCTTTTTCTATGAATTTGCTAATTCTAGACACTTCATAAAAGTTGAATCCATACAATATGTGATCTTTTCTTTTTGGCTTCTTTTACTTAGCATGTTTTCAAAGTTCATTCATGTTGTAGCATGTATCATACTTCATTTCTTTTTGAGGCTGAATAATACTCCCTTCTATGAGTATATCACATTTTAATTACTCATCAGTTGATGGACATTTGGTTTGCTTCTCCTTTTTGGCTATTACTGGTAATGTTGCTATGAACAGTAGTGTACAACTGTTTTTGTGGGCAGGTTTTCAGTTCTCTTGGGTACATACCTGGGAACAGAGCTGCCAGGTCATATAGCAACTCTAAACTTAACTTTTGAGAAACTGGAGAATGGAGAGAGCACATTTTGAGAACCACATCCCTAGTGTGAGCCACTCTCACTTACTGTCTGGACTATTCCAAGACTTGCCTAACTAATTTCCCTGATCCCACCCTGGTGCCCTTGAAGTTTTTTTTTCCACACAACTGCCATTGCCATCTTTCTAAGAACTCACATTAGAACACATCCCTCTACTATATAAAAACATTCTGATGGTCTTCCATCACAGGTAGAATAAAATCCAAACGCTACCAGGGTTCAAACATGATCTAGTCCCTCCTTACCTCTTTGATTTACCTCCTCACTTGCTGTGGGCTAGCCCAGGGACTTCTGCTTTTCAAACATGCCAAGCCCCTCCTCCCACCTCAGTGCCTTTTAATTCATCCCCTTCATCTGGAGCCTGCTTCCTACTAATCTTTGTTGTGATTGGTCCTTCTAATTTACATTCAGATCTGTGCTTGAAAGTAACGTCCTGAGAAGAGCCTTCCTTGGCCTCCCCGTCTAAAATAACCACTCCCACCAATCACTCTAATCACTTTATCCAACTACATTTTATTTAGTGTACTTACATTGTTTACCTATGTTTAATTGTTAATTTCCATCATTATATCTAGTTCCTAGAGATTCAATAAATATTTTGGCATGAGTGCAATAAAAGCCAAAGGCGGGTGTTCCAGTTATTTATCACTGCATTACAAACTATCCCAAAACGTAGTGGTTTATTTAGGCTAGGCTCAGCTGGGTGATTTTTCTGTTGGTGTTGACAGTAGTTACTTGTGTAGTTGCCAGGGACAGCTGAGGCTGGGCTCAGCTGGACTTCCCTTCCCTCACCACATGGCTTCTGCTTAGGATCTCCACAGCAAAGTAGTCGGATTTCTTACATAGCAGTTCAGGGTTCCCAAGAGGGAAATGGTGGAAGCTACTGTCCTTTCAAGACTTAGGAACTAGCACAGCATCACTTCTGCCATAGTGTGTTGTTAATAGAGTCAAAAAGGCCAGCCCAGATTCAAGGGATTATTCAGGGACATGAACACCGGGTGTGTATCATTGGGATGGTGGTGGGAGTGGGGGGCAACCAGTGAAATTGGCAAGCACTCCATGCAAAGGCTCAGTGTATTTTGCTTATTGTTATTACAACTATCTGATAGCTGGAGGAGGAGATTCCTTAGAGAGTTGGCTGTATTGCAAATTAGAGCATCTTTTCTAATGCAGAGGTCTATGAATCAGAATAAAGAAAAAGCTTGGGGGATCCCTGGGTGGCGCAGCGGTTTGGCGCCTGCCTTTGGCCCAGGGCGCGATCCTGGAGACCCGGGATCGAATCCCACGTCGGGCTCCCGGTGCATGGAGCCTGCTTCTCCCTCTGCCTGTGTCTCTGCCTCTCTCTCTCTCTGTAACTATCATAAATAAATAAAAATTAAAAAAAAAATTAAAAATATTAAAAAAAAAAAAAAAGCTTGGGATCCCTGGGTGGCTCAGCGGTTTAGTGCCTGCCTTCCGCCTAGGGCGTGATCCTGGAGACCCGGGATTGATTCCCGCATCGAGGGAATCTGCCTGTGTCTCTGCCTCTTTCTCTGTGTCTCTCATGTATAAATAAATAAAATCTTAAAAAAAAAAGAAAAAGCTTATTAATTATTTTGAATATAGGAGTCATTACTGCAGGGGCTCCTGGGTGGCTCAGTTAAGTGTTTGCCTGCTGCTCAGGTGATGGGAATCTCTGCTCAGCGGGAAGCCTGCTTCTCCCTATCTCTCAGCGCCCCCCCCCCTCCCCCGTGCTTGTGTGCTCTGTTAAATAAATAAATAAATAAATAAATAAATAAATAAATAAATAAATAAATAAATAATAATAAAGTCAGTCTTTGCTGCAACTTGATCAGAAACCATACACCTGGAGATGGACACGTTTTATTATAGACTCTGTAGCTGTATTTTTAAAATGGGATTCTAATGAAATCCTTATCCAGGCAGCATAGCACAGTAGTTAAGTACAGGACACTGGAGCCTGACAGCCTGAGTTTGAGTCCTGACGAGACAGCTTACTAGCTGGTGATCTTTTTTTTTTTTTTTTTAATTTTATTTATTTAAGACCGAGAGAGCGAGAGGCAGAGACACAGGCAGAGGGAGAAGCAGGCTC
Source organism: Canis lupus dingo (assembly GCF_003254725.2). Classification (NCBI taxonomy): domain Eukaryota; kingdom Metazoa; phylum Chordata; class Mammalia; order Carnivora; family Canidae; genus Canis; species Canis lupus. The sequence continues at coordinate 17,206,214 of NC_064269.1, read as the reverse complement.
CATACAGGGAGCCTGTGCAGGACTCGATCCAGGGACTCCAGAATCACGCTCTGGGCCAAAGACAGGTTCTAAACCCAGGGATCCCCACTAGCTGGTGATCTTGAACAAGCTGCTTAACCCGTTCATACTTCAGTCTCCTCGTCTGTAAAATGAGAAGAGCAAGAATGATAACTACATAACGGGTTTTTGAGAATTAAGTTGGTTAGTATCTGTAAAGTACAGGATAATGCCATACAGTAACTGGTACGTAAGCATTTGTTAAATGAAACACAAATTTCAAGAAAAAAAATACTGAAATGTTAATTCTAACAACATCAGTAGTTACATTTATCAAACAGTAGATAACCACTCCTTTTTTTTTAACTTGCCAAAAGGCAATTGAACTAAATCAAAATAATTTACCAGGATGTAATCTAAACCCTTCTCTCCTCCCAAGTTTTCTCCAATCATTAACTATATAAACACAACTAGTGGTCATGCCAACTAGTCAGATAGGTTTGGTTTTTTTTTATTATTCATTTTTGCAATTACTTAACATGACTTTAAGACTTTGACCTTTATTGCATTTTCTTCCACCTTCCTTAATAACCCTTTTAAAAGCCTTCAGAAAAAGACACAATAATGACTAGCAAGTTAAAGTAATATTAAAAAGCAATGCTTGTTCAAAGGTTGGGTTTGATTATGGAGGGTTGGAGGTCACACACAGCTATGAGTGTCATAGTCCCAAGAGGGCTGGTCCATGGTCTCTGACACCCAGGTTAATTCAGGGCCACTCCAGGAAGTTCGCTTGCAGCTTCATGAGCATAGACTATTCCAGACTCCACAGTCTCTTCCTCTATAAAACATGGAATCCTAGGCAAGCAAGAGCTGTAAAAAGGGGGAATAAAGTTAAAGTAGCTTTCAATGGAGCATTCAAGGGTAAATTTGCAGGCCATATCACCACTGGTGATTTTAGAAAGCCTGGGTAAAATGGATTCCTTATAAAAAAATGAAACTATCATCTTATGTTTATATGTCATAGTAGCTTTTCAAAGTGTTTTCAGCCTTAAAAAAAAAAAAAAAAGATTTATTTATTTATTTGAAATAGAGCAGGGGAGGGGCAGAGGGAGAAGGAAGATCTCAAGCAGACATCCCCCCACTGAGCATAGAGTTGGATGTGAGGCTTGATCTCAAGACCCTGAGATCAAGACCTGAGTCAAGACCAAGAGTAGGATGCTCAACTGACCAAGCTACCCAGGTGCCCCTAGAGTGTTTTCAGCCTTACCTCATGAACAGCTTCAGGAACACAGCAAGACTAATATAATAATTATTGCTTCCATGACAATCAGCATTCCAAAGATGAGTAGTCAAGGCAGAAGGTTAATTATAAATAAAAAGAGGTGTGGATCCACTGGCCTGGCAGTTTGTCCGAATCTGAATGAATTATACGGAGTCCGTGGGTTCCCTTGTCTTCTCTGCACCTCTTCAATACCTGCCAAACATTGAGCACAGACAATTACGACTTCTATTCTCGTTTCTTCTAATTTCATTTTTCGTGAAGCTATAACAATAAAGGGGAAAATGGAAGGCATGTATAATCTTACTTCAATGCAATTCATTCCTACATATTTTCTTCCAGAATTTGCCCAGTTGCATGCAGGTTTTTATATAATTAGTGTCACAGTGCACGTGCTTTTCAATTTTATTTTTTCTCCTCTTATAGCAATATTTGTTCATGTTATTTCATAATCTTCTTAATTATTATGGCTTCATATTCCTGTTAGTTGTTATGTAATAACTAGTCATTTGGCCATAAAAGTTGTAATGACCATCTCTGTTTTTATACCTTCTTTGGCATAATTTCCATGTGATGAATTCCTAAGATTATGAATTGTGGCAGGCTCTATGTTCTAAAGATGACCACAACAATATCTTCCCATCCCATTGCTCTTCTGCAATGTGACTGTGACACTCCCCTTTGAACATGGCTGAGTTCTGTGACTGTTTTGACTTATAATGTGGTAATGGTGACACTATGCCTGTTTTGCGTGTAGCCCTTAATGGGCCTGATAACACCTATTTCCTGCTTCTAGAAAGCATAACTATCCTGAGATTACATGGTGTGCAAGACCTAAGCCACATGAAGAAGCCCTGGGGTCTGAGATGCCACGTGGACGATAGGAATAGCACAACAGCAGTGAGACATCAGACATATGAACAAAGACACCACGTTGGAAATGTATCATTTAGACCTCGCAACCCCACACGAAGCCAGGTGAACTGCCCAGCAGAGCCCTTCCTACAGAACTGCATGAAAAAATAAATGGTTGTATTAAGCCACTAAGTTTTGTGATAGTTACCTGGTCATAGGTATTTGAAACATGAGTGTAGGGGCCAAGGGCAGACTGTCCTAAGATGGACCACTTTGGTGTGATTGAGTTACAAAGCAATCAAACCCCAGCAGATTCTGGAAAAGCTCTTTACCTCCCCCCCCAGCTGCCTAAAAAGATAGATAATCTGTTCTAGGAAGAGAGCTATCACCATAGATAATTACATTTGAAGAGGAACTAGTATGGTAGACAGGGAGGAACCTAGGAAGGAGGGTCTGACCAAAGTCCCCTACATCCCATTGTGTCTGAGGGGCCCACCAAACATTTGTTCACCAAACACTTTGTTTCATCTTCCTGTGAATTGTAGTCCTTCCTTTTGAAGTCCCAGACTCCTACCCACTTCTCCTTAGTTCAGAATGACACGCATACCTCATTTTGCCTGTCTTCTGTGTGGATTCCTCCTACACATGAAATTAAATTTGATTTTTTCCCATTAATCTGTTTCATGTCAATTTAATTCTCAGTCCAGCTAGAAGGATCTTGAAGGGCAGAGGAAAGTCTTTCTCCCTGACGTGGGTCAAAAGATTAAAAGAAAAAAAAATCCCAAATGCTGGCAAAAGCATTTCTAACAGAACTGAACCAGTTTGTACAATTTGCAGTGCCTTAAAAAGTCTACACTTCTCAAGATGCAAGCCTAAGAAGGATTGTATTGTCTGTGCTGTTTCTGAATTACTTCATTTAAAGAGCATCCAACTCCTTTTTAAAAAAAAAAAGATTTTATTCATTTATCCATGAGACACACATACACACAGGCAGAGAGAGAAGCAGGCTCCATGCAGGGAGCCTGATATGGGACTCGATCTGAGGACTCCAGGATCATGCCCTGAGCCAAAGGCGAGTGCTAAACCGCCAAGCCATCCAGGGATCCTCCAGAGCATCCAACTCTTAATTTTGCTTCTATTCTGAGAAGGTAAGTGCTCACTTTGGAGACCTCTGATTTTCTTACCCTCACCATCTCTGGTATATGTCCTTCCTTCTTGCCCCATTCACCTCACCCCCACCCCCCATTTTAGGTTCTGCTTATCCTCAAACAAAAATAATATCGGCCGCTCGCCTACTTTGAATTGAAACATACAAAGCAATTTGAAATTCCTTCAAGAAAGGAACGGAGAAGGGCTGAAGTGTGTATGGATACCTCTAAGGTACATCAAAGATAAACATACACTTGATTTATCAATTCATTCCAAAACCTTCTGGAGCACCTCCTATGTGTTAAGCATATTGATTTGCTCAGATACTCAGGTATCTAAGTGGTAGACACTAAGTCGAATCAGATTAAGGCTAAGGGGAATTTACTGGCACATGGAATCGAGGATTGGTTTCAGGTGAAGCCCGACCCAGGGCCAAACAAGACAAAGGAGGAACAGATTTATCGTTTCTTGGGCTGACCCTTGGTTGAGCGCTGGTTCTTTTCTCAGGCTCTGCATAGTTGGTTGAGGCAATAGTAGCTCCAGCCCTGTGGCCTCTTGAGTTCCAGTTCAATGAAAGAGAGAAATTCTTTCACGGGGCCAGGCACAAGCCCTGGCATTCAAGGACTGTAACCTCCCCGATCTTGCACCCATTTCTGAACCACTCCTGTGGCCTGGGCGGGGGTGGGGTGGGAAGGGTGAGGATGCACCGATGGGCTGAGGCTGGGCCACACAGTCCATCTTGGTGGTGAGTCAGCCTCTGAACCAATCACGTGGCCTGGGGTGAGGTGAGGGTGTGTTTGGGGAAAGGATGAGGATGCACGGATGGGCTGAGGCTGGGCCCCGCGTTCCATCCCGGCTCTGAGTCAGCCTCTTCTAGAGGTTAGACACTGAGATCCGGGGAGGGGAAGTAGGAGGACAGTGTCCCGAATGCAGCTGCCAAACACCGCATCTGGCTGTCTCCTGTTCCCATGCAGGAATTCTCCTACCACGCTATGGTGTTTGACTAAATACTGGGCCTGCCCCTCCCCCCCATATAATGAGAGTCTGAGTGTTGTCTCAGACACCTGCGGTTCACACTGCCTCGGCTTTGTTTCAGTGCTCTGGATGCAAGGATATTTCTAAACGTTTAGTCACTTCCCCTTTGAGGTGCCACCACACATCCATCTTTCTCAGGAGAAGCAGCCTCCAGGGGAAGGAAGGCAGCCAGCAGATGAAAAGCTACTTCTTTCCTTCAGCTCCTAGGAAAATGCATAATTAGAATCTTCCAAGATGTGAAGGAAGAGGGTAGAGCTAGATTTCCAAATGTGGGGTGACAAGTATTTTACAGAAGGACGGAGTTGGGTTAGACACCACCACAGTTCTTGCTCAGTATAGTAGTCTGTGGTCCACAGTCTGTCTTTCAGGACAGGCAGTTTGGGTGCTGTTTTTAAGAAGGGGAGAGGGCATTGGCTCCTGAAGTGGCTGGTGGGGAGGGAGGAGTCTCTTCAGGAGAGAGGGAAGGGTGAGTGGAGACAGGAAGACACGCTTCAGCCAGGTTCCAGTTGTAGTTGTCAGGCGGCTGCTGCTCCTGACTCTGGATTTTGAGCATTTCCACAAATCCTCAGAATTAGTTCAAATCATCAGCTGGCACTTGACAGCTTTTATTCCCTTGGCTCTTGAAAGGGAAAGTAAATCAGAGCTTGACTGCTCAGAACCTGGCAGGAACACTTTAATAAAGATGTTTATGGGGAGTGGGAGCAGGCTTGAGGATCCACTGTCATCTCTCAGGGTCCACTTCGATCCAGGCTGGCTTCCAGAAAAATAACAGCAAGTTGTGAAAATTGCAGGATGGCCCAGCTCTACTGCAGAATGGATTATCAGCCCTCGAGCTATGTCACTGCAAACAGAAGGCTATGAAAAGGGGAGAATGAGAGGGGAGATGTTATAGGGGCAAATTGGTCGAGAAAGCCCTGGTTCGCAAGGGCAATGTTTACATTCCCAAGGGAAGCAAAGTAAGCAGCACAGGAAAACAGGCAGCTATCTAGGAGAGGCAGGGGGAGCTCTGCAGGGGAAGTCACTGCCTGGCCAGTGAGCAGCATTTCGATGCTGAGCTAAAGGCAGAGGCGAGGCCCAAGTGTCGAAGTGTCCGGGGGGAGAGAGCTGTTCTCTCAGTATGGGTTGAACTGAAGTGCATTTCAGCATTTGGGCTGATGTTGCCTCATTTTAAGTTTTATTTCTCATGGATCGTCTTGTGGATCAGAAGAAACACAAGAGCCACACGAGCTGTGCAACAAGCGAGTAGATTCCAAACAGTTTGCCAAGGGCATTACAAATAATTGAGCCCTCTCACCTACCCTGTTGCCTTACAGACCTGTGTCTCTGTGTAAGGATCTAGAATGTCTCAGATCATACTAAAGCCCAAATTTTGTCTTTTATCTGAACTAGAACAATTTGAGCAATAGGAAACATGTTGAATTTGACCTGAGCCCTGTTTTCCTGGAAAAGAGTAACGGGAATTAAGAAATCCCCAACCCTTTCTGTTCTGGAACAGGGCTTACTGCAAAGAGCCACCCTTCCCCATAGGATTTAGATAAGACTCACTGATGTCCCCTTGTTTACCTGTGAAAAGCCTGGGCACAAACTCAAAATTCCCTTTGTAGCCTCATAAATGATTAGCTGAATTGCTTGTCTCCATTGACCAATTGCAACAAAATGCTGTTAACCAAATTTTGCTTAAGCTTCTCTACCTCCAGGTCTATGAACTTTGGCCCACCCTTGAGGCTTGCATACAGCCCGTGGTGATAATGGACAGGGCTCAGGGTCAAACGTTCTCTGACCCACCATCTAGTCATGCAGTCTTTCATCTCCTTCACCAGGGGTTCTTCTTTGCCTGGTTCACTCTTCTCTATAACAGAAAAACTCTTTTTACCTGACCCTCAAACTGCTTGCACACCTTATGGTCACAGCATTCTCCTATTGCTATAATTCCTTCCCCCATCCCTCTTGCCATAATCCTTTTTTTTTTTTTTTTCATAATCCTTTTGAATACAAGTCTCTTACTAAGTCTGGAATTTTTTTTGTGTGTATGTCAAACCAGAAATGGACGACAACCCATTAGCTCCTTTTCTGAACTCCTTCTATCTATAGATGTTTATAGAAATCAAAAATTCTTTTATTCTTTTGCCCCTTGAATGGGTTTCCAGCATGACTGCAGCTTACCAAGAAAAGACGACCTCTGACAAATGGTGAAAAGGGTAAATAATCTAAGTTAAATGCTTATCATGTGCTGGGTACTGTTTTAAGTGCTTCTATGTGTTATCTCATTTAATTTCCCCAAATTCCATACAAGCTAGATATTATTTTTAGTTCTGCTTTACAAAAATGGAAACTGAAGCAAAGAGAAGTTAAATAACTTAGTCAAGGTCAGATAGCCAATGAGTGACAGAGTTGGGACACGAAGTCAGGTTGGTCCAGGGCCACAGCTTGGAATTTAACCACCATGCCATGGGCTTTCCTTGGGGATGGCTTCGTGGGGATGCTCCTTCTATAGATAGGAAGCATGTGAAAAGAAAAAAGAAATCCTGGCAAGTGTAAGCTAGGCACTGACCTGGCATCAACAGCTGGGAACTGGTTTACCACTTAGCAAACATAAACCATTTCCCACAGCAGCATGTCTAGTAAGGTCCCTCTGTGACTGACCTGGAGTGATGCGAAAAAGAGCCCATACCATAGTGGTACCTTTTGCACAAAAACAAGATCCTTGGGCAGCCCCGGTGGTGCAGCGGTTTAGCGCCGCCTGCAGCCCAGGGCGTGATCCTGGAGACCCTGGATCAAGTCCCACGTCAGGCTCTCTGCATGGAGCCTGCTTCTCCCTCTGCCTGTGTCTCTGCCTCTCATTCTCTCTCTGTGTTTCTATGAATAAATAAATAAAATCTTAAAAACAACAACAACAACAAGATACTTGTATGAACCACAGCAAGGACCAAACATCTCCCTCTCCCTCTCCTGGCTAACATGAGCAACTGGTAGTTTTTTATCAATGACAATATTAGCCTGATCCCACTCCTGCCACCTCCTTGATAAAAATCAAGATTCTCAATCACTAAAATACCCCCACTTTCTGACAGAACCCAATCCAGAGCAATCTTCAGTTTATCGAACCATTCCCCAAATCATCTAACAGAAACCCCAATCCTAATGTAAGTCCCTTCTAATTCTCTCTTACTAGATACTACCAAGTTCCCAAGGTTTATAGTTATCTTTGCTACAGCAAGTAATGAACCCTACTTTTTATGATTACAAGTGTGAACCTAGTGGGCTGGTGGGCTTTAGCACAAGCCTATAGTTCCCTAAGGCATGGATTTGATGCTTCCTGAGGCCTCACCTGGTAGTTCTATCTTGTAATGGCAGGAGCTTCTACTGGGTCTTGCTTCTGCCTTTCCAGAAGCAAATTGCTTGCTTCTGTCTGCTTAGAACTTTCCTCTCCTTTTTCTCTTCTTCTTAACCATTCTTCCACCCCTACTCCTGCCTTCTTCCCCTTCAAATTCCTCTGGAAAAGGCTTTATTTCCTTTAGGATACTGTAAATGGTTTACCATACTGCAGAGGTCTAACTTGGTTATCTTCAACTCAGATTGGCCAGCTCGGGAATCCAAAGTCTCCCTGCAGTTTCTTGACACACCGAAAAATGGAGGAGACATGTCAACAGAGACTTCTGTTGGTATATTCAGATTCTATCTGTTGAATAAGAGACTCCAGAAGCATTTCTTCCCAGTCTACTTCTTTTTTTTTTTTTTTTTTTTAATTTTTATTTATTTATGATAGTCACACACAGAGAGAGAGAGGCAGAGACACAGGCAGAGGGAGAGGCAGGCTCCATGCACCGGGAGCCCGACGTGGGATTTGATCCCGGGTCTCCAGGATCGCGCCCTGGGCCAAAGGCAGGCGCCAAACCGCTGCGCCACCCAGGGATCCCCCAGTCTACTTCTTATGTTACATTTGGGCCCTTGGGATGAAGGAGAAAACTGTTCAAACAGCTAAATTATCATTCTTACTATTATTCCCAAACACTAATCACAGAAATCACAAAAAATTTTGTTTAATGGGCAGAACATTGGCTCCAAATTTAAAAGTTTTACTTTTGTTGAAACTTTCTTTTATTATCTGTAGACAATGTCCTATATAACAACTCATAGCTGTGGCCCCAATGACATAATGACATGTATAGAACACTTTGTGTCACATGCATATAAGTTTATGATGCAGAAATTCAAATATATATGGCGTGACCATGGCAAAATGAAGACAATAACCACTGTATTCTGCAACGTGGTAGTGAAAATGGATAACATTGTCATGTGCTTGACTTCCGTTATGATTATACTACATGAGATTTTTGAAGTGATGTGACTGAGCATATTAATGCAGGTCTCTATGACACTGCTTTAGGTATTTCCTAAAGCAATAATCCCTTATGGTAAAAATAATCCCTTATGGTAAAATCAATATGATTTTTAATCACATTTGTATTTTTTCTAGATATTTTCGGTTTATTTTAGAAAATACAAAACATGTATTATGTACTGAAATGATGGATATTTTTAGTATATGATGTGATGTTTTCTAACAGTGCTTTAATGACCACTCATAACCTGCATATCACTTTTTTTTAAAGATAGATTTATTTATTTATTTATTTATTTATTTATTTATTTATTTATTTATTATAGACTTAGACAGAGAGAGAGAGAGGCAGAGACACAGGAGGAGGGAGAAGCAAGCTCCATGCTGGGAGCCCAACGCTGGACTCGATCCCAGGACTCCAGGATTGTGCCCCGGGCCAAAGGCAGGTGCTAAACCGCTGAGCCACCTAGGGATCCCCCTGCATATCACTTTTAAAGTTCCACAAATAATTCATTGATAAATAAATTCTCATTGTAGAAAACTAAAATTCAGAAATATACAGAGTAAATATACAGAGTAAATAAAAAAGTCACCCGTAATTCTGGACTCTTTCCCCCAAAATCTCACTTCCCTAGAATAACCACTATTTCCAGTTGTGTGTGCTTCCTTCCAGATCATTTGCTTTGCATTTATATCCTTGTATATAGACATATTTGGTAGATAATAGTAAACGTTTATTCTGTACTGAAATGTTTCAGATACATTGTTATCTTATTTAATCCATGTAGGGGAGGCAAAAACTTACCTCTCTCCTCTAAGACTTTTCATCTGGGCTTGAAAATTAATTTGACAAAGACAGATTAGCAGGAGAAAAGCATACAGTTATTTAACATAAGATTTATGTGACATGGGAGTCCTTACAAGGAAATGAAGATCCAAAGAAGTGGCAAAATCTAAATATGCCTTTATACCAAGTTGAACAAAAAGAAGCAATTGTAGAAAAGCAGCTAAATATATGGGGAGGCTAAATGAAGATAAGAATTATTTGAATGAGGTCTGTTTGTACTGAATTCTCATGCCTCCAACTTCCTGCCCTTGATGATAAAAAAGTTGCTTTCATTTTGCTATAGGGAGAAAATCTCCAATATGGGGGTTTTATCTTCTGCCATTAGGAAGAAAAAGGAGAGAGAGTGCTATTCTTGACCCTACCTTGTTTTTAAGTGCCTTTAGCTCAAAGTAATCCTTATGCCAAAGCACCTATTTTGGGGTGGCATATATGCCACCCTTCATCTTCATAACACCCTCTATCTTCACAACAACCTTGAGGCTGGTGCCATTATCCATTTACTGGTGAGGAGCTGGAATCACAGGGGCAGTAACTACATTGTTTAAATCATACCACTGTAAATAATGAAATCAGATTTTGAACCCAAGCTGTCAGTTCAGTGTCACAAACTCCCAACCACTACACTGTGCTGCCCCCCAATGGCAAGTCAGTATCACCCCAGCTGCTTTTTGGTTTGCTAGCCACAGAAGTTAACTACCTGCATGTTCTGTGTAGATAATCACAACTGATTACTGGGCAACTTTGGGCAGCTGAACCAGAACTATTGGGATGCTTCCCTGTAGTATAAATACAAAAGAAACACAGTTAAAAGTGCTACTAGCTAAAATTGCATAAAAAATAATAACATTCTTTTTTTTTAATAATAACATTCTTAGGAATAAACAGTCTAAGTTAAGGTGAAAGATCTGTACTCTGAAAATGATAAAACTTTGATGAAAGAATTGAAGAATACAAATGGAAAGACATTCCATGCTCATGGATTGGTAGGAGAAATACTGTTAAAATGTCTATGCTACCCAAAGCACTCTATACATTTAATGCAATCCCTGTCAAAATCCCAACTGCATTTTTCACAGAGCTAGAACAAACCCAAAATTCATATGGAACCACAAAATACCTCAAATAGCCAAAGCAGTCCTGAAAAAGTAAAACAAAACTGGAAGCATTACAATCCCAAGGCTTCAAGTTATATTACAAAGTTGTAGCAATCAAAACAATATGGTACTGGCACAAAAATAAACACATAGATGAGTAGAACATAATAGAAAGTTCAGAAATAAACTCACAACTATATGGTCAATTAATCTTTGACAAAGGAGGCGAGAATATGCAATGGGAAAAAGAAATCTCTTCAACAAATGGTGTTGGGCAAACTGGACAGCTACATGCAAAAGAATGAAACTGGACCACTTTCTTATATTATACACAAAAATAAACTCAGCATGGATTAAGAACTTAGATGTGAGACCTGAAACCATAAAAATCCCAGAAGAGAGTACAAGCAGTAATTTCTCTGACATTGGCCATAGCGATAGTTTTCTAGATCTGTCTCCTGAAGTGAGGGAACAAAAGCAAAAGTAAACTATTGGGACTACATAAAAATTTAAAAATTTGCACAGCAAAAGAAACAACCAGTAAAACTAAAAGACGACCTATGGAATGGGAGAAAATATTTGCAAATGACATATCTGATAAAAGGTTAGTATCCAAAATATATGGAGAACTCATAGAACTCAACAGCAAAAAAAACACAAATAATCCAATTAAAGATAGGCAGAAGACATGAACAGACATTTCTCCAAAGAAGACCTCCAGATGGCCAACAGACACATGAAAAGATGCTCAACATCACTATTCATCAGGGAAATGCAAATCAAAACCACAATGAGATACCACTTCATGCGTGTCAGAATGTCTAAAACAGAAAAGAAACAAAGGTTAGTGAAGATGTAGAGAAAAGGAACCTTCATGCACTGTTGGTGGGAATGCAAACTGGTGTAGTTGCCATAAAGGGCAGTAGGAAGTTGGTAAAAAAAAAAAAAAAAAAAAAAAAAAAAGAACTAGAACTACCCATTGATCCAGTAATCACATACTGGGTATTTACCAAAGAATACAAAACACTAATTCTATGGGATAGATACACTCCTATGTTTATAGCAGCATTATTTATAATAGCCAAATTAGGGAAGCAGCCCAACTACTTATCAATAAAGAAGGTGAATATTATTCATTCATTTAAAAAAAAGAATGAAATCTTGCCATTTGCAATGATGTGGATGGAGCTAGAGAATATTATGTTAAGAGAAATAAGTCAGTCAAGACAAATCCATATGATTTCACTCATATGTAGAATTTAAGAAACAAAACAAATTAACAGAGGAGAAGAAAAAAAAAAAAGACAAACCAAAAACAAACTTTAACTATAGAGAACAAACAGAGGGTTATTTGAGGGGAGGTGGGTGGAGGGATGGGTGAAATAGGTGATGGAGAGTGGGAGTATACGTGTCTTTTTTTTTTTTTTTTTTCCTGATTCTATTTATTTACTTGACAAAGAGGAGAAGCAGAGGGAGAAGGAGAAGCAGGCTCCTTGGATCCCTGGGTGGCGCAGCGGTTTAGCGCCTGCCTTTGGCCCAGGGCACGATCCTGGAGACCCGGGATCGAATCCCACGTCGGGCCCCCGGTGCATGGAGCCTGCTTCTCCCTCTGCCTGTGTCTCTGCCTCTCTCTCTCTCTCTCTCTCTCTCTCTCTGTGTGTGACTATCATGAATAAATAAATAAAATCTTAAAAAAAAGAAAAAAAAGAAGCAGGCTCCTTGAGGATCAGAGAGCCCAATACAGGGCTTGATCCCAGAATCCTGAGATCATGACCTGAGCCTAAGGCAGACACTTAACTGACTGACTGAGCCACCCAAGTGCCTTGGAAGTATACTTGTCTTGATATATGAAATTGTTGAATTGCTATACTGTACACCTAAAACTAATATAACACTGTATGTTAACTATACTGGAATTAAAATACTACTATTACTATTACTACTACTAAAGTGCTGCTAGCTTGAAGCCACAAATGCAACCAGTCTAAACCTGTATGTATCGTCAAAAACTGAGGTCAGCTTCTCAATGAAACTGCAAGGTTTATTTAGCTGTCATAGTTCGTTGGTTGAATAAAATTAAATTTGGGGATATTTCATCACAACCCCTTTCTTGCCACATTCCTGACTCCCAGCTGGGTTCTTCAGATACTATTCCAATCTATTAAGAGCCAAAGAGTAGATTTGTCCTTGAATCACATTTTATACTCCCATCTTCATCTTTCATCTATATAATGAGGATATTCCTGGCCCTTTTCCTTCAGAAAATTGTGAGGATAATATTAGAGGACATTTAACCGAAGGCATTTTACCAACTGGAAAGATCTCCAAGTGAAGATGGGTGAATTAGCTCTGTGCTTCAATTATTTTTTTTAAAGATTTTATTTATTTATTCATAGAGAGAGAGAGAGGCAGAGACACAGGCAGAGGGAGAAGCAGGCATCATACAGAGAGCCTGACGTGGGACTCGATCCAGGGTCTCCGGGATCACGCCCTGGGCTGCAGGCGGCGCTAAACCGCTGTGCCACTGGGGCTGCCCTGTGCTTCAATTATTAAGAAACAATTAATGAAAGTCATCAGACATGATTAGTGTTTTTTTTTTAAGATTTTATTTATTCATGAGAGACCCAGAAAGAGAGGCAGAGACATAGGCAGAGGGAGAAGCAGGCTCCCTGCAGGGGGCCTGATGTGGGTCTCAATCCCAGGACTCTGAGATCACGACCTGAGCTGAAGGCAGATGCCACCCAGGTGCCCTCATGATTAGTGCTTTCCACAGAACATTCAAACAACTCAGTCTACCTCTGTAACTTCTTGTTAAAAATATGTGGTTCAGGGTTAATATGTGGCTCAGTTGGTTAAGCATCTGCCTTCAGCTCAGGTTCCAATCCTGGAGTCCTGGGATCGAGCCCCATGTCAAGCTCCCTGCTCAGTGGAGAGTCTGCTTCTTCTGCTTCTCCCTCTCCCTCTACTCTTCCTCTCCTTCTCCTCCACTCATGCTCACATGCTTTGTCTCTCTCTCAATAAATAAATAAAACCTTTAAAAAAATTTAAGAAAATCTGGTTGAAATATGGTAATGATAGAAAGCTACTCTTTTCTGTTACTATAAGTGCATTCCCTCCTAGGGAGTACAGAGCAATGGGGGAAAAAAGTTGCATTAAGTGCCTAGCACACAGTAGGCATTCAAATATCTGTTCAAAGAATAAAAAGGAAACATTAGTCCGAGTCCAGCCCTATTACATGTTGAGACATTTAATTTTTAAAATATTTTATCTAGGGCAGCCCCAGTGGTGCAGGGGTTTAGCGCCGCCTGCAGCCCAGGGCGTGATCCCGGAGACCCTGGATCGAGTCCCACGTCAGGCTCTCTGTATGATGCCTGCTTCTCCCTCTGCCTGTGTCTCTGCCTCTCTCTCTCTCTATGAATAAATAAATAAAATCTTTAAAAAAAAATAAATAAAATATTTTATCTATTTATACATGAGACACACACACACACAGAGAGAGAGAGAGAGAGAGGCAGAGACATGGGTAGAGGGAGAAGCAGGCTCCATGCAGGGAGCCTGACGTGGGACTCGATCCTGGGACTCTGGGATCACACCCTGGGCCGAAGGCAGGCAGTCCTGAGACATTCAAATTCATCACACTTTCCATATGCATTAGTTTTTCTCATCTTAAGAGAAAGAAGAAATAACATCTGCCGTTTTCTTAGCCTCTCAGAGACATCATGAGATGAAGATGACATATAAACTATTTTATCTCAGTGTGCAGATTTAAGTAAGATATATATGCACGTATTGCCCATGAAGGCCCCCACAGGTGAGGTGAGTTATCACCATGAGTGTGTCACCTGGACATCAGTAAGCGCTAGCAGTCCTCAGATCTAATTGTTAAGCAGGGGGACAAGGCTCCCTAGCAGTGTGTAGGCAGGAAAACGTGAATGGGGACTGTGAGAAGGAAGGGTCCTGATGGGGATGAGTATTCGGATTTGGGAGGACTAAAAAAGTGAATAGGAACTAGACAATAAATACTGGGAAGAGGATAAGAGGCAAAAGACTCTTCCAAAGGTCAGCCCTGGGACGCCCGGGTGGCTCAGCGGTTGAGTGTCTGCCTTCAACCCAGGGCGTGATCCTGGAGTCCCGGGATCGAGTCCCACATCGGGCTTCCTGCATGGAGCCTGCTTCTCCCTCTGCCTGTGTCTCTGCCTCTCTCTCTGTCTCTCACGAATAAATAAATAAAATCTTAAAAAAAAAAAAAAGGTCAACCTCAGAGTAGGAGCCTGGCAGTCAATGGGAGCAAGCTGGCAAACAGGTGACTGCAGTGAGCCCTGATGCAAGAGCTTGTCCTGATTCACTGCATCTGAGTCAGAATTGCTTTCCAGCTTTTCTTGGGAAGGTTTTGCTGACGTATGGAGATGAGGGTTGACGTCAGCACTTAGAGGTGGTCACGGTTTAATGGTCAACATTGCTTGTAGTTGTTGCCATGTTATTGTGTGTATTCACGGCCCTATCTGCTGCTAATGGGAAGTCATCCGTGCAAATAAAGTAAATATTGACATGTTTATGTACATGGTATATGTTTTTTTTTTTTAATTTTTATTTATTTATGATAGTCACACAGAGAGAGAGAGAGAGAGAGAGAGGCAGAGACATAGGCAGAAGGAGAAGCAGGCTCCATGCACCGGGTCTCCAGGATCGCGCCCTGGGCCAAAGGCAGGCGCCAAACCGCTGCGCCATCCAGGGATCCCTACATGGTATATGTTATTCGAATCATATGAGTGGTGTCATAGAGATAACACATTTGGGAAGCAAAATGAATGCTTAAGTTGGCAATTTCCAATGTGATTTGGGTAGTGCTATTAGAGATCTCAATGTCACATTATTCAAATACTAATGTGTTCACTTGTGGTTCTTCAGTGTTTGACTACTGCCTATAGGCTACAGTTTTTTGAAATACTACTAGACTCAATGTCAATTGATTATTAAATTTATGTCAGATATAGGGGTGCCTGGGTAGCTCAGTTGGTTAGGCGGCCGACTCTTCATTTCTCCGCTCAGGTTATGATCTCAGGGTCCTGGGATGTAGCCTGAATTGCAAGGCTCCACGCTCAACAGGGAGTCTGCTTCAGGATTCTCTGACCCTTCCCACCTCTGTCTTTCTCTCAAATAAATAAATGTTAAAAAGAATTTGTATCAGATATCCATCACAATGAATAAAGAGTAGGACCAATGTTGGGAGTGTTTTAAAAACTAAAGATTTCTGAATTCCTGGGAACTCTGATTTCTCATGCCTAAATCCCAAAGACAAGATCTGTCGGGAATTTGGAAACATTATTCTAGTTTTTTTAAGATTTTATTTATTTATTCATGAGAGAGGCAGAGACACAGGCAGAGGGAGAAGCAGGCTCCCTGCAGGGGAGCCTGATGTGGGACTCCATCTTGGGACTGGATCTTGGGACTGGATCTTGGAACTCCAGGATCGAGCCCTGGGCCAAAGGCCAAGGCTCAGCCGCTGAGCCTCCCGGGTGTCCCCATTATTCTAGTTAATGTTCTTTGTTATGTATAGGAGGGTTAAGGCTTTGCAACTGCGGAGAAGCAAGAACCTACATGTGATTTTTAGGTTTTAACCATAACATGGTTTAAAGTCTAAGGGAGAGAATGGTGGGGTGAGAGGAAGTAGGGTCAGTGATCTTCATCTATGGTCAGTGGTTTATTTCTTCCAGGTTAAGTAAAATCTTACACAGATTAAAATGCTTATGCAGGTTAAAATGTTTTTGATAATGTCACAAGGAGGCAAAAGTTCTACTTAACTCCTCTGTTATTAGAAATTTTAGGGCAGCCCGGGTGGCTCAGCGGTTGAGCGTCTGCCTTCAGCCCAGGGCATGATCCTGGAGTCCCGGGGTCGAGTCCCACGTTGGGCTCCCTGCATGGAGCCTGCTTCTCCCTCTGCCTGTGTCTCTGCCTCTCTGTCTCTCTGTGTCTCTCATGAGTAAATAAATACAATCTTAAAAAAAAAAATTTACAGAATTGGAGGGAATGCCTGGCTGGCTCAATCAGAAGAGCATGTGACTCTTGATGTGGGGGGTCATGAGTTCAAGCCCTATATTGGGTATAGAGATAAAGTAAATATTGACGTGTTTATGTACGTCAATATTAAACAAACTAATTAACTAAAAAAAAAAAGAGAAAAAAGTCCTAGAAATTTTACAGAATCCGAAAGGTAAAATTGAAACAGAAAGATGAAATTGATATTTACAGAAAGTTCCTTTGGTGAGAAATAATGATTAATAATTGTGGCAAAGCCAGTTTCATGTGTTCCATTTCATTTTCCTTTTGAGCTCTTGAAGAAGACTACAGTTCCCAGCATCACTTGCATAAAATACCTCTCACCATCTTTCAGGCTGGCTTGTTTTCCATGTGCATGGCTCGAAAGTAAGGTTCCAGGATGACAGAAGCACATAGAAGAAGGAGCACCCATCCCTAATTTGCTGCTTAGAGAACAACTGCCTGCTGAACCCTCTGACCAGGAATACATGAGAAAGGAACCTTTATAGTGTTAAGACCCTGAGAGTTCAGGAATATACAGTATGGTGAGTACAAAGTAAGGCACACTCATATTGTAATATATGGGATATTACAGGAAAAGGTATTCCCCATACCTGGAAATAATGTACCCACTGGGAAATCATCCAACAAAACTCACACTTAATAGATTAGGCAGCCATCTGTTTTTTTTTTTTTAAGATTTTTTTTTTAATTTATTCATTCATGAAAGACAGAGAGAGAGGCAGGCAGAGACACAGGCAGAGAGAGAAGCAGGCTCCACGCTGGGAGCCCGACGTGGGACTCGATCCCGGGTCTCCAGGTTCACACCCTGAGCCAAAGGCAGGCGCCAAACTGCTGAGCCACCCCGGGATCCCCTGCCATCTGTTAAAATAACTTCAGTAACCCAACTTTAATAACTCCAGAGCTCTTTCCATTTAACAGTGTGCCTCCACCATTACTTCTATGCCCTAGTTGTTCATTATGATTTAATAAATTGCAACTTATTGTTTTTCATGCAACAACCGCTTGGGAATGTGGTAGTATAAGACTCAACCATCATGCCCTGCCACAGTTGGTTTTTGGACTGTGTGGCAAGAAGGACCAGACTCTGGAATGTGAGGTCCCCGCCTGCTTTCTGCTCCAAGGAAGCCCTACCTTAGTGGCCACCTAAGCTTACCAGCCACAATCTCTCACGCAGCTCAGCTGTCCTTTAAGTGGTTTAAAGTAACTGAGGCCTTAAAAAAGCAGATCGTCAGCAAGAGGAAATAGCTGAAAGGGAAAAGCAAACTACTGAACTGTACGAATGCAAGAGAAAGGGGCCCCGTACCCATCATGCAGCAACAGTACATGCCTTCACGACAGGCAGAGCCATGGAAACTGAGTGGGGTTGGATGACTGCCATTTCCTTGACTGGGGGTTTGGTTTGGTCTAGAATCTGAGTCTTGTCTTGACATAAATAGCACTACTTATGCAAATAAATGTAAGTGCAAACCGTTTATTTATTTTAAAGATTTAATTACTTATCTGACAGAGAGCTGCAGGAGCAGGGGGGAGAGGCAGGGGCAGAGGGAGAAGCAGACTTCCCTGAGCAAGGATCCCCCCCTGGGGCTTGGTCCCAGGATGCCAGCATCATGACCTGAGCGGAAGGTAACCGCTTAGCCAACTGAGCCACTGGTGTCTCCCATTTATCTCATTTAAAGAGATAAAAATCTAAGGTCAGATTCTTAGATTTGGTGTTTCAGAGTTCAAAGAGATAAGATTATCTACTCGGGCAGATAGAAGTTACAGGGCCAAGCCAGAACTGGAATAATTCTACAGGCTCTTGAGAGAATGGAGAAGTCAACTACTCCCAAGACTACATTTTAAAAACACATAAACAAGGTATCTTAGTGACACAGTGAACCCCTAATCACACCCTGAATCTCTGGCAGTCTCTAGGTTACAAATACTAGTTTGTAAAAATCTCAGCTGAATGAATGCATGAAACAGCAGGTTGGTGGTTTTTCCTACTGCAACTGCCCTGGAAACGGCCCTTCCCCACTCGCAGCGCCGCTTGCCAGGCAGTTACGGGCCGAGGGCGCCCCCTGGTGGCCACCCGGGTGACCCATCAGGCGCGCGTGCTGCTCGCTTTGGGCTTGCCCATCTCTTTCCACTTGTACCTACTTATGTACAGCATTTCTTTTTTATTTTTGAAAAAAAAAAAAGATTTTATGCATGTATGTATGTATTTACGTATTTATTGAGAGAGAGAGCGAGCAGAGGGAGGGGATCTCAAGCCGACTCCGTGGGGCTGGGTGGAGCGAGGGGCACCAGGATCCTGAGATCATGATCCAAAGAAATCAAGAGTGAGTCATTCAACCCACTGAGCCACCCAGGCGCCCCGCTTTTTTTTTTTTTTCACATTTTTAAAATTAAAATAATGGAAAACAAAACAGGGTATTAAATCACATGGCAAACAGCACCAAGCAAAGACGGCACACTGTGCTGCTGGCTGTTAGAAACCTCTGCAGAGGGGCTCAACTTCCTCATTCGGTGGGTTCCAATATTTACTGTGTAGCAGTGCAGGTTTGAAACGTGCAGGGGTTGAAATTATGAAAGTCAAGAACTGCTGCAATATACTTTTTTTTCTTTTTGGGGCCAACTAGCTTGCCCTTCTTTCTTTTTTTTTTTTTTTAATTTTTAAAAAATTTATTTATGATAGTCACACAGAGAGAGAGAGAGAGGCAGAGACACAGGCAGAGGGAGAAGCAGGCTCCATGCACCGGGAGCCCGACGTGGGACTCGATCCCGGGTCTCCAGGATCGCGCCCTGGTCCAAAGGCAGGCGCCAAACCGCTGTGCCACCCAGGGATCCCGCTTGCCCTTATTTCTTAATGAAGAACTTAGTTCCATTCCAGACAGTTTTTTCCTCCCACATGTATACACATAGTTTTAAGAAAAATATAGCTTCTTTTGGTCCTCTTCTGTCCCTAATTCCGTGTACAGGTGCAAAACCACTTTTTTTTTTTTTTTAATATTTATGTATTTGAGAGAGACAGGGCATGGGGGGAGGGGCAGAGGGAGAGAGAATCCCAAGTGGGCTCCCCGCTGAGCCCCTAGGCTGAGGGTCGGGGTGGGGGTGGGGTGGGGAGGGGCTCCATCTCACCACCCTGAGATCCTGACCTGAGCTGAAACCAAGAGTGCAATGCCTAACTGTGCCCCCCAGGCACCCTGCAAAACTACTTTTAATAGTGGCTGAAAACAAAAGCCATATAAGTAGTGAATAAAATAAGAGTTTCTAAAAAAACTGAAGTGTCAACCCCTAAAAACTTTTAAGTACCTAGATGCTTCTCTTCCTCTTGTCACACGTTTCCACATTCCTTTTCATCCTTTTATTTATTTTTTATTTTTAAAATATTTATTTATTTTCCTTTAGATCCTTTTATTTTATTTTCTTACAAAGTCACTCTTTAATGACTTTTTTTTTTTTTTAAGATTTTGTTTGTTTATTCATGAGAGACACAGAGAGAGAGACACACGCACAGGCAGAGGGAGAAGCAGGCTCTGTGCAGGGAGCCCGATGTGGGACTCGATCCTGGGACTCCAGAATCACACCCTGAGGGAAGGCAGAGGCTCAACCACTAAGCCACCCAGGCGTCCCCCTTTAGATCCTTTTAAAACTCTACTCTTTTTCTTCAGGTGCCAACTTTCAAGATAAATAAAAAGCTACTGATTATATTTTTAATCATTGTTCCATTTATTTTCTGTTATTACAATAGAATAGTCTTAAATTTGTTTTTAAACTAGCATGGCATAATGAGCCTTTTGTTTGAGGGCCTGGGAACTAAGAATCATTTATTACAATGTTATTGTGTAAAGATATACTCCAACTCCTGAAATAACAAACAGACAAGGACTTCAGGTGGTGAGTTTATAAAAATTTTAGCTGATTGATTCATGTAGGGATATAATACTCATTGGTAGTTTAAATAATTATTATTACTATAAACACTTATTGAGTATTTCTTATGGTCAGGCTTTAAGAAGCTTGTATGCATTGACTCATATAATATTTTTTTGATTATTTATTTATTTGAGAGAGAGACAGAGAAAGCACAAGCAGGGAGGGGCAGAGGGAGAGGGAGAAGCAGGGCAGTCCTGGACTCAGGACTCCATCCCAGGACCCCAAAATCATGATGTGAGCTGAAGTCAGAGGTTTGCTGAAGTCAGAGGCTTAACTGACTCAGCCACCCAGGCGTCCCCGCATTGGTTCATTTAATCCTCACCACAGCCCTATGATGCAGGTACCTCTCACTGTCTCATTTTATGGGCAAGAACAGAACTTTGAAGCAAAGAGAGGCTAAGTTACTTAATCAAGGTCACTGTTAAAGGCAAGGACCAAGTCTTACCCATTTTCATTTCTCCCACAGTGTCTGCCCCTAGCAGATTCTCAGCAGAGTGTTGTTGACGAGTGAGCTGGTTGGGGCGATCTCTCTAATGGTTATCATTAGCCATCATACACGAGGTTTCTATGTTCGCAGTAGGCCCCTGAGGGACATGGACTAGCAAATTCAAAAAACGTCAGTGCCATATGTGTTGATTTCATCAAAGGAGCACTGGCGCTGTCCCCAACGTTCAGCTCCCAAGGATCACTGTGGGCTGAGGGTTGGGGACAGACTGTGAGATGCTGCTACAGAGGCAGACATGGCTCAATAGGCAGGGCACTAGAGTCTAGTGACTCCAGTCATCTTCAGATGTTGTAGAAAAAAATTGACATATGTGGGTGACATGAAAGTTTCTTTTCTGTTATTATAACAGCCTAAGATTCTAGAACTGAGCATCATGTTCTGCATAGATTAAACGAAATACTTTATGTAAAGGACATGAAATGAAGGACATGGGTGATACTAGGTCATGATTGTATCATCACTGCTAACAATGGCTAATTATTGACTTGTACATCTGTCTTTTGCAGACAGGGAAAGTTGGTGATACCTGGCTGTCTTACCATCTTTTTACAACGCATAATTAAAACACAGTAGTTTGAGCTTGGTGATGAGAAAGCTTTTCCTTTATCTTTCCCAATGGTCCTTATTTTGTGTACTTTATTTTCAGAGGCCATTAACATGTTGACAGGAACTAAATTGCCATCTTCATTTTGTTACTCCTCTGATCACCCACCTGCCATGATTGATTCCCCATTAAAATTACTAATGGAATCTAAGCTTCTAAGCCAGGCCATTGAGACCCTCTACCAACTGGCCCCCACCTTATCCTAATTTCATCTCCCACTCCCTGGCATCCGTGAATGCTCTTTATTCACTCCAGAAAAAAACATGTAAATTCTTGCCTTTCACTCTGTGCTTGAAATATCTTTCTCCTTTCTCATTACCAAGTCTAAATCCTGGAAGGCTAAGGGAATAGAGCCTGGTGCACAGCTTATAAGGGAACAGCTCCAGAACCAGACTTTGCCATCCCAGCTTCCTTGCGAATCATTTCTGAGCCCTCGAGCATGTTATCTAACCTCTCTGGGCCTCCATTTCATTACCTGTAAAACAGAAGTCATAATAGTTCCTACATTCTAGACTTATCTTGAAGCTTGAAAGAGACGATTTAAGTAAAGGACTGAGAACATTATCTGGTGGGTAGTGTGACCACAGCACGTCCGCTCAGCTGTTACTGTTCGTGTTGTCTTCTCTGGCCTGAACCTTTTCACAATAACAGCTCCTTTTTCTAAATTCATACACTGTCTCTGTTACTTCTTTGCTACATATTCACTCATTCCATAAATATTTGCTGGGTGCCTGTGATGTGCCATTCAACGTTCTCAGTGTTGTAAGCAAAACAAAGTCCCTGTCTTTGTGGAGCTTATATTTTAGCGGGGACACAAGCAGTTGGAAAATTAGATAAGGAAGCCATATGGTTTGTCAGATGGTAATAAAAATGTTGGGGGAAAAAATAGGGGAGGGTTGGGGAATGCTGGGGTGGGCGTGGCAGTGTCATCTTATATGGGATGGTCGAAGAGACCCTAGGACAAGGTGACCCAGAGCAGAGCTCTGATGGAAGCAAGGGGGAATCTTAGCTGTCTGGGTGGGGAGCAAAAGGGCAGTGGGAATGCTAGCTTAGCTCATGGGAGGAGCAGGAGGAAGGCCAGGGTGACTAAATCCTCAACAGGGCCAGGGGAGGAGAGTTGGGGGTGATCTCAGAGGTGCAGTGGTGGCCTTAAAACTCATTGTAAGGACTTTGGCTTTGTTCTGAGGAGAAAAGCAATTTGTACATACATTTATTTTTCTCCCAGGTAACTATTTTTTTTTTAATTTTTAAAAGATTTTATTTATTTATTCATGAGAGACACACAGATAGAGAGAGGCAGAGACACAGGCAGAGAGAGAAGCAGGCTCCATGCAGGGAGCCTGTGGGACTCGATCCCGGAACTTCAGGATCATACCCTGGGCTGAAGGCAGGTGCTCAACTACTGAGCCACCTAGACATCCCCCATCCTGTGTAACTTATGAAACATTTGTTCTGACATCTTTTTACTTCCTTGACCCTTCCTATGAAACATTATTGTGGAATGCCTGGGTGGCTCAGTGGTTGGGTGCCTGCCTTCTGCTCAGGTTGTGAGCCTGGGATCTGGGTTCGAGTCCTGCATCAGGCTCCCTGCGAGGAGCCTGCTTCTCCATCTGCCTATGTCTCTGCCTCTCTCTCTCAGTCTGTGTCTCTCATGAATAAATAAATAAATCTTAAAAAAAGGAAACATTATTGCATATTACACTTTAACACATTTTTCTCTAATCCTTTTATTCTGCTTTTTTCTTAGAAAATTTTTTTAGAGGTACTTGGGTGGCTCAACTGGTAGAGTAGCTGCCTTTGGCTCAGGTCATGATGCCAGGGTCCTGGGATGGAGCCCTGCATCAAGCTTTCTTCCTGGTGGGGAGTCTGCTTCTCCCTTTCCCTATGCCTGACTCTCCCCCTTTGTGCCACCCCCCCTCTGTCAAATGAATAAATAAAAATCTTTAAAAAAAAAGAAAAAAGAAAAATTTAAAGATCTTATTTATTTGAGAGAGAGAGAGAGTGGACAGAGAGAATAAGCATGAGTAGAGAGAAGGGCAGAGGGAGAGGGAGAAGCAGGCTCCCCACTGAACAAGAAGCCCAACAAAGGGCTCCATCCCAGGACTTGAGCTGAAGGCAGATGCTTAATTGAGCCACCTAGACATCCTTTTTTCTTAGAAACTATCAATAGTTGACATATGCCTTTATGTCTTCATTACCTGTCTCCTCCATGAGAAAGAGGACTCCATTAGGACAAGGATTTTGTCTTCAAAACATGTGCCAAGGTGCGCCTGGGTGGCTCAGTGGTTGAGCATCTGCCTTTGGCTCAGGGCCTGATCCTGAAGTCCTGGGATCAAGTCCCACATCGGGGTCTCTGCATGGAACCTGCTTCTCCCTCTGCCTGTGTCTCTGCCTCTCTCTCCCTGTCTCTCGTGAATAAATAAATAAAATCTTAAAAAGCAACAACAACAATAAAAAACATGTGCCAAGATTGACCACAGGTAACTGAAATCATGGAAAATGAAATCCTGGATAAGAGGGGGACTACTGTTATTCAAAAAATATATATTACAACAAATAACAAGGGGATTAAAATGGTACACAAGAAAATATTTACTTTACACAAAGGAAGGCAGTGATAGAAGGATGAAAGAACAAAAGAGACACGAGACAGAACACAAGTAGCAAATTGGGAGAAATCCTTCCTTATCAGTATATGCACAGTATAAATGGATTAAAACTCCAATTAGAAGGCAGAGATGAGCAGAGTGAACTAAAAAAATCCCACATGATCTAAGTATATCCTGTCTCCACGAGACTCACTTTAGATTCAAAGACATAAATCACTTGAAAGTAAAGAATGGAAAACTATATTCCATGAAAAGAGTAAACAGAAGATAGCTGGAGTGGCTAAAACAATATTAGACAAAACGGACAATTAAGACAAAAATAGTTATGAGAAACAAAGGACATTATATGATGACAAAAGGGCCAATCCATCAAGAATGTATTATAATTATATACACACTTAATAATGAAGCCACAAAATACATCAAGCAAAAACCGACAGAACTGAAAGGAGGTGTAGAAAATTTAATAAGTGGAGACTCTGGGACACCTGGGTGGCTCAGCAGTTAAGTGTCTGCCTTCGGCTCAGGGTGTCCTGGGATCAAGTCCCACATCAGCTCCCTGCATGGAGCCTGCTTCTCCCTCTGCCTATGTCTCTGCCTTTCTCTGTCTCTGTCTCTCATGAATAGATAAATAAAATCTTAAAAAAAAAGTGGAGACTTTAATGCCCCACTTTCAATAATTAGAACTAGGTGGAAGATCAACAAGGAAACAGAAGAGAAACTGCAAATCAACTAGATTTAACAGACATTGATAGAACCCTACATCCAATGAGAGCAGAATACATGTGCTTCTCAAGTACACAGGAACATTCTCCAGGATAGATAATATATTAAGTGAAAAAACAAGTCTCAATAGGTTTAAAAGTATTAAAATCATACAAAGTATGTTCTCCAATCAAATCCAAAAGATAAGCTGGGGCACCTGGGGCTAAGTTGGTTGAGTGCCCAGCTCCTGATTTCGGCTCAGGTTGTAATCTCAGGGTCAGAAGGTTGGGCCCTATGCTGGGCTCTACACTCATCAGGGAGTCTACTGGAGATTCTCTCTCCTCCCTCTGCCCCTCTCCCCACTCATGCTCTCAAGCTCTCTCTAAATAAATAAATAAATCAAACCTTAAAAAAAAAAAAAAAGATAAACCACAAGAATCCCTTCATAACCTTCATCTTAGAGACTTGGCATATTGAAAATCATATCAATGTAAGACTGTTCTCCAACAGTATCAAGAAGAACTCTATCAGAAAGAGAAGACATTGGGATGGCCGGGTGGCTCAGTGGTAGAGCATCTGCCTTTAGCTCAGGGTGTGATCCCGGGGTCCTGGGATGGAGTCTCGCATCGGGCTCCCTGCAGGGAGCCTGCTTCTCCCTCTGCCTGTGTCTCTGTGTCTCTCTCTGTGTCTCTCATGAGTAAATAAATAAAATCTTAAAAAAAAAAAAAAAGAAAGAAACAGAGGACATTGTGAAGATCATTTTTTCAAGGGCCTCAATGTACCCAGTAGGTGGCTAGCCATGAATAGCTTCTACCCAAGACCTTGGAAACAATGCCCAGCTCCATGCCTAGCATGGAGCCCAATCTAGGCTTGAATTCACAACCCTGAGGCCGAGACTGAGCTGAGGTCAAGAGTCAGATGCTTAACTGACTGAGCCACTCAGTTGCCCCTAGTTTAAAGCTTTTATTGCTAAAAATAAATAAAGTTTCCTTCTCTAATATTTGATACTTTGGGTAACGAAGGAGGATGAACAAAGAAAATGTTACACAAAACCGTTAATATCAAATTTCATTTCTCTATAGGCTTAGGATGAGGATGAGATTGGTTTTCCCTCCTAACCCCAGGTGGTCCAGGTCAGAATTAATAAAATACCATAGGCTGGGTGGCTTAAATAGCAAACACGTGTTTCTCACAGTTCTGGAGAGTGGAAGTCTAAGATTAGGGTGCCACATGGTTAGGCTCTTGGTCAAGTTCCTCTTCCTGTTTTACGCATGGCCACCTTCACATGGTGGTGAGCAGAAGAGAAGCAAACTCTCTTCTGTCTCTTCTTATAAGGGCACAAATCCCATCATGAGGGCTCCACACTGATGCCATAATTGATTCCCAAAGGCCTCATCTCCAAATACCATCAACACAGGGAATTAGGGTTCGAACATATGGATTTGGAGGGGGGTATAAACACACAGACCCTAAGAGCCGTTATGAACAGGACTTAGAGGCACTGTTCAAGACCTTCAGATAAATCTCATGCTAATACTTGTCTCCATAGTCATTCCCTATTGTCCCCTTTGTGCTACCACTCACTTGACAAATGACTGGAATTTAACCACAAAGGTAAAAGGCACAGGGAGCCTTGATGCTCATTCCTACCAGAGTCCGGGATAGCAATCTTCAGGAGTCATGTAGATCTCGTGAACTAAACAAGCTAAGATGGTCAAACCAAGATATGAAATTAGAGATCCCTGTTGACCAAGATGAGAGATTTCAAGACCCTGAAAGGCTGGACATTTTCCTCCGAGGACCTGGCAGGTGTCTGTCCAGTAGCTTTCTGCTCCATCCCTCCTGTACAGGACTTTAGCCCCATCTGATCCTGCCCATCATCACTCTAGGTAAAATCCAGATTGCTCAAGGTATGGCTGCTGAGCCTCCAGAACAATTCCTCTCTATTTCCAAAGCCACCTGAATTTTGGCAGACTCCTCTTGCTAACGTCCTATAAAGCATTCCACTCTTCTTCTAAACTGACTGCTCCTCTTGAGAGTTCTCATGCCAGGCATTCTCTAATAAAAGGTCATGCTAAAATTCTTGGGTTATTTTTTTTTTCCTATGTAAACAATAATTAAACTTTCTAAACTGCCCTCTGGGGGAATGCTTGAGTTCCTTTTAGAAACACCCCTGGAAAGTCTGATTAAGGTCAAGATAAAGAAACAGAGCAGCTTATCAAGACCTGGAGGAGATCATTCAGAAGTTAACAGGGATTTCACATGAATGAAAGAATGAAGAAATCTGAGAGCTGGAACGCAGAATAGAGTGGCTTTAAAATTATGTTTGATGTCCACTGTCTGTCAAACTTTTGGTCTCCTACGCAGCTGTGTCTTTTATAAAATAGACAGATTCCTGGGTTGCAGTCCCACACACCATTTTAGGTCGTCATCTCTAGGCCAGAGTCTGGGAACTGGAATTTAATCAAGTGTCTCAGATGGGTCTTATCACCAAGGGAGTTTGGAACACATGGTTCTGGAATTGTGTTTGTAAATAGAACTGGCATTGGGAGCTTTAAAAATTATAGCTCCCAGATTCCATTCTGAGGATTCTGTACCTAAACATGTGTTGAGGAGAGTGCTGTGTGTAATTTAAAACTCTTTTTCGGTGATACCCACTGATGGCACTGCCTTCCTGGAGGACCTGTGAGAAATGCAGACTTTCAGGGGCACCTGGGTGGCTCAGTCGTTGAGAGTCTGCCTTCAGTTGAGGTCATGATCTCGGGGTCCTGGGATTGAGCCCCGCATTGAGCAATTTGCTCAGTGGAGAGTCTGCTTCTCTCTCTCCTTCTGCCCCTCCCACCCCACTTGTGCTCTCTCTCTCTCTCAAATAAAATCTTGAAAGAAAGGAGCAAAGAAAGAAATAGGTACCTCCTTGACCTGAACCAGAATCGGATGTTTAACAAGATTCCTAGGTTGGTTGGTATGCATGTCCTGGTTTGAGAAGCACTGCCATGGGGTACTTGGAACTGCAAGTATTTTGATTCCCAATTTTATGTGGGACAAGCAAAGGTCTCCTTCCAGGGGGGAGGCACCAAGTCAGCTGGGAGAAGGGGCCCACCACACCTTTTTAGGTTCTGGGGTATATTTCATTTGAAAAAAGATTTTGCTGATGAGAAAATTGGCAAAGGCTCAGTGCTGCTGCAGGGCCATTTTTGTTTTAAACAAATGAAACATTAAAAATCAGCTTGGGGGCAACCTGGGTGGCTCAGCAGGTTTAAGCGCCTGCCTTCCGCCCAGGGTGTGATCCTGGGATCCCGGGATCGAGTCCCACGTCGGGCTCCCTGCATGGAGCCTTCTTCTCCCAATGCCTGTGTCTCTGCCTCTCTCTCTCTGTCTCTCAGGAATAAATAAATAAAATCTTAAAAAAAAAAAAAAAAAACTTTCTTAAAAAAAAAAAAAAAAATCGGGATCCCTGGGTGGCGCAGCGGTTTGGCGCCTGCCTTTGGCCCAGGGCGCGATCCTGGAGACCCGGGATTGAATCCCACGTCGGGCTCCCTGCATGGAGCCTGCTTCTCCCTCTGCCTGTGTCTCTGCCTCTCTCTCTATGTGACTATCATAAAAAAAAAAAAAAAAAAAAAAAAAAAAAACTCAACTTGGTTTAGGGGCACCTGCATGGCTCAGTCAGTTAAGCATCTACTTTAAGCTTAGGTCGTGACTGGCCGTAGAATTCAACACTTGTTTGCTGTCCCAAAACTTTTCTGTATGATTTCATATCAGTCTGGGGTCTAGGGTTTCAAGGGGAAGGAAGACAATTCACAGGGGGATGGGAAGAGCAAATGTTTGATAAATAAATGTTTGCCATGCTATGCAGATAAATCTTTCTTTCTTTCCTTTTTTTTTTTTTTTTTTTTTTAAGATTTCATTTATTTATTCATTCAGAGAGGCAGAGATATAGGAGAGGGAGAAGCAGGCTGCCTGTGGGGAGCCCGATGTGGGACTGGATCCCAGGATCCTGAGATCATGACCTGAGCAAAAGGTAGATGCTTAACCACGGAGCAACCCAGGTGCCTCAGCAGATAAGTCTTTCTGATGTAAAAATTTCTCTCTGAGAATAGCTCTCTTTCTGGTACAGGCTCCCTATCTAAATTCTTTTAGTCAGTTAAGAGGGAGGTCAGAAACTCTTTTTGAGTCTGTTGGGCTTTGTTGTCTTCAGCTGGAAATAATCTACATGCCAAAGTGGAATGTCCTGGGGCAGTTTGCCCTGAACCCCATCACCTACCCTATAGTCCAGCAATTCCACTCCTAGGTATTTACGTGAGAAATGAAAACATATAACCATAAGAAAAGTCCTACAAGAATGTTTAAGCTGCTTCATGGCTTTATCTGTAATAACCCCAAACTGGAAACAACAGAAATGTCAATAAGCAGAAAAAGAGGTAAAGTCTGTTCACACAATGGAAGGCTACGGAAAGACAGCAAAGAGTAAGGTACCACTATCAGCAATAACATGGTGAATCTCCAAAACATAATGCTAAGCAAAAGAAGCCAGATACAAAAGAGTACACACTGTGTAATTCCATTTATGAGAAACTCTAGAACAAATAATACAAACAAATGGTGAACAGACATCCAAACAGTGGTTGCTGAGAGATGGGTGGATGGATGGATGAGATTGGCTGAGAAGGGGCAGGAGGGACTTTCTGGGGGCAAAGGGAATGTTCTGCATCTTGACAGGTGTGGGTACATGCATGCATACATTTGTCAAAACTCTATCAGAGGCACCTGACTGGCTCAGTTAGGTACAGCATTTGAATCTTGATCTCGGGGTTGTAAGTTCCAGGCCCATGTTGGGTGTGGAGATTCCTTAAAAATTAAATCTTAAAAAAAAAAAAAAAAAACCACCCCAAAACCCAACACCTCTCATCAGACTGTTTGCTTGAGATTTGTGCATTTCAGTGCATGTGAATTAGGCCTCAATTAGTGGGAAAAAGAAAAGGAGACAAATTCCTGTCCTCATGGAGAGTCCTTCTGCTCATTTTAGTTCAATAAGCAAAATAAGTGATGAATGCCTGTGGAGAAAAGCAGAGCAGGGAAAGAAAGCATTGCAATTTCAAGTACGGTGGTCAGACCTTGTGGAGATGTTAGCATCTGAGCAGACTTAGAAGAGAGGAGGGGTAAAAATCTGCAACAAAATACCAGAGAACCGAATTCAGCAGCCTAGTAAGAGGATTACACATGATGACTAAGTGGGATTGATCCCTGGAATGCAGGGATGATTCAACATACAAAAATTGATCACTGTCATATACCAGATTAACAGAATGAAGCAGGAAAACCACTTGATCTTCTTAATTGATGCAGAAAAAGCATTTGACAAAATCAAGCGAAATGAGGGATTTAGTGGTGTTCATTTTCCGAGGGAAGACCATTCCAGGCTGGTGGTATAGCAAGCTGGGAAACAGCAAATGTGTTTGAAAACAGCAAGATGGCAGCAACATGGTGAGTCCAGTGCATTGGAAAAGGTATTATTGAAGGGAGAAAGTAGCAGGAATGGAAGCCAGAGAAGGCGCCAGGCATGTGATTGGAAGGCATGGTGGGTGGAGGTGCTACTGGAGGGTATTCAGTGGGGCAGTGACATGACCTGACTTCCTTTTCAAAGGATGGATCTGGCTCTCTGTTGAGAACAGACCTCAAGGAGCAAGGATGGAACTGGAGGAGTTAATTAGGATGCTGCTGTAATAATCCAGGCTATAGGCGATGGTGGCTTGGGCTAGAGTAACAGTGCAGGTGGTAAGAAGTGGTTAGATTCTGGGTATATTTTGAAGCTATCACTTAGAGGATGGGCAGGTGGATTAATTGTGGAGTGTGTGTGTGTGTGTGTGTATGTGTGAGGCCGAGAATGTGTCATGGATTGTGTCACCAATTTTTTTTTAAGTAGGCTCCAGGGGTGCCCGGCTGGCTCAGTGGCTGAACGTCTGCCTTTGGCTCAGGTTGTGAGTCCTGCATCGGGCTCCCTGCACGGAGCCTGCTTCTCCCTCTGCTTGTGTCTCTGCCTCTGTGTGTGTGTGTGTGTCTCATGAATAAATAAATACAATCTTTTATTTTTATTTTTAAAAAATTTTATTTATTTATGATAGGCACACAGTGAGAGAGAGAGAGGCAGAGACACAGGTAGAGGGAGAAGCAGGCTCTATGCACCGGGAGCCCGACGTGGGATTCGATCCCGGGTCTCCAGGATTGCGCCCTGGGCCAAAGGCAGGCGCCAAACCGCTGCACCACCCAGGGATCCCTTAAAAGAAAAATAAAGTAGGCTCCATACCCAGTGTGGAACCCCACATAAGGCTTGAACTCAAGATCCTAACAAAAAAAAAAAAAAAAAAAAAGGTCCTAAGATCAAGAGTCCAATGCTTAACCAACTGAGCCACCCAGGCACCCCAACACAGTCTTTCTTTAAACTTTAGGCTTTAACTATTACCAGTGATAAGTATTTCCACTGTATTTTACAACTGAACAAGTGTACCAGTGTGGTAACATTGTGGGTGAGAATCTGCTCTTTATACAGAATTAAGTCTATTTCACAGTTTCAGTTTTGCTGTTTTTTTTTTTTTCTTTTTTTTTAGTTTTTTGCTTTCACCATTTTAACTGACACACCTGGCAGATGTTAAACTAAATTTTCACTAGATGGCACTATAGCTTTAGTTGGCTGATGACTGAGCAGCTCTGCAACTTCTCAATCCCTTTTATAGCAAACAGGTCTTAAGGGACCCGCAGTCAGGATTTTTAGGTGTGACTTAACTCTGGATTTATAAGTGTGCCTCCTGAAGGAGCAGCAAGTGCAAACCTCAGATGAGGAACTGAAAAGAGGAAACTTGCACATTCACACAGACATGGTGTTACAGAACGGTTGCAAGGATAGTTTTGTGGAGAGAAGTTAGGAGGAAGTTTAAGCTCTTAGAAAACCCCAAACTTCACACTTGACAAGTTTGGGGAGAAACACATTCTGAGATGGCAGAGGCAAATTCACGCTTCCTTGCGTGTGTGTTATTTTTTTTTTAAAGTAAGCTTTACACTCAGTCAAGGACTTGAACTCAAGACTCCAATATCAAGAGTTGCATGCTCTACAGACAGCCAAACAGGCACCCCTTCTTGGGGGCAATTTATGTGTTTTCTGCATCTCAGGGCTGATTTTATTTTAAGATTTTTAAAAATTTATTTATTTATTTATTCATGAGAGACACAGAGGGAGAGAGAGAGGCAGAGGGAGAAGCAGGCTCCATGCAGGGAGCCCTGATGTGGGACTTGATCCCACGACCCCAGGATCACGCCCTGGACTAAAGGCAGTGCTAAACCGCTGAGCCACCCAGGCTGCCCTCAGGGTTGATTTGAAAACAAGACTGAAATGTCAATATTTTACTAGAAATATATTTACCAAAAAAATAAATGAATATATTTATATTTGTCATTTATATTTATAAACAGTTAAAAGCTGTTATATTTATAAACACTAGTCTCCCAAAGTGGCAAAAGAAGTTATGTTTTTCTCATCATTCCAGATAATTCCATTAGCTTTGTTGAATTGTTCTCCCAGCATTGAGGAAAAACAAAAATACAAAGCACTTATTTTTAATGTACCTGAATTGTGTAAGAACAGAAACACACACACACACACACACACACACACACACACACACAAAGAAAAACAATGCAAAAAGTTGGACTTAAAATGAGACACAATTTGAATAGAAGATGAATGGATGGCAAAGAAGCATAGAAAGATGCTCAAACAACATGGATGAATCTCACAATAAGCATGTTGAGTGAAAACAAAGACAAAAAAGAGAACATATTGTATGATTGCATTTATATAAAAATCTAGAAAATGCGAACTAATCCATAGTGACAGAAAGCAGATCAGTGACTGCCTGGGGATGGGATAGGGGGGATGTGGGCAAAGACAGGGGGGCACTGAATATGCTCACTATCTTGATTTTGGTGATGGTTTTATGAGTGTATATGTATATCGAAACATCAGACTGTATACACTTTATGTGAAATTTATTGCCTGTCAGTTATACAATAAAACTGTTAAAAATAAAATTTAATAATGAGACACTGATATGTAATGTTTGCTAATTTATTCATTTGTTTGCTTGTCTTTCATTTAACAGAATTGTCTTAACTGTGCCAGAAGATAAAAGAGGAAAGACATAGACTTTCTCTAAGTCTAGTAGAGAAGCCAGGCAATGGTAGTTCTGCTTGATATTCTCATTGGATGTACCCATAGGAAGCTAAGAAAATGTCGAGATTAGTGTGTGTATGTTGCAGAAGGCTTTTCAGAGGGCCTTGATCCGGACCTGAGCTCTGAAGGTTGAGAAGGTGGATGGAACAGTGAAGATGGGTTGTTTATGGGGCAGTGTTCACAGCTTGCTGTCTTAACCAAGGAGAGAGAGCCTACAGAGAGAACAAGGCCCTGCGCCAAAAATCATAAAGCCACATGATAGCTCAGTTGTTATCAGTTGACAAATCTGCTTGGTAGCACTTGGGTCCATTTTAATAAAAGCATGACAGCTCTTTCTTTTAATTAAACAACAATACATCAATACCCCGCAACAATAGAAAAGAAAATCCAGGTGTATTTTTCATGGCTTATCTGGTTTATTTTATAGGAATATAAGGGCTTTTCTGAACTATAGAATAGTCCAGAAAAAAAGAAAAACCCAAAACAAAAACATTTAAGTTGTACTGTAGAGAATGAGAGAGAGAGGAAGGTAGGATTGGAAAGAGACCAGTTCTAGGAATTCAGGCAACGGATCATAAGACTGAACTAAGGCAATAGCAGAAGGAAAAGAAAATGGATCAATTTTAAAATTACTAAAGTGGGGAAAGGACATTTAGCAGTCCCTTTAGCCTAGTTCCAAGTTTTAGTTAAGGTGTCTTCACTTTTTTTTTTCCTTCACATTATTAAATGCATCTTCAATGATGAGCACTTAAGATTTTTACTGGAAACCCTCTTTTGTAGAAATGTTAGGTCTGTCTCCTCTCCCTGGTGTCTTGGGGAATAATTGGGAGGTCCTTGCTATTCACAGGGATAGAATACAGAAGCGAGTTAAAAACAATTCTTTGACCAATTGATCTTGAACATGTATTAAGGTTTATTGCTAGTAAGATAATCGGAGTGCAGAAATGAGAAATTCTGGTTGAGAAAACAAAGGTATACATCAGCAGCTTTTTTTTTTTTTTAAATAGCTAGTTAATAAATACAATTTTATTCATAGTCATGAGTTAGGGGCAGATGGTGCTAGGCAGGGAAAGATAAGGGAAAGGCCCCAGAGTCAGGCTCTTACCCATCTCAAGAAAAGGGACACAAGACAGTAAAAACAGAAAAAAAATAAACCTGGCTCCCTAGCTCCAACATGTTAGGAGTATCCCCCTTTAATGGCTACTGAGTAATCGCAGAAACTCACCAGACTACAAAGAAATGTCATTAAGGTGTTATTGATAGTCCCTGCTCAAACCAAGATGGCATAAGATGGCATCTCAAGGCCAAGGGCTACCTGACTAGGCTCAGAGAAATCCCAGATGTAGAGAAATGTTATGCAGGAGATACTAATCAGAGAGAAGGGAACACCTTGTTTGGGCTCATGATATTTATAAGAACATCTTGTTTGTTATTGTGATAGTTACAAATTCACCATGTTGTTTCTAAATATAGACATGATATTTACAAATCCACCCTGATATTGATGAGAAATCTACCAAGTTCCCTGGTCAGTTTCCTATAAAAGACCATAAAAGGCCTCAGGGGGCAACCCTCTCAGGACCCCTTTCACCTTTAAGAGCTTTCTCTGTACCTCTGCTTAATAAACTTCTACTTCTTTGCTCACTTTGTTGTCCATGAGATTCAGTCTTCGACTCTGTGAGACAAGAACCAAGCTCTCCCTTATCAATATTAGTTTTTATAGAGGAAATGTAGGGCAGAGGGACTCAGAGAGGCTAGGTGCCTATCCTTCCTTCTAAAAGAAGCACAGCCATTCCTGCAAAAGCAAATGAGAAGGATGCCTCTGGGGTTGTTACCTGGAACAAGGTTTCATCTCCTTCTAAGTAGTTCCTAGAGGTTCCAGTTTGTAGGGAAAGTGGGAAACCCCTCGAACAGAGGGCCGAGATGGAGAACAGAAGCAACAGCCTCTAATTTTGAACAGGGTGGCTGCCAAACCATTCCCCCAATTGCAGATTCAGGTGCAGAAACCCGATTTGCCTGTTCCTTACTGGAGGTCAATTTTCTTTCTCCTTTGACACCCCAGAGAGGGTTTTCAGGGTCAGGTAGGGAGGCGAGTGGAGTTTGGAATAGGTGGAGGGTTGCAAGATGGACACGTGGGTCCAGAACTTGAGTGATAAAGGTTGCAAACAGATTTATAGTGTATATCTATGAAAATTAGAAAAGAGAGGACGTCCTTCGGGATTTAAGCTGTCACGGAGGGCTTACGGTGCGTCTGGGTTGCTCGCGCTGCATGCCTGGTGCCCAGGTGTGCGTAGGGGCTGTGGAGGAATTGCCCCGAGAGATGCCACTTTGGCTTGTGGATCTTTTTTTTTTTTTCATATGTGTGTGTGTGGATTATTTGGCTTGTGGATCATTTCTTTTCTTTCTTTTTCTTTTTTCTTTTCTTTTCTTTCTTTCTTTTTTTTTTTTTTTTTTTTGTTTTGTTTTGTGTGGATTATTTCTGAGCTGAAAACCATCAAGGTATAAAAGACTCAGGGAGAAACTGGCCTCCTCCAACTGCTTAAAAGAATTTAAACATGGGACGCCTGGGTGGCTCAGCGGAGGAGCACCTGCCCTCGGCCCAGGGCGTGATCCTGGGGTCCCGGGATCGAGTCCCACGTCGGGCTCCCTGCATGGAGCCTGCTTCTCCCTCTGCCTGTGTCTCTGCCTCTCTCTGTGTCTCTTAATAAAAATAAAAAAAATAAAAAATTTCAACAGAGGACCTGCTCCAGAAGAGATCTCTCACCATAGGTAACTGCAGTACCGTGGGACGCAGGTGAGACAGGTAGGAGTTTAGCAAAGTCTGACGATCGCTCTCGCCATCCCCTTGCTTCTGTGCGGCCCAGCACACATTTACTCCTTGTCGTCTTCTGTGAATTACTCTCCTTCCCTTTGAAGAGCCCAACTCCCTTCTCCTTAGTTCAGGATGACACCCAGAGCTCCTCGCCCCTTCTGTCTCCGCACTGGCGTCCCCCCAGGCACAACATGCAACTCGGGGTTGTTCTGCGGATGTGTTTAAGGCCAATGTAATTCTGCGAGCAGCTGGAAGCAGCTTTGTAGGGTGGAGGAAGGGAAGAGCAACGCTGCCCCGTCTCCAAGGCGTGGCTGGCACAGAGCAGACGCTCCACAGTTTGACAGGATTTCGCAGGAACCGGAGCTCGGGGTCCCTCCCTCGCTGAGCGACCTCAGGTGCCCCGCTCCTCCTCGGGAGGCCCGGCCCCTTTAAGAAAGGTAGGCAAAGGCGGAGAGGCTGCTGGGAAGGGGGGCGGGACCCGCGCTCCGCGCTCCGCACTGGGAGCCCAGCGTCCGCCTCCCCGCGGGGCCGCCGCGCGCCCGGTGCGGCTCTAAAGCATGCCGGGAAAGACGCTCAAAGGCGAGGGCTTAGCTTCCCCGCGCGCTCATAGCCCAGCCTGGGAAGGACAAAAGGACTGCGCCTGCGCCTTTAAGGCGGACTCCCGTTCTCGGAGGGAAATAACGTGGTCACGGACGCGTTTGGAGCTTCCCCCTTTTAACCCGTCCTCTCTCCTCAACAAGGAACGCAGGTACCGACCGAGTGTGCCGCGCCCAGTCCCGGGTTCCCAGAGGATGCTTCACGGGGGCGGGGAGGCGCCGCGCTAGCCCGCGGGGTGTCCCGAACCACAATCCTCTTTGCTGTGTTTTAAAAAAACATTTCAATTAATTATTTATTTTTACTTATTCATGAGAGAGAGAGAGAGAGAGGCAGAGGGAGAAGCAGGCTCCATGCGGGGAGCCCGACGTGGGCCTCGATCCCGCGACCCGGGATCCCGCCCTGGGCCACCCGGGCGTCCCTGCTGTGGTTTTGGTTTTGGTTTTACGGATTTTATTTATGCCTGCGCCTCTCATGAATAAATACATAAAATCTTTAGGAAAAAAAATAAGGGTTTTATTTGAGAGCGAGCACTGTGTGGGGAGGGGCAGAGATGGAGGGAGCAGCCGAGTCCCCACTGCATAGGGAACCCCTATGGGACTTGATCCCGGGACCCCGGGACCCCGGGGTCATAACCTGAGCCAGACGCAAACGCTCAACAGCCTGAGCCGCCCAGGCACCCGCTCCGCTGTGTTTTTAAGCTTAGGCCTCGGCCCTGAAGGGCAGACCCAGCACTTCCTAACGGGATCAGTCCAGTGAGAGAAGCGAGGCTGTCGGAGACCCTGGGATCCCGGGGCGTGGTGGGGGGTGACACCCACTGAGAATCTAGCCCGAGCTCACACACAGGTGGCCTGACGGGCATTTCGCCTGCCTTGTGTTCTGATATATTTATATATACGAATTAAATGTATTAATATACTAAATATATAATACATAATCTTATGTCACATTTAATTTAAATATATATTAAATATTAAGTATATATTAACATGTAATTTAACCATATATACTATATTAATACATCAATATATATTAATTTAAATTAAATATATTGTATAATATACTATAACGCATATAATGTATTATAATGTATATATTATATAATCATATAATTTATATGATTATATAATAATAAATATATGATAATCTATATTGACACAATATATAATTATAATACATATTTAAAGATTTTATCTATTTATTCATGAGAGACACACAGAGACGCAGGCAGAGGGAGAAGCAGGCTCCACGCAGGGAGCCCGACGTGGGACTTGATCCGGAGTCTCCAGGATCACGCCCTGGACTGAAGGCGTCGCTAAACCGCTGAGCCACCCGGGCTGCCCTGTGTGTTCTGATATTTTAATTGACCGCTTGCATCTACCATGTGGTTTGTAGATGCAAATATCTGGATTATCTTGAGAGCTTGCAAGATGTGGCAGGCCGTGTGCTTAACCGGGAAGCAGTTTGCTGGCCCCTTTGGTCTGCTCAGAAGCAGGCTCAGGTCGCCAGAGCCGCTCTGTTACAACCAGCGGCATCAGTTGTGGGTCAGCCCTCTGGCCCCTGCGAGGCATTTGCGTTTGGGGCCTCTAAATATTTGGGTGGATGGATGTAGGGATATTTAGAACATTTATGCGGATTTGGTCAGAGGTCCCAGATAACTGGACATATAGTTCAAACTGCTGTTTCTTATTCTTTTTGTTTTTTAAATCTTTTAAAGATTTTATTTATTTATTCATTAGAGACACACAGAGAGAGGCAGAGACACAGGCAGAGGGAGAAGCAGGCTCCATTCAGGGAGCCCAACGCAGAGCAGAACTCAATCTCGGGTCTCCAGGATCACGCCCTGGGCTGAAGGCAGATGCTCAAGCACTGAGCCACCCGGGCTGCCCTATTCTTACTCTCATCAAGGTGTTTTTCCTATTGGAACAAGCCTTTTTGGCCCAGGCTTGGTTAACATGAATCAGGAGATATTTACGGGAAGATGTTTGTGAATTGATATTCTGTAATGACAATTAAATCTGTAAAAATTTCTTTAAAGAAAAAAATTTGAAGCTTGATTACCTTGATGTTTTATGCTACAACAACCGTTATTGAAATAGAGGGTACTGAGGATAATTTGTATTATCTTTGTCCACAATTATGGTTTGGTAACCTCCACAACTCTTGGCAAGACTTCATATAGGCAAGAAGCGTGTTTGCCCTGGTAATAGCTCTACCTCACCTCTAGTCTAAGGTTCCTGAAGTCGGAGACTTCTTTTATTCACAGTGCCTGCTTAAAAGTAAGTGGTTTATTAAATGTATCTTGTGTGTATGTGAGAAAGGATTTTAAAGGTAAACCTTATTTTATGTAACAGGCATATTTCCGAGGATTTCTCTCAAAATCAAACGCTTGTATATTTGTTCTAAAGTATTAAAAGGCTTTTGTTGTGAAAAAGGCTTGTGTATGTGTGTGTGTGTTTTTTTTTTTTTTTTAAAGATTTTATTTATTTGAGAGAGGGGAGAGCGAGCGAGCACGCATGAGTAGGGGGAGAGGGAGAAGCACATTTTCCACTGAGTGGGGAGCCTGATGCCGGGGCTCCATCCCAGGACCCTGAGACCATGACCTGAGCTGAAGGCAGCCACTTAACTGACTGAGCCACCCAGGCACCCCAAAAGGCTTCCTTTAAAACGGTTGGATTTTCCTGAGTTGATGTACCAACACTTCCATCTGAAATGGACTTGCACTTGTGAATCCTCTGCTACAGATTTTTACACTGCACTATTTTCTTACTACACAATGGGATGTGGAAGTGTCCATCAGCCTTGGGATTTTCAGTATTCTTTCTGTTTTTAGAGACCCACCAATTCCAGTTGAGATCACCGTGGCAGCCAGACCTTTCCTTCCTCAC
This sequence comes from Canis lupus dingo, assembly GCF_003254725.2. NCBI lineage: Eukaryota > Metazoa > Chordata > Mammalia > Carnivora > Canidae > Canis > Canis lupus. Next base: position 17,166,697 of record NC_064269.1, on the reverse strand, counting down.
AAGAAGCAGCAGCTCTTATCAACAGCAACAGTGACAGAACCTGTGGTTTGGAAAAGGACTCATGGCTTTGAACCTAGGCCGGAGAACATTTGCACCATTTGCCACGAATCACTGTAGTGTCTTTCTGAAAGCAGTGAGGAGTAGTGGTCTTTCCTTGTTTCCCTGGGGCCGCTGCCCTTGGAGACGAACTGGAAGCTTTTTGGACCCTGAGATGAAAGCTTTCCTGGAGGAGAACACTGAAGTCACCAGCAGTGGCAGCCTCACCCCTGAAATCCAGTTGCGGCTTTTGACACCCAGATGCAAGTTCTGGTGGCAGAGAGCTGACCTGTGGCCCTATAGCGAACCATACTGGGCAATCTACTGGCCTGGAGGCCAAGCCCTGTCTAGGTACTCTCCTGACTGAAATGGGAAGCCTTAAGGCCCTTCCAGATCCTTTCTGTTTTCTGCAGATTCTTTTTTCAGCCCCTTCCAACTCTATATTCTCCTTTCTCCTCACACAAAAATAACCAAACAGTAAAACCTCAAAGTCTTGTCACATACGGAGCAGTTTAAGCATACTCCAGATTTATCAAGCTATTTCCTCAAATACAGTTCTTTAAGAGAAACCCTAGGATTAACTGTCAAGACCCTAGATAGCTGTAAGTAATCTAAATTCACAGTATTGTCTGGTTCATGGTTCATAAGGTATGGCCAGTGCAGTTTCAAGATGGACCCCAAAGCCCCAACCCTTTAGTTCTCCTAGTTTAATCTCATAAATGTTGCTCCTTGAGTCTTATACTCCCACCCTTGAGCCTCTTCTCAATCCCAAAGAACAAGAGATGTGAGTGGGCCCCGCAAGGATTCCCTCTTTAGTGGCTTACTGACATCTCAGGTGAACTCTGGACTTGAATCTGCATTTAAAAAAAAATTTTTTTTTTTCTAAATTAAGCTTTATGCCCATCTTGGGGCTTGAACTCACAACCCCAAGATCAAGAGTTGCATGCTCTGCCTACTGAGCCAGCCAGGTGTCCCTGAATCTGCATGAGGTCTCTTCCACCTCCTCAGCCCCCATCCTGCAGAAGTGTGCTTTAGGACATTCTCTCACACATTCGCACTATGCTTTTTATTAAAACACAGCTGCTGAGACAAAGGCAAGAGTTTTCAGCATTTCAATCTGGTTTTTTGCTCTTATATTGGTAAATGATTAAACGTGCTTATACCTTGAGGTTATAGAGCTTTGAAAAGGATAAGGAGTTGCAGCAAGGGTATGGCCTAACAAAATTAATGTTGTATGTAGTTTTAAATGCAAAATAAATAAATGCATATTATAGTTTTTCGGGGAACCCTGGAGATGGGAGCTTTGTAGGTAATTTCTTTTTTTTTTAAATTTTTATTTATTTATGATAGTCACACACAGAGAGAGAGAGAGAGAGAGGCAGAGACACAGGCAGAGGAAGAAGCAGGCTCCATGCACCGGGAGCCCGATGTGGGACTCGATCCCGGGTCTCCAGGATCGCGCCCTGGGCCAAAGGCAGGCGCTAAACCGCTGCGCCACCCAGGGATCCCTTGTAGGTATTTTCAAACAATTCTGATTTTCTGGTTGTTGTTGCCAAAGTTTCAAGCTTTATTACTTACATCATACCTCAAAAATACTGACATTTTCAGTGACGTCTATTAAAGTGATTGTTTATCAACTTTAAATATAAATACAATCAAACTCCTTAACAGACTGAATCAGAGGTCACAAGTTGGTGCACTCACAGATGTGTTTTGTTTGGCTTTTACTTGTAAACTTAAAACAAAAAAATCAGTTTCTAGCATTTAAAACTTGGGAAGTTTTAAATGTAAAAATCTCTGATTTGAGGAACAGGAGTATCTGATAACATAGAATTTCTACATGGCAGTAGTGAGGTGAAGATGGGTAGCAGCTTTCCCTTTAGACAGGCCATATACACCCCTACTTTGCCATAATCCCAGATATTCTTTATTTTCCAGTGGTTTTGCTCAAGTGTCAGTTGACACTTTATTTCAGGGTTTTTCATCCATCTGCATTGTTTGATAACTATTTTGCCCTTGTCCAAATTCTTTGGTTGAACTGGACTTTGTGCCTTACCAGAGGTTATTGTAACACAAAATAAGCAGTAGGAAAAACACTCATGATGAATAATCAAGAGGACAGTGAATTTTGGATCTAGCTTACTGAGTCCACATTATAGCAGCATTCTGTTAGTCTGTATTCTTGGGGCTTGACAGTTTGTGGATCATAGGAAGTGCTCAATATTTTAAAAAGACATTTTTGAAAAAAAGATTTTTGGGGGGAGGGTGCTGGCTTAGTCATTAGAGCTTGCAGACTTTTGATCTTAGGGTCAGGAGTTCAACCTCCATGTTGGGTATAGAGCTTAAAAAAGACTTTTATTTAAACCTCTTACTGACCTTCTCCCATCTCAGTGTTTTTTGCTTTCTTTCCAAATTAGGTACCTTTTGGATAATCCTGATGTTGTTAGAGGAAAGTCTGTGTTAGATCTTGGGAGTGGATGTGGAGCTACAGCTATTGCTGCTAAGATGAGTGGGGCATCAAGGATCTTGGCCAACGACATAGACCCTAGTAAGGATTTCATATTTAAAAATATATTTTTTAAAGGTTTTATTTATTTACCTGAGATAGAGAGCAAGGGGGCATGAGCGATGGGACTAAGAGGAAGAGGGAGAAGCAGGCTCCCTGCTGAGCAAGGAGCCCAACCTGGGGCTCAACTTGGGGCTCAATCCCAGGACCCCAGGATCATGGCAGACACTTAACCAACTGAATCACCTGGGTGTCCCACTACTTAAAAATATTTAAAGCTTATCTTTATTCTCTTTTGGGATAATTATCTATAGATGCCTCAACGTGATAGCTTGTTTCCATGTGTATTTTGTAATCTGATATTGTGAACTTATTACTGTGAGGCTCCTATGAGGCCTGAATTGAAGTGCATATTTCTTAAGAGGATTTGTATTGATGTGTGTACCAACCTGGGAGTGCTTACTGTTAATTTCTGGGCTAGAGATTTCTTGAAATATGTAGGTTGTGTGTATTTGACCCAAAACCCAAGTAAGGATGGGCCTTGTGTTTTGAGGGAGATTTTATTCCATTAAACCCCAAGTTGAGACAGGTCAGTTTTAATCTTATCTGATTTTCTTTTACTTTACAGTTTTACTGAGGATCTAGCTCTTGATTATCCTTATTTTATTTTATTTTTCAAAGGGGTTGGGGAAGAGGAGAGACAGAATCTTGAGCAGGCTCCACGCCCAGTGCATGAGCTTGACACAGGGCTTGATCTCACAACTCTGAGATCATGATCTGCGCCGATATCAAGAGTCTGATGGTTGATGCTTAATAGACTGAGCCACCCAGGGGTCTCAGTTCTAACTTGCCACATTGCTCAAGCTCAAGGCTTGATTCCCTGTCTCCTGGACAGCTATAACAAACCAAACCTCTTGGTTATTAGATCAGCAAATGTTCCTGAAAGCCTCCACGTTTCTAGGTGTTTTGTATTGTTTGTTTTGTTTTCAGGATGTCCACTCATGCATTTGAAAATTGTAGTAAATAGTTTGTATTGGTAGAAACTTCTTTACCTAAAAAACCACTTTCAACAAAAGGGAAAAAAATATTATTAGGAGATTTTCTAAATTACTTAATAGGGGATTAAAACTGCCTAGCATATACCAATTCATTATATGCTTTTTAAAGTTGCAGGAATGGCTATCAGACTGAATTGTGAATTGAACCAACTGAATCCTTTTCCCATTTTAACCAAAAACATTTTGGATTTGGAACAAGATAAGTGGGACCTTGTTGTGCTTGGAGATATGTTTTATGATGAGGACCTTGCAGACAGTCTTCATCAATGGCTGAAGAATTGCTTTTGGACCCACAGAACTCGAGTACTGATTGGTGACCCTGGACGACCCCAATTCAGTGGACATAGCATTCAACATCAGCTACACAAACTGATAGAATATTCACTTCCAGAGCCCACTAGGAGGGAAAACAATGGATTGACAACAAGCACAGTATGGGATTTTCAGCCTTGAGTTATCCAAGTGCTTCCAAGTATGAATATATTATGTTTGGGTTTAACCCTAAAAGACTCTCCAGTTTAAAGCATGTAGTTCTTGTAAAATGGCAAATCTTGTTTCTAAAATATGAAGTCTTAAAGTTTTGTCAGCCTTTGTCATGTAATTTTGTTCTGCATTACATCAAATATACAAATCTCTGTCTGCAGTTTTCTAGTTTTACTGCTGTAGGAATAGATCCTAGAGGACAATACCGAAATGGTAGCAACATGTGATTCAAGTAGTGGAGAGGAATGAGAAAGTGTAGCGAAGTCTGTTTCAGTAGTTGAGGACAACTGTAGGTTGTATCTTTGAATTGGATACAATAAAAAATATAGAAGAATACTGTATGTCAAAAAAGTTACCTGTAAAGATCAAAGAGGCATCAAATTGCCTCATACAGTATTTAGTACATAATAGGACCTCAACTGGCAGTCCTGGATAAAAATAAAGATTTTAGAATATCCTATATACTGTTACCTTATGATTCATGCCTCTTTATGGCTCACCAAGGTTAGCTAGAAATTGGTTATGCTATCTCGACATGTACCAACTTGTCAGGATCTTCTATATCAATAAAAACTCTAGGACATAAATGAGAATGTGAAGAATAGGTATAGGACCCTGCTATTTGTATAGGAAAGATATACATATATAGCTACATATGAATATACATATAAAATACATGAGTTGCTTGCAACATACATAGAATGTCCCTGAAAAGATAAATAAGTAACTGAACAGTGGTTGCCTTTTGGGAGGGTACAGAGTAGCTGGTAGACTGGGGTGAGAGAGAGACTTAGGTTTTACCTTTGGGTCTTACTTATGATTTTGTACTAATTATGTACTGTAAATTTTCTAATCTCTAATTTAAAACTGAATACGAGCATTATATGTGTTGGGAGAAAAATATAAAATGCAGCCTTGCTAATGTCCTCTCATGTTCTTACACACTGCATAGGAATGGTTTACAACATGTGCATCATATATAAACTTTCTAATAATGCATGCACACCACTGGGATTTGGGTACCAGGGAGATGTGATCACAGTTACAGATATAGCAGAAATGTGGAGAAAACAGTGAAGAGCAAGTTGTTGCTTAGATAGGAAAAGAGGATAATTGGATGGGAGTTTTAGAGCTGAGGCTGCAGAGGATCTTGTGATTCTTGAACTTGGAAGCCAGAGTTTATTCCAGTCCAGGGAAACAACTCTTGTGCATCTAATTCCCATTGGTCTACTGGGTCTTAAACGTTATCAGCTCTGAATTTTGATTCAGCTTTGGGTTAAAATTAATAGAAATTACAGGCTACACTGGTGATATTTGAGAGGAAAGGGTTTTGTTGACCACGTCCTTTGAAAATTCAGAGTACTCTGTTGGTTATTGCCCTTCTCAGCAAGATAAAGAGAAAATTATATTCTGGAGCACTGTGGAAATCAACTTGATGGAACAAAGAGAAGATTTAAGTTTAAATATCTATTTCTGTTAACTTAATGACTTTTCAGGAGGGCACAAGAAGGTCTTTGAGATAATCCAAGTGTTACTTATTTTAAAATCTCCCATGGATATAATGGTGAGCCTTGAATGACTTCATAGTTTAACAACCAGGTTTGTATTAAGACCATTCATGTTTAAAGTGGTTATTGATATAGCTGGATTAATTTCTACCATATTTATAACTGTTTCCTATTTGTTGCCCTAGTTCCTTGTTTGTTTTTTGGTGTTTCACTCTTTTCTTTTCTTCTCTGTTATTTATTTGTTTGTTTGTTTGTTTATTTACTCATGAGAAACACAGGGAGAGAGGCAGAGACCCAGGCAGAGGGAGAAGCAGGCTCCCTTTGGGAGCCTGATGCAGGACCGATCCCAGGACCCTGGGCTTATGCTCTGAGCCAAAGGCAGATGCTCAACCAAGGAGCCACCCAGGCGTCCCTATTTTTATTTATTTATTTATTTATTTATTTATTTATTTATTTATTTATTTATTTATTTATGAAAATGACAGAGAGAGAGAGAGGCAGAGACATAGGCAGAGGGAGAAGCAGGCTCCATGCAGGGAGCCCAATGTGGGACTCCATCCCTGGTCTCCAGGATCAGGCCCTGGGCCAAAGGTGGCGCTAAACCACTGAGCCACTAGGGCTGCCCCATGTATTTTTCTTTTTAAATTTTATTTATTTATTCATGAGAGAGACAGGCAGAGACACAGGCAGAGGGAAAAGCAGGTTCCATGAAAGGAACCTGATGTGGGATTCGATGTGGGACTCAATCCTGGGTCTCCAGGATCATGCCCTGGGCTAAAGGCGGCGCCAAACTGCTGAGCCACCCGGACTGTCCAATGATATTTTGTATTTACTCATTCTTACATGTTCCTGAATGCAGTATTTAAGGAAGAAATTTCATAGGTGAATAGCAACTATTTGGGAAAAGTAGCCATAGAAATCAAATAAGTATCTGGGCAAAGGCCTCTCAGAACGGTTAAGGTGGATGATGTGGGTTTATGACATTAAACTATTATATTTTATTTTATTATTATTTTTTAATTGAAATAATAAATTCTGTGAGGATTTACGGGCCTGATGTTCAGCTTTGCTTTTGGCCAATGAACATTTAAATGCTTATGGAAGGTAGGGGCCAGAAAATAGCAAGGAAGATAATTATGCTTTTAGAGAGAATTTGCCTAATGGTTATTCATAACGGTAAATTTCTCTTACAACAGCTCAAATATGTAGGTAGGAGAAGGAAATCTTCAGGGAAAACCGGTAATTTAAAAGTTCGTTATTTAAGGAACAAACACAATAGTCCCTGCCCACCCCCCCCCCCCAATACTTTAGCGGGCATGCTAGGCTTACCACGTCAAAAACAATGACTCCGCAAACAAACAGGATAATGCGCTATTAAAATGTTTAAGAGTCTGTTAACTTCAAAGCAAAAACCACATTATTGGAAAGCCAATCTCTTAAAACCATTGTTTCCTGGGAATGTAGTATGAAGATCATTGCTTTGATAAGCTTCAATAAGCATCAATAAACAGTCCACGTCACTTGCTTTAGTTTGTTTGGGCCTACTAATTGCTCCAGGACTTCTCGTGAATGATCTACAGAAGAAAACAATGACAGTCTGTTAATCCGCAATAATCAAAGATACTTAATACGTCTTCAGGTATAAAGTAGGAATGACGATTACTATATCTCATAGAGTTGTTGAAAAGATTAAAGGGGATGATATATAAAGAATCACATACAACTAAAAACAATTAGTGGTAACCCTCCTTATTAGCTGCTGTGCGCATACCATAGTAATACTTGTAAAAAAATAGGCATTCATTGTTTTCTCTGTAATTTTGTCTTAATTTCATCAACTAGAGAGTAAAGGTATAATTTCACCATTAACCTGTAAATAAACTTTCTCAGGGTTCTGGGAAGCAACAGACACACTAACATGAAGAGCTTGAACAGAGTTTAACAAAGCAATTATTTACAAAGGAGTGAGCAGGATTAAAAAAAGCCTATAGGGGTGGTAAGATACAACTTGCCCAAAATGGTTAGGGGAAGGAGCAGTTACTAGAAGAGGGTAATCTGACCTGTAGGTAAACATCTTCCACATCGTGCAATAGTATTATAAAGCATGATTTTTTAATAGATAACTTATATGAATTCAATATACTTTAATAATTAGGGCATTTAGATTCTCTGTTATTCACAATGTATAGTAGTGATTTTAATATGGTTTACATTTTTTTTAATTCTTTTTTTTTTAAGATTTTATTTATTTATTCATGAGAGACCAGAGAGAGAGAGAGAGAGAGAGAGAGAGAGAGGCAGAGACACAGGCAGAGGGAGAAGCAGGCTCCATGCAGGGAGCCCGACATGGGACTCGATCCCAGGTCTCCAGGATCATAACCCGGGCTGAAGGTGGCGCTAAACCACTGAGCCACCGGGGCTGCCCTGGTTTACATTTCTTTTGCAAAGTCAATTTTATAATGTCTTTTAAGAACATGAATTAAAGCAAAAATACCAATAAAATGTTACTACTTTACAAATTATTCATAAGTTTACCAAGCTTTTTTAATAGATACAGCCTATGTTGCATAGACATCAGAGCTCCAAACCAGTCTTGGAAATTTTCTAGTTTAGTGGTTGTTAGTTATGGATTTCACAAACCAATAGAAAAAAAAGTGGGCCCTACATATGGTTCCTAAATTTTGTTTTAAACTAAACAAAAATAAGCCAAATACCAAGACGCAGTGCAAGCAAGAGAAACAGAATGTATGGAAATGAGAAGTAATTACAATTAAAAAAACAAAGGTTTACATCAACAACTAATTTTCAAAAACAGCTCATAAGAGAACAAATGTAGTTTTGTGATAATATATCCTTTATTATAGAAGAAATCCATTATATAGGATTTCAATTTTTTTTTTGATTTCTAAATCAAAGAGAGGTTTCAATTAGGTTGAAAGTAAAAGCACAAAGATATATCATGAAAACCGTAACTATAACAAAGCTAGAATGGCTTTACTAATAGCAGATATGGGGAGTACTTCCTAACTCATTCTATGAGACAAGTATTACCCTGATGCTAAAGCCAAATAAAGACGTCATACACATACAAAGCAACAGACCAGTATCTCTTAGGAATATGTACTCAAAAATCCTCAACAATACATTAGCAAGTCAAATCTAGCAACATATAGAAAAGCTCCTATGCCATGATCAACTGAGATTTATCCCAGGAATGAAAGGTTGGTTTAACATCTGAAAATCAATTAATGTAATACACTGTATTTCTTTCCCATTGCCTACTTTAATAAATTACTACAGCCTTATTGGCTTAAAGCAACACAAATTTATTATTATATAGTTTGGAGGTCAGAATTCCAAATTAGGTCTCATTGGGCTAAAATAAATCAGCATTCCTTTTTGGAGGCTCAAGGAAGAGAATTCACCTCCCTGACTTTTGCAGCTTCTAGAGGCTACCACATTCCTGGCATTCCTCCACGTTCAAAATGAACAACAGTAGCTAGAGTCCTTCTCAGACTGCCTTCTCTAGGATTTTCCTTTTGCCTGCCTCCTTCCCTTATAAAGACCCTCATGGGGACCCGTGGGTGGCTCAGTGGTTAAGCATCTGCCTTTGACTCAGGGCCTGATCCCTAATTCCCAGGATGGAGTCCCACATCGGGCTCCTTGCATGGAGCCTACTTCTCCTCCCTCTGCCTGTGTCTCTGCCTCTCTTCCTGTGTCTCTCATGAATAAATAAATAAAATCTTAAAAAAAAAAAAAAGACCCTTATGATTACCCTGGGCCCACCTGGATAATTCAGGATAATCTCCCTGTTTTAAGGTCAACTGATTAGCAACTTTAGTTCCATATGCAATCCTATATAACATATTCAGGTTCTAAACACTTTTGGGTGGGGGCATTATTCTGCCTATGACATATACCATATCAATAGAATAAAGGACAAAAACCACATAATCATCTCAATAGACACAGAAAAAGCATTTGACAATACTCATGATTAAAACATTCAGCAAACGAGGAGTAGAAGGGAAGTTCCTCAACTTAATAAGAGTATCTATGAAAGAACTAAAGTTTTAAGATTATACTTAATATTGAAAGATTAATGTTTTCCCCCTAGGATGAGAAATAAGGCAAGAATGTCTGCTCTTTCATCTTTTCTTTTCATTTTAATGATTTATTTATTTATTTATTTATTTATTTATTTATTTATTTATTTATTATTTATGAAAGAGCAAGTGTGAGAGCACTAGAAAGAGATTCCACCCTGAGCAGAAAGTCTGATTCAGGGCTCAATCCCAGGACCCTGGGATCATAACCCAAGCCAATGGCAGCCGCTAAACTTGCTGAGCCACCCAGGCGCCCCCGCTTTTTCCCCTTCTATTCAACATTGCATTGGAAGTTCCAGCCAAGGAAATTAGGGAAGGAAAAGAGATAAAAGGCATTCATGTTAGAAAGAAGTAAAACTATCTGTATTTGCACATACATATAAAATGTCTGTATATATAATGTTCCAACGGATCCACTAGAAGATTAGAATAAATGAGTTCAACAAGGCTTCACAGTACACAATCAATATACAAAAGTCAAACGTATTTATACACTAGCAATGAAAAATCCAAAAATGAAATTAAGAAAAGAATTATGTTTATGTTACCATCAAAAATAATAAAATACTTAGGGATATATTTAATAAAAGAACTGGAAAACTTAGTCTGAGAACTATTAAGCATTGTTGAAAGAAATTCAAGATCTAAAGAAATGGAAAGACATCTGTGTTCATAGGTCAGAAGATAATATTAATATGGCAATATTCCCTAAATTGATTGCAGATGCAATTCAATCTCTCTCAGAATCCCAGTTGTCTCTCTCTTTTTTTCAGAAATTGACAAGATGATCCTAATATGTATGTGGGATTCTAGGGATCCAGAACTAATACAATTTTAAAAAGAAGAATACAATTGGAAATTTATACTTCCCAATTTCATTTTATTTAATTTTTTTATTTTTTTAATATTTTATTTATTTATTCATGAGAGAGAGAGAGAGAGAGGAAGAGACACAGGCAGAGGGAGAAGCAGGCTCCATGCAGGGAGCCCGATGTGGGACTCGATCCCAGGTCTCCAGGATCTTTGGCCCTGGGCCGAAGGTGGTGCTAAACCGCTGAGCCACCCGGGCTGCCCCCAATTTCATTTTAATTGGTGTTTTTAGGATTATTTTGACATTTTTACTAATTATGAACATGTTATCAAACATTACAAATACATATTTGTTTCCAACTTTACTTGTGTCATCCTTCTGTAGAAATCTATTATTGCACATGAATTGGATGATATTTTTCCCTCCAATAAACCATACAGTATATATATATTTTTCCATACAGTATATTTTTATGTAATTTTAAAATTCTGTAATGTAATACTGCTAGGTGGCAGTATTACATTACTCAAAGTCTTGTCAGGCACCCTTTTCCTGAGAAAATGCTGAGTAGTTAGGACTGAGTTTCAGTAGTAGGAATAATCAATGCTCCAAAGAGAAACTGTGGGTTGGGTTCTCTAAGGATTTGGTGATCCCTTGCCAGAACAATGTAGAAACTGTAGGAGAAGAAAAATAATTTCCCTTCTATCTTTGAGTTCTTGGCTGAGACCACCCTGTAATAAAAGATAGATTAATCAGAGAAAAACAAACACCTTATCAATATGTATACCTCATATATGCATGAGAGATACCCAGGGAAAATGAGAAACACTCAGAGATGGCCCTAGCTACAACCTTAAGTACCATCTTCGGCTAAAGACAAAAGAAAGATATTGGGGTGGGTAGGGGTGGGAAGGCCAATTACAGGAGGTTACTAGACAACTAGACATAGCACAGTAAAAAGTAAAAGGTAAGGTTTACTATATAGATTTATGTTGGTGTCTTCGCCATTGATAAGATTCTCTTGTGATTTAGAGGCACCCATTTATTCCTAGTATATAGAGGGAGATACTTACAAATGGAGATTTTTCTTTATAAATGCAAATTTCTCTTACAAAAGGGTAACTTCTCCATATTCAGAACTCCTCTAGTGTCTGCTGTTTCTCAAAAATAATCAGGTCAAAAAAGTCCTTATCCTGAAGAAAGCATATTTTGGGGTGGCATATTGTGGCACCCTTCCAAACACAGATTCTCAAGATTGAAAAAGACTCAAAACATCATCAATACGAATCACACCGCTGTTGCTTGATGTCACGCTCCTTTTTCCCTCCCTTTTCTAGTAATAGTTAAGCCACTGGACATCAATGACTCAGGAAATTGTTCCACTAGGGAAAGAATTAGAGATTGTAGATAAGGTCACTTAAGGTTTTTATTTCCAGTTCTACTATCAAGTATTTCCACTTAAGCTCATTCTCTGTTCCCTTATCCTTAAAACAAGGGTGTTGTGTAGATGAAGTCTCTGGGAGATTTTACTATCTCTCAAAATATATGATTAATATAGATGGAGACCACCTTTTGAAAGAGATGTATGGCAGGAGATTTAGAGCACCAAGAAAAAGAAGAAACTGTGGGAAATATAAATTAGATTTTTCAATTGATCAAGGAAAATGTAATTTAGATATTTTTGTAGAATATACAATGAAAAAGGTAAGGCTGGCAGATTTTTACAAATAATGGTCAAGGCTATAATGCTTCATTACAGTGTCTGGAATAATGAAATTCTGTGGCACAGTATCGGTAATGAATAAATAATGATGAGGAAACAATAATACAGGATTTAGAAAAAATTAAAATATAAAATAATGAAAGAGTTGTCCTTTTTAAAAAAATTTTATTTACTTATGATAGTCACACACACACACAGAAAGAGAGAGAGAGAGAGAGAGGGAGGCAGAGACACAGGCAGAGGGAGAAGCAGGCTCCATGTCGGGAGCCCGATGCGGGACTTGATCCTGGGACTTTGCCCTGGGCCAAAGGCAGGCGCTAAACCACTGCGCCACCCAAGGATCCCAAAAAAGTTGTCCTTTAAGCAAGGAATCAACTTTACTTAAAGGAAACTGAAGGAAACCACTTGGGTCTTAAAATACTTTTTGTTTTGGGCTCTATGTGGTAAATCTTGACATATTTGCGATCTAGGAATCTAAGTAAAAAACCTCTTGTATAGTAATCAGGCTGAAACAAATCCTCACGTGTTACTAAAATTTGGGTCAGTTCAATCACAAGTGGCAGATTTCCTGTTTTTTTCCTGCCTTTCAGTGTAAGACATAAATTAATTTAGTGCTGTCTTATTGCTTTATTGTCCTTCTAAAATCTAAACCTCCATGCCTGCAAACACTCTGGAACATGTTTAGAGAATTATGAGAAACTGAAATGCATGTCTGTTGTAGTAGATTAGTAAAGGTGAGTGGGTTGAACTTACTGATTACCACTGCAGACATAATTGAATTAAAAAGAATTTAATAACTTGTAAGATTATTTTCCTGCTTCCATAACATCTATAAAAAGTACATTATGTTAAAGAACAAGTGAATTACTGGTTTTATTAAACAACTCATGAATCAGCATCCCATCTAGCAAGTAGAGAGTAGCTCTAGCAACTTGTACAAAATAGAGGGTTTTTATAGGAAGGAGAGTAGGGCAAGAAGTTGTTATCAAAAGAAAAATAGGGATTGGCTTCAGTGAGCTCACCTTCTCACAGGAGGAGAGACAAAGGGTCCTATGAAGTGGATTACCTCACCCTTCTTTGAGGGGGATGAAGAGGGCTCACGTGACAGATTATCTCATTGGTGCTGACCAGAAAGTTTTACATTGATTGGCTCAAAATTTTACTTCTGGAAAAGCTGAAACTGCAATTAAGTCTTAGTTTGCTGTACTGTGGCAAATGACTCTACCTTGGGCCTGTGGCTTTCTTTCTAAAAATTATAATTTATAGTATTTTATTTTATTTATTTATTTTAAAGATTATATTTATTTATTCATGAGAGACACACAGAGAGAGGCAGAGACACAGGCAGAGAGCGAGAGGCAGAGAGAGAGAAGCAGACTCCGTGCAGGGCGCCCAACGCATGACTCGGATCCCCGGTCTCCAGGATCACGCCCTGGGCCCAAGGCAGGCGCCAAATCTCTGAGCCACCCGGGCTGCTCCAAGTCAGAGTGTTTCTAACAGTTTAAGACCTGATTTATAATGTCGAGTTTTGTTTATAGTCTGACTTTTAAGGTTAAGAAACTTAAAAAAGTACACAGAATTATGGTAGAGAAGATAAATCTATTAATTTAAGGAATTTGAGGAGAAATGATGGTGACACTGTCAATTTGGGGGTCAGATTGCTTTGAGGATAACATTATAATTGAACATACTTATATACATATATTTTCACGGATAATAAATCATATTGTTTTACATCGTCATATACAAACAACCACAAAACTATATAAGCATGAGGAAAAATGTCATATAAGTTATCAAGAAAGAAAAAAAAACTTTCATTTACCAGCCTAGGTAAGGGGAGGGGGACTCTAATAAATAAAAAACCATTTATTTTCTTTGGAAAAAAATAAATAAAAATTAAAATAAAAGGTGAATATATTACCCCATTTTATTTTCATTCATTAATGGTAGCAATAATATACAAGGGAAGAGTAGAAATGATCTGGGTAGTTGAAAAACTTCAACTGCTTTTCTCTTTATGAGCCTTTATTAATAAAGCCATGGTGTATGAATTCTTTTGCATTATTATCAAATTTCCCAATTTTATAATTGATAATTATACGTAAGGGCAAATTGAGGTCCATAAAAGTGTTCTATGCTAAAAAAATTTTGGGAAATGCTTGCATAAAGACAGTTAAACAAGTTTCTTAGCTATAATTTCTCAGAGCCTTTGATAAATTAACATTTGAGTTAGGGACAAACAGGGCTAGGCTAGGGCTAGGTAGGGGGCCACGGAATCAGGCTCACAGAAATACCCAAAATGTTGGCAACCAGACCACCCTGCCCTAGGTGTGGATGGGGAGGGTGTCTTTTTATGACGGTCATATATGGCCAACAAAGAATAATCAGACCCCAAAGAAGAAGTAAGCCATTAAAGATGTTATCATCTGTTCTAACTCAAACCAAAACAGCACAAGAGTCTCAAGGCCACAAGTTTCCCAGTCAGTTCTCATAAAAGGCCAATCAAAAAGCCCTTAGTGTCATCCCTGTCAAGACCCCTCTCACTTCTGAGAGCTTTCTCTGTATCTCTGTTTAATAAACTTCTATCTCTTTACTCACTCTCTGTTGTCCACCAGATTCATTCTTTGACTCTGTGAGACAAGAACCAACCTTTCCTGTATCACATTCATTATAGTGGTATGTTGCATTTCTCAAACTTTTTTGGATGCATGAACACTTCTAGGTCTGGGGTGTCTGGGTGGCTCAGTTAGATAAGCATCTGACTCATGGTTTCAGCCAAGGTCATAATCTCAGGGTCATGAGATCAAGCCCTACATTGGGCTCTGCATTCAGTATGGAGTAGGCTTGAGATTCTCTCCATCTCCTCCCACTGCCCCTCCCTCTGGTCTTGCATGCTTTCTCTCTAAAATAAATAAATAAATAAATAAAATCTAACACCCCCCCCCCCCCCCACCAAAAACCACTTTTAGTTCTACGCTATTGTTGTGGAAGAAAAATTTTCCTCTACCCTTCAAGATTCTTCTGGCTGGTCACTGAATTAAATTAACAGGAGACAGATTAAGAGGAGAAAATTAAATTAAATTTGCATGTATGCAGTTCTCAAAGATATGGGACATAAGATATGACCAAGACAGACAGCTTTATACTTCTTCTTTTTTTTAAAAAGATTTCATTAAAAAAAAAAAAAAGATTTCATTTATTTATTCATGAGAGACACACAGAGAGAGGCAGAAACATAGGTAGAGGGAGAAGCGGGCTCCTCACAGGGATGTGATATGGGACTCGATCCCTGGACTGGGATCATGACCTGGGCTTAAGGCAGGTGCTCAACCACTGAGCCACCCAGGAGTCTCAAGCTTTTATACTTCTTAGACAGAGAAACAATAACTTTGTGAGGAACTGACAAGACAAAGAAAACTTATGTTTGAGAGCTTTGAACAGAAATCTAAACAGAATTGAGGCTGGGAAAGTAAATTATTAAAAGTAACAAGGTTTGTTTATATAGTCTTCTTAGGCCCTGAATTCCCCATCTCTGACGATAAGGATGTCTTTCTAGCTCCTGGTGCAGGGATGGTACCTTTCACATGTAAGATTTGTTTCCCGGTTTTTGGAGACAAAAGAAGGTCAGAGTGTTCTTCTTGCACTGGCTGTTTCTTCAGTAACTTTAATTCAAAATAATATACTCCATGGCATATTTTGGAGTGGTCTGCCCTAAGCCCTAGAATTATCCCTATGGTATTTTCTAGAACATCATACCATGTCACTGTAGTTAAGGGATTTCAGGGCAGAGCAAGGAAAAAGATATGACCACAAGGTGGCAGTAGGACACAACAAGTTGTATTTGGGCCGCACTTTGACAGATTTCCTTTCAGAAGTCCCTCACAACATGAGATTTTCCTAAGACAAAATGTGTGTGTGTATGTATGTGGGGGCACTACTGAGAAAGGAAGGAGGGTAAAGGAACTCCCAGAGGACTGGAGAGAAGGTTTATGTGTCATAATGTCGCTCAGCATCAAGATAAGGAGTCTCTGGGTCAGAGAGTTCCAAAAACTGGCCTGAGTGCAGTTTTTCAGGATACGCAGAGCAGGAAGGCTATAGATGACTAAAAATCTGCTTTAGGTTGTGTTTAGAATCATTGAATGGGGCACCTGGGTGGCTCAGTAGAAGTCTGCCTTCAGCTCAGGTCATGACCCAGGTCCTGCGATTGAGCTCTGCTTCAGGCTCCCTGTTCAGCAAGGTGTCTGCTTTTCTCTGTCTCTCTGCTCCTCTCTCCTTTCCCCCATCCTGTTCATGTTCTTTCTCTGTCTCTCTCAAATAAATAAAATCAAATCACTGGGTGAATAGATATTTGGTGCCAGTGGGCTTTTGAACTAATAGTCCCAATCTGCTGTGATGAAACAACTACATAAGACCATCTTTGTTGGTAAATGCTGGCCTAGATAACCTTCTAGGTTAAAACTACTGTTATCCTATTCCAAGTTTTTTGAACTCTTGTCATTTTAATGTCTACTTTCACTTCCAGTATAGCCACATGGAAAATATAAGAAGTGATTTGGAAGGGATATTGTATTCCTGCTCCAACTGCTAAAGTTAACTGATGATTGTTCTTTATTGTAAAGCAGTGGTTCTCAGAGTATGGTCTATAGCTCTTACAGTCTGAAAGTCTTTTAGGGTTATGAATTAAGACAGTCACTTTATTCATGGAACATCTTTTCTACTTGAAAGAACAGCTGAAAACCCAAAGTCGTTCAGACTCATCAGGCTATTTCTTTTCTTTTTTTAATTTATTTTTTATTTTTATTAAAGATTTTTTTTCTTTTTTTAAATTTAAAATCAATTAGGGGTACCTGGGTGGCTCAGTGGTTGAGCATCTGCCTTTGGCTTACATTGTGATCCCAGAGTCCTGGGATCGAGTCCTACATCAGGCTCCCCACCACAGGGAGCCTGCTTCTCCCTCTGCCTATGCCTCTGCCTCTCTCTGTGTCTCTCATGAGTAAATAAATAAAATCTTAAAAAATTTTTTTTAAATCAATTAATTAACATATAAGATATTATTAGTTTCAGAGGTAGAGTTTAGTGATTTCTCAGTTGCATATAATGTCCAATTCTCATTGCATCAGGTGCCCTCCTTAATGTCATCAGTTACCCTATGGCTCCAGCACAGATTATTTCTTGGAAAAGAGAAAAATGAGCTTATCACTTCAAATAAAACAAATCTCAGAGTTTGTGGCCAATGATAAAATTTTAGCTTTCAAATGAATTTTGGAAAATTTGTAGCTGCCATTATGATCTTGACAATTACCTAATACTGATATTAACAAATGTGATTTTTTTTGCTATAATAAAATGTCAACATTGGAGGATCCATATTACTAAGAGAATCAATATTTTCCAAACTGCCAATGCATGACATTACAAAATCATGTATGGGTAAAAGATCCAATCAAAATACAAGATAGACCAATGGATTATAATGTGAGTGTATAAAAATTTCATTGATATATTTTCACTTTCCACACTGAAACTAACCTTTAAGGAATGACCACTTATTGAGTTTGGGGGTAATATCAAAGAAGAGTGTCCACAGGGTAACCAGAAAGATAATGAAAGTAAAATTAGCAAAGATTGATTTTATATGTTGCCTAGCCAAGTTATTCTGAGATGAATATAACAGAACATTAAAATAGAACTATTTCAGCTCAGGTTCCAGGACTAGAGGTACCAGCTACTCTCTCATTCCAGTGAGATTCCAGATCACTTATATGTGACTTGCAAATGCTTGGTTGAAATCTGATTTTGGAATCCATGGCACTTCATCCATTCAAAGATACAAAAGTATTAAAGTGACAAGGGATGGAGAATTGGAAATTGAAGAAAGAATTTCTTTGAAGACAGCTGTGATTGGAGTTGTCAAAAGAGGGCTGGAGATGCTTGCTTTTCCATTTAAGCCTAGTGAAAGGAAACTCTGAGAAGATCATTTGGAGAGTCTGACATGTCCCTTGGAGCTTGGGGAAACACAGGGCACTAATATCTGACCCACCACTGAGAAAACTAAAGGGCAAAAGGCTATGGTGAGAGTCTCTGCAGCTAAAGAGAAGATGGAGGTTGGGATGTACCTATACTCTCATTGCCTAAAGTATGGGTTTCCTGTGGACAGATGGGGTTGCCTTATATTTTGCTCATGAAAGCAACCCAGCTAAGTTAGGAAACCGGAACAGAAAGCGACTGAAGGTATATTGCTGGATGCCTGGGGACAGAGGAAGAAAATAGTAGCTACTAGCCAGAAGAGACATGCTGGCTTGAATAAAAAAGAACAGCAGATAGGGGATGTGTCCTGGAACCCCCAAGTGCCCCACTTTTGAGAGAATATGGATCAGCTCACCCATAGGGCTTGGAGTGCTGACACTTGATCACAGTAGCACTGGTCAGGTAAGATTTTTCCTTCCCTTCCCTCTGTTCCTGCTTATCTCCATCCCACCCTGTACTAACACTGGTGGGATCAGAATGGTGGGAAAGCTGGGGAAAGAAGAGAAGTGAGGGATGGTAAAATGCAGAAACAACAATGTTCCCTTACCCACTGCAGCCAAATATGAACTGACTGGAGGAGCAAAATCTTTAATTTGAACTTGCTTGGAGTACTGCATGTACCTAAGACATTCTAATTACTGAAATGAGCAGTTTCAGTGATATGAAATGGCAAGACATTTTAACTATCTGAGAATGATAAGAAAAGTCAATCACACCTGAGATTTCATCTGGCAGTAGGGAAAAATCAGCCTCTTTAGAGCAGATTTGTAATAAAGTAATGTGAAGAAAATAGAGTCACTTTACGAGTACCCCTTGCTTGATATTGATCAAATGCACATATAATTCAGTGGACAGATTTACACACTTTGGTTGGTATTCAGGAAAGATTATCAAAGATTGCTGTTATCACATTCCATGTACTATGGTCTCCTCTATCTTAAAATAAGATCCTACTTGTTAGAATACATTTTTTTTTGCCTTCTTTGATGATCAGAGAACCTCTGCCTTCTCACAATCCTCAGGATAACATTCACAGGTACCAGTCCCCTGCACTCAGTCCTATGAGCTTTTCTTGTTCTAAGTAATTTTCTTTAAATTATTATTACTAATTTTAATAGATAAAACTATCCACATGATATAACATTCAAGAGGTACAAAGGTTATATAGTGCAAGCTTTTTCTTACACTTGTCCCTCCATAATTTTCTCTGGAGGTAAGCACTGTTAACAGTTTCTTTCTTTCTTTTTTAATTTTATCCATCCACTCATGAGAGACACAGAGAGAGAGAGAGGCAGAGACACAGGCAGAGGGAGAAGCAGGCTCCATGCAGGGAGCCTGACACGGGACTGGATCCTGGGACTCCAGGATCACACCCTGAGTCAAAGGCAGATGCTCAAATGCTGAGTCACCCAGGCGTCCCTGCCCAAAAGATTTAGTCTTTTATTATTATTATTATTATTATTATTATTTTATTTTTTTTTATTTAGTCTAAATTATAGATGTCACTGATACCAAATACAACTTGTATTGTAGGCTTGGTAGGCTTGGTTTACATTGACAGTCCAAACATAAGAAAGAACAGAGGTTTAAAAAAAAAAAAAAAGAACAGAGGTTAAAAGGACTTCTAGGATCATAACTCAACCTGGAGAGTAACTGTTTAGACTGTAATTAGAGAAACAAGCTAGAAGGACTGGGCATCAGTGCTGACTCACAAGTGAGGTACAGGGCAGTCCCAGTGGTGCAGCGGTTTGGCACCGCCTGCAGCCTGGGGTGTGATCCTGGGGACCTGGGATCGAGTCCCATGTCGGGCTCCCTGCATGGAGCCTGCTTCTCCCTCTGCCTGTGTCTCTGCCTCTCAGTCTCTCTCTCTCTCTGAATAAAATAAATAAATAAATCTTAAAAAAAAAAAAACCCACAAGTGAGGTACAGGTTATATACTGTGGTACACGGCCCACTGCAGGTATAATGCAAAAGGGCTGACATGGTCATATATAGTATCGTGGCTCTTTTTTTCACCACAATAATATTGTAGTTTATTAATTATTTTATGTAAATTATGACACCAAAATGATATTTTTGCAATTTTAAAATTTATGTTCTTATATATCACTATTAGCTCAACTAGATTTTATAAACAATAAAATCTATTATTACTTATAGATTACTTAAAATCTATTATTACTTATAGATTACTTATAGATATAATAGATTGACTCAGGGCAGAATCTTAAAGGTAGAATCTTTTTTTTTTTTTTTTAAATTTTTTTTTAATATATATTTTTTTATTTATTTATGACAGTCACAGAGAGAGAGAGAGAGAGTGAGAGGCAGAGACACAGGCAGAGGGAGAAGCAGGCTCCATGTACCGGGAGCCTGATGTGGGATTCGATCCTGGGTCTCCAGGATCGCGCCCTGGGCCAAAGGCAGGCGCCAAACCGCTGCGCCACCCAGGGATCCCAAGGTAGAATCTTTATATTTTACTATCTTTAGTAGTCCTTTCTTTTTCTTTTTTTAAGTAGGCTCTACACCCAGCGTGGGGGCCCAACATAGGGCTTAAACTCAATACCCTGAGATCAAGAGTCAGACACTTAACCAACCAAAGAGGGCTAACCAAAGAGGTACCCCTCTTTTCTCTTTTAAAAAAGTTTTTTTTTTTTTTTTTAATTTGAGTATAGTTGACACACAATATCATATTAGTTTCAGGTATACAACACAGTGATTCAGCATCTCTATATGTTATGCTATGCTCACCACAAATGTAGCTACCATCTGTCACCATATAAAAATATCACTGGTTATGTTCCCAATGCTGTACCTTTTATTTCCAGTATCATGGCTCTTACACAGACCAAATGGGCTGTAACTAATTTATTCTCCTTCAGTGAAGGATCACATTAGCCTAAGCATCCAAACTGCTCTGAGTATGTTAGGCTATGTTCACCACAAATGTAGCTACCATCTGTTACCATACAACATCATTGGCTATATTCCCTATGCTGTACCTTTTATTTCTGGTATCATGGCTCTTATACAGGCCAAAATGGGCTGTGATTATTTTGTTCTCCTTCAGTAAGTTATCTATCACTTTAGTCTAAGAGTCCCTATTGGTTTGAATCGCAATGGCTATAGTTTGATGAGATTAGAATCGACAGGTCATTTGGCACATTTTATAGATGTAATACAATAAGCTTGATTTTTTTTTTTTGGTCTACATAAAACATCATGTTTAATATCAAGACCATTACCATCATCATCATCATCATCACTAACAGTTATTGAACCCTCACTATGTGCCAGCCACCATATAAAGGATAATTATCATGACTAAGCCTATGAGGTAGGTACAACTATTATATCCATCTTACGGATGAGGAAACCGAATAATGAAATGGGTGGAGTAGTTTACTTAAGGTCATGCAGTTGTTAAAAGATGAATCCAGAACTTGAGCCCAACCAGTCTATCATACTAACCTGTTATTAGGGGGCATCCATGGAAGAGTAATATACGTATCTGAGGACAGCAAGTAAGGACAGCTTCTACAGCCTCATCAGTCAGATTCACACAATGTCCCATATGAATCTCCTATTTAAAAATAAAGAAAGGATAGTCAAAAGAAAAAACAGATTTATGATTACAGCATGAAAAACTTAGGAAATACTCTGATACAAAAAGAACCAGGGGCTCCTAGCTGGCTCAGTTGGAGGAGGAGGAGACTTTTGATCTCAGGGTCATGTTTAAGCATCATATTGGGTGTAGAGATTACTCAAATAAATAAAACTTAATAAACAACAAACAAGGGTGCCTGGATGGCTCAGTCCATTAAGAGTCTGTCTTTGGCTCAGGTCATGATCTCAGGGTTCTGGGATCAAGCCCCACATTGTCACGCTCTCTGCTCAGCAGGGAGTTTGCTCCTCCCTCTCCCTCTGTCTGCATGTGCTTTCTCTCTCAAATAAATAAATAAATAAATAAATAAATAAATAAATAAATAAATAATCCTTAAAAAATAACAGCAACAAACAAGACAAACAAAAAGAACCAAATCTCTCCTTGCAAGAAAAATTCTAGAGAAAGGACTAATGTAAGTATGCAGTAATTTGGAAAGTATAGATAATTTAAAAGTTAAGTGCACAACCATTTTATAAAGCAATATGGCAAAATCTATTAAAGCTGAAGGTGAGTATACCCCAGAACCTAGCAGTTCTAATTGCAAATGTCCACTATACAGAGTAGCTCCTGTATATGTGGACAATGAAACAATTTATAAATGTGTTCATTTAAAAAATTTTTTTTTATTTGCCCTCCCCCTCCTGCCTCCCAGGGCCACCCCCATTTAAAAAAATTTTTAAAGATTTTATTTATTCATGGGAGACACAGAGAGTGAGAGGCAGAGACATAGGTAGAGGGAGAAGCAGGCTCCATGCAGGGATCCTGATGTGGGACTCGATCCCGGTACTCTGGGATCATACCCTGAGCTGAAGGCAAACACTCAACCACTGAGCCATGCAGGCATCCCTAAATGTGTTCATTTTAATATTATTTGTAATAGTAAAGAGGTGGATAATTAGTAAACACATGGTGGTTTGTTAATGGAACAGATGAAACAGTTAAAATGAAAAATATCTACTTGTATTCATAGCCATAAATCTCAAACATGTTAGTTGAGACACTTTGGAAAATAGTATGGTGGTATCTTTTATTTTTTTTTAATTTTAATTTTTAAAAAGATTTTATTTATTTATGAGAGACAGAGAGAGACAGAGAGAGAGAGAGAGAGAGAGAGAGAGAGAGGCAGAGACACAGGCAGAGGGAGAAGCAGGCTCCATGCAGGGAGCCCAATGTGGGACTCGATTCTGGGACCCCAGGATCACACCCTGGGCCAAAGGCAGGTGCTAAACTGCTGAGCCGCTGAGCCACCCAGGGATTCCCCCCTGGTCGTATCTTTTAAAGCTAAATGTATACTTATTATATGGCCTAGTAATTCCATTCCTAGCTGTTTACACAAGAAAAATGAACATGTATGTCTATTATAAAGACTTGTGTGCAAATTTCCATAGTAGTATTCATAATACTCCAAAATTTGAACAACCCAAATGTCCATCAAATGGTGAATGTCTAAACAACTGTGTCATATCCCCACTATGGAATATTACTCAGCAAAATAAATAAATAAGTAAAAGGAATGAAATATTAACAATGCAACAACATAGATGAATCTCAAAAACATGCTAGGTTAAAGAGGTAAAAGAAAAAAGTGAAAAAACAAACTGTGTGTTACATGATTCCATTTATATAAAATTCTAGAAATTTTAAAAGCATAATGACAAAGTAAATCACTGATTGCCTAGGGATGGAGGCATGGGAGAGAACTGATTGGAAAGGGATGGAAAAAATGTTTTAGGGTGGTGGAAATGTTTTATACCTAATTGGGTGGTCAAAGGCTGTACAACAATTACCAAAATTCATCAAATTGTACACTTAAAATGGGTAACTTTTTAAATGCAAATTATAACTTAATAAAGCATGAAAAATTAAACACAGTTTTGAATGAAAAGCAAACTGTAATAGAACACATACATTATAAAACTATCATGTGAAAGTTTAAAACATAAGTCAATACTATATCTTGTTTATCGATCTATATCTATATTTGTCTATCCATATATATGGAAGTATACAAACACACAAGGTAACATATACAAGTGTCTTTAGAATAGTGGTTATTTTGAAGGAAGAAAGGGAGAATAAATGTGGGAGAAGCTTTATACGTGATATATTGTTTTTAACAAGGAACTGAAATAAATACAGAAAATGTTGAAATTTAAGTGGTTGGTCCATAGGTTTGTGTTATATTTCTTTCTGTCCTTTTCATATGTTTGAAATATCATATACCCCTTGTTTGATGTTCTAATTTGGAATCCTTCTGCACTGCTGGTGGGGATGTAAAATGGTACAGCCACTGTGATAACAGTATGACAGTGTCTTAAAAAATTAAACGTGGCATTACCATATAATCCAACTATTTCATTTCTAGGTATAAATCCAAAGGATTGAAAGCCAGGAACTAGAACAGGGATTTGAAAGTCAGGGATTTGTACACTTATGCTCTTAGCAGTAGTAGTCACAATGGTGGAAAGGTGGAAACAAATATTGATAGATGGATAAACAAGACATTTACATATATACATAACACACATAAGCATGTATATAAACATATACATATATAAACATATATACATGTGTGCATATATATGAATATGTCATATATATACAATGAAATATTATGCAGCCTTTAAAGTAATGAAATTCTGATACATGTAGCAACACAGAAAAACCTTGAACACATGCTAAGTGACATGTCAGACAAAAGGACAAATATTGTATGATCTACTTATGAGTTATCTAGAATAGGCAAATTCATAGAGAACAACTGGAACAGAGGTAGTTAGAGGCTGAGGGGAAGGGGTAATGGGGAGATACTGATTAATGGGTAACGAGTTTCAGTGCAGGATGAGGAAAAAGTTCTGGAGGTGGATTGTGGCAATGGCTACACAACAATGTGAATGTATTTAATTCCACTGAATTGTACCCCCAAAATAGGTAAAGTGGTAAGTTTTGTGTTGTGTATATCTGACCTCAATAAAAAAACATTTTAAGAATTCTGGAAATAAGATTTATCTAATAGTTGACACATATATGATATTAATATTTTTTCCTCCTGAAAAGTTATTAAGTTGGTGTATATATTATAATCAGTCATATCTTATAAATAAAGGAAATGTGAGTATATTGAAAACTCATAAAAATTGAGAAAAAAGGGGTGCCTAGATGGCTCAGTTGGTTAAGCATCTGCCTTCCTCTCAGGTCAGGATCCCAGGGTCCTGGATCAAGCCTCACATGGGGCTCTCTGCTCAGTGGGAAGTCTGCTTTACCCTCTCCCTCTGCTAATCTCTCCTTCTCCCCACCTTGTTTGTGATCTTTCTCTGTCTCTCTCAAATAAATAAACAAAATCTTTAAAAACATTTGAGGAAAAAAGCATCTTGCTATAAATTGGCAAAGTCTACAAAGAAATACAATTTGAGAACAGATGGAAGGAATAGTGTTCAACATTTAAAATATATCAAGGCACAAAAAAAAAATGCTGCAAACTGGAGTCTTGGCAAAATTGTGAATTCACAAAGTAACCTTCACAGGAACCAATTTTACAATATGAATTAGGACCATAAAGTATCCATATCTACTGATCCACTTTTTCTGGGTTTTGGAGTTCATTACAGAAATGGAAGAAAAAAAGTATAAACCCCAACATATAGCTCTAATAATAGCTCTAATAGCTAAAAAGTAGAAATAACCTGAATTGCCAACAACAAAAGGAAAGAATGATACATCCTATGAATAGATTTTGTTCTCTGATATATCAATGCCTAGAACATAGCAGGTACTTAATAAATACTTGTTGAATAAGTGCCTGGAATTGCAGTAAAACATGAGGATAAAAAGAGGATAAAATGATGAACAAAATGGTCTCTGGTCACTGGAGCTCAAATCAACAGAAATTTCAGAAATAATCATGACACTCAATATATGTTGTAACATGTTTGTGTGTTTGTCAATCTTTAGAAGAGGTCCTTAGGTTTTTTTTTTTTTTTTAATTATTATTAAGTAAACTCTACCCCCAAGAGTAGAGAGCTTGAACTCATAACTCTGAGATCAAAAGTCACATGCTCTGCTGACTGAGCCAGCTGGGGTGCCCTGAGGTCCTTAGACTTTAAATCAAATTGATTTTCAAGTTATAAGCAATTAAACAAGATTGATAATATAATTTCCAGGAATAGAATATATGAAAAGTGAGAGATTAAAACAGAGCATGTGATAAAAAGCAGGAATCCATATTATATTGTCCACTAGAGAAAAGTCAGTAAAAAAGATGAAAAAATTTGTATTTCAATTTGAGTCAGAAATTGTGGTCACAAAAATACTGGATGCTATGAAACAAAGATTAAAGTATATTCACCTTGTTTAAGGAAGGAATTAAGTTCTAATAAAGTTTAGAAAGATTTCCACTGAAATGTCTTGGCACTTACAGAAATAAGATTTGGAAAATTGAAAAAAAAAAAAACAAAACCCTTAATGATATGGCAGTATAACTGCCAACACTTATTGGTAACTGAATCTTTTTTTAAGTCTGCTTAGGTTGGTGCTCCTAATTTTATTTTAGTTTATTTTTTTTTTAAGATTTTATTTATTTATTCATGAGAGACAGAGAGAGAGGCAGAGACATAGGCAGAGGGAGAAGCAGACTCCCCACAGGGGACTTGACCCTGGGGATCATGCCTTGACCTGAAGGCAGACACTCAATCACTAAGCCACCCAGGTATCCTGGTGCTCCTAATTTTATAATGCTGAAGTAAATATGTAGGTGTGTTTTCTATCACTGCATGACCACTAATCTGGTGGTTTTATTAGGGAATGATAAACTAGGTTAACTGTTTGGGAATTTTATTAAAAATGATTATAAGATAATGTTATTGTAAGAATTAAAAATCTAATGAATATAAGGCAATAGTATGGAGGCTGGAATATAGTTAGTATTCAATAAATGTTAGTAATTTATTTATTTATTTATTCATTCATTCATTTATTAATTTATTTTTAGATTTTAATTTATTTATTTATTCATGATAGACATAGAGAGAGAAAGGCAGAGACACAGGCAGAGGGAGAAGCAGGCCCCATGCCGGGAGCCCGATGCGGGACTCGATCCTGGGACTCCTGGATCGTGCCCGAGGCCAAAGGCAGGCGCTAAACCACTGAACCACCCAGGGATCCCCCCAAATGTTAGTATTTTAAACAGTAAACATTATGGCAGAGTTTATTGCTCCTACAGTTAGGATCAATTTGGAATCTGGAACTTGGTATAAGAAAATATGGTAATTTCTTAATCAAATGATTTGTAAAAATATATGTGCTATAAATATATGCTATATATATGCTCTATACACATACTCATGCACACACATACATAAAAACATGATGTAGATATAAAAACAAAAAAATTGTCTCTAGGCAATAACTCAAGGAGAAATATTTTGGCAAAAACATGGTATTGCTATTCTTTCATGATAGTTATTGGTAACATTTATAATTCATGTATAGCCTGTTTACTTCCATAAAGAATTTGATGTGGCTTATCATTGAAAAGCATATCTATATTAAATAAGACTAAAAACCTCACTATAAATCGGGAAAGGAGGAAACCTAAAAACAGGTTGTAGGTGCCACATGAGTCACTGAATAGTAGGGCTGAACACTAATTTAGGATCTTCTTTTTTTTTTTTCTTTTTAGTTTATTTATTCATGACAGACACACACAGAGAGAGAGAGAGGCAGAGACACAGGCAGAGGGAGAAGCAGGCTCCATGCACTGGGAGTCCGACGTGGGATTCGATCCTAGGTCGTGGGATTCGATCCTAGGTCTCCAGGATTGCGCCCTGGGCCAAAGGCAGGCGCTAAACCGCTGCGCCACCCAGGGATCCCCAACCAGGCATTCCTAATTTAGAATCTTCTTAAGGAGCTGTAAAATATGGCTGTTGGAGAAGAAAACCTTTTTCCTCTTAGGTTCTCTTGGGTTTTATTTTTGGGAGCCTGTGGATTAAAATGACAAAGACTAGCAAGAGAAAAGGCAAATTTGGTCACACACAAGCTCACAAAGAAAGTGGCTCAAAGAAATGGCTACAATATAGAGTTTATATATCATCTTCATAGGAGAAAAGGAGGAGGAGAAACGACACTTAGAGAAAAACAAATGACTTTTAGGGAAAACAAAGTGCGCCTTTAGAGAGTAGATGGGAGTATGATAGTCTTCTGACAATGTTTATGTAATTTCTCATTTGATTCCTGCAGTGAGAGGAGTAATCTTTTTGGTATTGGGTAGTCTTCCTTGAAGGGGGTTTGATGGAAGTTGAAGTCTTTTGACTCTGTTTTTAGGTAGATGGAAGGAAAGTATTTCAGACAAAGCCTCTTTTAAAAGCATCTGTTGATTCTGAAACATCTAGCTCAAAATAATTTTTATGTGACAGGTATATTCTGGATCCCTTCATGTATATTAAGAAAATAGGATGGCAAGACACTAAGTAGTCCTGGTAATGAAAATTCTAAATAATATCTCTTTACATTGATAAACTTTCATAATCTTTACTGTAATAAGATTATCCTCAGATGTGTTAGAAGCTAAAACTTCTGGAAAATGAGAACTTTCATTGGAACTAAAATGGGTTTTTATTTAAAGTGTGCTTTACCTCCTAACTTTAACAGTTTTTCCTCACTCTGGAATAAAGAGATGGAGGCAAAAACCAAACCAAACCAAACCAAACAGGTGGCATGGGAACCCCTAATGCTATTAAGGGGCTGGTTGTTTGCTATATACAAAAAGCAATTTCTGAGGATAATATAAAAATTTAGTTAGCATCAACTTTATAGAGATTTTAAAATTACCTCTAATTTCTTGGCACAAGGTCCATTAACAAGAGCAACCACACCATCATCAGATACCTAAGCAAAGAGAACATGCAACATGGCACATAAATGGGAAAGCTGAAAGTAAAATTTTCGAAATATTACTAATTATTTATATGTGGTTTTATTGCCTCCCCATTCAGCAAACATGTGTTTTAGCCACACTTACCTTTTTTGCCTTTACTTAAAGTAATTGAGGGGACTGTGCCAAATTATATTGCAATTGTATAACCACTGAAGCATGAGGTGGTCAACAATTTCAACAAAAACCAAAAAATTAATTATGTTCTTCTGATGAGTCACTGAAATTCACTGGGCAAACATATGCAGTCTTTATATCTCAAGTCTGTATTTCACTTACCTGAGTAGCTGAAAAATCAACACACTGCAAAAATGGGCAGTTTTCTCCCAATGCGTGTAAGGACACATCAGTAATTCCTAAACAGCCACCTAAATCAATGATCTTTAACAGCCGACAGTTGAGTGCAAGAGCAAGGACTCCTTCGTCAGTAAGATTGCAGCATCTTTTCAAAGAAGCTTCATGGAGGTATGAACAAGAGGAAGCCACAGCTTTTATTCCTGGGGGAAAGCACGTACATATGTATATATAGGAGAAATGCAACTGGTTTTCCTTTTAGCAATCACCTGTATTGACATGCCCAACTATATGTTAGCCTTTTGCTAAGGAGTCCATTTCTGAGGTTATACTTACTTTCTAGTGATGCTGTGATTATTAAAACTTTTTTGGAATATTTCAGGAATTCTCTACATAGTCTGTAATATATCATTCAGAATATCTGCAAAGAATGGCCAGACTTTGTTGTTGACCAGTAAATCTGCCTTTAGGAGATAGCCAAAAGTCATTCAGAATCAAATTAGCTAATTAAATAATAGATGAATCTTCTTTTTGTTTTAGGGGCACCTGGATGGCTCAGTCAGTTAAGCATCTGCCTTCAGCTCAGGTCATGATCCCAGGATCCTGGGATCGAGCCCCATGTCAGGCTCCCTGCTCAGCTTGGAGTCTGCTTCTCCTTCTCCCTCTGCCCTCTCTCTTACTTGTGCTCTCTCTGTCTCTCAAACACATAAAAAAAATTTTTTACACCTTAAAAAAAGTTTTAAAGTAATAAGGTTAGTGAAAGGGAAAGGAGAGAAAATGAGTGGGAAATATCAGAGAGGGAGACAGAACATAAGAGACTCCTAACTCTGGGAAACGAACAAGGGGTGGTGGAAAGGGAGGTGGGTGGGGGGTGGGGGTGACTGGGTGACGGGCACTGAGGGGGGCACTTGATGGGATGAGCACTGGGTGTTAAAGTATATGTTGGCAAATTAAACTCCAATAAAAAAAATAAACTGAAAAAATAAATAAAGTAATAAGGCTAGTTTTCTTGTGCACTCTGAAGGGAAATTGCCCAATGTCTTAGGTAACAGTTTTCATGCTTATCCTTAAGAATCATATTTATGTCTCTCCATTCTCTCTTCCCTTTTGACTTTTAAATCCAATTAAATTGATGTAAATGCACATTGGAGACTGGTACATAATGTATCACAAAAATAAAAGAGTACTTTGGGGATCCTGGGCATGCATACACATTATAACAATGTTAAAAGATGCCTTTATGAGCAAAATACACAAAAAACAAGATGATGAATTCATGTGTAGGTAATTTTTACTGTTTTCCATATCTTAAGACAGGACTTTTAATTAATCAATTAATTTTTATGCCCCTGAAAGAACTTTTGTTTTATTCATCAATGTCCAGCATAAAAGTTCTTTTTAGTGAGCTATCATTTGTGTAAATATTTAAAAACTTATGTTTTTTTGTAATATTATGAGTAGCCTACTTGCTAACCAAGATGATTGCAAAATATAGCAAACTACTCACAAAACTTTCTAGAAAGAAAAGAGTTAAAATCCTTTTTGGTCAGAAAAAGAGGGATCCCTGGGTGGCGCAGCGGTTTGGCGCCTGCCTTTGGCCCAGGGCGCGATCCTGGAGACCCGGGATCGAATCCCACGTCAGGCTCCCGGTGCATGGAGCCTGCTTCTCCCTCTGCCTGTGTCTCTGCCTCTCTCTCTCTCTCTCTCTGTGACTATCCTAAATAAATAAATAAAAAAAAAAAAAAAAAAAAAAAAAAAAAAAAAAAAGAAAAGAATAAAAATCCTCTAATTTATGTAATAGTTTCACTAAAAAAATGTGGTTTGACTGGTTATAAAAAAACTATGTGTTATAAAAGGTACAGCATAAAAGGTACAGCATAGGGAATACAGTCAATGGTATTATAATAGTGTTGTATGGTGACAGATGGTAGTGACACTTGGGGTGAACACAGTATAATGAAATACAGTTTGTCTAATCATGAAGTTGTACATCTGAAACTAATGTAACATTGTACGTCAACTCTAATAAAATTTTTTTTCAATAAAAAATAAGCTATCATTGTACAGACTGATAGAAGAGTGCTAGTAAATTTAATCTGATGATTTAACTTTCTCTTGTAATTTTGCATTGAGAAAGCCCTAACAAAGTATGAACTGGTCAATGGCAAATCAATTTCAAAGTGTTCTGAGCTCTCTTACACAGATGTCCATCCACGTTTACTTTAAATTTGTTTCTCTCTCTCTCTTTTTTTTTAAAGATTTACTTATTTATTTGAGAGAGAGAGCATGCACGAGAGAGCACAGGGACTGGGGAGGAGGGTCAGAGGGAGATTGGAACTCTAAGAAGATGCCTCACTGAGCATGGAGCTGGATGTGGGGCTCAATCTCATGACCCTGAGATCATGATCCTGAGCCAAAACTAAGAGTTGGATGCTTAACTGACTGCACCACCCAGGTGCCCCTATATCAGATACATTTAAATTACTAGTAGTGACTTATCCAGGGTATTTCTTAACTTTTAGCAATGGTTATAAACAGGAATTCTAATTTGGAGTCTTTATCTTAGTTTGAATATTTTTATTGATACAGTTTTTATTTCTTTAACATCTTCATACTCACTTTTGACATATTTACTACTCCTTTGTTCCAAAATTATACTAGATGGTGAATAGTAATCTACTGATTTATTCAGTGTGAATAAACATACCTTTTGAAGTTATGGAAATTCTGTTTTCTTTTGAGGAACTTATATTTAATTTCTTTAATTTTCTGCAGTTGCACAGGTGTAGGAGAGCAGTATCTGAAATGTCACAGCTTCTTAGATCTAGTGTTTGGACTTCAGGATGTAAAATCTGTAAAAAAAAATACGTGATTTTGAAAAATTAATTTTTCTTATAAATATACATGTATATTACATATTCAGTGTCTTGGTGGTCATGACAGATGGTAGATGGAAAATATAACAAAGAATACAGGGATCCCTGGGTGGCGCAGCGGTTTGGCGCCTGCCTTTGGCCCAGGGCGCGATCCTGGAGTCCCGGGATCGAATCCCACGTCAGGCTCCCGGTGCATGGAGCCTGCTTCTCCCTCTGCCTGTGTCTCTGCCCCTCTCTCTCTCTCTGTGACTATCATAAATAAATAAAATCTTAAAAAAAAAAAAAAAAAAAAAGAAAAAGAAAGAATACAAAAACCTATCTGAGTGGAGACACATACATTAAGCAGGAAAAACAAGCCTACTTTCAACTGGAGGTGCAGTTTCTAGCGCCCCCAAAGTCTTTACTGGAACACATGGCATTGTTGAGATGCCTGGTACAGAGTAAGGATCCACTAGACCTGTGAAGCAGAATCAAGGTGGTGGCATGTGCTTATCTTTTTCTAGTAGCTCCTGACTCTCATTAGAGATTTTCCCTATGTGCCTCTACTCAGCAGGTATGAGTCTTTAATTGCTACGTATTGATGGTTATAGTATGTTGGTATTGTTTATCTAGAACATTTACCTCCTTCATTCTTATTGTGAGTACAAACAAATTCAGTATTACTGAATGCTTACTTGAGGGCAACAAATAGCAAATTTATTTCAAAGTGTTCTGAGCTCTTTTCCTTGTCTTGCTCTTTCCCTCCCTCCCTCCCTCCCTCCCTCCCTCCCTCCCTCCCTCCCTCCCTCCCTCCCTTCCTTCCTCCCTCCCTCCCTCCCTCCCTCCTTCCCTCCCTCCCTCCCTCCCTCCTTCCCTCCCTTCCCTCCTTTCTGAGAATGAGGGGATAGGGAGGGGCGGAGGAAGAGGGAGAGAATCTTAATCAGGTTGCACATCCAGCCTGGAGCCAGATGTGTGGGGCTCCATCTCACAGTCCTGATCATGACTTGAGCTGAAATCAAGAGTTGGATGGTTTACTGGCTGCCACCAAGGTGCCTCTCTTTCTTTTTTTTTTTTTTTTAATATTTTATTTATTTATTCATGAGAGAGAGAGAGAGGGAGAGACACAGGTAGAGGGAGAAGCAGGCTCCATGCAGGGAG
This sequence comes from Canis lupus dingo, assembly GCF_003254725.2. Classification (NCBI taxonomy): domain Eukaryota; kingdom Metazoa; phylum Chordata; class Mammalia; order Carnivora; family Canidae; genus Canis; species Canis lupus. The sequence goes on along the minus strand of NC_064269.1, from coordinate 17,133,534 downwards.
CCCGATATGGGACTCGATCTGGGACTTATTTTAAAAATATTTATTTATTCATGAGAGACACTGAGAGAAAGGCAGAGACACAGGCAGAGGGAGAAGCAGGCTCCACGCAGGGAGCCTGATGCGGAACTCGATCCTGGGATTCCAGGATCATGCGTTGGGCCGAAGGCAGGCGCCAAACTGCTGAGCCACCCAGGGATCTCAATACTTCATTTAAAAGAAATGATTTTTAAAAGTTTATTTAAATTCAATTAGCATAATGTATTATTGGTTTCAGAGGTAGAGGTCAGTGATTCATCAGTCTTATAAATAACACCCAGTGCTCACTACATTAAGTGCCCTCCTTAAAGCCCATTACCCAGCTACCCCATCTCCCCACCCACCTCCCTTTCAGTGAACCTCAGTTTGCTTCCTATAATTAAGAGTTTCTTATGGTTTGTTTCCCTCTCTGATTTCACCTTATTTTATATTTTCCTCTCTTCTTCTATGATCCTCTGTTTTGACAAACACTTCAATTGAACATTCAGGCTGATTTAGAAGCCAATATAGTGTAGTGTTAAGAACATGTCTTCTGGAGGCAGACTGCCTGATATTGAACCCTATAAGTATGATCAAGCTCTTTGTGTGTGTGTGTGTGTGTGTGTGTCTGTGCGCCTCAATATCCTCATTCTTAAAATGGGCATAATATTTTGTGAGAAATAAAGGTGGCTTGCTTACAATATATGCTATATATAACTGTCAACTATTATTATAAATGATATTTTGGTAGGCATACTTGTGTGCTTTCCCAATTATTTTCTGGGGATTAATCTCAGAAGTAAATGGTAATTATATAAAGTGATGGAGATGTTAAATAACCCTATTGTAATCATTTTGCAATGTATAAATGTATCAAGGGGTGCCTGGGTGGCTTAGTTAAGCATCTGCCTTCAGTTTAGGTCATGATCTTAAGGTCCTGGGATTGAGGCCCCATCAGGCCCCCTGCTCAGTGAGGATTCTGCTTCTTCTCCCTCGACTCTCCTCCCCGCTTGTGCTTTCTTTCTTTCTCTGTCTCAAATAAAACAACAACAACAAACACTTAAAAAATAAGCATGTCAAATCATCACATTATATTGCATGCTTTAAACTTATACAATGTTACATGTCAATTATATTTCAATAAAACTGGAAAAATACTGGAACTAAAATTGTTGAGTCACAATAGTAAGCACATTTTTAGGACTTCTGTTAATGGCAAGCTGTCCTTTTAGCTAAAAGTTTTTTTTTTTTATTTTTTTAAAAATTGTTTTCTAAAAGGTTTTTTAAATCAATTTACACTCTCACCAACAGGAGATAAAAGTGACCATTGCCCACACTATTATCAACACTGGATATTATTATTTTTTAAGTCTGCCAAACTGAAAGGCAAACTGTGACTGTTATGACTAATACGGTTTTTTTCCTTTGAGTACTTCCTGATTCTTTTTAGTATTTTTTTTAAAGATTTGTTTATTTATGATAGACATAGAGAGAGAGAGAGGGAGGCAGAGACACAGGAGGAGGGAGAAGCAGGCTCCATGGTGGGAGCCCGATGTGGGACTCGATTCCGGGACTCCAGGATCGCGCCCTGGGCCAAAGGCAGGCGCTAAACTGCTGAGCCACCCAGGGATCCCCTAGTATTTTTCCTTTGAGTACTTCCTGATTCTTTTTAGTATTTGTTTTGATTTTTCTTATCAATTTGTAGGGATTCTTTAAATTGTCAAGATAACAAACTTATGGAGTTGCATGTGTGTGGCAAATATTTTTCCTAGTTTGTTACTTGACTCTGCTTCTTGTTTTTTCTTCTTGCTATAAGTTCATATTGTTACGTAATCAAGTCCATCAACTTTTTTCTTCTTGGTTTCTAACTTTGGTGTCATGTTTAGAAAGGCCTCCTCCATCCAACTATAAAAAGAGTTAGGAAATATTTCAAAGAGAGCCATCCAATGATGCATGCAACTTTGCAACAGATGTTAAATCCGGCTTTTTGAATAATTTCATAAGCAGGACTCATACGGATAGAGATTTGAGGGAGAACAACAAAGAAATCATACTTCTGGGCTTTAAAAAATATTTTATTTATTTATTTGAGATAGAGTGTGAGAGAGAGCATAGCTTGCTGGGGGTGGAGCAGAGGAAGGGGGAGAAGCAGACTCCCTGCTGAGCAGAGAACCTGACAAGGGGCTTGGTCCCAGGACTCTGGGATCATGACTGAGCTGAAGGCAACAGCCAACTGAGCTACCCAGGCACCCTGAGTCTTTTTTTTCCTATCTCATTCACTCCTTAGCTCTTTTCTATTTAGATTAAAATTAGGTTTAAATGAATATTAAGGATTGCCATAAAACAAAAATTTAAGCCACTGGAATATAGACTAAAGGATGAGAACAAAATGGAGATGATGGGAAAATGAAGAAAACCACCAGTTTTGGGTAGTGTCATAATATTTCTTCTTTGGGCCACACACAAACTATATACATCCACAGAACCATCAACAGTAAGAACCTAGGGATATTATTCTATCTTTACAGAGCTAAGCAGACTACAACACTAAAATGTCTATGTTCCAATGCAAGCTGTCATGAAGAAAACAAAGCATTCGAGGTACATCGGGTTAATGTTAAAAGAAACAGTAATGGCACGTCTAAGTGCATTTACAATACGAGGTTACAGGGACAGTCATGTACTGGAGTGCTATCATCAGTTTGTTCTCTTTTGATCATAGGCTTTGGTCATTAGAACCAGAGTTTCTGTAGTAGACTAGTCTAGTGCAGAGTCTCAGCAGACAGTGATGATGGCTGCAAACCCATTTTACAGTTAAGAGAACTGAGACTCAATGTCAGAAAGAGTGGCAGAACCAGGATTTTAATTCAGGCTGGAGGGCCTTACTATACTTATTGCCTTATAGAATAGCCAATTTTAGCTATTTTAACTTTAGGGAAGTTTAGAAGAGTGGCTTTTAACTGCTGATTGTTTTTTTTTTTTTTTTAAAGAAAAATTTTTTAAAGGATTGTATTTATCCATGAGAGACACAGAAAGAGAGAGAGAGGCAGAGACATAGACAGAGGGAGAAGCAGGCTTCACCAGGGAGCCCGATGTGGGACCCGATCCCTGGACTCCAGGATCACGTCCTGGGCCAAAGGCAGATGCTAAACCACTGAGCCACCCAGGTGTCCCTAACTGCTGATTGATAAAATCAATTTAGTAGACTCTGATCAACACTTCTGTAAATTGAAATAAGATAGAATAAAGTAGAAAGTATCCAAGTGTGCTATACATAGTATGGTTACATGTAAATGTGGTTTGTGGACCAGAGACATAATATAGCATGTATTCCTTACTGTAGGTTTTTTTTTCTTTTTGCCATTTGTGTATTCATTTTGCATTTTTATTTTTACTTTTTCCAGATTTATTGAGGTAAAGTTGATCAAAAAGCTGAAAACTTTTTGAAAATGTAGAGATCCAGGGTGCTGGTAGGATGAAGACAAGGGGAGCAGCTAAAAGAATGGTGAGAGAAGATATTTTTAGTAACTATTACACATGAACATTTTGGTTATCTGGGGAAAAAAAGAACCCCATGTTTCATTATATTTTAAAATTATTACTAATCCCACCATATGTCATTGCTCCAAAAGTCTGAAACCATATCTTTTTTTTTTTTTCAAAATTTTATTTATTTATTCATGGGAGACACAGAGAGAGAGGCAAACACGGGCAGAGGGAGAAGCAGGCTCCATGCAGGGAGCCTGACCTGGGACTCAATCCTGGGTCTCCAGGATCACACCCTGGGCCAAAGGTGGCACCAAACTGCTGAGCCACCTGGGCGGCCCTGAAACCATATCTAAACAGTAAAATATAATATGCTTGCTTTGCAATTGTACACTCTTACCTCACTTATATTTGAATCTGTTATCTGCCCCTGGGTACTCATTATTTTAATCAGTCTATCTTTTATGTTGGGAGGCAAAGGCTTAATGTCTGTGATATATCTGGAAATATTCTTCATGAAGCACCACAGGCATCTGAAATACAAATACAATATAATAAATTACATGGTACTGGTACCGATTTCTAATAACTTATGCTGTTTGCTTGCACTTAGTCTTTTCATAAACAGGGTGTACATGGTTTATTAATATTTGCAACTAAAGCTTGCTAAGATTCAAAAGCCTTGCACATGCCTGGTTAGGCTCTGAGGCTTTTCCCTTTGCATTTTTTTCTCAGCAAACCTCATTTACTAAAATGCATTCTAAGTTACAAAAAAAAAAAAAACCTTTTCCTAAGGCAGCCTCTGTAATTCCTAAGATATAGTTACTATCAAGATTTCAGTTACATATTCCTAAATAAATATTGAGCTAGGGCCTACGAACTGACAAGTTTTATCTATTAATGCAGCAAAATTTTCTCTATTTTTCTTAAAAGTTATGTATATAATGAAATCATGAGAGAACTACAACCACAAAGATTGCACAAATTGTACAAGTCATAGAGATAACAAACTTGGTGCCAGGAATGTATATGCATAAAGCAGAGTTATCAGGCAATAACCAAGGCCCATATGACCAACATATCTCATATGTAGTCTGAAATTCCAACTCTCTGAGAAACTCATACTATAAACAAACAAACAAAAAACAAACATAAATCTTACTTAAACCTCTGATGACAAATACTTCCACATATATATAATTTTACGTTCATGAATTTCTCTGCCCTATCCCTTCCCCTTCTGTTAGATTAGTTCCTCCCACTAATAGCTAGTGTATATTCTTTTTTTATATATATGTACGTGTGCACACACCTGCATTTTGGGGGTGGATCACTATTTCCTAAAATAGCCTCACCTGTAGACTCAGTTTTCTGTACCCTTTTTCATTCAATAATATCTTACAAAATTCTTCAAATCAAGTATAGTTCTAATGCTTCTTTACTGGCTTTATATATTTTACAGCATGGAGGATTTATTTAGTCATTCTCCTACTTACAAACATTCCACTGTTTCTAGGACATGTTAATATACATTGTCAGATTGTTTTCTAGAAAGTCTGTAATACTTCATATTTTTATCAGCAGTACTAGAGTACTGTATTCCTCTACATCTTTCAAGCAACAGGTTCATTTTATTTTTCCATTTATCTCAGTTTTCTCCGTTTCCCAATCCCATCTCCCACCACTCGAGGAATCCATTCTAATGTCTAATGTGTATCCTTTCATTGTATGTGTCCTTTTAACATGCTTGTTGTATTTCTGATTTACATATCTGGTATTTGTCATAGATTTGTTTAGTTTTTTTTTTTAATTTTTATTTATTTATGATAGTCACACAGATTGAGAGAGAGAGAGGCAGAGACACAGGCAGAGGGAGAAGCAGGCTCCATGCTCTGGGAGCCCGACGTGGGATTCGATCCCGGGTCTCCAGGATCGCGCCCTGGGCCAAAGGCAGGCGCCAAACCGCTGTGCCACCCAGGGATCCCAGATTTGTTTAGTTTTTCACTTACCAATGTTTTTAGGATCTACCTATCCTTGGGGGGTGGGGGTGAATGGGTGACGGGCACTGAGGGGGGCACTTGACGGGATGAGCACTGGGTGTTATTCTGTAAGTTGGCAAATTGAACACCAATAAAAAATAAATTTATTAGAAAAAAAAAAAGATGTACCTATCCTTAAATGTTGGACAGTCTCATGTGTGAAAAGTGGTATCTCATTATTACTTTAATTTTTATTTCTCTCATTACTAGTAAATTTGATATCTTTCCATGAACTTGCTGGCCATCTGGATATGCTTTTCTCTAAATTGTCTATTAATTTCCTTTGCCTATTTTGCTATTTTTTGACTTAAATTCCTAAGAGTTGTTTTTTATTTGCCAAATAAATGACTAAATTTGTATTTATGAGTATTCAGAGAATGTATATTCTTGAAGAGATGTAATGTTGTATTTTACATGTATGCCTAAATATATCTCTACATGTATATGTATATGTACACAGATATATTATGTGAATATGATAGTATTATTTAATTCTTCTGTTATTTTTTCTACAGTATTTATAGAACTCTTTTTTTAAAAAAGATCTTATTTATTTTAGGGAGACAGAACAAGTGTGAGTGGAGGGGAAGAGCAGACTGCACTGAATATGGATCTGGACACAGGGCTTGATCTCACAACCCTGAGATCATGCTGACCTGAAATCAAGAACTGGATGCTTAACCAACTGTGCCACCCAGGCGCCCCTAAATTTGTAGAATTTCTAATTTACAATACTTGTACTTTTAAAAAAGATTTTATTTATTTGAGATGGACCATGCATGGATGGGGGGCATGCAGAGGGAAAAGGAGAAACAGGTTCTCTACTGGGAAGTGAGCCTGATGTGGGCTCAATCCCAGTACCCCAGAATCATGACCCGAGCCAAAGGCAGATGCTTAACTGACTGAGCCACCCACATGCCCTGACAATACTTATATTTTGAAATCAAATTTTACTTTCCTTTCTACTGGTTTTTGTTTTTTGTACATTACTGTTTTATAATGAAAAATTTAAAAATACATAAAAATAAACTAGGATGACATAAAATCTATGCAGCATAAATCTAGAATTTTAAATTTTTAATAATTCTAAATAATTTTTAATAAATTCAAAATTTATTCTTTATCATAGTGTGTCAGATCTTTCTTAAGAAATAAAATATTTCAGGGATCCCTGGGTGGCGCAGCGGTTTGGCGCCTGCCTTTGGCCCAGGGCGTGTTCCCGGAGACCCGGAATCGAGTCCCACGTCGGGCTCCTGGTGCATGGAGCCTGCTTCTCCCTCTCTCTGCCTGTGTCTCTGCCTCTCTCTCTCTCTGTAACTATCATAAATAAATAAAAATAAAAAAAAATTAAAAAAAAAGAAATAAAATATTTCAGGTATAAATAAAGCCTCCTGTGTACATCCACATAGGTTTATTCTTTATCTCCCTTTGCAGAGGTAACCACTACCATGAAATTTTTAAAAAGTTTGTATCCATGATTTTATTATCATTTTAACTATAGTATATATGCATAAATAATATTGTTTTCTATACTTGTTTTTTTATTTTTTAAGTTTTTATTTATTTATTCATAAGAGACAGAAAGAGAGGCAGAGACACAGGCAGAGGGAGAAGCTGGCTCCATGCATGGAGCCCAACGTGGGACTTGATCCCAGGTCTCCAGGATCATGCCCTGGGCTGAAGGTGGTGCTAAACTGCTGAGCCACCAGGCTGCCACTGTTTTCTATACTTGTAAAATGTAGAGAAGTGTATTAAGTTTCCTACCATGGCTGAACTTGTCAATTGTCCTTGTATGTGACAATCTTCCTGTTTTATAAGACTTGGGTGTTAATGGCAAATTCATGATCATTACATCTTCTTGTGGAATATTCCCTTTATCATTAAGTAATATCTCTCTATCCATATTATTTTTCACATCAGATTGTATTCAGTCTGCTTTTAATATTGTTCTACCATCTTTCTTTGCTGACATGATTACAAGAACCATCTTGTAATTGTTGCAGGTAGCTGTAGTTTGTCCATTTGAATTTTGTTTATGTCCATTTTCAATGCTGCATAATACTCCATTGTTTGAACTGCTGATGTACAATTGGGTGGTTTATAATTTACTATTATGAATAATATTCATATGAATACTCTTGGACAGGTCTTTTGGTGCATGTGTTCCTGTGTTTTGATCGAGTACATGCCTAGGAGTGGAATTGCTGGCTCATAAGGTATGCAAATGTTTAGCTTAATGCCAAACGTTTTCTGAAATGACTGTACTGATCCTACTTTCATTCAATAGGAGTTTCTGGAATCCATATCCTTGCCAACACTCAGCATTATCAGTCTTTTTAATTTTAGCCAATTTATGAATATAATGGTGGCAATACAGTATGACTTTGAATTGTAGCATTCAAATCAGGGATTTGAATTTATTTATTCATTAATTTGAGCATGTTTTCATTTTTTTATCGTAATTTGGATAGTCTCTTGAGGAGTATCTGTTCAAGTATCCTGCCCAGTTTTTTGGGGGGTCTATGTTTTACTTAGTGGTATGTAGAGTTCCTTTTATATTTTGGATGTGAGCTTTCTGTTGGTTATATATGTTGCAAATATATTTCCCATTCTGTGGATTGTCTTTTCATTTTCTTAATTATGTCTTATGTTGAAGAGAAGTATAATCTAATGCAGCCTAATATATTTTCTTTATGATAAATTTCTTTTGTGTTCTGTTTATGAACTCTTTCAATGTCCTAAGTTCATGAAGATATTCTGCTATGCTTTCTTCTAAAAAAATTCATTACATGAATTGTTTTACCTTTCACTTAAAAAACAAATTTTTTAATTAAGTGATCTCTATGCCCAACGTGGGGCTCAAACTCACAAACCTGAGATCAAGAGTTGCATACTCTACTGATTGAGCCAGCCAGGCACCCCTAGTTTTCGACTTAAAAACTACCTGGAGGGGACGGCTGGGTGGCTCAGTGTTTGAGCGTCTACCTTTCACCCACGGCATGATCTTGGAGTCCCGGGATCGACTCCCACATTAGGCTCCCTGCATGGAGCCTGCTTCTCCCTCTGCCTTGTGTTTCTGCCCCTCTCTCTCTGTGTTCTCATGAATAAATAAATAAAATCTTAAAAAAAAAAAAGAAATAAAAAAATAAAAACTACCTGGAATTGATTGTTGCAAGTGTAAAAAACTATGCAGTGTCTGAGTTTTACCCCACTTACAAACTTACAAGTGAGCCTATTACCAATTTCTGAAAGCTGGCAGAAAACAAGAAATTCTTGGGTCAAAGAAAAAGGGCTTTATTACTCATGACAAGAGCAGTAGCCAGAGCTTCACATTTATGTTAGTTTCCCATGCCCTCCTTTTTTTTAAAAAATAGAATTTATTTCTTCCCCCTATGCAGTCTTAAGTCCTACAGTATAATGTAGATAGAGCTCAGACGAATGCTTGCTCACACAGCAGGTTATATTGTAGAAGACGACACTAAGCTTGGGTGATTCACAACTTTTATAGTAAACTGAAGCAAGTCTGCTTTTTTGGGGGGAAGGAGACAATATTTGCTGCACAAACAACCTTCAGCAATGCCCCAGCTAAAGAGTAGTCAAGATCCTACATTCTTGGGACGCCTGGGTGGCTTAGCAGTTGAGTGTTTGCTTTTGGCTCAGGGCGTGATCCCGGAGTCCCAGGATTAAGTCCCACATCAGGCTCCCTGCATGGAGCCTGCTTCTCCCTCTGCCTGTGTCTCTGCCTCTATCTCTCTGTTTCTCATGAATAAATAAATAAAATCTTAAAAAAAAAAAAAATCCTACATTCTTGGCATACCCATAAGGTTCATGGCAGATTGCTTCTCCCAATATCTACCCAAGATGTTCTTGGCTGAACTCAAATATTTGTATGAGTATACCACTGTCAGCTACTCTAATTAATTTGACCAACAAAGGCAGAAGCCAAATCTGTTCAATTTGTCTCTTAAAGCATTTAATTAAGGCTACTATCAATAGTATTCCAAGTAGCAAGATAAAGCCCATCTTTAGTAATGACCTTGACAGCACCCCCAGGGTCCCAGACTCAGGTAACTGTGAATAAGTATGCAAGAGGGGGGAGGAACAATAAGTCTATTTTAGACAGACAAGATGTTGTCCAATCTATCATCCACTATGAAACATGCAAAGGAATTTAAATTGTTGTTTCAATGACTATATTTTTCTTTTGTAGGGATTCTATTGTTTTTTTTAGGGATTCTAATTAAAAGGAAAAAAATTGGGGTGCTTGGGTGGCTCAGTCAGTTAAGTGTCTACCTTTGGCTTGGGTGTGATCCCATGGTCCTGGGAGTCAAGCCCTACATCAGGCTCCCTGCTCTGTAAGGAGTCAGCTTCTCCTTCTGCCTTTCCTCCCTGATTGTGCTCTCTTGCTCTCTCAAATAAATAACATCTTTAAAAAAAAATCTATTATTTGTATTCTCTTAAGGATAACTGTTCCTTTGTTTTTTTTAAATTTTTTTTTATATTTATTTATGATAGTCACAGGGAGAGAGAGAGAGAGGCTGAAACACAGGCAGAGGGAGAAGCAGGCTCCATGCACCGGGAGCCCGATGTGGGATTCGATCCCGGGTCTCCAGGATTGCGCCCTGGGCCAAAGGCAGGCGCCAAACCGCTGCGCCACCCAGGGATCCCCTGTTCCTTTGTTTTTAAATACTTTCAATACATTTGTTTTAAAATACCTTTCAAATTATTCTATTATTTGTAGTTCTTCAAGTGTCAGTTCTATATTTTCTGCTGAGTCTCTTTCGTGCTATTTTTTTGTAGATTTTTTTTTTTAATTCTTTAATCTCAGGAAGACTCCCTGCTGAGTCTAGAGCCTGATGTGAGGCTGGACACAGGGATCTAGGCAGGGCTCAGCCTCACAACCCTGAGATCATGACTTGAGCCAAAATCAAGAGTTGGTCCCTTAACCAACTGAGCTACTCTACTCAGGTGCCCACCCACCCTCCTTTTTTTAAAAAAAAGTTTTTATTGTTAAAGTCTTTTACTCAAGTAGTTTTGCACGAGAGACCTGTGTGTTGTGATGTGAAGCCATTCCCATAGTGAAGGTTTGAGTTTTCTCTGATTAAGGATCTTGTGTTTGTCTGGTTGGGCTTTAATCACAAAATACCACAGACTGGCAGACTCATAAACAATACAAATTTAATCCTCACAGCTCTGGATGCTGTAATTCTGAGATCAGAGTGCTAGCTAGCATGGTTGAATAAGGGCCCTCTTCCTGGTTCATATTCAGTGCCATCTCTCTGTCCTCACATGGTAGAAGGGTATGGAGATTTCTCTGGAAATTTTTAAAGGGCACTAATTCCAATCATGAGGTCTCTACTCTCATGATTTAAACACCTCCAAAAAGCCCACACCTACTAATACCATCACCTTTGGGGGTTAGGATTTTATTTTATTTTTATTTTTTATTATTTTTTTAAAGATTTTATTTATTTATTCATGAGAGACAGAGAGAGGCAGAGACACAGGCAGAGGGAGAAGCAGGCTCCATGCAGAGAGCCTGACCCGGGACTCCAGGATCACTTTCAGCCCTGGGCTGAAAGCAGGTGCTAAAACGCTGAGCCACCCAGGGATCTCCAGGGGCGGGTTTTAGGATTTTAACATATGAATTTGGGGCTTACAAAAACATTTAGCCCATAGCAGATCCCAGGAGTATTCACAAGTTCCAAAGCAAAGTTAATGTCATTTATTCACCTTGAGCTTTCTGCAACATATTCATGGTGAAAATTCAAACCATACACCTATGCATAATAAATATGAAAGATCAATTTTTCAACAGGAATTTCACTTTTGGCTGGGACTTTACATCCTTGTTAGGGGATACGGGTTTCTCTTGGCGGGTGGGGCATTAACCTCAAGCTAGGTGGTTCTGCAGCAGGGGTATATTCTGAAGGAGCTGAGTAATGCAAACTATCTGTTGACTATTCTCTCCACGGGTGAGCAGCAAGTCCTTCCCAGAAGAGTGATCTGAGTGGCACATCTCCATGTGTATCACTCTCATTTTCCAAAACTACCTTTCATTTAGGTGTTTGTACATTTTAAGTAATTCATACTGAATGGGTAGTAAGTTCTTATTTCCCAATTCTCATTCTCCTTGACTTTGTTATATTGAAATCAGATACTCCATCATCAACAGAAATTTATATCATTTATTCTAAAAGTTAAAAGCTTAATGAAAACATTCCCAGATTTTGTAATGGCTTTATTAAGATCTAACTGACATAACATTGGTGTTTTTTTTTAGCATATCCAGAGTTGTGCATTTGTCATCACTAATTCCAGAACATTTTCATTACTCTAAAAATAAATCTTTGGGCAGCCCGGGTGGCGCGGCGGTTTAGCACCGCCTGCAGCCCGGGGTGTGATCCTGGAGACCCAGGACCGAGTCCCACATCGGGCTTCCTGCATGGAGCCTGCTTCTCCCTCTGCCTGTGTCTCTCTGCCTCTCGCTCTCTCTGTGTCTCTCATAATAAATAAATAGATCTTAAAAAAAATAAATCTTGTACCCATTAGCAGTCAGCTGCCAATCTCTCCCATCTCCCACCAATCTATTTTATCTCTCTAGGTTAGCCTATACTGCACATCCACATAAATTGAATCATATATGGTTTTTTATTACTGGCTTCTTTTACTTAGCATAACATTTTTTAAGTTCTTCCATTTCAATTACTGTACTTTTTCAATTCCAGAATTTCCTTTAGGTTCTTTCGAATATACAATTGCTATTTCCTTACTGATATTGTCTATTTGATGAGACACTGTCATCATCTTTCCTGAAATCAAGGTGAAATTCATAAAATATAATTAAAGTGTACAATTCGGTGGCATTTTGTACATTCACAAATGTACAAAATATTGTGCAACTGCCACCTTTATCTAGTTATAAAACAGCTGCACTAGCTCAAAAGAAAATGTGTACCTATTAAGGATTCAGTCTCCATTCCTCTCTCCACTGGATATTTGACAACTACCAACTAGCTTTCCATTGCTATGGATTTATCTATTTCAGATATTTCATATAAATTAATTCATATAATATGTGGCCTTTTGTTTCTGGCTTCATCCACTCAGCATAGTTTCCAAGGTGCATCCATGTTGTTGCATGTATCAGTACTTCATTTCTTTTTATTTCTTTTTTATTTTTTTAATTTATTTTTTACTTCATTTCTTTTTAATGGCTGAATGGTATTTCATTAATGTGTATACCACATTAAAAAAATTATTTTTAAGTAATCTCTACCCCCAACAGGGGACTTGAACTCAAAATCCTTCTGAGATCAAGAGTAGTATGTTTTACTGGTTGAGCCAGCCAGACACCCCCCACATTTTATTTATTGATCATTGGTGATGGACATTTTGGTTGTTTCCACTTTTTGGCTATTGTGAATACTTCTGCTATGAACATATATATACAAGTATTTGAGTATCTAGTTTCAGTTCTTTTGGATATATACCTGGGAGTAGAATTGCTGCGTAATATGATAATTCTATGTTTAACTTCTTAAGGAATGGCCAAGCAGTTTTCTCCTTTATGTCTTAATATATGGCTTCCTTTAGTTCTTTGAATACATTTATAATAATTTCTCTGAAGTCTTGCTAACTCCAACATCTGGGTCCTCTCTAAGGCAGTTTCTACTGCCCATTTTTTCCCTATGTATGCGTCAAAGTTTCTGTCTGTCTCAAGTTTTTTTTGAAAACAGGACAGTTTAGATAGTATAACGCAGTAACTCTGGATACTGATCCCACACATTTCTGATTATTTACTTTAGTGACATGGTTGGAATATTTTAGTGAAGGCCATTTCCCTCACTGTCTGCAACCTCTGATTTGCTTCTTAGTGGGCCCAGCTTGGACATAAGCCTTATTCCCCTAGGATGTCAGTGGTTTCAGTAGGGCTCTCTGCAACTATCTCTTTTTCTGATTATTCTGTTAAGTCTGTATAAGTATCACACAGCTGTCAACCTTGGCTCATTACAGATTAATTGCTCTAATGTTTTCAATAATGTGTGGAGTATAAATTGCTCCACAATGTCATCCACTTCATTTTGGACTCCTTTGTAGTATTCATTTCTGAGATCAGTGTTAAGGTTTGCTCTGACTGTAGGGCAGGCTCTTGTTGGATGTCCCTTTCCCTGGTTCTCTCTGGTGAATTTCCTGGTCTATGGTTCAGCTTGCATTTCACATGAAGCTATCAGACTGTTAATACTTATTTAGATTTGAATTTCCTCCACTCTCTGTTTCAAATAAAATCTTCTTGACAGCTTTAGAATTTTTTGCAGCCTATCTTTGTTCCTGAGACAAATCTCAAAGCTACAATTTCAGAGCTGGAAACAAGGACAACTGATTTCTTTCTTTCTTTTCTTTTCTTTTCTTTCTCTTTCTTTCTTCTTTCTTTTCTTTCTTTCTCTTTCTTTCTTTCCTTTCTTTTTCTCTCCTTCCTTCCTTCCTTCCTTCCTTCCTTCCTTCCTTCCTTCCTTCCTTCCATCCATCCATCCATCCTGGTTTTATTTATTTATTCATGAGATACACACACACAGAGGCAGAGACATATGCAGAGTGAGAAGAAGGCTCCCTGTGGGGAGAGCCTGATGTGGGAATGGATCCTAGGACCCCAGGATCACGACCTGAGCCAAAGGCAGATGCTCAACCAGTGAGACACCCAGGTGCCCCAAGGATGATCTTTCTGAGTGAAATCCTACTTTAGGATCAGAGTGCTGGGAACTGCCTCTGGTCTCCCTAGCTTGCCTCTCCTAGGATGGAACCTCTACCCATGAATGAGCTGGGATAAGGGAGATCAGCATCCCAGTTCTCAACATGCCATGCTGAAATAGAGCCTCTACCCTAGAAGCAGGGGTTAGGTGAAGGTAGCAATCCCCCAACTGTCAATCATACTCACCCATAATTTAGCCTGTGAACAAGTATCAGGGGGAGGAATGTGACAAGAAATGCTGGCATTCTGTTCTTCTCAGGAAAATACTGAAGTCCTTGACTAGGAGCTGGGCGGGGAGAGGTAGCCCCATCACCTTAGCCATATCCATCTGGAGTGGCGTAGACTCTCGTTGTTCTTATTGAGTTTTATTTTATTTTTCTTATTGACTTTTAAAGGATTATATTGAATGAATGTTTTTTCATTTGCTGTATGCCCTTAGGAAGATTTCCAGAGACTTTAAGCAGTTTGTTGTCTTTTATAATTTTCAACTTTTATTCTTACTTAACGAGGGAGCAAATGTGGAGTTCCTCATGTTGTCTTTTTTAAGTCTTCCAAATACCATCAATCTTCTCATCCATGTAACACCTGTATCCTATTAATAAGAAACATGGTAACTCCTTTTCTTTCAAAGATGTACTTGGACTCTTTAAATAAATTGGTCATTTTAGGTTTGATTACTTTTCAGTATGAGGTCTTTCTATCCCAATTGATTCTAGAATTCTCGGAAAGAAATGGTGAGAAACATTTCACCAAAAGACAGACCTACTCATGTATTTTCAAAAATCCATAAAACTGGTAAATTGTTTAAAAAATTGAGGTGAGACAGTTTTCCAAATTCTGGCTGGGGGGTCACAGTTAGGTCTTTTACATCCATTGGTATGCACAGAAGGTAAGGTCCTGACTGCTCTTTATTTGGGCCATTTCTCAGGTAGATTGTGTTTGCAGCAAACAGTTCTGAGAGATAAGGCATTGTCTCCCTCCAAGAAAGGACAGGTTTGCTTATTTCTAGTTATGAAACTGTTATCACTCAAGCTCAATGTTTTTTTCCTGTAAGATACCCACTGTGCAGGCATCCATCTGAGCCCTCTGTTGTTACCCTTATAGGATTTGGGGAAGAAGGGCAACTGAGGCAAATTGCTCTTGTGGCTTGCTATGCCTTAACAAAGTCCTTTGTCACTAGCCCAGAAATCTTGTGTCTTCTGCTAGTATCCACGAAACAGTAACAGTCTCAAGTAAAATCAAGTCGTAGATCTAATGATTTTTGTGATGAGAACTGGATGCTAATGGAAACAAAGCTTTATGGAAGAGGGAAAAGAAAGGTTCTGTGGGCCAGGTCTGGGGATATGAGGAGATTGAGACCTGGTAGCAAATGCTCTCCTCATTTATAGCAATTTGTGCTCCAACCCAAAATGGTATTTAAAAAAAAATACCACCTCTAGTCAATGTACTCTGGCAAGACAATTTTTTGATCCACCTGACGCAAGCAGCAGCTGCAGCTGTTAATCTGACTTGCTGTGGGGTTTCTCATCCCTGTCCAGAAAAATTTGCATGGATATGGATGGCTCTGAACTTCCTTGTATTACAATTAAGGCTGCAATTAAGCAGTGACATTGCCCATGTGGCATAAGCAAAACGATGTCAAAGTGATCCAAATTAAGCTTAACGATAAATTCAAACTAGAGTGACTTGTGTCTCTTTAGTCTATATGGATATATGTAGAGAAGAATAGGCTATGGAATATTTCTCAGTTGGATTGAGGATTTCTCTTTGGCCCATCTATTGTCCCTCGTAATTACTGATGATATTGTCAAAGATTAATGGGTGAGCTTAAATTTCCTTGTGCAGGTCATAATGGATACTATTCTGGGCTTATTCTACATCTTGGCTGTCTGAAATAAGATCTATTGGTCTCCCTTGGGATTTATTCAGTTAGCCGAGTCTGGGATCTTGGGGGCAGAACTGAGGTCAACACTGCAGATTGGCCTCATCCTGCTTCTTGAAACTCTATTAATAGCCTTTGTTAAATGCTGTATGATACAAATTGAATACATTTGGTCCTAGCCTTTGCTGATCAAATTAATCAGTGAGGTTGAAAAAGTGTCATGCTCATGTGATAATTTGTCAGGAGCCAAGATGGTAGGACCAAAAGGTAGGATGTTGGGAAAGGCAGTTCTTTCTGGATTTTTCATCATCATGCCTGTCTTGCTGTGAATGACAAGAATACATGGTCCTAATATGTTTTATCTGGTCCATTCTCAGGGTTGTGTTTATAATGATCAACCCTGTCCAATAAAGTAATGTCTCCCTCCAGGACAAAGAGGTTGCTTACTGCTTACTATACAATGGCAAGTCCCCAAATTTCGTTTCTGTAACGCACCTCATGGCTTGATTAGACATTCATTTGGGCTGGGTTTCTCTCCTAGAATGCTACCCACTGCTTGTGTTGGCATCCATCTGAGCCACCTGTGTTGCTTCTGTGTGTCTTGGAGGTCAAGAGGAAGTGACATAAACATGCTAATGCTCATGCTGCTTGTTGTGCAATAAATAATAAAGTCCATTGTGCCTTTGACCCAAGAGACTTTGTTCTATCAGCGTCCATGAAACAAGACCAGGCTAAAAAATGTATTAGCTTATAAGAAGGGTAAAATCAAATTCTATACTAATATTCACTCCCCTTATATTTTCCTTTATGCAGATTGCAGCTATATTTTAAATGTTTCCTTTTTCCCCACAATGCCATCCTTTTTTTTCTGCCCCATCTCTCTCCCTAAGTCTTTTTCATCTGAGTCCTTTAGGGTCCTCTTTGAGCTCAGCTGTCTAGCCTGTGTCATGTATTCCCACAGTCAATGGTTTCCTCTTTCTGCTCCAGTTCCCTCCAGCAGCAACATCAGTGAGCTGGGACACAAACAAATTCAGCATTTTGAAAAATGCTGCCCTGAGAAGTGTTACATAGCTCATGAAGACTATCTAAAAGTCTGTTGGTCAAACCAAGAAAGTTTATTAAATTTACCACAGCACAGATTTGACAGGATTTGGGTAGTGTCTCAATAGGGAAGAGCTACATAAAGAGTACATCAGGATTCTCCCTCCAAGATGGAGAATGGGTTAATATTAGGCATAATCTGTGACTTAGTAGTGTTAAGACTGATGGACACAGGGTCTCAAAGCAGGTGAACAATCTATCCTGATAAACATAATGTTTGCTTTAACAACCAAATGTTTGTTTAGATAAAATGGTTGCAAAAATTTTCTGGAGCAAGTTATATTGACATAAGCGATCTCAGTTTTCAGGCCTAACAGTTGACACAGGTGGTCTATGTTCTCAAGACAAAATGAAAACTGGCCAGCTAAAACTTAGCAAAATCTTCAAAAGCTGTAAAAAAAAAAAAAAAAGGGTGAGGTGGGGAGAGATAGATATCCAATATGAACTGCTCCAAATTTTGTAGTTAAAAGAAACAACTTATTTATATTTAACCCATTAATTATATGGTGAATTAATATAACAAGAAACGATTTTTGGCAAAATGGCCTACTTTTATTATGAATATTGCATAAAATTTAGTCTTGGTCTTCTTTTCTCCTCCCCATATTCTCTCCCTTAAACTTAAAAATGGCTTCATCTATTACTTATTAGATATTACTTCTAATTTTAGACTCAATCCTTGATCTTGCTTTCAGATTATAAATTATAGTATCTTTATCTGCTTGTATGATATTTCTACTGGATGTTCTGATTCATTTTCCTCATAAGACACTTAACTTCTCCATGATTATCTAATGACATCACAATTCTCCTGGTCAACAAAGCTAAAAACTTTAGAATATGTTTTGCCTTTTCTTTTTTTTTTTTTAAATTTTTTTATTTACTTATGATAGTCACACAGAGAGAGAGAGAGAGAGAGAGGCAGAGACACAGGCAGAGGGAGAAGCAGGCTCCATGCACCGGGAGCCTGACATGGGATTCGATCCCGGGTCTCCAGGATCGCGCCCTGGGCCAAAGGCAGGCGCTAAACCGCTGCGCCACCCAGGGATCCCTGTTTTGCCTTTTCCCTTTCTTTCATCCTTCTATTCAAAACTATTGACCACATCCCGGATCCAAAGGAATCTCTAAGGCAGTGCTATTCAAAGTGCTAGTAAGTGAGGAGACTGGGATCTCATGCAAGGATGTAAACCAAGCAGTTTCCTTCACAGAGAAGTTCCATTCTCTGGACTAAACAGTACACTCAGTAAGAGTTGACTGTTAACCTGGATCAAGCTCCTTACCTTGTTACAATCTAGAAATAGCTTGCTGACCAACCACCAGCCAGAACATCCATTTCCCCAAAAGGATTAGGAAATATGATTCTCAAGGCAAATATGGACTCTCATATGGGGAACACTTTAGTATGACAATAAAGGTCATATGGTCATTTTTTGCTTTATTTCCAAGGTCTAGATAATTTTCCTAATGTGTTATTGTTTCCTCTTTTTCACTAAGTACTGTTTTATTTATTTATTAATTATATGTTAGTTATTCATCAAGAGAAACTATTCCATAATCCAATATTCATGTTTCATAGTTCAGGAATACAGGTGAGTGACAAACTCCCATGGAATTCAACCCAAACAAATTCTTTATGTTTCAAAATCACTTTGCACTCTGAAAGATACCAGCCTTCTTCACCTCCTCAAAATCTTTCAAGGAATCATAATTTCTGTATAAATCTGCATACTCCTTCTGTATTGATTAGACCACAGCAAAATTACAGAAAGATGCAACCCCAGGGATACAGTGAATGTTCCAACAATATGAAATCACAGATGCTTGGCCAGAAAGCCTCACATCTGAGGTTTTGTCAAAGCATTGGAAGTCATGGTCGTTATTCTGAACACCAACCTCAAACCTAACATTCTTCCTAACTCACCAAGCACTATGTTTGATTTTTTAAAAACTTACTTACTTACTTATTTATTTATGAGAGAGAGAGCACATGCGCACATGTATCTGGATACGGGGCTTGATCCCACCACCCATGAGATCATGCCTGAGCTGAAACCAAGAGTCTGACACTTAACCAACTGAGCCACCAGGGTGCCCCAGCACCATGTTTTGAAGCTCTTCATTTTCCTAACAGCTGCATAATATTCAATGGCACCTCTCCCAGTGATGGGCAAATTCTTTGTCACCACAGTGGAATTCTACAATGAACATCTTCATACATGTGTGTCTCCAGTTTAGGCTCTCCTTACCTCTTTCCAAGATTTTGCAACAGTTTCCTAAGTATCTCTTTATTCCCAATTTCTCCCTAATTCAAATCTTTCTCTACTCCAGTATAGTTCCAAAACCTTTTATAGCTCCCATGGCTACATACAGAATTAAACACTGTTATAGCATTCTGGTCCCCAAAGTTCTACTCCTAATTATATGGCTTTATGTCTCAATACTCTGCTATTCATATTGTATTCCCCAGACAAATTGAAATGCTACTTTCTGGCCTTCTCCCATATTTCTACCTTTCCTGCTTGTCAAGGCTTTGCCCTTATTATTCCACTCCTTCTTGGATGTATTTCTTTCCATTTCCAACTGTCAGATGCTACCAATCTTTAAATACAACCCCCTTTACAAAGCCTTCTCCTAGTCTTTATATTCTTTTCCTCATCAGAAATTTCAAAACTTTGTTAATCCCTCTTTTGTGCTATTATTCTAACTATATTATAGTTATTTATATATTTGCTTTATATTGGTTCCACAAAACTGTACCTTTTTAATGCTAGTTACTTCCCACAATCATCAGCATAGTGCTTCAAATGCCAAATATGCACTTTAAATACATGCTTAATTGAATATTGAGCATCTCCTAAAAATAAGGAACTGTGGCTATGAAGAGATAAAAGACTTCTGGCCATAGAAGTTCAGAGGATCATTGGTATGAATGTGTCAGGGAAGTGTCAGGATAAAGACAGGAATTAAAAGCCAGGTATTCAGCTAGGCTTTAGTCTGTCTTTTTAACTTGCACTCTTTTTTTTTTTTTTTAATTTTTATTTATTTATGATACTCACACAGAGAGAGAGGCAGAGACATAGGCAGAGGGAGAAGCAGGCTCCATGCACCGGGAGCCCAACGTGGGATTCGATCCAGGGTCTCCAGGATCACGCCCTGGGCCAAAGGCAGGCGCTAAACCGCTGCGCCACCCAGGGATCCCCTAACTTGCACTCTTAACTATTTCTCCAACAGTTTGTATTGATAGAAAGGAATTCCAATTTGGATTAGGTATAAAATTTAAGCCAAGAATGAAAGCAAGATACTTTTCTCAGGACTCTACACAAGCTTGAGTTATATAAAAAATCAACAAATTTCTCTTATAAAAAATGACTGTGGGGGTGCCTGGGTGGCTCAGTTGGTTAAGTGTCTGCCTTTGGCTGAGATCACAATCCCTGGGTCCTGGGATCAAGCCCCATGTGGGGCTGCCTACTCAGAAGGGAGTCTGCTTCTCTCTCTCCGTTTGCTCTTCCCCCTGCTTGTGCTCTCTCTCACTCTAACAAA
Source organism: Canis lupus dingo (assembly GCF_003254725.2). NCBI lineage: Eukaryota > Metazoa > Chordata > Mammalia > Carnivora > Canidae > Canis > Canis lupus. Next base: position 17,112,722 of record NC_064269.1, on the reverse strand, counting down.
TAAAATCTTATAAAAACCCAAACAAACAAACACATGACTGTGGACTGAGGGCCAGAAGTTTATGAGATATAATGTAAATGTTACATCTCAGTGATTTCAAAAGCACTCAGCAGATTACGATAATTGTTCTCCTCAGCCTTAATTTTTACATGGCAATACTTTTAATGTAATATTAACAAACTGAAAGCTCCTGGAGAGAAGCAATTGCCATTGTAACTGCAAGTTCCAACACAAAAATCTCATGTGAAATAATAACAGTAACTAACACTTAGTGGTGTTTAATTACTTGCTAGCATTAAAATAAAATAACACGGAGATCAGCCTGAAAATTCCTCAAGCAGACAAAACCAGTTAGGTCACATAAGTGAAACTTAATCTAGCTTATATCATGAATGCAAGAGAAGCTTAACCTAGGTTATTTCTTGTAAATATCTCTGTAATGATAACACTTAAATCATCTTCCTAAAATGGTATGAGAATCACTTTTAAATAATCCCCTGCCATCTATAAACTCCCATTTAAAAAAAATTTTTAATTCCAGTATACTTAACATATGTTGTTACATTAGTTTCAGGTGTACAATATAGTGATTCAACAATTCTTTTTTTTAAAGATTTTTATTTATTTAACTTTTTCATTTTTAAAGGTTTTATTTATTTGACAGAGAGAGGGAGAGTGTACAACCAGGAGGAGTAGCAGGCAGAGGGAGAAGGAGAAGCAGGGAGAGCCCAACGTGGGGCTTGATTCCAGGAGCCTGGGATCATGATCTAAGCCAATGGCAGATGCTTAACTGATTGAGTCACCCAGGTGCTCCTATTTATTGATTTTAGAGACAGAGAGAGAGAGTGCAAGCAGGGAGAGTGGAACAAAGAAAGGGAGAGAGAGAATCTCAGGCAGACTCCACAGTAAGCATGGAGCCCAACGTGGGACTCAATCTCACAACTCTGATATCATGACTTGAGCTGAAATCAAGAGATAGATGCTTAACTGACTGAGACGCCCAGGTGCTCTGTGATTCAACAATTCTATACATTACTCAATGCTTATCATGATAGGTGTACTCTTTAATCCCCCTCACTTATTTCACCCCTCCCCCTGCCCACCACCCCTCTGGTAACCATCAATCTATTCTCTGTATTTCAGAATCTGAGACTTGGTTTGTCTTTTTTCCTTTGCTCACTTGTTTTGTTTCTTAAATTCCACATATGAGCGAAATATTATGGTATTTGTCTCTGACTGCCTTATTTCACTTAGCATTATATTCTCTAGCTCTATCCATGTTTTGCAAATGGCAAGATTTCATTTTTTTCATGGCTGGATAATATTCCAGTATCTGTGTGTGTGTTTGTGTGTGTATCATATTTTCTTTATGCATTAATCTATCAGTAGATACTTGGGTTGCTTCCATAATTTGGCTATTGAAAACAATGCTGCAATAAACATAGGAGTATATATATATATATATTTTTTTTTTGAATTAGCGTTTTTGTATTCTTTAGGTAAATACTCAATAGTGATATTACTGGATCATACAATGATCCTATTTTTAACTTTCTGAGGAGCCTCTATACTGTGTAATTTCCTCTTGTAATAACCAATCATTGTAAAGGTTAAACAATTTCCTCGTTCTCACTTTATAAGCCATCCTCTAATGACATACCTCTGAGATTCTAACCACTTTTCATTTGAAGTCTCTCTGTTTGCTAACAAATTGTTTCTCAGCCAGTAAAATATTCATATCAAGTAAAACTCTGAATTTTCTTTTGATAGTTTCTGGTGTCAGAAGTGGGATCCAAAGATGACCCCTGTTCAGTCCCAAGGCCAGCTGGTGCAACACCCATGAAACCCATTGCACACTCCTTTCTTATTAACCATGGAATTCCAGGGTAAATCTTTCTCAGATCCAAACTCTACTCCCTTTGTGTTGACCTCTCTGGTTTTTACTGAGCAAACTTTGTTGAAGTTTTTCAGTAAGTCATGCTATTCTGTTCAAAAGAGGGGGAAATGGGGATCACTGGGTGGCGCAGCAGTTTGGTGCCTGCCTTTGGCCCACGGCGCGATCCTGGAGACCCGGGATGGAATCCCACGTCGGGCTCCCGGTGCATGGAGCCTACTTCTCCCTCTGCCTGTGTCTCTGCCTCTCTCTCTCTCTCTGTGACTATCATAAATAAATAAAAAAATTAAAAAAAAACCAAACAAAAACAAAAGAGGGGGAAATGTGTGATTCCCTCTGTTTTGGAACAGCTGTTGAAAAACAGAACCCCTGATAATTAAGATTTTTTAGGGAATATAAGACAAAGATGGTTTCTACTTTGTCTAAAACTCAGACCAGGATCTTATGCCTTTCTGGAAAATCGGCAAACTTTACAAAGAATAACTGGAACTGCAGTGATCACCTGGGAAAATCCTTAACTTAGATAAAATAACCCACCTTAGGCACCTTTTTCCCCCCCTTAGGCACCTTTTTTTTTTTTTTTTATGGTTCAGAGTTTCTTTTTTTTTTATTTTTTATTGGTGTTCAATTTACTAACATACAGAATAACCCCCAGTGCCCGTCACCCATTCACTCCCACCCCCCGCCCTCCTCCCCTTCTACCACCCCTAGTTCGTTTCCCAGAGTTAGCAGTCTTTACGTTCTGTCTCCCTTTCTGATATTTCCCACACATTTCTTCTCCCTTCCCTTATATTCCCTTTCACTATTATTTATATTCCCCAAATGAATGAGAACATATAATGTTTGTCCTTCTCCGACTGACTTACTTCACTCAGCCCTTAGGCACCTTTTTAAAAAAAAGGAGACCACATATTTCCTAAAGACAATAAATGTATTCTTTAGTTGGTATGCCAAGTGTCTAAAAGACAAAATGACTCCAAAAATAGGTTCTCTAAAGAATTCTTACAGCATACAAATTATTCTTAAAACTCTCAGAAATATAGAAACTAACCCAAATGCTTTTCAAGTTCATAAGATCTGGGATAATCTTTAATGCATAAAAGCTTTGCAAACAATTTAAATGTGTTGACTTAATAAAAACAGGATGCCTTCACAGTAGTCAACATTAAATATAGTGCAAACATACAATCTTTTCTTCTTGGGTTTACTAGTCAAATAAGCTGATGCTATCTATCTCTGTTACAAAATTTGTAAGCAAGAAAAACTTAAGATGTTAGTTAGGTATTTCATGTTTAATCCAAGCATAAATATTAAAAACAAATAAATAAACTCGATTAGATTAGATAATGGATATTCATCTAATCTAAAGAAATGAAATGTACATGCTTTCCAAATTAGGTAATATATTAAAACACATGTTTAAATTTATTATTTTTTTTGGCTGCTTAAACTTTATAAAGAGACAAAAGATACTTCAATTTATTTGTTTTTTTTTATTTGGATACATGTCTTTTGCTGCATTAAAAATATACTAGGAAGATGCAGATGTCTCTAAAAATATAATTTTTAAAAATGTGTTAATAAATCTGCTAATCTACTACAAGATGCTGATATATTCCAGACAGTTCACAACTTTCTGCTTCCTAGTTTTCACTGGAAAATAAAAGTTTCTAAAGGTTAAAATTTATAATCCATATATAAAAATAAGCCTATTAGAAACAAGAATGAAAGAAAACAACTTTGTATGCAAAGTATGAGAGGAGAATGGGATGCGTTTTTTATATGAAGAGAATGCAAAGAATGTAGGATGTGTTTTTATTAAGGAAAGAAAAAAGGAGTAAAATGACTGGTTATCCCAGAATGAGAAAGAAAAAAACGAATAAAAAAAAAATCTAAATAGATACAGAAAGTTGTAGAACACTTGTGAAGAAATTTAATGTTGGATGGCCAAAGTTAGCTAAAATTAAACGGATTTATAAATTATAAATATATAATATGTAATATTATTGTAATTTATATTTTATATAAATATATTTATTATGTATAATTTATATTCATATATAGTTACAAAGTTTTCCAAAACTGAGTTGAATAATATACTAATACAAACCACACTTTTTTTCTCTGTTAAAAGAACAAAGTTTCTGAGAGTGTTAGTCTGCTTTTAATAAGAGATTATGAAAGGTTTTTCTTTACCTTATGTATAGTTTGTCTAGGAAACAGATTCCATATCTTATGAAAATAACTTGTGTTTCACTTTGTTTTTATCAGATTTTTGATTGCTTAGGAAAGCAATCTTTTTAATATTTAAAGAGCTAAGGTTTTTTTTTAAACAACTATGTGCTTTTTATATTTGCTTTTGAAATCTTTTTGTCACTTTGGTTGAATAGATGACTAAATATTGTTTCACAATGATTTGTGATCCCATTTAATCAAATGAGGTTTTTGTTTTTGTTTTTTTTGAGAGAGGAAGGGGGGGAGAGAGAGAGACAGAGACAAAGAGTAGGGGAGGGGGACAGGGAGAGAGAATTTTTTTTTTTTTTTGAGGCCTTCAAATTATTTACTGGTGTTCAATTTGCCAACATATAGAATAATACCCAGTGCTCATCCCATTAAGTGCCCCCCTCAGGGCCCGTCACCCAGGGTAGAGAGAATCTTAAGCAGGCTCCATGCCTAGCACAGAGCTCGATATCGGGCTGGATCTCACAATCCTGAGTTCGTGACCTGAGCTGAAATCAAGAGTCAGACACTTAACTCACTGTGCAACTCAGAACCCCTAATTAAGTGATTTAAACCTTTTGACAGTTTTTACAGACTTTGTGAAATCAAATTCTAAATGAAGTCTTTTTGACCTTGAACTAACTTTGGGATATTTCCAAGGCTTCCTGGAAGATCTCAAAGTTCTTTTTCTCTTTTTATAAAAAGGGAGACATTAAACTATAGATTTTTCAAATGTTAAATTGCATGGGAAACATTATCAAGTAAAGAGGATGCTTAATCTTCTTAGGTTGTATTTGAATGGATATATTATTAATATAAATGTTCCAGAAATTGCATAGAACTCCTAGGAATCTGATATGCCCTGATATAATGTTACCAATTATTTTTAAATGTTGTATGCCACAAGAGTAGCCAAACTTACCTGTATATATGTATGTGTGTATATATATATGTATGTATATATATATAGAGAGAGGTGTGTGTATATATATATATATATATATATATATATATATGCTTTTCACAATTTGGTAACCTTTTGTAAACTAAAATTAAACATTTATCATTTTCTTTCTGCTGATCCTTTCAGAATTAAAGACAAAACAAAACAACAACAACAAAATCCCTTACTGAGTATACTCATTTTTATGGCAGTGTAGGTATTTGCATAAATTCAATAAAAATTTATTCTCTTCGTAACAGGATGCAATTGGATAAATCCTTGGCTTGGCTTCTTGCCCTGAAGGGGTGTTTAAAGATCTAATCTGAGATTTATTACCAGATAGTTTTTAGGAAACTAAGGTTTGATTTGTAGAGCCAATAAAACCGTTTGAAGTACCAAAGCTTGGACTGGAATATCATATTTGAAAATGTGCATAAAATCACTATTCTGCTGCACTTATATAAATAACAAGCTAAATGTAATAAGACTAGACTTATTTTACAAACAGTCTTATTGTGATCATCTTTAGTAAAAACGAAGTGACTATGGAGAGAAAAATTATGTTTCAATAGAAAACTATAGCATACCTGTAGCAGATTCTAGTCCTGTTCATTATCTTTGAGATTTTGTTATCTATCTGTAAACTGTAATGGATCCTGAATTCTTCTAGTTTCCTCCAACATCTGGCTACAACTTTCCAAACTAACATTTCCAATTGTCTCTTACCCTTCTGAATAAAAACTAACATTGCCCTTTAATCCAAGCCCTACAACCTAAAGCCAGACGACTTGATATAAACTTCAGAGAGATCACCATGACAGATCATGTACAGACAATCTTCCTGCCTATTTCTATACAGGCCACTCATAGCGTTCACCGGAACACCTAATGACATCATCAAAGTCATTCAAACTGCAAACCAGGAAAATCTAACAGATAGAAACTGCCATCCTCCCTCTACTATCTATACGTATTTTGAGCTCAAATCTAGGAATTTTCTTTACTGGCTGCCCTCTAGACTCAGAAACTGAGTTTGTAATTTGCTCCAATGATTAATTTTTATATTTCTTTTGTTTCCATAGAAATGCCTGATTGCTCATACCTTATAGAGGCCCAACTTAGGTGGAAGCTCATATGTAACACTCATGAAATAAGACATTCTCACGTTCATCCTAAGTAATCGTAACATGATCCAATAATGTAAGGCACTAACGCAATATTAAAAATTATTTTCCACCAGGTCTAATAAACTTTCTGTGATCATTCCAAAGAAGACATTAAAACTTAAAGACTTAATGGAAAAGACACCAACAAAAGATCGCTTTTAAATCTTTTTAGGAAAGATCTCTTCTGCAAAATACCTACAATTACAACAAAAATCTAGAAACTCTCTAGCCAGAGTTATATTAGACAATTGCACAGCCTTAGATACCCTAACCGCTTAACAAGGAGATGCATATGCTCGTTTTTTTTTTTTTAATTACCATGTTAATAAATTAGGAGTTATTACCCCAGTTTAAAAGATCTTAAAGATCAGGGGTGCCTGGGTGGCTCAGGGTGTGATCCTGGAGTTTTGGGATTGAGTTCCACATCGGGCTTTTATTTATTCATTTATTTATTTATTTATTCACTTTTTTAAAAACTATTTATTTATTCATGAGAGACACAGAGAGAGAGAGGCAGAGACACAGACAGAGGGAGAGGCAGGCTCCTAGCACAGAGCCCGATGTGGGACTCAATCCCGATGTGAGATCATGCCCTGAGCCAAAAGCAGAAGCCCAACCGCTGAGCCACCCAGGTGTCTCAGATTTTATTTATTCATGAGAGACAGACAGAGAGAGAGAGAGAGAGAGAGGCAGAGACACAGGTAGAGGCATGGAGCCTGATGCAGGACTCGATCCGGGGACTCCAGGATCACCCCCCAGGCCAAAGGCAGGCGCTAAACTGCTGAGCCACCCAGGGACTCTGCTCCCAATAATTTTTCAATCCTTGTCTGTTATTTTCCTCTTAGACATCATATTAACCTCACTAGTTGTAGGAGTGCTGACAACGCTGACTCCATCTTTGGCCCTCCGTTTTGTTTATGCTGATGCAATGACCTCCTCAGGGCTACATGTTCCAGGCCTCTTGGACGTTAATGTGTGCCCTGACCAGAACGCAGGAAGGCTTGTGCTGATCTTCCCTCAAGTGGCACACAGAAGGCGCACTTTAGATAACTAGTAGGCCAGACTGGTGCACAAAAGGCGCCACTTTAGATAAGTAGGATAGATGACTGGTGCATAGATGGGGCCTCTTTAGATAACCACCCTTTGACCTCACCACAATGCCCCTTGCACTATAAAAGTATAGCCTAAGGTTTGGATTGGGTGGAGAACAGGTGCATAGCACCTGGATCATCTATCCACTGGCTCCCCCTTGTCAATAGTTACCCTGAATAAAAGGTCTGTGTAAACAGTATGGAGTGGCTTTATTTTTCAGCTTCAAAGCGCCTACTCGGTCTGGAGGGTACTTTACCTCTTCCACCTTCTAACACTGGTGCGTGGTATCCTCTTGAGAATTTCAAATGCCTTTCAGCAGCCACTCACGCACTAAACGACATCCGTCAGGACTGCACAACTCAAGGAACTCCGTAATCCCACTGCCCATGTCTACGATGACTATGCAACTACACGACCGTGCAACCCAGTGACTACATCACTAGTGGGAGTGAAGGTAACAGGATACTGGCTCCCACTTTCAGCTTGCTGAGGGAATGACCAAAAGGGGGGGGGGGGTGTCCTTTTTTTTTTTTTTTTTTTTTGGTGAAATAAAATGGGAGATCATGCTTGAAAATTCCCCAGCCCGTTAGGTGACATTTTATTTCATGAACATGAGCGAATTTAACAGGTTGTATTTCTCGCTAAGCTCCTCTGATAATCATCATGATCATTATCATAATCTGATAATAGTCGTAAGACTTAAATCGTCTCCCTGTTAAAACAGTGTCAGATAATCACTTTTAACCAACCCCATTGCAGGTCTTTAAACTGTAGTAACCAGGCCTTGTGATAACCAATCACTGTGAAGGTTGAACCACCTGGTCGTCCTGTTTGTAAGTCATCCTTCAACGACATAAACTCTGAGATTCTCGTTTCTCCCTCACTGTCATAGTTTTATCAGGTAAAGCTTCCTTGAAATTTCCTTTGACACCAGGCATCCCTCTAAGGGCTTTGCACCGATTAAACGCATTCCCCACTGCAACTCTACGGGAGAGGCTCTGGCGCTTCGCGGATTCGGTGGGTCCAGTTACTGTCTCCATGGTTACCCAGCTGGCGAAGGGCCAGCCATCGCAACCCCGCGAGCAAGGTGGGGCGCTGCCTCGAAAAATCGCTATCTATCCCCGTCACACGAACCGGTGAACCTTCCGAGAGCCACGTGTAGGGGTTTGTTTTGTTCCGCCGAGGCTTTCAAGCTCGCGTCGCAAACAGGCCGCTGCCGGGACTGCTGGGCGCGGCGCTGCCGAGACCGACCCGCCCAGCAGCCCACCTGGCACAACGGGCCTCTACGAAGAGAAACCGACAAATCAGGACCCCAGGCACAGAAACACCAGCCGGGCCTTTCTCAGAGGTGCAGGGGAGGGGGAGCGGGCGGGGAGGGAGGGCGAGCCCAGAGCTCGGCTCTGGCGGGGCGGGGCGGAGGAGAAGGCGGGGACCGGGTGGACTCACAGATCCAGGAGCTGACTGACCCGCCGCGAGCTAGGCATCGCGGCCGCCCCGGGAAGCCTCTTCCGCGGTCCCCCGGCCGCCCCGGAGCAGCCAGAGACCGTCCGTCAACTCCGGCCCCCGGCGCGACGCGTAGGCCCTCGTGACGTCACACGGCTTCTTCCGGCGACCGGGACGCAGCCTCGCTCGTGACTACGGAGGGCAAGGAGAGAAGGGAAGGTGATAAAATGTAGAGCAGCCCTAACCTCGGTGAGGCACGACGGGAGTTGTAGTTCTCCCGCCTCGCGGCTCCGTTTAGGGGCGGAGCCCAGCGCGCAGCCTAGGCGGGGCCACGTGCGGCGGCGCTCTGCTCCGAGGTCGCTGCTCGCTCTGCAGGGATGGGGTTGCTGCGGCTCCGTGCTTCTGGCGGCGCGCACCGGAGACCCCCCCCCCCCCGCCCCTTGCATCGTGGACTCCATTAACGTGAAACGGAGACTTTTAGAGCAAACAGGACTGACCGCGGCTTCCCGAGTACTTTCTCTGAGGCATGTTCCGAGCTACGTGCTCTGAGTTCTTAACTACATTCATTTAATCCTGCGAAGTCGGAATTATTTAGCCTCATGTTACAGATGAGGACACTGCATGCCAACAAACAAGGCTCTGTAAGGACGTCATCGTGGGGGGCGGGGCGGGGAGGGGGAATCTGTTCAAATCAGAAAGGATTCTGAAGAAGGGGCACTATTCCCCAGGTGGAATTATTTCTCTTTGGTTAGTGATGCTGCAGAGTACCGGCTGCTTTGCAGTGTTTTGCATTCTTCCTGGTGGATTAATTTGTTGTTTATGTGTCTGTCTGCCTTTTGTAAGTTCCTGGAAGTTGGAACCCGGTTTTGTTCCTCTTTTCAGGATGCTACTCCTTCTTCGGTCTATACACATTTATCAAGCACTGAAGGAGGGTAGAGATAGTGCTGGTGCTGAGGGGTCAGTGGTGAACACATGCAGCAGACCAATAGAAGGGCAATGAGAATAACTGTTAAATGCTAAGATAAAGTTAGTTCTGTGCAAACACCCATGCCTGAGTAAGGGGGGGGGGGCAGTTCAGAGAAAACTGTGGTCTCAGGGACTACAGACAGTTTAAGGTGGTGGCTACAGTGGGGAGTGCTGGGAGATGAATCTGGAGCAGAGGCTGCCAAACTTTTTCTATAAAGGGCCAAAGAGTAAAGATTATAGGGTTTTGTGGATCATACTGTCTTGGTCACAGCTACTCAACTTGAAGCTCAAAAGAAGCCATAGATAGTATGAATGGGTGGAGCTGTGTTCCAATAAAGTTTTTTTTTTTTTTTATGGACATTGAGGTTTGGATTTCATGTAGTGTTCACTGTCATGAAATATTATTCATATTTTGGTTTTGCAACCATTTAAAAATGTAAAAGCTTTACATTGCAAACTACATTAAAACAGGCAGGAGGCAGGATTTGGCTGGCTGGTGGTGTGTCCTCTTCTGATCAGAAAGCCAAAATGGGGCCTGAGGACCTGTGTTAAACAATTCAGGCTTTGTCTGGAGGACTGGGTGGAGTCATAGGTAGGTTTTAAGCAAGGATAGGGCATGCATGGGAAAAATGAGTTTTAGAAAAGAACTCTAGCTGTTACATGTTAAAAGAATTGTAGATGTCACAGGTGAAGACCAGAGAGGAGTCTTTTGATGATAGCTTAAGCTAAAGTAATCGCAGTGCAATGGACAAATTCAAGAGGTAATGGAAGTAGAACTGATAGGATTCAGAGGTTGGTGGGGGTGAGGGAAAGTGAATGGTCAAAACTAACTTCTAAGCTTTGGGTTCAGAGAATTAGGTGGCATATGGTGGTGCCATTTATTGCACTAAGAGGATTGCAGGAGTTTTTTTGAAGAGGAGAGTATTTAAATGTCAGCCTTGTGGCTTTTGAAGTATCTATGGAAAATGTAGGCCTGGAACTATAGACTGCTAATTGTGCTGGTTTGTTTGAAAGAAGAGATTGAGTAGTCATGATGATACATACATTTACTTATTAATACAGTAACATTTTTGGGAAGAGTCATCTGCTGTTCTGGGAGCCAGTTAGACCTTGGAAGACCATAGGAGAGTTCGACAGAACAAATAAGGGTAGGACTTCATGGTCTTTCCTACTGTTGAGTGCTGCACAGCTGTACCTTGGGGGTCTTCCCACTGATTACTTGATTCTTCAAGACTAGGAAAATACAGATCATTGCCCTGTTATTATGAGATATTCAGCTTTAGGTGCCAGAATTCTTCTCAGTAGTCAAAGGAAGTCATCAGAGCTTTTTTTTTTTTTTTTTTTTTTTTTTTAGAGCTTTTGTTTTTAAGAAAATAATTATATAATGAAGTAAAATGACAAAGCCCTATTTATTTCTAGCCAATTATTTTAAAGGTCAAAGATGGGTGCATCATATCACAATTCCTAGAACTATTTTTTTCCTTCAAAGATTGATTTACGTATTTTAGAGAGAGGGAGCAAGGGTGTAACAGCAAGAGTGGGTGGGGCATAGGGAGAGGGAGAGTCCCGAGCAGACTCCGTACTGACCATGGAGCCAGACTAAGGGCTCAATCTCATAATCCTGAGATTAGGACCCTGAGGTCATGAGTGGAAACCACGAGTCAAATGCTCAGCTGATTGTGCCATGCAGGCACCCGTCTTATAACTGTTTTGATTATGATTTCCTGGAGATTTTAGGACCTGTGGTATCTACAAACTAGCCTCTCAGGTATTTAGCATAACTGTATCAAAAGTTTATTTTGAGTCTGTTTCTACTGAATAAAATCTGATGTATGCTGTGGTTGCCTTGACATTCTTATTTCATCCCTCTCTTTTTAATTTATTTTTAAAAGAGTTTATTTATTTATTTATTTATTTATTTATTTATTTATTCATCCACGAGAGACGTAGAGAAAGAAGCAGAGCTAGAAGCAGGCTCCCTCTGGGGAGCCTAATTTGGGACTTGATCCCAGGATCCTGGGATCATGACATGAGCTAAAAGCAGATGCTCAACCACTGAGCCACCCAGGTGCCCTATCATCTGTACCTTTTTTAATAGCAGCCATCTAGTTTGGAGAACTGACCCTCTCTTCAGAGGTCTAGTTTAAGCTAATCGGTGATTACTGCAGTGATTGATTTAAGGGTTAGCAGGCTTTAACCAATCAAGAAGTCACCATATGCCCTCAGCCACCGGGATGATGAGTTCAAGAATGGGCATATGGGCATGTGACCCATTCAAGACCAGTAAAAAGCAGGAAAAAATTTGCTGCAGGCTTTTGGGAAAGAAGTTTTCTCAAATATATGACAATGCTTTGTGAATCAGTATTCTAAGAATTGTCAAGTTAAAGGACGTTATATAGAGGAAGAGAATCACAGAATAACAACTAGGTTCCTGATGAACCATGCCTGAACACCACCCCTCTTCACTATTGTTAAAAGACAAAAAACAATTTAGCAACGAGTTTGATGTTCTTTAGTTGGAAAACATCCATGGATTGGGGAAATGCCGTGCCCCACAAGCAGTGGAGTACTCTTCCTGAGGGATGTTTGGGCAAGAGGAAGTTTTATACTGTTTGAAGCAACAATGAGGAAAAAAAGGAATGATTGGCTAGGGGGTCAGGGATTTCCTTATAAGGCTAGCAGGTTAATCGGGGAATAAAGGAAGAATATTAGGCTTAAATTGATTGGCTAGAGTTGCAGATCTGAAAACAAGTAAATCATTACAGAGTCTTGGCAGTTGGGGATTGGCTGGCTGGATATACTGCACTCTGGTGAAGCAGAGCATTTATAGAAAAGTGAAAGTTATCTTTTTTTTTTTTTAAGATTGTATTTATTTATTCATGAGAGTCATGGAGAGAGAGAGGCAGACGGAGAAGCAGGCTCCATGCAGGGAGCCTGACATGGGACTCGATCCCAGGTCTCCAGGATCAGGCCCTGGGCTGAAGGCAGCAGTAAACCCCTAAGCCGCCCGGGCTGCCCTGAAAGTTATCTTAGTTCTGGTTTGCTGATGTGGCAACCTGGGCAGGAGTGGCTTCATCTTTCACTGTCACACAATTCAGTTAATTCCCTTTGTTATTGATAAAATCAGTGGTGAATTTTGTTTCTTGCTGCTGAAACATCCTAACAATTATATTCATAGCAGGAGTCACCAGCATATAAATGGAAATTGGGGGGGCCTGGCTGGCTCAGTCAATAGAGCATATGGTTCTTGGTCTCAGGGTTGTGGGTTCAAGCCCCATGTTGTAAGAGATTACTTAAATAAATAAATAAATCTTAAAAAATATATGTATATATATAAATGGAAATTGAAGGTATGAGAAATGATGAGCTCACCCGTCAGATGTATGTAGAATGAGAACAACAAGTCCTTGGAAAGGTAACTGAGAACAGCAATTGACTGGCAATTGAGACTGAGAAGGAACAGTCAAAGAGGTAGGGGAAGAAAACGGTGGGGTGCTACAGAAGATACACATGACCAGAATCGTCATATGCTGAAGAGATGTCAACTAATATAATACTTGAAGATGGTTTAGCCACAAGAAGATCATCAAGGGTCCTTGAGGGGGGGTGGTGGAGGATACAGTGTGATTATAATGGGAGAAATGAATGGTAAGTAAGGAAATGAACACACAAGTAGCCCAACTCTCACTTAGAATAGATACTTGTTCAAATGAATTGCTGCTTCTATTAAGACTCATGCTGAGAAGAAAAGGAGACTGTATAAAGATATAGCTCTAAACAAGGTAAAATGGGATAATTCAGAACTATTATTTATGGACCTTCTAGGTATGAATCATGGTAAACACTTACCTGATCTCATGTAGTTGTCAATCAAGTCTGAGATAGCATGCTATCTTATAGATGAAGTTGAGGCTCACTTAAATAAACGAGTCTGTCAGACTCCAAAGATCATGCTGTTTCTACTTTATTTGGGTGCTAGGAGAGAGGCTTATGGTATGTTCAAGATCATCAGAACTTGCAAAGCACCTTTTCAAAAAATTATTAGGTTTTTCAAGGTGGTGATAGTAGAGCATTAAACCAAGGCAGGACCCTGTACGACTGCACCATTGGTCCACCCATGAAGTTGGCTTTGGTATATCCAGGACTTCCCAAGAAAATCAGTTTCAACTACTGATTCTGTAACTCTTTGTCAAAATAAGATTGAGACAAATGTTAACACAGGGAAACCTAAAAAAAATAATAATAATAATTGAAGTAGAATTGACGTATATTAGTTTCAGGTGTACAACCTGGTGATTCGACAGTTATATACATTACGAATGCTCATCATGGTAAGTATAGTTACCATCTATCACCATACCAAGCTATTACGATATTATAGACTATATTCTCTGTGCAATACTTTTCATCTCATGGCTTACTTCTTTTGTAACTGCAGGTTTGTACCTCTTCATCCCCTTTTACCTATTTGCCATTTAGGAAAACATTTTCACTAGCAGTTCAGAAATAGTGGCTCATCCCATAGAAGAGGAGGAATTTATAGCACTGACGATATAGCAGATATTTATAGCTCAAATATGGCAGTTGACAATTCAGATTGGATAAGAACAAGATGTTTCTGTCTTTTTGTAAGGAAAACAGGATGTTCTTATTTTTGTGGCTTATCTCAAGAGGCAAAGCTTTCAGGATTTCCTGTTAGTGCTTTTAGGAGGTTCCTGTTATTCATGGTTTATCTTGGAATGCAAGGTTATTAAGAATAAAAGTTTTCTGGTGCATAGTAAGTGATTTGTGGACAGCACTAGGCTAAGGGCAAGATGTTATGTTCCCATTCTCCCCTCTTTGCTTGCTGTGCCCACTTCATTATTGTGGTTTCCTCTAGCTGGGGACCTCTTCCATTTCCTACCCTAGCTATCATCTAGAGAAGACTTACAGTGTGATTTTCTAGGCAGCTTATATAAGAATAATAAGCAACATTACTTACCTTAAATCATGCTATTTATTCCTAGTTATATGTGTAGAAAAATATCTAATAAATGTATACAGATAAAATGATTAAGCATATTACCGTATATGTATGCGTATATACATACACACACAGTTGACGTTGGACAACGTGGGTTTAAACTGCACAGGTCTACTTATATGTGGATTTTTTTTAGTACAGTACTGCAAATGTATTTTCTCTTATGATTGTCTTAATATTTTCTTCTCTCTAGCTTACTTTGTTGTAAGAATATAGTATATAATATATACAACATACAAAATATGTGTTGACTTTATATTTTGGTAAGGTTCCTTAATAGTAGAATATTAGTAATTAAGTTTCGGAGGAGTCAAAAGTTACACACGGATTTTTGACTGTTGGTGTGAGGCATCTTGGGGCCCCTAACCCTTACACTGTTTAAGGGTCGACTGTGTGTGTATATGTATGTATGTGTGTATACATATGTATATGTATGTATGTATGTATGTAATAAGTTAGGTTCTTCACTTTTAAACCATACTGCTCATATTTAGATTCAAAATAGCAATTGCTCTTCCTCTTCCTTTTTTTTTTTTTTTTTTTTTAGATTTAATTATTTGAGAGAGAGAGTGAGAACACATGTCAGGGGGGCATTGGGGGAGCAGAGGAAGAGGAGAGAGAGAATTCCAAGCAGACTCCCTGCTGAGCGTAGAGCCCAACACAGAGTTCAGTCTGAGAGCTTGGAGCATGATCCAAGATCATGACCTGAGCTGAAATCAAGAGTCGGATGGTTAACCAACTGAGCCACCCAGGCACCCCAGCAATTGCTCTTCTAATACTAATTTTCAGTTCAGTGTAACTTATACATTATCATTTACTACTAACCCTGGATCATTTCAGTTGGGTATTGTTAGTGTTCAGACTAGGTGCAAGATGGAACCACTTATGCTAAGCCCACATCAGCAAACTGGAATTGAACTAAATTTCTATGCTTGGCTCTCCTAGAGAAAGTGGCCTCAGCCAACCAATCAGTGCTTGCCTGCCCAGCACAAGTCATCTGACCTCGCTCCCAGACTCTCCTTTGCTCAATATAAGGGAAGTAATCCTGCGTTAACCAATCAGCAAATGCCAAGTATAACTTCCTTGTTCCTTCTCACTTTTGTCTGTAAACATTTCTTGCCTTGCATGGTTCATTAGAGCTCCTTTCTATCTGCTAGACTGGATGTTGCCCCATTTATGAATTGCTGAATAAAACCTCCTAGATCAGCAAATTGTGGGAAATTTTCTGTTAACAGTATCAAGGATAATTGTGAACACTTATTGAATGGTTAGAATAATCCTTGCACACAGTGAGTATTTTACAAGTTCTAGCTCATTTCACCCTTTAAAAAAACCCCTCATTGATAGGTATTTTTACTGTTATCATACCCATTTTCTAGACAAGGAAACTGAGGCCTAAAGAGATTAAGAAACATGACCAAGTTCATGTGTTTAGTTAGTGGTAGAGCTGGGATTTGAAGCCAAACAATTAGGCTGCAGAGCTGGGTTCTTAATACTATA
Organism: Canis lupus dingo; assembly: GCF_003254725.2. Taxonomy (NCBI): domain Eukaryota; kingdom Metazoa; phylum Chordata; class Mammalia; order Carnivora; family Canidae; genus Canis; species Canis lupus. The sequence continues at coordinate 17,096,475 of NC_064269.1, read as the reverse complement.
TGGTTGTCCCTACACCTTTAAAATAAAAACTCTTGATAGTTCTTGGTAATCATAAAATATAGTTACCAGGGATGTAAAACTAAAGGATATCTTAGCTACATCTTAATTTTGCAGTTTAGGCAACTGTTTCAGAAGAGTTGATTTCTCAAGATTTCTGAGCAAAGGTGGGACTAGAGTATATTTGCCAATCCCTTGTCCAGTACATTTCCTAAACTTGATCTTTAGGTTATAACTCTGAAGGGGGCTGAAAACAAACAGAATAAAGAGAAGCCAAACGAGTGACTTCTTCATTATTCTACTAGTGTAGGTTATTTCCAAGTGGGAGTGTCCTTAATCCATGACAAAGTGAAAATAATGTATATTCTTTTTATTTAATTTCTTTTTATATCTCATATCATGTCTTACTCCAAATTGGAAACAACAATGCCATGCTCATGAATTTTTGTGCATTGTTAAAATTTTCCATTAAGTAAACCCTTGATTTAATTTGAGGCATAAAATGTATGACTCAGGATCCTTGCAGGAAACAGCTGGGCAAGTTCAAGCAGGTTAGGCAAGGAGATATTAATAAAGAGGCTGTTTATAAGGGTGTGGACAGGATTAAGGGAAAGCAGGGATAAGGGTGGTTTAATACCCTTAGACTAGCAATAGCAGGAAGCCCTTACCTCTCTTAGTCCTGAAAGCAGGGAATGAACAGTTACCAAAACTAGAAGAGAGTGGCTATACGTAAGGCCACCTACAAGGAGCTATGGCTTTTGGGAACCAAAAAGGGAAGGGGTGCCCAGCTGGGAAGGATCCTGGAAGAATAGATACTCAAACCCCATTCTCCATCCCCCTTTTGATCTCCCGGTGCTTCTGCTTATAGTTTCAACCCACCTATAAGTTAGAGGTCAAGAAATCCCAGTTTGTGCTGTCTATAAAAATCAGTCTCTTAAAGCCCTGAGTAGAGAAGGAGAGACTGGAAAATAACCAATTTATAAGCTACTGGTTTTTAGATAAAAAATATCACAACAGTTTGAAAATTAGAATAAGAGCTCAGTCTGAGCCAAAGTAATAATTGTTAGTGTTTAATAACAATGAGGGGGATGGCAATTGTGGTCTCTCATCAAGATGCTGAGAGGCGGGACAATGACAGATTAAGCCCTGTCTTTTTCTCGTTAGCTTCATTGGTTATTTTTATTTTTATAAAGTTATGCAATTCCTAACTCAAATTTATTGGTCATTTGCAAATGGAATCAAATGCCTATCATTTCTATTGGATAGACTTTAAGAAAATCCATTAATGACATTTATTTAAATATTTGATCCCTATTATGTGCCAGGCAGAATATATCAGTAAACAAACATGTCCTCTTGGAGTTTACATTTTAGTGTGAGAGCAAGAAAGCAAGCACATGAAGAAAACAATGTGTAGAGATAAGGACTATAAAGAACAAGTTAGGATGGGGGCAAAAGGTTACTGGGGAGAAAGGGAGAAGGAAGGGGAGAGACAGAGGGGGATTAGTTTTGCTTTGGTTGTCAAAGGAAGGCATCTTTAAGGCTGTAACATTTTTGATGAGACCTGTTAAAAGATAAACTAAGGGATATTAAAAAGTTTATCAGAGCAAAAATTGATTGGAATTAGGCAGTGCCAAACCATAGTTATGAGTGCCGAGCCAACAGAATTCAGGGGAAAGACTTATTTATTTAGATAAAGTACAGAAGCGAAGAAAGGAAGTTATTTGGCTATATATTAAAGTCTAGTTGGCTTTTAGTGATTGATTATCCTTAGTGTTTTGATATTGGAACATTGAGGCATTTATAGGCTTAGATTTGGGTTTGCACATGTAGGCCAGTGTGGCATTAGAGCCACCTCAGTCTAATGGACTACTTGTTTAATTAATATAACAGATTTGAAGGATAAAAGGAGCTAACCACTCTGAGATCCAGAGATGGAAGAGAAAGGCTCTGATGCAAGAATTGTGCTTGGTAAAGTTGGAAAGATGAAAGGAGCAGGTGGAGGGTGTCCCCAGGGAAAGAGAAGAACTATGGTGTAGTAAGCAGCGTGTGCATCCATAGGACCTTCAAGCCTGGGACTCTGAAGGTTTCAATTCCGGGTTGCCATGGTGGTGATGAGAGCACTCAGAATCTGAGATTCTTAAATCTCGGAACCATGGAACCTGCGGGTGGCTAAGTGCTTGGGCTCTAACCTCGGAATCTGAACCCTTATTTTTGCCTAAGGTGAATGTAAGTTGTGATTTATAATATATATGTGTGTATATATATATGTGTGAGTGTGATTTATAATAATAATAAAAAATTTATACATATTTGGCCTTCATGTTGTTCCTGGTACAGACTCTTAAAATTATTGGGGTTTCCTAAGAGCAATGGAAGTATCTTTTGCTTATAGTATTTGGTCTTTTGTCCTTGGTTCCTAAAATAGCTCCAAAGCCTTAAAGGTGAAAGGAATAGGGGATCCCTGGGTGGCTCAGCGGTTTAGTGCCTGCCTTTGGCCCAGGATGCGATCCTGGAGTCCCGGGATTGAGTCCCACGTTGGGCTCCCAGCATGGAGCCTGCTTCTCCCTCCTCCTGTGTCTCTGCCTCTCTCTCTCTCTCTCTCTCTATGTCTATCATAAATAAATAAATAAATAAATAAATAAATAAATAAATAAATAAATAAATCTTAAAAAAAATTTCTCTTTCTGAAAAAAAAAAGTGAAAGGAATATGTCCTGTTATTCATAACAACCCCCTTTCAACCACACTTGAATTTATGTTAATGCAGTGACTTTTGGAAAGCCCCCCTAAGGATGCAGGCTTGGTGTCAGGGGAACTAACCTGAGTAGAAGGTTGGAACTTTCAGTACCATCCTTCATCTCTGGAGAGGGGAGAAGGGCTGGAGGTTAAACCAGTCACCAATGACCAATGATTTAGTCAATCATACCTGTTTATGCAGCCTCCATAAAAACTCGAAAGAACAGGTTTGGAGAGCTTCTGCGTTGGTGAACACTTGGAGATTTGGGGAGGGTGGTGCACCCAGAGAGAACATGGAAGCTCCCTGCTCCTTCTCCTAAAACTTTCCCCATATATTCCTTATATCTGGCTGTTCTGAGTTATATTCTTTTGCAATAAATTGATAATCTAGTAAGTAAAATGTTTTCCTAAGTTCTGTGAGCTGCTCTACCAAAGTATTTGAACCCAAGAAGGGGTTCATAGCCCGTAGGTCTGAAACATAGGTGACAACTTGTACTTGTGATTGGCATCAGGTGTGAGTGTGGGGAGGGATTTGTGAGTCTTTAACCTGTGGGATCTGGTACTATCTCCAGGTAGATAGTGTCAGAATTGAATTAAATTGTAGGACACTCAGCTGGTACTGCAGAATTGCTTGATGTGTAGAAAACCCACACATCTGGTGGCAGAAATGAAGTAGTGTACAGATGGTCCCCAATTTATAATGGTTAAGTTTATGATTTTTCAACTTTATGGTGGTGTGAAAGCAATATGCGTTCAGTAGGAACTGTACTTCACATTTTGAATTTGTTCTTTTCCCAGGCTCATGGTATGTGGCATCATTTTCTTTTGCCGGGCAAGGGTGAAAGGCCATAGTTCCCAGTCAACCATGATTACGAAGGTAGACAACTAACCCTTTCAGTGCAGTATTCAATAAATTACATGGATATTCAACACTTTATTATAGAATAGGCTTTGTGTTAGATGATTTTCCTCTACTGTAGGCTAATGTAAGTGATCTGAGCATTTTTAAAGCAGGGTAGGCTAAGCTATGATGTTTGGTAAGTTAGGTGTATTAAATGTATTTTCAACTTAGGACATTTTCAATTCATGTTTGTCAGGATGTAACCCCATCATAAGTTGAGGAAGATATATAGTAGTGGAATAAATATTGAGAGTGGAAGAGAACCACATGGAAGTGCGTTTTCCTTAGACTGAATCTCTTAAATCCTTGGTAATTCAATTTCTTCACTTGTAAAATAAAGATAGTAATATCATATCTTATCCAAAATCCATGAGGACAATATGTCTGAGAATTTCTAAATTGTAGTATTTTAGAGTGCTATCATGGTGCATATATCAGGCATTATGAGATACCCTCATGGGGCTCTAGGGCAAATCAAACATGAATTTTTCTGCATTGAAAGGTATTCTGTTGTTTTTCAAGCAATAGAATAGCTTTTAATAGATGACATAAATGTTCAGCCATGTCATGGATGAATAGACATTTACATGTTCAATTGAATAAACTGGCTGCTTTGCTTTGATTAGTCCTACTTGAGTTAATTAAAATATTTCCATTTCTTCTAGTATTCATAGCTCTCTATACATTTTACAGAAGCTGGAGATGGATTTTTAATACTGTTTACCAACTGTACGGTTTTGATGGACACTTTAATCATGCAATACAACTGCAAAATCTACCACTGGGAGCTATACAAGTCTTGAACCAAATTGAGAAAAGAAATTACATGAACACAGCCATTTTATGTTGATGTTAACTTGAGAAAAAAAGAACCAAAAAAGTTCATAACACAATCATTTTTTCAAATAATTTTTCAAGTGTCATAATCTTCCTTAAATTAATACCCCGTGTGGTAATTAATGTTTTTTGATGCTCTGTTGGTTTTGTTTTGCTACAAAATAACATTGCTAATTAGTAAACTAACAACTACATCTAAACCTTCTAAAATGATAAAGGACCAACATTCCTCCAAGCTTGCAAGCCCTAAATTCCACTGGCAGCTGCCTTGTAGAATTTCATAGGCTTTTCAACATCTAAAGTACCAGAATGGATTATGAGCTATTTTTATGTGAGAAAGCTCCTGGGACGTGGGATGGATTCAGTTCTCCTTTAGGCTGGACGACCACCCATCCAGAATGCTAGAAAACAAATTCAAGCACTGAACACAACATTTCTAAATAAACTTAGTCTGGGCAGACTCTCAGAGTGACCCCACAGTCCCCATTTCCTGGGGTTCACTCCCTTGTGGATCCCCTCCCTTCAAGTGTGGGCAAGACCTGTGTTTGCTTCTAACTGAAAAATTTGGTAAAGGTAAGTGGATGTCTGTGATTGTATGCACATGATTATGTGCTTATGTTATATAAGATTATAGTTTCCATCTTGCTGGAGTCTCAGTCTTTTTTCCCCCTACCTCTTATCCTTGCTGGCTTTGAGGAAGCAAATGACCATGGTAGGGGATGCCATGCAGCAATGAATGTGGGAAGCCTGTAGGAGCTGAGGGCAGCCTCTGGTTGACAGGCAGCAAACAAAGCACACATACACATGTACACACACACACACACACACACACACACACACACTAAGCTAAAGCCCCCAATCCTACCACCTCAAGGAACTGAATTCTACCAATAACACGAGTGAGCTTGGAAGTGGATCTTTCCCCATTTGAACCCAGGGGAGACTGCAGCCCCAGCTAACCCCTTGATTGAAGCCTTGTGAGACCCTAAGCAGAAGACTGAGCTTGGACTTCTGACCAATAGAAACTTTGAGATAGTAAATGTGTGTTGGTTTAAGTCACTAAGTTTGTAGTCCTATTGTTACACAGCAATAAAATTAATAAATGTATGGATATTCATACCTTTTTACCTCCTGATTTTTAAAAGTTATAAATAAAAAGCATTATAAGTAATCTAAATAGCCTCACATCTATTCAAGAGAAATTTTGCCACCAGAAGAATTTGGGCAGCAAATAGAGGAAAAGTCTGTTGGTTTTCGGTCTTTTGGGCTTCCAAATTAAGATAAGGGATTGTAGACTTGTACCGTATAACCTTATGAGGTTCCTGGGGGATGGAAGAAAATACTATGTGTTAAGGAGTTTGGAAAAGGATTTAGCGCATCGTAAGTACTCCATAAATATTGGCTATTATTATAATTATTAGAATCAGAGCTCCTGGGGCAGCAACCACTAGTAGGTAGGATCTTATCTGAAGGGCTTCTCCTGTGACTTACAGGGAGATGTTCCATTCTCCTTACGTGTAACGTCTGGTCTACTTATTAAGCTGGTAATTTTCCATTGGATACAGCTTTAACAATAGATACTACCCTACTTAGTTTCTGTCTTTCTCTTTCGTGGCTGAGATTTACTATTTTGGGATTGGTTTGTTTGTTTGTTTTGGTCTTACCATAATTACAAGAAAGCATTTTAAAAAATCACTTTAAAGTTATTGAATTATAATTAATATACAATGTTATATTAGTTTCAGGTGTAAAACATACTGATTGAACAATTCTATGTATCACAAGAAAGCATTTTTATCAGAGCTAGTGCTATGCACCTTGCAGCTGGGCCTTTCTAACACTCTCCAGAGGTGCAAATGAGCATTTGTCAAGAACTGGCACTTGTCCAAAGCTGTGCAAGGGAGGGAGCCCAAGTCTATTTCATACACATAATTGAGGAACAAAAAGAAGGCCAGTGTTGCTGAAGTTTAAGGAAGGAGATGGGACAAAGAGGTAGGCAGAGACTAGATCACTTAGGGCCTTGATGATCATGAGGCATTAGATTTATAGCTAACTGCATTTGGGAGCCCCTGGAAGTCTTTAAACAAGGACATGACAGTATGATAGGCATTTTTAACAGATCAATTTGGAACCATATATTTGGGGGAAATATCTGCAACACAAAGTAAAGAAGACTAGTATCTATAGTATAAAAAGTACTCCTACAGATCTATATGATAAAAGACAAAAAATGCAATTGGAAAATCAGCAAAATACTTGAATTAGCAGTTCCCCCAAAGAGGAAATCTAAGTGGTCAGTAAATGTGTGAAAAATGTTCAATCTCATTAATCAACCAGGGAAATATGTGCTAAAACCACAATAAAATACCCATATAAGCCACTAGATTGGTAAAAGTAGAAAAAACCCAAAGAACTTTGACAATAGTAATGCAAATTCATCCTCTTGTGGTCAATGTTAAATTGATGTAACCATTTTTGGAAAATAGAAGTTGTACATCTTCATGTTTAACTAATTAGAGAGAGTGGGGGGAATGGGAAAGGCATTAGAGGGAAGGGTAGGACAGAGGGAGAGGAGAGAGAGAGACTCTCAAGTAGATTCCATGCTCAGTGTGGACTGTAAGATCATGACCTAACCCAAAACCAAGAGTTGAACACTTAACCGACTGAGCCACCTAGGTAACACCATGTTTATTAAGACAGTCCAAAATATACGTACATATGTATATGTATATATTGTGTATATATATATATATAAAAATATAGATAAGAGAAAGAGAAAGATATAGATCTTAGAGAAAGTCTTGCACGTTAGCATTAGGAGACACATATCAGAATGTTCAGTGTAGCACTAGTAATAACCGAAAATAATCCAAAGTCCCAAAATAGTGTAATCTAATGATTCTAGTTACAGTGTATTATATTATGAATTTTATACAGAGCTCCAGCTATATCCATCAGGATTCAGCTCATGAACATAATTTTGAACAAAACAAAGCAAGTCACAAAAGAATACATACAGTGGGATTCCATTTATATAATTTCAAATTGATAAAATAAACTATATTATTTAGGCATGTATATATCATGTGGTGAAACAGAAGTTAGGCAAGAGAGTGATTTTTTTAAAAAAGGATTGTGTTTATCTCAACAGGAAGGGAGATGTGAGCAGGAAGCAGCCTTATACGGTACTAAAAGTGTCCCATTTCTATGAAGCACAAAAGTTTCTAATTTCGATGAAGCTCGATTTATCTATTTCTTTTTCTTTGGTTGCTTGTGCTTTTGGTGTTATACTTAAAAAAAAAATCCTTCCTGGGGCACCTGGATGGCTCAGTCGGTTAAGTGTTCCATTCTTGATTTTGGCTCAGGCCATGATCTCACAGTCCTGAGATGAAGCCTCACATTGAGCTACACTCAGTGGGGAAACTGGTTCTGATTCTCTCTTCTGCCCCTCCACACTCTTGCTCACTCACTCAGTCACGCTCTCTCTCAATAAATAAAGAAACAAATAAACAAAATTTTAAAATCTTAAAAAAGAGAAATCCTTCCTAGGTCCACAGACACAAGTATTTATAACTTATGTTTTCTTCAAATAGTTTTATAGTTTAACTTCTTACATTCAGATCTTTAGTCCATTCTGAGCTAATTTTTTGTATATAGTATGAGATAGTCCAACATCATTCTTTTGCAGATAATGTCCTATTTCTAAACCGGTGTTTAGATACATGGAAATTTACTTTACAATATATTGTATATACTCTTCTATGTGTAAAATATGTTTTATAGATTTAGAAATATAAATAGGAAAGAATTACTGGGATACTGTGTGGAGAGTACCTGTTTGTGGAGAATACGTTATAGTGAAATGAAAGACAAATCAGGAACACTAGTTGGAATGTCTTATGGATTTTTGGCCGAAGTAATAGGGTAGATGTGCCATTTACTGAGGCAACAATGAATGCAGAAGGAGCAAGGTTTTGGGGGGAAAAACAAAATTATCTTAAGGATATGTTCAATTTGAGGAACTTTTCAACATCTAAGCGGAGAAGTCAAAAAGGCAATCTGATATATGAATCTGGAGTTTAGAGAGAAAAGGGGGTCTACAGGTATATATCTGTGAGTCTCTGGCATACAGCTGTCATAAAGCTATGGAACTGGTTGATATTACATAGAGAGACAGTATAGATACAGGAGGGAAGAGCATCAAGGACTCAACAGCATAGAGTGTCAATAATTAGAAGCTGGGCAGAGGAAGTGGTGGGTCCTTCCAAGGAGACTGAGAAGGAGCGGCCAGTAAGGAAGCAGAGGAATGTGGTTTCAGGAAATCTTAGAAAAGTGTTTCAAAGAGAAAAGAGTTGTCAAATACTGCTCAGAGATCAACTGTGATTTAGAGAACTAATTATTAGATTTGGCAAAGTGAAGATACAAGTTTGATAAGAGATACTTGTGGAGGAAGCAGGCAAAGCCTGATTGGCTTTACATAGTGCACTTGGGGAATTGAATACTCAGTGGCCACCATTTAGTTTGTTCACTTTCTTCTTTTCTACATTTTCTTTCAAAAAATAACAGGTGGCACAAATCTTTCCTTATAAAACAGTGTATGGGGGCATCTGGGTGGCTCACTGAGTTAAGCATCTGCCTTTGACTCAGGTCATGATCTCAGAATCCTGAGATTGAACCTCTCATCAGACTCCCTGCTCAGTGGGGGGCCTGCTTCTCCTTTTCCCTCTGCCTCTCCCCCTGCTTGTCCACTCTCTCTCTAATAAATAAATAAAATCTTTAAAAAAAAATAAAGCAATGCATGTATTCCTTGTTATGTGTAGCTAGCCAGTATCAGAACTGAATCCACTGTACCATTTCCAGTTCATGTTATGGCTTACAAGTGATTGTCTAAATAAAAAATTTATTCTGAAACACTGGATTTTAGTAATAAAAAGTCCTCTAGTACTTCTCCTTATACCACACATATGCAAGAACTGATTGATTTTCTAGATTTTAGCCATCAGTGGCTTCATGCAACTCTAAATAAAATATTTGCTAGCATGAGCACAGAAGAGTAATTCCTCTTCCACATTAAATGCCATTGATGTTATACAACATTAAATAAGTTGACAATGGAATTTTGCCAGTAGCTTGTTTTGCTTTCTCTGAGCATATTTTCTTTCTTTCTTTCTTTCTTTCTTTCTTTCTTTCTTTCTTTCTTTCTTTCTTTCTTTCTTTCTTTCTTTCTTTTCTGAGAATATTTTCAATGACTTTCCAGCTAGTTTTTATAAACTGTTTGACAGCAGTGAGAACTACCTCATTTGGTATATAAGGAATACAACTCTGAATAAAATACTGGTAGTTTTGGGGGCACCTGGGTGGCTTAGTGGTTGAGCATCTGCCTTTGGCTTGGGTCGTAATCCCAGGGTCCTTGGATCAAGTCCTGCATCAGGCTCTTCAAAGGGAGCCTGCTTCTTCCTCTGCCTCTGTCTCTGCCTCTCTCTGTGTGTTTCTCAGGAATAAATAAATGAAATCTTTAAAAAAAATATATTGGTAGTTTTGGTCTCATTCTGACTTCAGCAAAAATAATTATTTAATTATGTACTATATTGTTTTGTTTTAGTAATGAAAATTTTAACTGGTTTACTGGAGTCCACAGTGTTATGTTAGAAATTGAAATCAAAGCATCAATTTTTTGCCAAAACTTGACAGTTTCTTAGAAGATATCACAGTGTGAAAAAAGATAACTACATTGCTAATTTTCAGATATTCACCATACACTTCTATTTATATATATATTTTTACTTGTTTCTCTGAAATTATCACATTTGCCTCTTATATAAAAGTGGGGGTCCTGTTCATTTTTTATATATATGACATTCTGAATTTTAATATTTACATTACAATTTTCATCATTATATTTTTGCCTGAGTCCTTCCAAAATTCTTGATAGCATTTCTTTAAACATTGGAGATATAAGACCACACAATAGGAGTGACACAGTGTTGTGAAACTATTTGAAGTCAAGATGAACTATACCTGGTAATTGAATATTAGTGGAGACAGATTTCCAAATACTTTTATAGTTCATGTGATATTTTCAAAAATGATATTATCACAGGGAATGTAGCAGGACTTACTGTTTGAAGACAGTAAAGTTAGCATTTTTCCTACTATTTATTTATTTACATTTTGTTTATTTATTTTGAGAGAATGCACAAGCATGAGCAGGGGGGAGGGGCAGAGGTAGAAGCAGACTCCCTACTGAGCAGGGAGCCCGATGAGGACTCAATCCCAGGACCCCTGAGATCATGACCTGAGCTGAAGGCAGATGCTTACCTGACTGAGCCACCCAGATGCTTGTGTTTTTCCTTTTAAAGGCTAAATCACCCAAAAGTAAAGAGCAAAGTAAGAAAAGCCAGGAGACAAATCCCTAAGTTACAAAATAAGGGGATGGCAGTGAGAGAATGAGAGGATGTTAAGAGTGAAGACTTTAGAAAGATCTCAATGGATTTAGAGTTTCAGATTGGATTGGGGTCAGGGTTAGGGTTAAGCAGCAAAATATATTGCTTAAAAGTTAGGGACATAGCTTAAATCTCTTGCATGGAGCCTAAATATCTCATTTCAAAGGCAGGAATGCAATTCACAGGTAGGCTGCAAGAATTTCCCAACATCCACATGGTTCCAAGAAGCAGAGAAAGTGTAGCAACATATGTATCACAGGGAGGAGTTGTAGTTGCAAAAAACAGTCTGCATCTGTAACAGTGGGGGAGAACAGAGACTGCATTGTCAACATCCCTGTGATGGCCTATCTCCATTGGCTGGGGGAAAAATCAAACTGACATACAGAATACTGGGTCATAAGCAAGATTCCTGTTGGCTTGGAAAACAGTAGATAGCCAGAGTAACAGGAAGCCGTCTTGCTGCAAGAAGCCAGGAAGAGTAGTGTTGGTCTGAGGAAGTATTCCTATAGCAACGCAATTATTGTGAACACCAACCCTTGGAAGGACAGCTATCTGGACAAGCTGAACCTGGGACACTCAAAGCGAAAGCCACAAAGAAAACAAAGAGGTCTTAGTTACTGACAGAAATAGAAACAAACATTGTCCAGAGGAGAGCTCTCCAAGTTTGGTTCAGAAGACTACCTACCTATTATGATTAAGCAATGAACTCAGAAACAAGATTGCCAAACACACAAGAAGGCAATAACCATGAGTGAGAGTCAGCAGAAACAAACAACAGATTTAGATTCCCTAAAAATTTCAATTATTGGAATCATAATTATATACATACAACGTAAAACAGCTGTGTATGAACTGTTTAAATAAAGCCTGCAATGTAAAAAGTGACCATTCTAATAGAAACATCTAGGAATTTTCAGAAACATTTTGAGAACAATCTAAAAGAAACCAGAAATAAAAAAAAAAACAATTGCTATAGCAAAACCAAACAGACAAACAACTGTGAAGGGATTAACTAGATTAGATAACTCAATTTAGAATTTGCAAACCAGAAGATATAGCTGGAGAACTGATCTAGAATGTAGTAAAGAAAAACAAGAAAATGAAAAATAAGAAAAAAAAGGTTAAAAAATATGGAAGATAGAATGACAAGATCTAACAGAGTTCCACATAAAAAGAATAATGAGAAAGGAGAAGCAATATATACAGAGATAATGGCTGTGAATTTACTAGAACTGATGAAAAAGCGTAAATCCATAGATCTTTTTTTTTTAATTTTTTAAAATTTTTATTTATTTATGATAGTCACAGAGAGAGAGAGAGAGAGAGAGAGAGGCAGAGGGAGAAGCAGGCTCCATGCACCGGGAGCCCGACATGGGATTTGATCCCAGGTCTCCAGGATTGCGCCCTGGGCCAAAGGCAGGCACTAAACCTCTGCGCCACCCAGGGATCCCTAAATCCATAGATCTTAAAAGTAAAGAAGAAAAAAATAATGGGACAGGTAAAAAAAATTAAAAATTATAATTCAAGAAAAAAATCATAGAAATAAAAAGAGACTCAAATCTGAAAATATAAAAAGGCAAATATTATTTATTTTTAATTAATTAATTAATTGATTAATTAATTAACTTATCATAGACATAGAGAGAGAGAGAGGCAGAGACACAGGCGGAGGGAGAAGCAGGCTCTGTGACAAGAGCCCGACGTGGGACTCGATTCCGGGACTCCAGGATCGCTCCCTGGGCCAAAGGCAGGCGCCAAACCGCTGAGCCACCCAGGGATCCCCAAGGCAAATATTATTTTACAAAATAGTTCCACATGGTCAACACCATGTATGTCCTCATAAAATTACTAAATCGCAAAAATTGGCATTCTTTGGAAGTTAAAGAAAATAAATCACTTATTTTTTTTTTTTTTTTTAGAAAATAAATCACTTATAATGAGAAAAAGAGGCTGATTTCAGATTTCTTCACAATATTCATTCCTGTAAGACATTGTAGTTAGAGCAGTACAAAGTCAAGGAAAGAGGTGTGACCTGTAATTGCATAGCCAAAGTGTTGGGTAAGTAAAAAGGCAGAGTTCTGAAAACACAAGATCCTAGGGATAATATTTCCATTAACTTATTTGATGATTTTGCCAGTGGACAAATATTATCAAACAATAGAGGACTAGAAAGCATAAGGTAGATAGCTTTATTTATTTATTTTTAAAAATATTTTATTTATTCATGAGAGACAGAGAGAGAGAGAGAGAGAGAGGCAGAGACAGAGGCAGAGGGAGAAGCAGGCTCCATGCAGGGAGCCCAACGTGGAACTCGATCCCGGGTCTCCAGGATCACACCCTGGCCTGAAGGCAGCGCTAAACCACTAAGCCACCCAGGCTGCCCAGTAGATAGCTTTAAGGACTGCTGACAAATAGGATTAAAATGAAAACAAATATGGACATTATTTTTACTAAACAGAAAGCTAAATATTAAGAGATAATATAATTAACTAAAATGAGGAAGTTGTGAAGAGAAAGGGGAGGTAGAAGGATGAAGCAAGCTACTAATTTAATTATTGCGTAGAATAGGGCACTTATAATCCTATCTTTGTAGCTTCTGAAAAATCCATTTTATCTAGAATTTCCAAATTATTGCATCAAGTATATTTGTGCTTTTTTTCTTAATTAACTTACTTAAAACTTTTAAAAAAATATTTTTTATATTTTGCTTATTTAATAAGCAAAAATCACTAGCAACAAAATTATAATCCAAATATCAATAAAATTTTAGAAATCAAAGTGTCTTTCAAATTCTTCTGGTGTCAAAACAAAAATGTGAGTCTGGACATTCGCAAGGTACGAGTTTATTAAGGGGAACTACTGCAATAGGGAAATACTCAAAACCTAAGCCAGAAACAACTCTGAGAAGAAGTGGCAAGCAAAACTTTTATATGCAGACACCATGGGACAGATGGCTGTGCAAAGAGGAAGAATTGCAAGGCCGGGGGGAGGGGGTCTTGAACTTAATGAACTGTGTCGAATATTGTAAAAGCAAGAAGATCAAGGCATGGAATTTTAGTTGGTGGTTAGGCATATGGGCGGAGTTGGGGTTTGAGATGGAACAAACAAGTTACAGCATAGCAAGTTTGCACAAAGTTCAGGGTCAAGCCGTCCCTTAGCAAACTAAAGTTATGTCAAACATTAAGTTTGACCAGTTTTGCCATTGGCTATCAGTGCCTACTTGAATGATTTGGTTTTTAAGCAGATATAAATTGCATGTATTTCAGGGCATGCTGACACAAACATATCCTGGGATAAAATGCTCTATAAATATTGCAAATTAGGACTTACCTACAGGTGAATAAATTACAAAGCAGCTAGAAAATTTCACATTAACTAGTAAAAAAGAATGAAAACAAATGAAGTAAAAATCCAAATGAAATTAAACAAAGATCAAAATACAACTAAGGAAACAGAAGAGATTAAAAAGATAAAAGTAGGGCAGCCCAGGTGGCTCAGTGGTTTAGCACCTGCCTTCGGCCCAGGGAGTGATCCTAGAGACCTGGGATGGATTCCCACACCTGCCTTCGGCCCAGGGAGTGATCCTAGAGACCTGGGATGGATTCCCACGTGGTCGTACTCCTTATATGGAGCCTGCTTCTCTTCTCTCTATGCCTGTGTCTCTGCCTCTCTCTCTCTCTCTCTGTGTCTCTCATGAATAAATAAATAAAATTTTTAGAAAAAAAAGATAAAAGTAGAAAGTACTTAATTATAAAATTAAAAATGGCAGAATTAAATAACCCAAGAGCTGGTTGCTTAGGAAAGAAAAAGTTTTAAATTAAGAAAAAAAGCACAAATATACTTGATGCAATAATTTGGAAATTCTAGATAAAATGGATTTTTCAGAAGCTACAATATACCAAAACTGATCTGAAAAGAAACTGAAAGTCTAAACAAATCAATTACTGTAAAGAAAATATAAAGAGCTATCCCACACATTAAAAAGCAATTTTTATAGGTTGTTATGTTGTGACTTAAGGAACAGATAATTCCAAAATTATTCAAGCTATTTCAGCACATAAAGAAAGAACCTTCTAAATTCTTTATACAAAGCAAGAATAATTTTGATACTAAATCTGACAAAGACTGTAGGGGAAAGAAATGCCCGTTAATTTCACTTATAAATATTGATGAAATAATACTAAATAAAATATTAGGAAAAGGAAGCTGGCAATATCTTAAAAGAATAACATGACAAAATGGGATTTCAGGAATATAAAGGTGATTAAATATTAAGACATATATTTTATGGATAGATATGAAGAAGATCAACTCTACAGACTTTGAAACAGAATTTGATGAAAATTTAAAATCTATTTTTGAGTCAAAGATGTTTATAAAAGAATAAGAATAGAATATGCTACCTTAACATAAATCTATTTTAACTCCCAAGCCAGCTTATGTTCAAAAAGAAAATATTAGAAGCATTCTCATTAACAAAAGTTAAAAAAAAATGATCACTACTGTTTTCACTAACATTTTCTTAGCTAATGCAGTTATCTTATAATTTGGGGATAAATTAGAAATTAAAAAATACTGGATATAAATATGTTTGCTTCCATTACTTCCATTCAACATTGTACTAGAGGTTCCAGCCAAGGCAATTAGGCAAGAAAATGAAATACAAGGCATCTAGATTAAAAAAGAAGTAAAACTATTTCTCTTTGCAGATGACATAATTCCAAAATCTCCAGGTAAAACTATTTCTCTTTGCAGATGACATAATTCCAAAATCTCCAGGATTTTCTATATATATAAGCCCACAAATCAATTGGGGCTAATAAGCCAGTTTAGCAATATTGCAAAGATACAGGATCAATATACAAAAATAGTTGTGTTTCCACACATTAGTAATTATAATCCAAAACTGAAGAAAACAATTCCATTTACAATAGTAGTAGAAAGAATAAAATACTTAAATTTAACAAAAGAAGTGGATGACTCCTAGTGAAAAAATAAAACACCATTAAAAGGAATTAAAGAAGACTGGAATTGAAAGATACCCATGCTTATAGATTGGAATACCTAATATTGTTAAGATGACAATACTCCCCCAAATTAATCTGCCGATTCCATAAAATCTTGTCAAAATTCGAATTGCCTTTTTGTGGAAATGGGAAAGCTGGCCCTCAAGTTCATAGAGAATTGCAAGGGTCCCTGAAGAGCTAAAACAATCTTTTAAAAAAAAAAAAAAAAGCACAATATTCCAGTTATAAAATATATAGATTCAAGGATATAATATACAGCACAGAGAATATAGTTGATAATACTGTTACAATTTTGTATGGTGACAAACTTATTGAGACTATTTCATAATGTATATAAATATCAAGTCGTTATGTTATATACTTGAAACTAATACAATATTTTATGTCAATTATTTTTTAATAAAGACTATGTCAGGTGTACATCAACAGGAAAAACCCCCAAAAGTTTAAAGTTAGAACACACAATTCCTCATTTCCAAGTTACTTTAAAGCTAGAGTATTCAAGACTATGTGGTACTGGCATAGGATAGACATGTAGATGAATGGAATGAACTGAGAGTCCAGAAAAAAAACCAAATACTTATGATAAAATGATTTTCAGTAAGGCTGTCGAGACAATTCAACGTGGGGGGAGGGTGGGAGTAATAGTCTCTAATGAATAGTTCTGGGGAAATTGGAATTTACAAACAAATTTATTTTTTTATTTTTTAAAGATTTTATTTATTTATTCATGAGAAACAGAGAGGAAGAGGCAGAGACACAGGCAGAGGGAGAAGCCGGCTCTCCACAGGAGCCAGATGGGGGACTTGATGCCAGACCCCAGGATCACGCCCTGAGTCAAAGGCAGCCGCTCAACTGCTGACTCACCCAGGTGTTCCTAACAAACAAATTTAACACCCAAGTGTTAAATACACTTGTTATATACAAAAATTAACTAAAAATGGATCAATACCTAGATACTAGATTTAGCTCTAGTAAAAAAGCTTTTATTTAGCTCTAGTAAAAAAGATTTACTGGAACTAAATCTTAAAAAAAACAGATATAAATCTTTGTGGCCTTGCAGTACGCAGAAGTTTCTTACATATGGCACCAAAAGTACAAGCAACAAAAGACAAAAAAATGAATTAGACTTCATTAAAATTAAAAATTTTGTGCTTCAAAAACTACCCAGTAAGTGAAAAGATAAGCAAAGAATGGGATAAAATATTTGCAAGTTGTATTTTTAAAAATTCTGCATGGGAAGAGTTACCATAAATTATAATATTGGCTACTTGAGGAAAACCATTCCATATTTGTATCACAAGGGGCTAATTTCCCTAATATAAAAGAGCACCTGCTATAACTAAAGAAAAAAAACAACCTAATAGAAAATAGACAAATCATATAACCAGACAATTCACAGAAGAGGTAATACAAATGACTCAAACATACAAAAAAAAAAAAAAAGTCAACTTCACTCACAATAGGATGAAAGTTAATGTCCTGCTAGGGGATCATTTTTCAGCTGTTTGATCAGCAGAGAAAATATGTTTGATAATAATGTTTTGTGTGGCTGATACTATGGGGAACCAGGCACTCTAATTTCCATGAGAGGATGAATTGCCTCCATGAAGAGAGATTTTGGCAGTTAACTTTAAAAGTTATAAATTCATGTACCTTTGATGCAATAAGTCTATTTCTAGGAATTTGTCTTACAGACAGATTTAAATATGTAACATTTGTACAAGGTTATTAAGATATTCTTTGTAATTAAAAAAAAAACTGTCTTTGTGTCCATTCAAGAAGAAAATGAGGCTGGTTCTTTGTGTACTGATAGGGAAGGTTGTCCTAGAGATACTGTTGCATGTGACAAGGTGCAGAAGAGTATATGGCTTATGTTATTTGTATACAAATATACAAATATTTATTTTTATACAAATAAAAAGATTAGAGGTGTGTGTATGTGTTTGTATGTGTATGTGTATGTTTTCTTACATATTGTAAAATATCTCTGGAAGAACCCAAACCTGATCAGTATTGGCTAGGGGATGTGGTTGGAGGGAGACCCTTTACTGTTTATCCTTTGACCTTTTTCAATTATTTTTCATTTTAAAAAATGTTTAAGTAATCTCTCCACCCAACGTGGGGCTTGAACTCACAACCCTGAGATCTAGAGTTGCATGCTCTACTGACAGATAGTTAGGCACTCCAACCTTTTTCAGTTTTGAGTCATAAGAATCATATCTATTTTTTTAAATCTATTTTTATTTTTAAAATAAACTGGGACACCTGGGTGGCCTAGCGGTTTGACGGCTGCCTTCGGCTCAGGGAGTGATCCTGGAGACCTGAGATTGAGTCCCACGTCAGGCTCCCTGCATGGAGCCTGCTTCCGTCTCTCTGCCTCTCTCTCTGCCTGTGTCTCTGTCTCTGTCTCTCTCTGTGTCTCTCATGAATAAATAAATAAAATCTTAAAAAGAAATAAAATAATAAACTAAAAATATAAGAGAATTTCTGTAAAAGAAGTACTTAATCTTAACTTCACACTTATGAACTGTGCATGAACAAAATTACTTCTTTGCTTTTTCTTTGAAATGGCCAAACTTTTTTGAATACTTGGTAGACCACCACTAGTTGACCACTCTCTGAGCAATATTGTCCTAGAACTAAACATTAAGATCCCAAAGAGTCTGCCACAGTTGGACTTTGTATCTGAGTCATATCACCTTAGGACTAAGTATTGTATTCTTATACCAAAAAGCAAATGGGAACTTATTTAGAGAAATTTAGTTCTTAATTAAATTCAATACATTTTTATTGAAAACCTATTATGTAACATAATTTGTTTTGGAGTGATGAATGTATCATGGCTACCATTCTCGTGATGCTAAAAATGCTAAAAATCACCATGCTAAAATACCAAACTAAACCATGTAAAATATGTTTCAAAGATCCCATCAACCCCATGGTAACAGGTTAAAATAGGCTTATTATAACACCTCTGTGCCTAAGTTTACATCTGAAAAGATATACATAAAATTGTTATTAGCAATTACCCCTGTTGGGTGAGATTGGTAGGAAGGAGATCAAGGACTTGTATTTTAAAAAATATTTTAAAAATGAAGATGGTGGAATCATGAGTGATTTTTATTTAGTTTAGAGTTTTTGTTTTTCAAATATAAATATAGGAACAAATCAAGAATTTTAAGGAACCATATAAATTTATTTCTTTACATAATCAAAAAACTCTCATATACTGCTTTCCCAACTCCTTTACTTAACAGTTGATAGGAAAACCTGGCACTTTGTGTCTTCCTTGATCCTTGTAAAATTAAGAACGAGTTTCTTCTAAGTACAGTGTATCAAAGGATAAGGTCATCATCCAAAATGTGAAACCTAGAAATTTATTGCTTACTTAGGTAAATCAGTCTCACTGAGCAGAACAAATAGAAGTTTCATGGAAAGTATTATTTTGGGACATATTGGCTACTGAGGCAGGAGTAGTTGAAAAATCAGCCTTAGAAACACGGGTTATAGAAGTGTGTTTTCTGTTCCTGAGGCATGTTTACTGGAATAAGTTGTCAATGATCAATTAAATAGGTTTAATAAAACCAGCTTGAAAATATCATGGCTATAAAAACATCAATCTTTTCATAGTTTCCTGGTTTTTTTCTTCTTCTTAAAAAAATAAGTTATGCCTCTTTTTTGCTTGCCCTTGATTTGAAAACTAGAGGTGTCTTGCACTGGAAGGAAACAATTTCCTTAGACTAATCATAATTTGTTATTAAAAGGTCTCAGTGTAGTGTATTCATTTTCTATTGCTGCTGTAAAAGATTACTACAAATTTAGTGATTTAAACAACACAAATGTATTGTTTTATATTTGGGTAGGTTAGAATCTGACAGGGGGTGCCTGGGTGGCTCAGTTGGTTAAGCATTGGCCTTTCGCTCAGGTCATGATCCCAGGGTTCTGCTGGGCAGGGAGTCTGCTTCTCCCTCTCCCTACCCCCTCCCCCTGCTTGTGCTTCTCTCTCAAATACATACATACATACATACATAAACTTAAAAAAAAAAAAAAGAAAAAGGAGAAGAAGCCTGACACAGGCCTCACTAGGCTAAAATTAAGGTGTTGGAAGGGCTGCATTCCTTCTGGAGGCTCTGGAGAAGAATCTGTTTCTTTTTCCAGCTTCTAGGGGTTGCCTACATTCCTTGCCTTGTAGCCTCCTTCTTTCTCCTTCAAAGCCAGCCACACAGCATACTTCTGACTCTGGTTCTGTTGTCACATCTTTCTCTGATCCTTCTCTCTGCCTCCCTCTTTCCCTTATAAGGACTTTTATGATCATGTTGGGTGCAGCTGGATAATCCAGGACACTCCACAGAACTGGTGATAGGAGGTCCAAGACTTGTATGCTAGCTCAACAGTGCCATCAACTGACCCCTTCTGTCTTGCTGTATGCATCCTTAGCAATGACTAAGCCTCGAGCATTGTGCACATGTTCCAGGCAAGAAAAATGAAGTAGAAGAGGCAGTACCGGAAAAATTCAGTTGGCATTTCATTTGCCAGAACTGAATCTTGGGGGCCGGGCTGACTCTAACTGCAGGGTAGTCTGAGAAGTTTAAGTTAGCTTCCCTGCATCTCTGAAAAGGGA
Source organism: Canis lupus dingo (assembly GCF_003254725.2). NCBI lineage: Eukaryota > Metazoa > Chordata > Mammalia > Carnivora > Canidae > Canis > Canis lupus. Next base: position 17,075,908 of record NC_064269.1, on the reverse strand, counting down.
AGGAAAATGGAAATAAGTGTGGAAATGAGTGATAGACATGCTAACCTACAGAATGACAACAGCTAAGTGATCTTAACAAAGAACTTTGTCTAGTTACTGAAGAGCAGGAACCAGGTGCTGGAATTCTAGTGGACCACTTGCTACACACGTTATATGACACCTGGTGACAGGTGAGGTGCAGCTTCTCTCCTCCACTCAACAGGGCTCAGTCACAAGAGATGAGGTTGAACCCGGGACAGACAACTTCATGCTGGGGCAGCCCCCCCTTCTATTCCCTACCTGTGTATAATCCCATGCTTGCTCTTCAGAAGTAAATGCCAAGTCGCATGCTTCCCGGTGCAGCTGTAACTCATTAGTCAGAGATTTCACAATGAATGCTTCTGTAAGCCAGGTGCAATCTGACCTGCCAACATTCCACATTTATCTTACTTTGCTACATTCTGGAGAGCAGAGTGGCACGAAGGCAAATCTAAGATCATATCCCCAGGGTCCCCCCGTCTGATGTATGAGGTCATGCCCTCTGAAAACCCTTTTCTTGTAGGAAACGGGTACCTAAGAAGTATTGTCCCTTTCTTCCTCTTGAGGTCAGAACCAGTTGAAAGAGATACAGTATCAGACAAATGAAGGTCAAACTGTCCTTAGTAACACTGACTAGAAGACATGGCCAAGTGGGCGCTGTCGTACTTTCCTGAGATTTGTCCAGGAGTTACTGGTACTGTTGAACAACACAGCTTCCCTGTAGAATACAGGCCTGTGAGGGGAAAGCTGATGCACTCTCTGCAAAACACAGATCTAGAAATGGTGGGGGAAGGGTGAGCTGTTTATTCTCCTCAACTCACCTGTCCAGCTAGGCTCCCCTATTCCCCTGGGGAGGAGTAAATGAAGGGCAGAGAGAGACTTAATGATTCTTAGCTTTCCAGGAAGTTTGAGATCACCCAGGGAACAAATGAACAATCAGGTTAGAGAATCATTTTGGTCCAGCTTAAATTACTGCATATGGAAACACAAGGGGTAGGGGTGACGTTTTCCCCCAAAGCTGTACCTTGACTGTATCAGTGTCAGTACCTTGGTTGTGATATTGTACTATAGTTTTGCAAAATGTTATCACAGGAGAAAGCCAGATAAAGGCTATGTGGGATTTCTCTGTATTATTTCTTACAATTGTGTGTGTATCTATCATTACCTCAAAATAAAGTTTAATTAAAAAGAAAAGCAGCACAAACAAAATGCACTTTCCTAGCTTTGGGGACAGGTGAGTTCAATACAAAGCAAACAAAGACACCTGCTTTCAATTTCTTTTTATCAGTAGGACTATCTTTAGGTACCTAAAAGCTATTGCCTCTAGGCTTGTGTTTAACACTGTGTTTGAGAGAATTACCTGGATTCATAAAATAGTTCTTTGGGGAAAGGTGTGGGTAGAAAAATAAATTCATTCATAAAATATTCTTCAGACATTCTTTACTTAGTTTGTAAATACCATTGGCCAATATAGTTTTCATTGTTCCTTTGTTCAACACAAAGCCATAAAGTCTCTGGAGCAGATTTTATTTTTAAGATGGCTATGGCAATCAACAGTCTTCCTCCTTAAGTTTTCAATAACCACATAATTAGCGTGCTTCTGACTCTCTCAGAAACTAAAACACAACTGAACTTTATTTGTTCTTTCATGACCCTCATGACATACCTCAGCTTCTCAGGACATGTCTCTCACTTGGTTTACATCACAAAATTTCTGGCATCATCTCAGAAGACTCCCAGAAATGCCTGTTTACCGCTCTGTCCCTCCAGTTCTCCTAGTTCTGAAGGCCTCTTCTGGTTTCACTTTCATCCCTAGCTTGGAGGCCCCACTGTCCATTGTTATTTGCAGCCTGCAAAACTCTCTCATATTCTTACTCTTCTGTTCCACTTTTACTGTAACCCTCTGACCAACAGCATACCTTCTCCATTCTTATTAGGAAGCAACTTGACAAAGAACATACCATATTAGATTTTACTTGGGACAAATATAGATTCGGATCTCAATTCTGCTCCTTTATCTTCAGTGGACATTTATTAATTTTTGCTCACCATCATTCAACCCCTTTTCTTTTGACAACAGCACTACAGTTCTCCTTTAGTGAATTACCTGTCCAACCCTCCAGGCTTGTTGGCAGCTCTCCTAAACTAAACATATGATCCTTGCTAAGGCAAACAGTTTCTCTCTAGAACTGGACTCTGGAATGGAGTGACTCGAAGACATTAAGTGATTTACATAGGCATCTATCTCTTTCTACAACTGAGATCTGTGAAAATGTTTTGTCCTTTAGATACTGGTTAATTAGCCCTCCCTTTGTTCTAATAGCTTTCACCTATCATTCCAATGAAATTCCCTTTATCTCTTATTAGCCAGAGTAATTTTCTGTTGTTTGCAACCACAAAACCCTAACGAACTAGCTGTGAAGGTTATATTAGTGACTTAAATTCTGTATAATGAAGAAAAATTACATTTACATATATAGATGTCATGCATTAAATATGAAAATAAACTTAGTGATTCTGGCCTGTAAAAGCTACAATAAATCCATGACCTCGAAACTAGGTGACCCTACCACAAAGCTTGACAATCTTTTTATTTGTTCTGGGCCATCTGTTTCTCCAAAATTCCCTCAGCAGATTTTACAAACATTTACAATTTTCTTCAAGCTGCCCATTTAACCTCTCCCTCAATCTCAACAGCTTGTCTTAAGCATAACAGGAAAATGTCAAGGAAACAGAGGTACCAGGTTTGCAGAACCTTGGAAAGTTTTATTGATCTTGTGATTCATGCCGGTTTCATGATGTCTCAAACCCAGCTCAAGAGAATAAACTTTTGAAAAAACATATATAATCAAAGCCATCCTAAATTTGCAACATTGATTACAACAATGGTAAGAGTCTCTTTACCATTACCTACATCCTATATAAGTGTTTATAATAGTCGGAATAATTCAATGATTCTTCTTGCATATACGTACCAGTGTAATATGCAGAGTTAGACTGGGCAGATGGATGGAGTGAGGTTGTATTCTTTTCTGCTGCTGAAATTCTTCCTCCTAATTTGATGATGTTGGACTTGAAGGTCATATATGGTAACTTCTTACTGCAGGCTTCTGGTATGATGTGAAGTCAATACTATTTGCTCTTTGAACAACTGTCAGGATCAGAATGCTTCTGGTTTGTCCCGGTACTAGAGATGCTATTTGAAATTTTGTGTGCCTTCTTCCTAGTCAATCATCAGAACATCAAGATTGCATGTGGCTACAAATAATTAATGTGGTAAAGGATGCAAATTATGTCTTTTTTCGTTGAAGTATAATTACCATACAGTGCTATATTAGCTTCAGGTATACAATATAATGGCTCAACAATTCCATACATTTGTTAGTGCTCATCAAGCTAAGTGGTACTTGCAATCCCCTTTGTCTATTTCACCTTGAATTATGTCTTAATTATGAGTCTATAAAGCATTCTCAAAATGACAAAAATACAAGCATATCAGTATAAACACCAGCCATAAATGTATGCATTCCCAATGAATAGAAAGCACTATGAGATGAAGAAAACTTGACTAACTTGCAAAGGTGGTTTCAGGGTATCTAGAACCAAACCTTGTGCCTTTCTCATTGATTTCTAAAAAGACTCTTTTTATATATTTTTTCTTTCCCTACCTCCCCCCTCACTTTGCCCTTCCCTTCTCTTCCTTTTCTTTCCTTCCTTTCTTCTTCTCTGCATTCTCTCCATTAATAATCTAGGACTAGCATTAAATTTGTTAGACATAACATTTTCTGGGAACATATGTTTCAGATTTTCTCTCCTTTTAACATTTCATTTTATTTTACAATTTCCTCCCCACACTACTGATGTTTAGATATTTTTCCCTAGATGAAACATGAGTTTTTCTTGTGATCCCTAATCAGTTTTATATGTTAGAAGAGCAGTAGCTATTTCTGGCAGTCTCTGACTAAATGGGCTTGAAGTACAGAGATGGTTTCATTAGCTTTAGAATGAGGCTCTGGAGACTCCAAGATGTGGAGAAATTCTGGGTGCTCAGTCTCAATGCCAGTGATTTCAGCTTTGCACAGTGGCAGTATCGTAGCCAATGAGGTTTCTCTGAGGCGTGATTATTGCTAATTGAAAGCTTTTCTCAAAAAAAAAAAAAAAAAAAAAAGAAAGAAAGAAAGAAAGAAAAAGAAAACTTTTCTCAATGCCAGTGATTTCATTGGCAAAATAAGCTTTGTGGCTTGAATACAAGGAAACACCTGCCTACCTGACTTCTAGCTTTGCTCCTGAAAAGGGGCATATACCAACAAGGAAATGTTAAAAGTTTCTGATTGAGTAGGTATATGAACAGCAGGCTGCTGCCCAGTGCCCTTTACTGGGCATCACGATGTTACTGATCATAAGCTCTTGTTCATAGTGCATAGTATGGTGGAAGTGCGAAGACAGCAGGACTAGCTGTAGTAGCAATAGCCGTGTCTGTGCTAAGAACACACTGTGGGGTATGACTCAGAACGTGGTCTCGTGACAATAATTTAGGAGATGTGTAGGTCTGAAACCCTGAGCATTCCAGGGAGAGGTTGGTTGAACAATTTGTCTAGGAGAACAGAATGTGGCACGATTCTGGGAGTCTTGGCACAGCCACCATGAAGTATCTGAAAGAGGTGCTGACAGATAGGAGGTGACTATGAGGTTGGGTGTAGCTCTCTCTGCATAAACTGATGATGAGAGTAGGCGGTCTGCTCTTAATGTTGAACTAAAATGGTGAATATTGACTTGGTGGATATATTGGTGGATTCTTCTAGGAAGAGAGGGAAGCCTTCTTCTGAGATCACACTTCATTATGCCTTTGCACTAGAGTTTGTTACCAAATGGATAAAACTCTTTTTGGAGATAAGGTTTCCTTTAGAGTATCTTTTTTCTTTTTTTTAATTTCCCCTCCCAATTAGAAATTCTGGAATAGAAAAAAATACAAGGACAGTGTTCAGAATAATAAGAAAAAAGAAGTGAGGGTTGAATTGTGAAGAATACCAATACTTACTTAAAGGAAGAAGATCAACAATGGAAGCTGAGAAATAGTCATAAAAAGGTTAGGACAAAAGCCAAGGAAGAATGGTGTCACAGTGGCCCAGGGATAAGAAATTCATGAAAACAAACGCTGCAGAGATTAAGTAAGTGCTGAAAATGTATTGGAATTTTACACCAAGAGCTCTTTGCAATGTTCCAGTGACCTGGGGATCACAGTTCCCCTGGAAAAGTTTGGGTGCAGGTCAAATTGCTGTGGGACAAAGAAATAGAAGGTGAAGAAGCAGAAGTGTGCACGGACTTCTCTTTTAGGAGTTCAACCATGGAGACAGAGTGGGTAACTAGAGCCAAAGTAGGAAGAGCAGTTCAGGAAGGGTTTTGTGTTTTCTTTTTTCCCCAAGATGATATAGAAGTGAAGCTTCAGAGTATAATTTCAGAGTGTCTGGAACCAAGATAGGGGAGGATCTAGCAAGGAGGAAGTAGTTTAAGTTGACAGAGCAAAAGGGTGATGGGCGCAGAAGAAGATAGTAAAGGATACAAGGGAAGGATGACAGCCAGGCTCCAAGATGTCCCCCAGTGAGCCCTGCTTCCGGGTATTCACACCCTTGGGACATCTCCCACGTCGTACCAGGGTGGTCTTCGTGACTGACTGAATACAATAAAAGTGATACTATGTCGCTTCTGAGAAGAGGTTATAAAAGACACTGTAGCTTTCATCTTGGTGTCTTCTCTCTCTCTCTCTCTCATCATTCATTCTGGGGGAAACCAGCTGTCACTTCATAAGCAATCTTATGGAGAGGCACATCTGGTGAGAGGCTGAGACTTCTTGCCAACAACCAGGTGACGAACTGGCAAGGGGATCCTCTAGCTCAGGTAAGCCTTCATATGACTGCAGCCTGGCTGACATCTTGGCTGTAACCTCAGGAGACCGTCTAAGGCAGAAACACTCAGCTAAGCTGCTCCCAGATTCCTCACCATTTGGAATGGTGTGAGATAATAAATGTTTATTGTTTGAAACTGCCAAGTCTCAAGTAATTTGCTATGTAGTGTAAGGGAGGGAAAAGTGTTCCTCAAACCTGTGAAGGTCCCTGGCTTAGTCTGAAAATTAAACCGACAAAGACAGATTAGTAAAAGAGAAACATACAAATTTAATACAAGTTTTATGGGACACAGGAACCTTCGTAGGGTAATGAAGACCCAAAGAAACAGTTAGACCTGAGTACTTTTATGCTAGGTTTGAAGAGAGGATTGATATGGAGGAGTATGAGAGATTATGAGGTAATTATAGTAACATACTCAACAAGGCCGTTTGTTTGGATTCTTCTTGATGTCCTTTTGTCCTGGAGATAATGATGCTCTTTCCACCATGTATAGGGAGGGCACCTCGTCCATGAGGGTTTTATGACCCGATTCAAGGCAGAAGTGTAGGAGGAAGGTCAGAGTGATCTTCCTGCTTCTGCTTGTTTTCTCAAACTCCTTCAGTTAAAATATTCATATTTTGGGATAGTGTGTTCTGAACCCCATCAGCATAAATAGATAAATAATACAGGAGGGAGTACCTTTGGGCAGGAGGATATTCTGTTTCCTTTGAGAAGTTATCAAGTCATCATTTTTACAAGTTCTTGTTCTTTAAGTTTATTCTTTATTCTTAAAAATTTTCAAATATTAATTTACAACCAGGCTTTAATCATTTTTATTGCTCAGTAAAACCCCCATGAATCTACTTTTTGTAACATCCCACTCAAAGTTGTCTATAATACCTCTTAGCTGATATCCATTTAATGATTCATTTGATAACTACTTATTATGTGACAATAAACTTTAGAAAAAGCAGTGTTGCTTTTAAAGTGATCAGTACAGTGACAGATGAGCTATTTGCTAGTATATCCAAATTATCCACCCATATTGAACAAAGCAGTGTGGGTGTTAAGCATAAAAGCATGAACAAATGTCCAAATAGTATATGTAAGAAGTTAATAATCCAGGTAGAAAAAAAATGACACAAAGAACCCATGCATGCATGAAGAACAATTTGAGAATGTATCAAATCAAAGTGGTGTTCAAAGCAAAAATCATGTTTGCATGACGAACAGTAGAGTATCAGTTAAGACAAGTGATATTCTTGATCACAGAACAATGAGAAATTCTTCCAGCAAGTAGGTGTAACTGCCAAATGGGATCATATAAAAGACGTATGAAGGGAAAGCTAATTTGGGGGATATAACCAGGTGGAACTGAAGCTGATTCTTGCAGTTATGCCTCGGGTCATCCAAGAGAGTTGTACCCCCTTTCTTTTTTTTTTTTAATTTTTATTTATTTATGATAGTCACAGAGAGAGAGAGAGAGAGAGAGAGAGAGGCAGAGACATAGGCAGAGGGAGAAGCAGGCTCCATGCACCTGGAGCCCGATGTGGGATTCGATCCCGGGTCTCCAGCGCCCTGGGCCAAAGGCAGGCGCCAAACCGCTACACCACCCAGAGATCCCTTGTACCCCCTTTCTAACCGTTTATGATAAGTACAAGATTCATGCATAAAAAAAATTATTCTGTTGGTGGGTGTGACTTACTGCATAATAAACTTGTGAATTTTCAATCATTTCCATTATTTATCTCAGAACTTTACTCTTGTATTCATTTAGGAAGGACTTATATGCAAACCATTGTGCAAAGTTTAAAATGCCAAATATGTCTCAAAGAAATGAAAGACTGTTTTTTTTACTTAACAAGTTTTGTTTTTAGGGTGGTGGTGGTGTTTGTGTGTGTGTGTGTGTGTGTGTGTGTGTTTAATCACTATCTCGTCTCCTTTGCTGTATTTTGGGTTTCATTAGGTTAGAGTAGGCTGGACCATAGTGAGAGGTCATGGGCCTGGGCAAAGGTGGCAAGATTAATAGTCCCCGCTGTCAGTACAGAAAAGGGTCTAAGGAGATGGACATAATTTTCATGGTTTCCCATTAACACTCTGTAGGAAAAATTACAGTACTTAGAAATGGAAGACTTTGAATTCTGATTTTACTAATTTAGTAGCTGTGTGTGATACTGAGCAAAAGACTCACCTCTCTGAGTCTCAATGTCTCCTCCACAAAGTAGAGCTAAAAAAAACCCCTGCCATTATTACATTCTATTTTTTTCTTAAAAGTCAAATGAGCCTTGTATCAAATATATGTGAAACTATTTTTAAAGCTATAAACATTATTTTTATTGCCGTTTCTATTATCATTTCGTCTTACCTTGAACTTTTATGTTCTTGGCAAAAGCTCAGATGGTCTTTAAGTCTTGAGGGCAATGTGAGAAAGACTCATAGCTAATGCTGAAAAAAGAAAACAAACCCATTGTTTTTTAAACAAAATTATTAACACATTTGAAATTAATTTTTGAGTCAAAAATAATGCCTAAAACAAGTCTATATTACTGGAAAATATCAAATATATCTTTGGGATTGCAAAGACTTTATATTTCACACCCTAGAACAAGATCTTTTTTCCCAACACCAAGAAGCTAAAGTAGGGGTTTCTGGCTGGCTCAGTCAGTTATGCATCAGACTTCTGATCTCAGGATCCTGAGTTCAAGCCCTGCATTTGGTTCTACCACGGATGAAGCCTACTTAAAAAAAAAAAAAAAAAGCTAACCTATTAGCATTTGCTTTTGCAAATAATTGAAACAAACAAACAAGAAAACCAATGGAGACTTAATATATTGATTATGTAGGGATGCCTGGGTGGGTCAGTGGTTGAGTGTCTGCCTTTGGCTCAGGGCATGATCCTGAGGTCCTGGGACTGAGTCCCACATTGAGTTCCTCCTGGGGAGACTGCTTTTTCCTCTGCCTAGGTCTCTGTCTCTCTCTCTATGTCTCTCATGAATAAATAAAATCTTTAAAATATATATATATATAGATATATAGATTATATGAAAGGTAAGTACCTTGGGATATTAAAACACTTGATTTTTCTAATTATAAACATAATACATTTATTGTGGAAAATTTGGTAACTGCATGTAAATATAAAGAAGAGAATTATTAGAACTCATAATCACATTACTCAAAAACAGTCACTGTTAACATTTTTGCATAGTTTTTCCAATTTCCTTCTCCCTCTTTTTTGGCTTTTTTTCCCCACGTATTTTGAATCATAGTACTATAGCATTAAATAATCTTTCAAAATACGATTTTTACTATCATAGTCTAAAATTTTTTTTTTTTTGCATGTAAAATTTAAGTTGTTTTTTAGATCTAAAATCTAAAAATCTTTTTTAAAAAAAACATCTAGGGATGCCAGGGTAGCTCAGTGGTTGAGCGTCTGCCTTCTGCTCAGTGTGTGAACCCCACATCGGGCTTCCCGCAGGGAGCCTGCTTCTCCCTCTGCCTATGTCTCAGTCTCTTTGTGTCTCTCATGAATAAATAAAAAAAAAATCTTAAAAAAAATCTGAATTTATTTCAAAGGTAAATCTTTTCTTCTCCAAGTATTTTCGTAAGAACCTATGTTCCAAATCTTGTATTACTCTGAACTCCTTTGCTTCTTTTTCTTCTGGGAAGACCTCTGAATTAACTTGATTCTGAATCAGATCTGAATTTTGTCACTGAATCTGAAGAATTCTTCCTTTTTTATCCAATTACCATAAGCCTAGGACAGGCCTTTGTTTCTCCCACTTTAGGCTACTGAAGTAGTTTTCTTACTGGTTTCCTTCTTTCTAGTCTTTTTTCTCTCTAATTCATTTTACAGACCTCTTTAATATATCATTACACTGCTCAAAAATATTGACTGTTTCTAGGTTCTATAGGCAGAGGCTGCAAAGTGGAGCTCCAAGGCTGGATATAGACTGCAAATTTGTTTTATTGCTCCACTGTGTTTTGAACTTTTTTTTTTTTAATTAGTTGGAATCCTTTAGGTGGATTTTATGTTTCACTGATTTATTACTTGGCTGGCTTCTAGGTTTCCAAGTAAAGCTGAGCAGATTTGGCATTGTAGGTCTACAGAGGGCACTGTGTACATAACACCCCCTACAGTTGTGCCATGCACAACCAGTATGATCATAGCTCTACCCCATGGTCTGGCTGAAACCTCTGGACGTTTGAAGCTCTATACTCTAGTTTATACAATATGTCAAAGAAAACTGATGTCTTGTCTAGTCCTGTCCACAATAACTACTAATCAAGCCCATTCTGTACCAAAGCCTAGAAAAGGCTGACATTTCTAAAACTTTGCACTCTAAGATAAGTTTTAAAAAACAGGAACCATTCTAAAAGCCTTGAACTCTAAGATAAGCCAGAAAGTTGTTTTTTATTCAAAAGACAGAAATATGTTTTCTTTTGTATCAAAATGGACCCAAAAGTTATCCAGTTGGAATTACTCACTACCATAGAACAGAGTTATCTCCTGACCTTGTGATTTTTAATTCAAAGGCTTCTATTTTCTTGATTGAGTCAATTCTGCACTAACTTGTCTCTTTTGCAAATGCAAGTTAAAACTCTACTCAGTTCTTGAATTTGTGTCTGAGTTTTGCAGAATAAAGTTCCTTTAATCCTAATTCTAAACTCTTTACAAAAAAAAAAATAAATAAATAAACTCTTTACAATGTGGGTCCTATATCCCCCAAATTTTCTCTTTTGCATAAAAAATTCAAATAAACTAATAAAGGAACTGACCAATTTCCCCCTAAAGTATAAACTTCACAATGCTTTGTTGTTTTCTTCCTTCCCCTGATCCTTTGTTCCCCTCTTCCTCTCCTCTTAACCTATGTCACTTCTCTTCAAGGCCATTTTTTTTTAAGATTTTATTTATTTATTCATGAGACACACACACACACACACACACACACAGAGAGAGAGAGAGAGAGAGAGAGAGAGAGAGGCAGAGGGAGAATCGATCCCAGGTCTCCAAGATAAGGCCCTGGGCTGAAGGCGACACTAAACCACCAGGGCTGCCCATCTTCAAGGCTATTTTAATCCCACTGCCCTCCCAGCTGTGCCACCTTAGTGTCCATCTGTTTTTCTCAGAACTCTTTCTGCCCTTATTGCCTATCTGGTCATTTATTTGACACAATGTGAATACTGTATGTGTGCATTTTTAAAATTTATTTTTTCTCTTTTTTCTTATGATAAAAGTAAGACTTGTTCAATTTAAAATATAGAAAACATAAAGGAGCAAAATGAAATGAAACACTTGTCATAAAACAATAAATACAGAAGAGAAAAAAAAACCCTAGTCAAACATTTGTGTAATCTTGTGATGGGGATGGACCATCTAGATCTAGTCTGGTGCCAGAAATATAAAACTTGAATTTAGAAACAATAATTTGCCTTTATAAAAGTGTTACCCCTCTCTACATGATACTTGTTTCATGGAGTAAAACATCAAGTTCCTTTTTTGTTAGGTGAGTTTTGATTTCAGAGGACACTGATCTCCTTGAACAGAAGAAAAAATGGACAGCCTCTCCAGACTTTGATTCATAGAATCATGTATCTCTATAAAGCACTTGTGCCATTGCACAGAGTAAAAGTGTGTAATGTGTTGACACTTAGAATAGAAACTGTTAGTATCATCAGGGCCTTTGGTTCTAAATAGAGTTTAGACAGTTCCAGCAAGAAAATAATGGAAAATTTGTGATTTATGGAACGAAACTACTAAGTATCAGAGTTAATCACTATTCTTTTAGTCTTAGAGTTAAAGAGAAGCTATTGAACTAGTCATTGATACTTTTGACATCTGATGAAATCTACCTTATTTTCAAAAAGCCAAAAGAAGGAGTTTTTTTCTTCCAAGAAAAATATAGTAAAATCTTTAAGTAATGAATAACATATAAAACACTTTCAAACTACCATGGATCACCAGTCTGTGTTTCAATATGTTGAGTGGATGAAGTCTGAGTACCACTTGGAAAGTTCCCTGCCTTCATAATCTCTATGCATGCTTTCTATTCCTCACTTCAGATGCCTTTTGGAGTTTTCGTCTTTTATTATAAAGAACTGATTTTTTTTCTCAAACTTTTGGAAAGTGAATCAAGCTTCTTTAGTAAATTGTGTTTTATCATTTAGTAAATTGTGCTTATTTATGTAAATGATTATATATTTATCTAAAATATGTAAATATTATGTAAATGATTATATATTTATCTAAAATATGTAATCTAAATAGAGAATGGTGAACTTATTATGCAAATACAAGAAAGCCTTGAGAAAGTCCCTTAGCTGTTCCATACAGATCCAGAGCGTTGGGGTTTACGGATGGCAGCTTCGTTGGGTTGAGAAGGATGACGAATGGTATATGGTATCACAGGGATTAGTGTTGGGCTAGTCCTTTGAGAAAAAGTCATTTTCCACATCAAAGGGCACATGTGGGAGAGTTTATTAAAATTATGGAGGCACTAATGCCAATCCAAGCCTCCTTTTGTTACTGTCCCCCTTCCAAAAGAATTGTGAGCGCTAAGCCCAAACTCATAAAAATTCTGGAGATGGTACTGCCTTAAACCTTTCTGGAAAATATATATTCACCCTTATTCCCATTCTACCCTCTTTCAGAAGGCAGAGGGAAGTAAAGAAAGAAAATAATAATAATATTTATTAAGTCCTTAATATTTTGCCTGCCTTATATTTAATAACATATGTAGTCCTCTCAACAACTTAAAAGGTAGTACTGTACATCTTCTTATTTTGCAGATGAGGAAATTGAGCTTTGAAGAGGTTAATTTATGTGAGAGTCCCTGACATCCTGAAAGTTTTCCACATGGCCCCTGTGTGTCTACTGGGCCTAAATTATTCCTCCCATTCCTTCTTGCACAGGATTTTTTTTTATGATTTTATTTATTTATTCATGAGAGACACAGAGAGAGAGAGAGAGAGAGAGGCAGAGACACAGACAGAGGGAGAAGCAGGCTCCATGCAGGGAGCCCCATGTGGGACTTGATCCTGGGACTCCAGGATCAGGCCCTGGGCTAAAGGCAGGCACTAAACTGCTGAGCCACCTGGGCTGCCCCTTGCACAGGATTTTAATCCTGATCTGTCACTCCCATCCATTCTGATTAATTCAAATTGCCCAAACAATGGCTACTAATTTGCAATAACAATTTCCTCCTATTCTTAGATGCTTTTCTGACCAGCTATTCCCAGAACTGACTGAATTTTGGCCCACAGTCCCCTTCTTGATCCCAGCTAAAATCCTATAAGTTCCTGACCCTTCCTTCCTAAAGACAAACTGTTTTCTAGTTCCTTCAGGAGCCTTCTCAGGACAAACATTTTATTTTTTAAATATTTATTTATTTAAATTTTAACTAGTTAACATACAGTGCATATTGGTTTCTGGAGTAGAACTCAGTGACTCATCACAAAAAGTGCCCTCCTTGATTCCCTTCACCCATCTATTCCATCTCTCCTTCCATCTCCCTTCATCAACCCTCAGTTTGTTCTCTGTTAAGAGTCTCTGTGGTTTGTTTCCCTCTCTCCCTTCCCATATGTTCATCTTTTTTCTTTCTTAAATTTCACATATGACTGAGATCATATATCTGTCTTTCTCTGACTTATTTCATTTAGCACAATACACTCTAGCTCTATCCACGTCATTGCAAATGGCAAGATTTCATTCTTTTTGATGGCTGAGTGATACTCCATTATATATATTTATATCTTCTTTATCCAATCATATATATATGTATATATAAATATAGATATACCACATCTTCTTTATCCATTCAGTAGTCGATGGATATTTGGGCTCTCTCCACAGTTTGGCTCTTGTTGATAATGCTGCTATAAAAATCAGGGTGCATGTACCTCTTTGAATCAGTATTTTTGTATGCTTTGGATAAATACTTAGTACTGTAATTTCTGGGTCATAGGATAGTTCTATTTTTAAGTTTCAGAGGAACCTCTATACTGTTTGTTCTCCAGAGTGGCTGCACCAGTTTGCATTCCCACCAACAGTGCAAGAGTCTCCTCTTTCTCCACATCCTCACTAACACCTGTTTCTTGTGTTGTTAATTTTAGCCATTCTGACAGGTGTGAGGTGATATCTCATTGTGGTTTTGATTTGTATTTCCCTGATGATGAGTGATGTTGAGCATCTTCTCAGGTGTCTGTTGGCCATCTGGATGTTTTCTTTTTTCTTTCTTTTTTTTTTTTTTAATTTTTTTCATCTGGATGTTTTCTTTGGAAAATTGTCTGACATGAAATGTCAGGACCAACATTTTATTTTATTTTAAAGATTTTATTTATTTATTTATTTTTTTAATTTTATTTTATTTTTTTTTAAAGATTTTTTATTTATTTATTCATGATAGTCACAGAGAGAGAGAGAGGCAGAGACACAGGCAGAGGGAGAAGCAGGCTCCATGCACCGGGAGCCCGATGTGGGATTCGATCCCGGGTCTCCAGGATCGCGCCCTGGGCCAAAGGCAGGCGCCAAACCGCTGCGCCACCCAGGGATCCCAGATTTTATTTATTTATTGGAGAGAGAGAGCACAAGCAAGTGAGAGAGAGAGAGAGAGAGAGAGCAGAAGCATTGGGGAGGAGCAGAGGGAGAGGGAGAAGCAGGCTCCCCCTTAGCAGGGAGCCAGATGCAGGGCTCTGATCCAAGGACCCTGGAATCATGATGGGAGCTGAAGGCAGATGCTTAACCAACTGAACCGCTCAGGCACCCAGGACCAACATTTTAAAATAAGGTTTTTTTTTAAAAAAATTTTTTTATTTTTTATTTTTTCATGAGAGACACAGAGAAAGAGGCAGAGACATAGGCAGATACAATGTGGCATCTATCTCAGCACCCCGGGATCACGCCCTGAGCCGAAGGCAGATGCTCAACCACTGAGCCACCCTGGTGCCCCTAAAATAAAGTCTTATGCTAATGGTGTTCTGGCTGATTTTTTTCCACATTAATTTCCCCAAAGCCACATGGCTAGGAAGTAGTAGAGCTAAGATTGAGACCCTGATCATTTAACTGCTATACTATATTGATAATTTTCCATTTTAAAAGTTACTGGCTGAGTTTGTTTGCAAACTAAAATGCCCTTTCTTAGAGAAGTGATTTCATGGTCAGAAGACAGCTCTTTAGGCTGTTATAACCACCACGAGGTGCTATAAATGGAAGAAACAAAGTGATAATGAAATTGTGTGAATGAAAGAAATAGGCTTTTGGTAGAGTGACCATAAAATTTATTTCCGACTAGGAGACTTTGGAAAAAGAGTGTTCTTAATAATTATTCTAGGACAATAGGCATAAATAGGACTATCTTCATTCTAGGTGTAGGTCACAGCTGAATGATGAAGTTCTCTTAACTGCTTGAACTGTAAATGGGAGTGTTAACACCTAACTGAAGGGGGCAGTAGTGAGAATGAAATGAGAGTATAATGCACACTTGAATGTAAAGTACCATATAAATATAACATTTTAATAATGATTATCACTAATTATTACTAATATTGCTGACCTGCACCATGAAAACTGTGTGTGAATACATATGTGTATGAATATATAATTTTTGTAGAGGTATAATTGACATATTATATTAGTTTCAAGTGTACAACAGAATGATTTGATATTTATGTATGTTGGGAAACAATCACCACAAGAAGCCTAGTTCACTCCACTGTATATTAAATATTGATTTATGTTGCTCTTCTCTTTGATACTCTCTTTGCCTAGTTTATTTGCTCTTACTATAGTAAGAGGCATAGAAAGCAAACAAAGCAGTAAGAGTCCATAGGCATTCCTTCCTTGCCAGGGTACGTAAACTACCTAGAGAGGGAGTTCTGTTTCACCACAGAAAAAACCCAAAAACAAAAAACAACTCTGTTTTTATTGAAGTATACAATGAATCAATGTTGTTGAATCAGACATCAAATTTATAAACACAAACCCCAATCACTAATCCAATCACAGAAAGGTTCACAGATACTTAGTACCCATGGAGTTCTTAAGCCCAAGTCTTGGCTTATATTTTATTTACAATCTAAAATCTGTGTTCAGGTTATCTTACCTTTAATCGACTGTTACATCTCCCCCAGATCTTCCTCCAAGGTGGCACTATTTAGACTAACCTCTTATTGACGATTTACTTCATTTCTCATTATAATATTATCCTCAGGAGGTGGCGCATCTGCTTGGTAACCAGTGCATGCCTGGGGAGTCCTGTGTTGTGGAGCCCTTTACCCATTTCCTTGGCCAGTTTCCAATGTGCTCTTGACTTACTTGGTAAGTAAGGTCTGGTAGTCTCAAGTCTGAAGCACAATTTGGTCTTCATTCTCTTATCTCTTATCTGAGAGCCAGCTATGCAACTTCATTCCTCTTTATTGACGACCAGGATAATTTTCCCATAGAACTGAAAATCCTCAAAATACCCGTATCTATAGGACCCTGTTCACCATTTTCCAAAGCTTTTAACCAAATGTAATTATTTTTTATAATTCTATGGAGATTCTGTGCTCGCTTGGCAGCACATATAATAATTCTATGGAGATAGTATTATCTACGTGTATTTCTTACATTCTATTATGATTCATTCATTCATGTTTTTAACAAAGGTTTATTAAGCACCTAGTATATGACAGGCATTGATTTAGGTATAGAGATAATACAGGGTGAAAACTCAGTTTTTGCTTTCAGGGAGTTTACATTTAATTGGGGAACACAAAAAACCCAACAAATAAATAGATAATATATCAAATAGTAATAGGTGTTATGGAGAAAAATAAGAGCAAGGCGGGTGAGGCAGTCCTGGGGAAGGGTGGCAGAAATACAAAATAGTATATAGGGTGGTCAGGGAAAGCTTCACCATGAAAGTGACATCTAAATAGAGACCTGAAGGAAGTAAGGGAGGAAGCCATATGGTTATGTGATGAAAAAGTATTCCAAACAGAAGGAAAAGCAAGTGCATTGTTATGCTGAGCACTTGGTGTTGTTTGTAAGTGATAAATCACTGAATTCCACTCCTGAAACCAATATTGCCCTGTATATTCACTACCTAGAATTTAAATAACAATTTGAGAAAAAAAAAAAAAGAAAAAGAAGTACAAAGGTCCTGAGGTAGAAGCATGCTTCCATTCAGGAAAAAAAAAGGAAGCCAGTGTAGCTGGAGTTGAGGGACCAATGGGAAGATAAAAGGAGACGAGGCCAGGGAGGCTAGAGTTAGGTGTTGGTTGTAAAATCATAAGTGAGTTAGGACTTCATTGCAGGCTTTGAGCCAAAATCTGACATGATCCGGGTTGCATTTTTAATAGTATGAAGAACAGATACAGAGAAGTGTAGAGATTAACTAGAAAGTTATTGCAATAATCTGGGCAAGAAATGATGATGGTTTGAAACAGTGGTAGCAGTGATGTACTATGAGATGGTCAGTTATGGATATATTACATTTACAATTTAAAACTAATATAATTTGTTAAAGGATTCATGTAGAGTTTGAGAGAAAGACATCAAATATGACTCCAAGATGTTTGCTCTAGACATAGAATAGAATTTTTTCTTTTCTTCTTTTTTTTTTTTTTTTTTTTAAGATTTTGTTTATTTATTCATGAGAGACACAGAGACCCAGGCAGAGGGAGAAGCAGGCTCCACCCAAGTAGCCCGATGTGGGACTCGATCCCGGGTCTCCAGGATCACACCCCAGGCTGCAAGCCGCTAAACCGCTGAGCCACCTGGGGATCCCTAGAATAGAATTTTTTCTTTACTAAGCTGGGTAATGCTATAGGGAGGGTAGGATTTTTTTTTTTTCCAGTTGAGGGCTGTTTGGGTTGTTTTTGATGGTTTTGATGATTATGAATAAAGCTGCTTTAAACATTCACATACAGTTTTTTTGTGTGAACATAGATTTTCATTACCTTTAGATAAATATGCTAAGTATATGTTTAACTTTAAAAGAAACTGCCAAAGAGTTTCCCAAATTGGTTGTCCTAGTCTGCCTTCTCACCAGCAATGTATAAGAATTCCAGTTACTAAAAAAAAAAAAAAAAAAAAGAATTCCAGTTACTGGGATGCCTGGGTGGCTCTTCCGTTGAGCGCCTGCCTTTGGCTCAGGGTGTGATTCTGGAGTCCCGGGATTAAGTCCCACACTGGGCTCCCTGCAAGGAGCCTGCTTCTCCCTCTGCCTGTGTCTTTGCCTCTCTCTGTGTGTCTCTCATGAATAAATAAATAAATAATCTTAAAAAAAAAAAAAAGAATTCCAGTTACTGTGAGTTCTCACCAGCTCTTGGTATTGTCAATTGTGTGTGTGTTGCTAAGAGGTATGTAGCATTTCATTTTCATTGTAGTTTTGCATTTCCTTATGACTAGTGATGTTGAACATCACTTCATATGCTTATTTGCCATCTGTACATCTTTTTTGGTAAAGTGATTATTTAAATCTTTTAACATTTAAAAAATAAGACTGTTTATGTTCTTCTGCATTTTGGGAGTTCTTTCCATATGCTGGAGTCAAGTCCTTTTTTTTTTTTTTTTTTAAAGATTTTACAATATTTAGGGAGAAGGGGAAGCAGGCTCTATGCGGGGAGTCCAACATGGGACTTGATCCCAGCTCCCCAGGATCACACCCTGGGCTGAATGTGGCGCTAAACCACTGAGCCAGCCAGGCTGACCCTGGAGTCAAGTCCTTTGTCAGATATATAATTTGAAAATATTTTCCCAGAAGGGTAAGGTTGAAAGGAGATTAGGAGTTTGTTTTTAGAGAAGTTGAGTTTTTGATCACTATTTGACATCCAGGTAGGAATGTGGAATAGGCAGGAGTTTGGAAGAGAGGCTGAGGCTGGAGAGGGGCACCTGGGAGGCTCAGCAGTTGGGCGTCTTCCTTTGGCTCAGGTCATGATCCCAGGGTCCTAGGACTGTCCTGCATTGGGCTCCCCAAAGGGAGCCTGCTTCTGCCTCTGCCTCTGCCTATGTCTCTGCCTCTCTCTTTGTGTCTCTCATGAATAAATAAATAAAATCTTAAAAAAAAAATTTGGTCCTGCCACCTTGCTGAATTGCTGTATGAGTTCTAGCAATCTTGGGGTGGAGTCTTTTGAGTTTTCTATGTACAGTATCATGTCATCTGTGAAGAGGGAGAGTTTGACTTCTTCTTTGCCAATCTGAATGCCTTTTATTTCTTTTTGTTGTCTGATTGCTGAGGCTAGGACTTCTAGTACTATGTTGAATAGCAATGGTGAGAGTGGACATCCCTGTAATGTTCCTGATCTTAGGGGAAAGGCTCCTAGTGTTTCCCCATTGAGAATATTTGCTGTGGGCTTTTCGTTGATGGCTTTTAAGATGCTGAGGAATGTTCCCTCTATCCCTACACTCTGAAGAGTTTTAATCAGGAATGGATGCTGTATTTTGTCAAATGCTTTCTCTGCATCTATTGAGAAGATCATATGGTCCTTGTTTTTTCTCTTATTGAAGTGATCTATCACATTGATTGTTTTACGAGTGTTGAACCACCCTTGCATCCTGGGGATAAATCCCAGTTGGTCATGGTGAATAATCTTCTTAATGTACTGTTGGATTCTATTGGCTAGTATCTTGGTGAGAATTTTTGCATCTGTGTTCATCAGGGAGTTTGGTCTATAAATCTTTTTGGTGGGGTCTTTGTCTGGTTTTGAGATCAAGGTAATGCAGGCCTCAAAAAAATGAGTTTGGAAGTATTCCATCCCTTTCTATCCTTCAAAACAGCTTTAGTAGAATAGGTATTATTTCTTCTTTAAATGTTTGATAGAATTCCCCTGGGAAGCCATCTGGCCCTGGACTTTTGTGTCCTGGGAGGTTTTTGATTGATTCAATTTCCTCACTGGTTATTGTCCTCTTCAGGTTTTTTATTTCTTCCTTTCCAGTTTTGGTAATTTGTGAGTTTCCAGAAATGCATCCATTTCTTCTTGATTGCCTAATTTGTTGGCATATAGTTGCTCATAATACATTTTTAAAATCGTTTGTTTTTCCTTGATATTGGTTGTGGTCTCTTCTCTTTCATCCGTAATTTTATTAATTTGAGTCTTTTCTCTTTTCTTTTTAATAAGGCTGGCTAAGGGTTTATCTATCTTATTAATTGTTTCAAAGAACCAGTTCCTGGTTTTGTTGATCTGTTCTACAGTTCTTCTGGTCTCTATTTCATTGAGTTCTGCTCTGAAACACCATGACACCTGCACCCCAATGTTCATAGCAGCAATGTCCATAATAACCAAACTGCGGAAGGAGCCATGATGTCCTTTGACAGATAAATGGGTAAAGAAGATGTGGTATTTATATACAATGGATTATTAGCCATCAGAAGACACAAATACCCACCATTTGCTTTGACATGGATGGAACTGGAGGATATTATGCTGAGTGAAATAAGTCAATCAGAAAAGGACAATCATCATATGGTTTCTCTCATACGTGGAATATAAGAAAGAGTGAAAGGGATTATAAGGGAAAGGAGGAGAACTGAGTGGGAAAAATTAGAGAGGGAGACAAACCATGAGAGACTCCTAACTCTGGGAAACAAAGGGGTGTGGAAGGGGAGGTGGGGGAAGGGATAGGGTAACTGGGGGATGGGCAATGAGAGCACCTGATGGGATGAGGTGCCATATAGTATAACTGGCTGTTATACTATATGTTGGCAAATTGAATTTAAATTAAAAAATGTAAGGCAGCCCCGGTGGCGCAGCGGTTTAGCGCCGCCTGCAGCCCAGGGCGTGATCCTGGGGACCCTGGATCGAGTCCCACGTCGGGCTCCCTGCATTGAGCCTGCTTCTCCCTCTGCCTGTGTCTCTGCCTTTCTCTCTCTCTCTGTCTAAATAAATAAATAAATTAATTAATTAATTAATTAATTAATTAAAAAAATAAATTAAAAAATGTAAAAAAAAAATTGGGGAGTTATCAGCTTCTATCTTTAAAGCCATATAATTAATTAAGTCCACCTGAGGGGCAAGGGTAGCCGGAGAAGGGAAGAAGTCCAAAGAGTGAGTTCTGTGAGATGTAAAGGAATTAGCAGAGGATACTGAGAAGCAGTAGCCAGGGTGACAAGAGGGGGATTCAAGAAAGATGGGTGTTACATAAGTCATGTGAAGAAATAGTCATAAGCATACATAAACATAAACAATATGCTTTTTAATTTTATCACATGAGATCAATTTCCTTGTTTATCTCCTTCACTAGAAGCTGCCAGATTTTTGAGGCCTGGGAATATATCACATCCATTACTCTATTTCTGGGGCTATATAGGTTGGCTTAGAGCCTGCCACATATTAGACTCTCTTGTCAGGACTACATTTCCTCTTACCTATTTCAAAAACAAAATTTTAAATTAAAGAAAAGTTATAAGAATAGTACCATGAACTCTGGAACTCCCTTCACCTAGATCAAAAATGTTCAGTAAACATTTTTCCAGATTTGAATTTTTTTTCCCCTTTCTCTCTTTGAAACTGTTATAGATATCATGACCTATCACACCTAAATAATTCAGGATCTATCCTTAAGAAAAAGGGGCACCTGAGTGGCTCAGTGGTTGAGAGTCTGCCTTCGGCTCAGGTCATGGTCCCAGGGTCCTGGGATGGAGTCCCATATCAGGCTCCTCTCAGGGAACCTGCTTCTCCCTCTGCCTGTGTCTCTGCCTCTCTCTCTGTGTCTCTCATGAATAAATAAATAAAATCTTAAAAAAAAAAAAAAGAAAGAAAAAGGTAATGACTTATGAAACCACAGTATAGTTACCAAATTCAGGAACATTAATATTGATACACTGTTATTATTAATATACAGTCCATGTGCAAATGTTGCCAATTGTTCCAATAATGCCCTCTGTAACACTCCTCTTCCTTCATACTTTTCATTCTGTTCCTATGTCCCTTTAGCCTCCTTTAATCTGGACCAGTTCCTCAGACTTTGTCTTCTTTGACATTGACCTTTTTTTTTTGACATTGACATTTTGAAGCACACAGGCCAATATGTTTTTAGAATGCTCACCATTTAAGATTTTTTTCCCAATGTTTAGATTTCCCCCATTTTAGGCAGGAAAATGCATAAGTGATATTGTATACATATTAGAAACTCAGTGTTGATTGAATCATTGTTAAAGAGAGTAATTCACTAATTACTTAAAGGAAGATTATGTCAAGATAGAAATTGAGATGGGTCTTAGATGCTACCTTGCTTGCATAGAGATAGGTAGGTAGGGGGAGGAAGGTTGGTACTAGCAAAAACACCTGGTCTGGATGAGAGATCAGAGCTTTATTTACTCACAGCAATAACACCCGGTCTAACACAGTTGTGTTGTCTCTCAGGCTTCAAGCCCCACACAGGGAGACTCAATGGGAATAAGGTGGGGAGGCCTTCATGTAGGGAGGGATCACCCTATGGGAGAGGGCCTTTGGGAGTTGACATAGGGAGGAATAACCATTCTTCTTTCCCTTTCTTGAAGGAGGGAGAAAAGTGTGCCTCTAATGTAAACTAATTCTCCTTAGGAACAGAAAGGGAAGAATCTTGGATTGTTACCCTTTGGAAGCTCAACTATCTAAATTATCTCTGAGGGAAGATAAAACCAGCCTCTTTGAAATCAGAACCTGGATTTTCTGTTCTTTTGATGTGTAAACACACAGTCAGATAGTTCCCCAAATCCTTCCTTAGGCATCTTTAGGGAAGGAGGGAAAGTTCCTTGTCCTGGAATGTAACGCTTTGACTCCAGGTAAGATAAGTTTTATAAGCAAGGCAGTAAACAAACATTCTCATCTTCATAGTAGATCAGTGTCCTGCAGGAACACAGGAATACAGGGAAAATTAATTTTCCCACAGACTACAGTGCAAAATTTCAGAATGGGCAAAATTTGTGTTGTGTAATGTATGGGCATGCTTTCTGCACTCTTTCTCTCGCATTTAGCACATCTTTCCTTTGATCTTTGGTGCTCTTGTGGGACTCCACTCTATCACTTTTGGGGTATGGGATGCTTTTCAAAATACTCTATGCCACAAGATTACTTTTGTCCTGTCTTCAAATTAAAAAGTTCCATACTTCTAGGTGCTAGAAGGAGAGCAAACTAACTCAAAATTAGCCATTGGTGAGTTATGTGCTCTTAATATTGTAGGAGATAACTGGAGTACCCCCAGGGTACTGATACCTATCACACAGAGGCGGAAGCATTGAAAGAAAGAATGAGGGTGAGGTGAATTTTGTGAAAGCACACTTGTGACTTGGAAAATACCATATAAATGAATGTCAGTTGGTATAATGATTATTACTAATGCTACTACACTAGGGCCTGGGTACAAGAAGACATTATTATTATTCATGGCTCGTATTAACTTCCCCCACTTTCATGCGTAGGTCTCCATTTTCCTACTTTCTGTCTCATGGTCACAAGAGGGTTGCTGCAGCATCTATAGACACATTTCTGTACATTCCTAGCAGAAAGAAGGATGAGAAGTAAAGGGCGAAGAGGACAAAATAAGCTTTGTCATTTTATTCAGAAAAGAGTGAGTTCTGTGAGATGACTCACAGTGAGTTCTGTACGGGACACTTTCTCAGAAACTACTACATTCATCTTATTTCAAAAACTGTCACAACCAGCCCCAATGCCAAGGAGGATGGGGAAGTATTTTTTGAATTGGGCACAGAGCTACTTCGAATGAAATCAGTGCTCTATTAGGGAGAAGAGTTGGGCAGGGTTGGGGTGGATCTTGTTTGAGTAGGCAACTAGCAATGTTAGCCCCATACAGTCATTTTACCTCTAGGAATTTACCCTACAGTTATACTGTAGAATCTGTCGTGCCCCCAGGCTTCCCTGCTACCATTTTGGTGTGCCTGTTTCCTCCACCACTCCTCCCTGGCAGCAGTGGGAGCTGCTGGGAATGGCTCCCACCTACAACCCCAGAGGATTCCCTTTGGATGATTAGAACCACGTGAACTTTAAAGAGTTTCTCTCATATCTCCCCACCCTCACACCCATCCTGGAGTAGCCAGTGACTATTTGGGTGTTAGAAGGTAGAGGGAGGGACACTAACTTATTCTCCAGACAGAGAAGGTACTTTGAGACTGAAAAACAAAGCAAGCCACTCCATGCTATGTATAGAGTATATTATTCACAGTGACTTACTGATGGAGGAGATCAGGCCTGCAAGGATCCAGGCACTACACAGCTATTCTCTGCCCAGTTTGGACCTTAACCTGTGGGTTTTTTTTAGAGTGAAGGGATCATTGTGGTGAGGTCAAAGGGTAGTTATCTAAAGTGGTGACTTCTATTGGGCCAGTCATCTCTAGTAGTTATCTAAAATGGCATCTTCTGTGCACCTATTTAGGGAAGATCAGAGCACACTTTCCTGTGTTCTCATCAGGACATACACGTTAACCTCCAGGAGGCCTGGAACGCATAGCTCTGAGGGAGGTCATCATGAAGACATGAACACGATGAACGGCCAAAGATGGAGTCAGTGTTGTCAGCACTCCTACAGTGAGGGTGCAAATGTTTTGGTCCCTTGCCTAAGGGCAGGTAAAAGTTGCTTGCAATTTATGCTTTCCAGCTTCCTATAGGAATAGACTTAGTCCAGTCTTCCTCTGAAACCACATTCTTGCTTAACTTCTGCTTCCTTGTCCTGCTTCTCTCACTTTTCTAGGTTTACTCCTGAGAGTGTTCTCCTAATAAAACACTTGCATGAGAGCCTCCACCAGAATCTCTGCTCCTAGAGAGACAGACCTAAGATACTCACTCATATGTGAAATTACACATACAAGATTATCCATTGTTTTATTGTTTGTAATAGGAAAAGACTTTAAACAAGCTAAGTATCCATTGCTAGCATACTGGTTGAATAAAGTACGGTAACATGTATAATTAGGTACTTACCATCCAGTTGTTAAAAAGGATGAGACAGCTAAACTCATAACATTGGTTCCTCTGGGAAAGAAATTGGGGGTTGAGGAACAGGATGAGAAGTAAACATTTCACTGTACAGTTTGTTCCTTTTGAATTTGGAACCATTTGGATGTATTGTGTATTTTAAAAGGCAAAATTAAAAATTAATGTGGGCTAAGCAAGCAAATTGGATACTCAAGTGAAAACTCTCAATTACCTATAGCATTTATTAAATGACAATAAAATAGTAGTAACAAAAACTATTATCTACTGAGAGATTAGTCTGTGGCCTATGTCTATTCCTTTTATATCTACATTTCTCAAAGTCGTCTACACTGCCTGTCACCACTGTGATCTGGCTCTGTCCTCTCTGATAAAATAACTCTTACCGAGGTTATTGGTGACCTCCTTGTCTTTAAATCCAGTGGCTGTTTTTCACTTCTCATTTTTGTTCTCTCAGCAGCATTCTGTGATAGTATGCTTCCTGGTTTTTCACCTACACTACATTCATTTCTTCCTAGCTTCCTTGATCAGTTTGTCCCCTTCTACCATCTTTAAATGTCCAAGTTCTCAAGAATCAGTCTTAGGCTGGCTTCCCTTCTTACTTCATGCTTTCTTCCCAAGTGTTACTATCTACATCTGTGGCTTCAGTGACCATCAGTGGACAAGTGCATCCCCAGTTTCATAATCTCTTCTGAGCTCCTGTTTTCAACTACATATTTACCAAAATTTCCACTGGGATGTCCCAGTGAATGGCACCACCGTTCACCCAACATCTCCTTTCAGAAGCTTAGGGATCATCTTCCTCATTTAATGCTCAGATCCAATCAACCACCAAATCCAATCAATTTTGACTTTTAAATATTTCTCTAATCTGTTCATTTCCTTCCATCTATACTATTGCCACCCTCTCATAGATGCTTTGTAGGCTCTTACCTTGATTAGTGCAAATAGCATCTAACTTGCCTTTCTGCTTATTGATCTTGGTTTTCTCTATTGCATTCACCACACTAAGCCCAGAAAAATCATTTCAAGGTATAAATGTAATGTAACTCCCTTCAATAACACTTTGCAATGGATTTTCAATGCATTTCAAATAAAATCTAAAATTTTCACCAAAGGCTTCAGGGCTACATGGTCTGAGCTATGCCTACCTCTTCAATCTTATTTTAAAGCATTTTCACTTTGGCTCCCTTAGGGTTCTATCCTCAATACTGGCTCTTTATTGTCTCATCTACTTTTGTTGTTTTCACACTTTTAACATTATTCTTCCTGCTTTTCTGTGTTTGGCCTTTTTTCAGTGTTCAAATCTCAGATCAGGTGTCACTTCCTCAAAAAGTCTTCTCCAACCATGAATCTAAAGTGCCCTTATCCTGTTTTATATCACAGAAGAAAATATTTACTTTCTTCTTAACACTTAACAAAATATATTACTACACTCATTTATACATGCATATACATACATACAGTTACATATTAAATATGTAACTATTTATTTGTGAGTTTATTATCCACCTCTATCCCAAATGTCAGTCTTAATTACCAATATATTCCTTTTAGCTAGAACAATGCATGGTATGTAGTAAGAAGTTAATAAACATTTGTTAAAGGCTTTCACATTATTTATGTTTTTGCCCTCTGGTCACATTGGCTTTATTTGAGCTCTTAAAAAATACATTGCAACTTTATTCCTTAGTACCTTAGCATATCCTATTTGCTTTGCCTGGAAATCTCCCTACCACAGTATATTTAGTTACCGGCTATCTATTTTCCAGGTCTTAGCATACATGTTATTTCCTCAGCATTATTCTCCCTGACATTCTAGACAAGATGAGGTCAGTGTTATATAATCTTGCAATATCTGAATTTTTCCTTCATAACACTTATGGAAACTTGTAATTCTATTTATTTGTTGATCTGTTTCCTATAGAATAGAGATCAGCAAGCAATGGCCCATGGGCCAAGTCTAGCCTACAACATATCTTGTAAGTAAAGCTTATTAGAACACAGCAACACCCATTCATTTATGTATTTCTTGTATGGCTCCTAAAATATTTATACTCTGGTCCTTTACAGAAAAGGTTTGCTAACATCTGTTGTAGATTAGACTATGATCTCTTTTAAGGCAAGGATATTGTTTTACTTATATATTTCTAGAACACTAATAAAAATTATAGAACTCCAGTAAAAACTAGTTAAAATAAATAAATGATAATCACTTTAAGTATATATGTTATTTTAATCTTCACAACTTTATGAAATAATTGGTATTATCTACAATAATAATTTCTATAAAGGACATCATTGGGATTACTGATGAATTTATGTTAGAAATAGTAGAGGATGACATATAGTACAGATTTACTTGTAGCTTCCCCTGAAAAGGGGTGGAGACTGTTCCCCCATTGTATAAGTCAGAGATCTCCAGAAAAACAGAACCAGTAAGACAGATATAGAAATATATCTAGATATTTAGATAAGAGAAATTGACTTATGTGATCACAGAGGCCAACGGGTCCCATGGTCTGCCATCTGTAACCTGAAGAACTAAGAAAGCCAGTGGTATAAGTTAGTCCAAGTCTGAATTGCTGAGACCCAGGGGACCAATGGTATGAGTCTTGAACTGAGTCTGAACCCCTGAGAACCAGGACTTCCAGTGTCTGAGAGCAGGAAAAAATGGATGTCTCCCCTCAAGCAGACAGAGTGAATTTGTCCCTCCTTTTTGTTCTATTCAGGCCCTTGAAGAACTGGAAGATGCCCACTCACACTGGTGAGAGTGATTTTCTTTATTCAGTTTACTGATTCAAATGTTAATAATGTTTTACCAGCTATGCCTGTTGAGTGGACACATGAAATTAACCGTCATGCCTACCTCTTGAATCTAGGACTGGACTAATGACTTACTTTGCTTTATAAAATGTAGAAACAGTATTACAGATTTTTGAATTTTAACCTCCAAAGGTCTTGTGCTTTTTGCTCTTGCTCTCTTAGAACGCTGCCCTGAGACTACCATGTAAATAAATTCAATCTAAGCTCTGGAACATAAGGCCATAAACTAGGAATGTCAGATGACAGCCAGCACTTGTGTCAGGTGCATGAATGAGACTTTCTTGGAGAGATTACTGTAGTCACATGAGTGATTCCAGGAAAAGTCAGCAGAAGAACCACCCAGATGACAAACTGCAATCCACAGAAATTATGAAAAATAAGTTTTAGGTTTTAGGTTACTAATTTTGGGGGTGATTTGTAATGCAAGAAAAGCTACCTGAGGGCAGCCCTGTTGGCCCAGCGGTTTAGCGCTGCCTTCAGTCCAGGGAGTGATCCTGGAGACCTGGGATTGAGTCCCACGTAGGGCTCCCTCATGGAGCCTGCTCCTCCCTCTGCCTGTCTCTCTCTCTCTCTCTCTCTCTTTCTCTCTCTCTTTCTCTGTGTGTCTCTCATGACTAAATAAATAAAATCTTAAAAAAAAAAGCCATCAATGTGCAGTCTGGTTCTCAGCTCACAGATGTGAAATTTAAAATTGTTAATAAACCCAGAATTGATCAGATTCTGATCAATACTCTGATAACTAAACTCAGAAGAAACTTTCTATTTATAAGCCAGGACATCTATCAGAAAAATTTATAGTGGAAATTATGTATTTTTTCATGTCCTCTGTTTAGGTGACTGGGAAGCATTTATACAATCAGTTTCTTTAGGGGAGAATAGAAGTAGAGCAATGGGAAATATATTGTTTATCCAAACTGTGAAATTCTTGATCCAAACTATGATGAGTAGAGTAAACCAACTTTATCCTTCAGGAGTCAGAACTATCGCACAATCAGAGTATATGTGTCCACTATAGTCAATTTCTTTGGACTCAAAATAGTAATTCGGTAATCAGTGCCAAAACCTTGCTCTCTTAGTATCATTTCATTATCTCCTCTAACATTTGCTTTTACTACAAAATTTCTTTGGGTAGTGTAAAGTTGATATTTTAGCAATGTTGGGTACAATTGCATTCTAGTCCTTTCTCAATGATATTACATCCCAATCACTGTAATGAATGATCTTATGTGTTTCCAGGGATTCTTATTGGATAGGTATTTCTCATTTGTCTTTTGACTTTGTTAATAAATTCTTGACTTATGCCATGAATAGTTTTTTTTAGTAATAAAGTTTGTCATTTAAAAAGATCTCTTCTGGATTTTGTTTCATACTTAGAAGGCCAAGGTCCTCAGAGATCTACCTCTTACTGTTGGACAAGAGAAACAAAAACGACTTTCATCCCAGGATCATTAGGAGTGGGCTAGTTGACCTGGTGATATAAATAGTAAGAACCCAGGTCAATTATATCTCAGTAAACCTGGAATATAGATAGATGGATAGATAGACAGATGGATGAACAGATAGATAGGAAGGACTCTTGAAGACAATAAAAAATAAGAACTTGAAGAAAAACAGTCTTCCTCATTCCTGGTCTGTGAAACAATTTTCTGATTCATAATAGAGGATTGTCTCACTAGTTTTTGTTTTGTTTACTTTCATAAAGTCAGGGAATTGTTACTCTGATCTGTGTGATAAGGTTTCAGATATATACCTGGTATACTTACAAGAGAGATATTATTGTCAGAAAGGTTTATTTTTACACATAAAGCAAAAGAAAACAACACAGGAATCTTCTTATTTTACTTATCTGCCACTTATTTTAATTCATTATTATTCATTTGTGTTTAAACAGGAAATAATTTCTTGGAAAATAAATAATTTCTATTTTTGAAGAGCAAATAATTTTTATCTCAGAAATAATTTACATAACTGTGCATTCTGGGTAACAACCTCAAGTTTTTGTCTTATTAGAAGTATACACAAATCGGGGATCCCTGGGTGGCTCAGTGGTTTAGTGCTTGCCTTCCACCCAGGGCATGATCCTGGAGACCCCGGATCGAGTTCCATGTTGGGCTCCCTGCATGGAGCCTGCTTCTCCCTCTGCCTGTGTCTGTGTCTCTCTCTCTGCGTCTCTCATGAATAAATAAATAAAATCTTAAAAAAAAAAGGAAGTATACACAAATCAACTTAAGTTTATATTCCTTGGCCGTGACCCAAATCTATTGTCTTAACCTAATGATCCATTATTTCTTGTAAAATTCCAAGTAAAATTTGTCTGACCTGACAGAAAAGCCTATGTAAATAAACAATTGCACAAAAAAGCATAAAGCAGCATTTAGGATATATTTGCTCCTATTGCCATAAATTTGTAGAGAGTAACATTCTAGTGATATTTCCTTTATTGTCACATTTATAAATATGTGACCAAACAGTGTGGAAAAGTAGTGCTATGCACTCCTTATTTAATTGTTACTGTAAGATCTTTTTCATTTTTAACTGTATTTGTTCCAGTAAAATTGGTCTCCATAGGTATGCTTTTAGCATATAATGCTAACTAACGAAAATCCAGAGCTTGGCTTTATCAATGCAAGCCTTTCCAATTAACAAAAGATATTTCAGAAAGAGATAAAGGATATGCTTCTCTTCCTTATAGCACAGAGGAAGAGATATCTCTCTGTGACGTAAAATTTGTTTGAAATATTTGATTTTATAAAATGTTAAATGGTGGATAGTCACAAAAATATTGATTTTGTCTGTGCAAAATGGAGATAGTGTAACTTTATTTTAAGCATGTTCTATTTTCTGTTGTTATAAATCTTCCCTTGAAAGTATAATTTTTTCTGTTTCCTGAAACTCTATTTTTTATTGAAGTATAGGTGACATACATTACATTAGTTTCAAGTATACAACATAGTGACTCAAGTTTATCCATTCTGCTATGCTTACCACAAGTACAGCAACTATCTGTCACGATACCACACTATTACAGTATCGCTGACTATATTCCCTATGCTGTACCTGTACCTTTTATCCCTGTGGCTTATTCATTCTCTAACTGGAAACCTCCCACTCTCTTTCACCCACTTTGCCTATTCCAGCACCCCACTTCCCTTTGGAAACCATCAGTTTGTTTTCTGTATTTATGGATCTATTTCTGCTTTTTTGTTTATTTATGTTTGATTTGTTTTTTAGATTCCGTGGAAGTAGAATTATATGAGTGAAATCATATGGTGTTTGTCTTTCTCTGTCCGCCTTATTTCACTTAGCATAATATTCTCTGGGTCCACCCATATTGTGACAAATGGTAAGATCTCATCCTTCTTTATGGCTGAGCAATATTCCATTACACACCCCCCTCAACATCTTCCCTATCCATTCATCTATGGATGGACATTTGGGTGGCTTCCCTATCTTGGCTATTATAAATAATGCTGCAATAAACATGAGGGTACACATACCTTTTCAAATTAGTGTTTTCATTTCTAGTGGGTAAATGCCCATAAGTGGTATTACTTAGTCATATAGTATTTCTATTTCTGATGTTCTTTTTTTAATTTATTTATTTTTGAGATTTTATTTATTTATTCATGAGAGACACACAGAGAGAGGCAGGGACACAAGCAGAGAGAGAAGCAGGCTCCATGCAGGGAGCCCGACGGGGGACTCGATCCCGGGTCCCCAGGACCACACCCCAGGCTGAAGGTGGCGCTAAACCACTGAGCCACTGAGGCTGCCCTACTTTTGATGTTCTGAGGAATCTTCATACTGTTTTCCACAGTTACTATACCAATTTACATTTCCACCAGAAGTGTATAGGTTTCCTTTTTCTCCACATCCTCACCAACACTTGTGGTTTCTTGTGTTTTTAATTTTAGCCATTCTGACAGGTGAAAGGTGATATCTCCTGGGGGTTTTGATTTGCATTTCCTGATGATGAACATATTTTCAAGTGTTTGTTGACCATCTGGATGTCTTCTCTGAAGAAATGTCTATTCAGGGCCTCTGCCCATTTTTAACCAGATTAATTTTTTTTTTTTTTTTTTGGTGTTGAATTTGTATAAATTTAGTCCCAGAGTTTGGTCAAGGGTTGGTACCATGACTCCAGATACTTCCAGAAATAATTAAATGTTCTGTGTGAACTCCTTCCTTGTTCCTTTTTTTTTTCATGCATGGGGGGTGGGGAGGGCTGGGATTTTGCTAGATTTCTTATTTCACCAAAGTGTCTGTGAGTCTTATCTAGTTAAAATTTACAATTAGCAATACTTTGGATATGAACCCCTTATTAAATATATAATTTGCAAATATCTTCCTGGGAAGTGTAATTTTTTTTAGGGTTTATTTAAGAGAGAGAGGGCACAAGTGAGAGGGGCAGAAGGAGAGAGACTCCCAAGCAGACAATGTGCTGAGCATGGAGCCAGATGCAGGGGTTAAGTTCACAACCCTAAGATTACCACCTGAAACAAAACCAAGAGTAGACTCTTATCTGACTGCACAACCCAGACTCCCCAGACCTATAATTTTTAAAAAAGAGTCTTGTAAAGAGTCTTGTAAAACTATTAAAACTTAGATGTTTAGTTGCTATGTCCTTAAAAATAAACTTTAGAGAAATTCTTGTGCTTTGAGAGTCCTAAAAAAATAATAGATTGAAGATTTAGTAGGACTCATTTAACTAAATAATAGGTTACAATCGTGGCTTAAATTTATACAACAGAAGATACAATATAGGATCAGCAGAAAAAATATATGTATAGGGGAAGACCAGAGATTAGATGCAGACTTCCAGGTCTTCCCTGCATGTCGGTCACACTGCAGTGCTTTCAGTCTAGGAGGAAATTATAGGAATGTGTATAAGATATCTCTGCTGAGGTAAACCCACTTAGGTCTTAGGGCCCAAAAATTCTTATGGGAATCTGGTCATGTAGGCACATTCCTTCTATGTGACCACTCATGGTGCAGACCTCACACTAGGAAGCAGATGCACATGATAAATTTTGTTATGTATGTCAAACAAGACTGAAAGTCTGATATCATCTTGTCTTAATGCTTTCCGAAGACAAGTAACTATGTTAATTCCAAGGATTTAGCTCCCAGAGGTTGGTCAAGGGATTGGTATCTTTACTCTAGACTCTCCCAGAAATAAGCAGACATGCTGTGTGAACTTCTTCCTTGAAGTTTATAATTCTGACTGATTGCTTTACTTGATAATTTGTTGCCCTGCTAGTAATGTTGCAACTGACATCTCTGAATGTGTAAATAGTATAAATTCTAATAAGATTGCTCTGCAAATCAGAAAATCATTTGTTCCTCTTTTCTTTCCCCCATGTATGATGGGGGGGAAAGCCCTGTGACTTAGCTAGATTTTTTTCCTTAAAAAACTGTCTGTGAGTCTATCTATTAAAATTAACAAGTAAAAAAAAAAAAATTAACAGGTAGCAAGGTATTCTAGCAGTGTATAATTTTAAAATATTTTATTATGAAAGTAATATATGTGTGTAAACTATTCATAATACATAGTGCAGTATAATAATAGCATGTTTTTGTTAGTCTAGAAATAATGAATTGAAGGTTCCAATAATTGCCATAGAACTTGCCCATTTAAAGTGTACAATTCAGGGCAACCCGGGTGGCTCAGTGGTTTAGCGCCACCTTTAGCCCAGGGCCTGATCCTGGAGACCCGGGATAGAGTCCCATGTCAGGCTCCCTGCATGGAGCCTGCTCCTTCATCTGCCTGTGTCTCTGTGTCTCTCGTGGATAAATAAATAAAATCTTTATAAAAAAGTATACAATTCAGTGATTTTGATGTATTCATAAAATTGTGCAAACATCACTAAAATTTTTTTTTTTAATTTTATTTATTTATTCATGAGAGACACACAGAGAGAGAGGCAGAGACACAGGCAGAGGGAGAAGCAGGCTTCATGCAGGGAGCCTGATGTGGGACTTGATCCAGGGTCTCCAGGATCATGCCCTGGGCTTAAGGCGGCGCCAAACCGCTGAGCCACCAGAGCTGCCCAGCATCACTAAAATTAATCTTAGAACATTTTCATCACCTCGTCATCCCCATTTCTACTCAAATCATAAACCCTAGGCAACCACCAACTCCTTTTTGTCTATATGGGTTTACCTATTTCAGACATTTCATATAATTCATATATAATATAATTATATAATATGCAGTCTTTTGTTACTAACTTCTTTCACTTACCATGCTTTCAAGGTTCATCCAGGTCATAACATTCATCAGTACTTTATTTTTTTTTTATTGCTGGATAATACTCCATTTAGTTTATCCATTTATCAGTTGATGGATATTTGTTTCTTCATTTTGGCTATGATGAATAGTGCTGCTCTGAACACTCATGTACAAGTTTTTGTTTGTTTTGAAGATTTTATTTATTTGTTTGAGAAAGAGATAGTGAGAAAAAGCACAAGCAGGAGGGAGGAACAGGCCCCCCACTGAGCTGGGAGCTCAATGTGGGGCTCGATCCCAGGACCCTGGGATTATGACCTTAGCCGAAGGCAGACACTTAACCGTCTGAGTCACCCAGGCATCCCTACAGGTTTTTGTTTGAACATGTTTTAATTTCTTTTGGGTATAGCTACAAGTGATTTGCTGGGTCATATGATAGCTCCACGTTTAACATTTGAGGAACTTCTAAACTCTTCCTCCCAGCATTGTATAAGGGTTCCTATTTTTTCACATCCTCCCCACCACTTGATATTATTTGTCTTTTCATGATTGCTGTAAAGGTGGATTTTTTCTTCCATACTTCCAGATATAATCTCTGATGAAAAATCAATAATTACCATCTTGAGGCTCTCCTAGATTCTGAAAAAAGATAGTGCTCTGACAAAATAGTTTCTTACTTATCACTCAATTTTTCTGTTCAGTTTTTAGTTGGGGATATTGCATTTTATGATTATTAAATTCAAATGATTTCTAAATTTATGTGCTACCAAGAAGTGATGAATTCACCATTACCGAACATATTTAAACAGAAATGGGATGACTGGTTAGCACAGACATTTCAAGGGATATATATATATATATATTTGGTGATTTTTACAAGACTCAATAGCAAGTCGAACTTGCAGCTATAGTACAACATAGGCTTCAGAGCAAAAGCAATAGAAAAAACGACCTACATGAGGTGGTGTATAGAGAAATCTAAGACATATTACAAGTCCTTCCTAATCTGAAGACACACAGGATATGCTTTCTCTTTAGAAGCAAACTATAGGAACATAGGTGGAATGTATTTGCTCAGAGAAGCTCATTCAGGATTCAGAGTATGAGGCTCTAAGGGAGGACTAGTCACATAGGCATAGCCTACTGTACTACCAATGGTAGCAACCAAAACTCAGGACCTCAACAATGAAACCAGGTGTACACCATCAATCTGGATTTTGTGCAAAGCAAATTGACAAGCTGCTATGGCTCTGTACATTGCTCTGGATGTACACAATAAAATCATCAGTTGACATTGTAAAGAACACTCAGAGACCACATTGCTTTGGGCTGGCCAAGGGTCAACTATAGTTCAAGGCTGCCTTGGAGATGTGAGGACCCAGTGACTAGACCTGGTATGTTGGTTTACCTCATGGATGGTCTCTTAAAGGGAGTTTTTATCATTCTTGAATCTTTATTAGCAAGATTCTCACACTAAAATTCAATAGCCAAAAGAATGGGGAACAGATTTATTGAGGAGAAAACAGATTGCAAAAAAAATAATAAAGAAGTGACTGGAATCAATCACATAAATATTAAGGGTTATAAATCGGTTTTAACCTGTTTGCTTAGGAAAAACAGTGGTAAGTAGAACTTGGATATTAATATTGTGGTATATATTTATTTTTTAAAGTTTATATTTTAATTCCAGTTAGTTAACATACAGTGTCATATTTGTTTCAGGTATACATATGGTATTTAAAAAAATTTTTTTTAAAGATTTTATTTATTTATTCATGAGAAATACAGAGAGCAAGGAAGAGACATAGGCAGAGGGAGAAGTAGGCTCCCTGCCAGAAGCCTGTGAAACTTGATCCCAGGACCCAAGGATCACGACATGAGCCAAAGGCAGTTGCTAAACCACTGAGCTACCCAGATGCCCTGTGATATTTATTTTTAATTGGGAGGACATATCAAGTCTATTTTATCTTCTACAGCAGGAAGCCTAACTTCTATCTTGGGATGAGCTAAATGTTGACCCAGTAGGAGCCCAGCACATAGGCATGCAGGAATAAGAGAAAAGAATTTATAATCAATGTCAGAAGGGTGAAAGCAAAATTATAGGTATTAGAAGGTTAAGTTTGGACCAGATAGCTAGGTCACACTGGCCCTTTTAGGAAGGGGAAGTTTATACAGCTAAGAGGGGAACTGTGGTGTAGATGAGGAAGTGAAAATGCTTAGAAGAGGAAGAGAAGAAACAGAAAGGGAAATGGGCCCACAAAGTGTTGCTTTTTATTTCTCTTCTTTTTTCTTCCTTCTTCTTCTGTCTCATCAGACTTACAGAGTTCCTATAAAACAGATGCTGAGAGCACTTAGAATGTGTCCTGAACGAGTGATTTCCAAATCAGCCTGAGTCTTCTGTGTCTAGATGTTTTCCTAATGTGCTTTTAACCCCTCAGTTTGTTGAATTTGCACAAAGAGCTCTTAAAGGAAGGTCCATTTACTGGGGAAGCATGGATAGACAATAGGTTGATTTATAGCTTTGGGGAAGCCTGGAAGTTTGGATTTTGACTCTTTGTTAACATAAGGGCATTGGAATTTATGATGTGCTGTTTAAAATTTGAATCTCCTCTGGCAAACCCCAAGGTCATTTTCTTTACTGATGGTTTTCAACCAGCCTAACCAGTTAGATAACCTGGCTTTATTATGTCACCAGAGGGAAAGAAACCCTGCTGGAAACTTCTACTTTAGCCTCTCCTGAGGCCAGGATCCCTTGTATATATCTTGAGGGTTCAAATTGGTGATATAGGCAATCCCCCCATGAGTTTAAGGACTCAGGGGAGTTTATGTTTATTGTTTTAAACTATTAAATTTTTGAGGTAATTCTGAGATAAATAGCTACTTGGTCAAGGCATGAGTTGGTCATTTGGGTATCCAGATGAAATAAAGCTGAATATGGTGAATAGTTCCTTTATTTTGTGCTTCAGAGAGCATTTTTACATCTTTCCACCTCAACATTCTATACACTATATACATTTTGGGATAGATGAGAGGTATGCCTTGTTTTATATGTTGGGAGAAGGGTGATTGGAATACCAGCAGACCCCATACACATTCCCAGGTAGGTCGGTTCCATAAGAGAACAAATAGAAGCTGAGAGACAGAAATTTTTTTTTAAAGCTTTTCATCATGCACATCATGGAATTCTTTGTTTCCTTAAGGGAAAATACCCCAATATGAAGACCACTGGAGAGGAGGCACTGTGCTGTGTTGGGAAATACTCTGTACCAGGAAACAGTGAATGTGATATAATAAACACTTTTGAGAAGAATTTCAGTGGGTCCTGGTTGCTGACTCTCAAGCTATAGTCAACCTAGAATGGCATCATAAGCCAGGGTCTGGGGTCAGTTGGGTCTTCTGGGATGATAGAACACATCTCTCTATGGGCTCTATCTCCTTGCCTTTGATGCTCCTTTCTCTGAGAGATGGAAGATGTATATTAGCTTACTTGATTGTTTCTGACTTTTTTTTTCCTGGAATTCCTTTGTTTTATTATGCTTGTTAGTGTAGATCTTCTAATTGTTTCTTTCTTCCTCATACATATTTACCCAACATAGGACCTCTTACCCTTCATGATACGTGTTTTGCATGGCAACTCTGGATATAATGCAGCCAACACAAGACATTTCAAGATGTGACTCTACAGTGGCTACTTAATGTTTTACTATCACTACCAATGCATAATAACATTTTAACATATTTTTTTAAGTTTTATTGAGATATAACTGATGTATAGCAATATAATAAGTTAACACTCATCATCTCATAGATACCAAAAAAAAGAAAGAAAAAGAAAAAAATTATTTTTTCCCATGATGAGAACTTCTAGGATTTATTTTTTTAACAACTTTGAAATATACTATACCATTTTAAAAAATCTTATCAATCCAATTGAGAGCTGACTCTTAATAACGGACACAGTAGAACTTCTCTGTTATTTTTAGAGTTCCTGAGGTTTTGGTCAACTTTCATGGCATTTGACAGAGAGTCACCATTTAGGGGTTAGATTTCACCCTTTGGTTTACCAACAGACGCAGGATGGGCTTTATTCAAACCAACTTTCACCCTATCCCAACTCTCATCTATAGAAGAGGGCTGGGGAGTGGTGAGGAAAGGGATATGGAGTCAGAATTGCCCACAGCCACATGGTTCTTGCTTCCTTCACAGAACTGAGAAGGAAGACTCCCATAGAAACACTGAGACAGCTTGGTATGCTTACAATAAGGAGATTAGCATGTCTTCTTCAGATGAACCTTAGAGTTGTGACAGTGAGTCAGTATGACAGTGAGAGGTAGACTTGGAGTGGTCAAAATTCTATTTGGCATGGCAGGGATACATGTGTTTTCTTGGGCCTTTGGTTGGCCCAAAACACTTTTGGTCAAGTGAGGGGATTCTAGCAGTAAAAAGCTGGAGGAAAATGGGTGGGGGTAGTTTGAAGAAGAAAAGATCAAGTGAAAGCCAGATCTTATGTCAGTATGGTGGAGGAAATAATGAAATAATGGAACTGACTCTTACTGACTCAACCCCCCACCAGCCACTACTTTCAGTTTCTAGCCAAAACTCTAGTAAGAAATGAAAGGTTGAGAAGTTTTGAATTAGACATGTGATTGTATTTTTTAACTGGACTGGACTGAGTCTTCATAACTGAAAGTGAGGAACCCAAATGGAGATCATGGACTCTATCCATAGATGTTATAGGACATGAAAATGGAATTCAGCAAAGCACGATCGAAAACACTGATTTGAGGGGAAATTGTTTTCATATATGCACCTCCTTGAATTAAGATTCATGTAACTTAGTTACTAGCTGATGACTCTAAAATTTACATCTCTGGCTCCTTTTCCGTATTCTCTCTCTTTTTTAAAAAATATTTTATTTATTCGTAGAGACAGAGAGAGAGAGAGAGGCAGAGACACAGGCAGAGGGAGAAGCAGGCATCATACAGAGAACCTAACGTGGGATTCGATCCAGGGTCTCCAGGATCACGCCCTGGGCTGCAGACGGCGCTAAACCGCTGCACCCCCGGGGCTGCCCCTTTTCCATATTCTCAATGGTGTCCTGGGTATCTCCACTGGGATACCTCACCAGATTCTATACAAAGACCATATATGGTAGTTCATTAGTAGGGGCTTAGGAGCCAGACTGACTGGATTCATTCCTGGCTCTATACTTAGCAAATTACTTAACTTCTTTGTGCCTCAGTTTCTTTATTTGTGAAATATGGTTAATAATATATTCCTCATATGTTTGTTATAAGGACTAAATTATTTATTTTGGCTGACACTTGATAGAACAAAACAAATAGTAGAGCAAGGATTTCAACCCAGCTTTATTAGATTCCAGAGTCCATGCTGTAATCACTGAGATAAACTTATAATTACATGTTGAAATGGCAATATTTTGACATATGACAGTAAAATATATTACTAAAATTAATTTCAATAATTTGTCTCTTCTTGTTTTTAATGCTTACTAGAAAATGGAAAATTGCATGTGAGGCTCACATTCTAGTTCTGCTGGACAGTGCTGTTCATTCAGTACCTTATCATTATCTGAAATTTTCTTGCCTTCAAATCTCAAACATTTCACTCACCAAATATAATCTCTTTCTTTGCATTTTGCCTAAAATAGTCTTACTTAGCTCTTCAACTTATGCACAGAGACACCCAGTCCATCAGTTCACTTAATAAACTCTCTCTTATTCATTGTTTAGGGGCAAATCAGTAATCACTTCCTCAGAGAAGCCTTCCTTAACTTCTTTGATAGGTCACAGGCCCTATTGTAGCATTCCTTAAACATCATCACTCAGTCCTTTCTGTCTTATTTCTTATTATAGTTGCAATTTTCTGTTTATTTGTGCAATTATTTTATTACTCTCTGGGTCGTCCACTAAAATGCAACATGCCTAAGGGAGCAAACTATATCTGTTTTTGACTCAACAGCAATTTCCCCGGGTCTACAATAGCACTTACACCATAGTAAAAATTCAAAAAGATAAATATTCAGCTCATAAATATTCTCACTCAATCATTTTTGACTCACAGGGCCTCAGACTCTACTGACACTAATATTCTATATTCTGTCCCTATTCATCCATCCTCTCCTAACTCTTTGACCCCTGTCCAGATTAAACACTATGATTAATTACTGCAATGGTTTCTTGGAAGAATCAAATTCCTCACCCTCTGTCCTCTTACCTCATCTCACAGGCTCTAACTCTAGGTAACCCCAATGCTCTGCTTTCTCTTTTTTGACATTTGTGTAGCCTTTTTCCAAGCCCCGGTGGAGAAAATGAACGAGGTATATTGGTACCACGCTAAATTCATAAACTCTAAACTTGACTGGCAAACCCAAAGGACCTTCATACTTCTTGCCTTTGTTCCCTTTGCCTTTGGAGACATGTCTAGTAGGAAATTGCTGTGGCCAAGGTCATAAAGGTTTTTTATGTGTTGTTTAAGAAACACTTGCCTACTTTAAAGTCTTAAAACATTTTCTTATTTTGTCTTCCAAAAGTTTTATAATTTTGTCTTTCATATTTAAGACTATAATTTGCCTAGAACTGTTTTTTGTCTCAACACCCTCTACTCAGGAGCCATACTTTCTTTGCTGATCTGCAGTGCTGTTCTGTCATAAGTCATGATTCTGTATATGCAAGGGACTTTTTTCTAGACTCTCATTTTTAATCCACTGATTCATTTTTTAAAAAAATATCATAATTAATATATATTTTAAAGCAGCATTTGACTGTGATTGGTCCTTTGTTCTTCAATAGTAACTTTAGAATCAGTTTGTTATAAATTAATCTTAGAGATTTTAGAGATATTGATCCTTCTTGTACAAAAGCATGGTATATCACTACTTTTTAGGCTTTCTTTACTGTATCTCACTAAGTTTTATAATTTTCTCCCAAAAGACTTTGCACATTGTTAGATTTATTCCCAAGCACTTGAAATTTTTATAAAATGAATCTTTTTGGGGTGTTTTTCCCCCTAACTTTTTATTGTGAAAAACTTTTAAACACACAAGAAAATTGAAATAATGCATATCTATATATCTTTCACCTAGATTCAGTCACTGTTAATTTTGTCATATTTAATATCTGTAATGTATAATTTTTTGTTGTGCCATTTCCATAAAATTTGCAAGGGTGGAGTCATCATTTAAAACTAGGAAATCTCTTCAAAAAACAAAACAAAACAAAACACTGGGAAATCTAATTCTACGGTTATATCAAGACATTGTAAGCTAATTTTGTGTTTTCTAAGTATTCACAATTGCCTATTTCTTTCCCTCTGTTTTGTTTTGACCAAACTGTAGTCAGGTTTCTATTTTCCCTGTAGGCCCCTGAGCTCTGCTCTCCCCAAGACTCAGCAAGCACATATGTGAAAAAAGTGGAACATGCACCCCCTTATTAGCTTCTCCTAAAGTTGACTGACTGTAGTGAGACCCTTTTCTTGTCAGATCCCACTAGTCCTTCCTCTTGCTTATCCAGTTTCTTCATAAAAGATTCTACACAACTCTGCTTTTCTTCTTTTGCCCTATAAAAGAAAAATCATTTTCTGTCTGATTTTTAGATGCTTGCGGATTTCTGATATGAGTGTTCTCGCTACTACAATAGTCTTTCTTTCTCATTAAAGTCTCTCCTTACCTAAGTCTGAGTTTGTTTTTATTTGACATTTTCCTGCCTCAGACCTGGAGTCAGCCATTTTTTCCATTTAAAAGGAAATTATTCCTTTTAGTGTATACTTTTTTATTGTCTGTGTGTGTGTGTTTAGGCTTTTTTATCTAACCATTTGAAAGTAAGTTGCAGATATTATGATGCTTCACCCATTAATATCTCAGCA
The DNA here is from genome assembly GCF_003254725.2 of Canis lupus dingo. Classification (NCBI taxonomy): domain Eukaryota; kingdom Metazoa; phylum Chordata; class Mammalia; order Carnivora; family Canidae; genus Canis; species Canis lupus. The sequence continues at coordinate 17,034,160 of NC_064269.1, read as the reverse complement.
AACATCTTTCAGGAATAAGGAGAGTCTCCCTCATAATCACAATCTGTTACCCACACAAGAAAATTAAGTATAATTCTACAATGCCATCTGATATCTAATCCATATGCAGATTTCCCCAGTGTCATCATGGCCTTTTATTGCTGTTTTTTTATTTATATTTTTTATTTTTATTTTATATTTTTTATATTTTTTAAAGATTTTATTTATTTATTCATAGACACACACACAGAGAGAGGCAGAGACACAGGCAGAGGGAGAAGCAGGCTCCACGCAGGGAGCCCGACGTGGGACTCGATCCAGGGTCTCCAGGACCACACCCCAGGCCGCAGGCGGCGCCAAACCGCTGCGCCACCGGAGCTGCCCTTATTGCTGGTTTTTGTTTGTTTGTTTTTCTCTTCTACCTAGAATCCAATCAAGGTTCATGCATTATATTTGGTTGTCTGGTCTTTTGGATCACTTTTAATTTAGAACATTTGCCCCTCTTTCTTTCTTTCTTTCTTTCTTTCTTTCTTTCTTTCTTTCTTTCTTTCTTTCTTCTTTCTTTCTTCATGACATTGGCTTTGGAAAATGATATATAACTATTTTACATATATCATAGAGTAAAGCAAATAAGAAAAGGTCCAGAGTCAAGTGTAAGACAAATAAAATACAAAAGGATAAGAAGGTACAAAAATAAAATGAGAGAAAACAGTAATGTTAAATTCGATCTGGCAATGTCAATATCAACTCATGATTTTAAAACTGTATCACTTGGGCTCCCTGCAAGCCTGCTTCTCTCTCTGCCTACATCTCTGCCTCTCTCTCTGTGTGTCTCTCATGAATAAATAAATAAAACTGTATCACTTCCTATTTTTGTTCACTAAAGTGGCCCAGAAGCAATGACACTCCAGTAGCAGTGAGCACACTGGCTGTCCAGATTATAGTTTCTAAATACTCTTCCCCCCAAAAGGAATCATTGACTTTTAATTGAAAAAAATGGGTGATTTCAGGACTAAGGCAGCAAAATACAAAGTAAGCATAGAACATCTTGTTATGACCCTGAGCCTAGACTTCCTAATTTTATTATTTTTTTATTTTATTATTTTTTATTTATTTATTTTTAAATTTTTATTTATTTATGATAGTCACAGAGAGAGAGAGAGAGAGAGAGAGAGAGAGAAAGACAGAGACATAGGCAGAGGGAGAAGCAGGCTCCATGCACCGGGAGCCCGATGTGGGATTCGATCCCGGGTCTCCAGGATCGCGCCCTGGGCCAAAGGTAGGTGCCAAACCGCTGTGCCACCCAGGGATCCTGACTTCCTAATTTTAAATTATGGCTCTACCACTTGCAAATTTTCGTAGCAAGTAGGCAAAAAAAATCCACATTAACTTCTCTGTGTTTCAGTATCTCAATCAATAAGTTAAGAGATGATCATAATACTTAGTTCAAAGAGTTTTTACAGAGGATTGAATGACAATACTTGTGAAGTTGTCAGAATGGTAAATGGAACATAGTAAGTCTTCAAGAAATATTAAGTATTATTGTAATTATTTTCATTAACACCATTCAGACTTCCTATTATTCTTATCATAAAAACCAAAATTGTTAATAAGGCCTGTAAGATCCTGCTTTGTCTCTCCATTTCTACTTTATTATATTCACTGCATACCATTCTTCCCTTTGCTTTCAAAATATAAACCACATTTATGAATATGCCACATTTTTATCCACTTCAGAGCCTTGGCACATATGTTCTCTCTTTTTGAAATGTTTTCCCTTGTCTTTTTCACGGATTCTTCAGCTCAGCTCAAATACAACTTCCCTGAGGAATCCTTCACACCAGCTTCATTGTTATATAAACCCCACAGCATGCTATAGTTCTTACTAGCACTTTATTAATCATAGACTAGATTGTTGCAGAAAAAAAACCCAAAATCTCAATAGCATAAAACAACAAAGGTTTTTGCTAATTACATGTCCCCATGTTTCTTCAAGATATGTTGTTCATCTTAGACACTTAGTCATTCACTCAGGCTGACAAAGTAGTTTCCATCTTTAACTGTGGCAACTCTCACATTGGGCACTTAAATGCTCATCCTAGCTATGACATGTGTCACTTTTCTCAAAAATTGAGGTGAAATTCGCGTAAATAAAATTAACCATTTCAGAGTGAATAATTCAGTGACATTGAACACATTTGCAATGTTGTATAACCACAAACTCTATCTAGTTCCAAAACGTTTTCATCACCCTAAAATAAAAACTTGTACCAATTAAGCAGTTACTCTGCATTCCTCGTATCTTCTAGTCTTTGGCAACCACCAATCTGCTTCCTGTCTTTATGGATTTACCTATGCTGGATATTTCATAGAAATGGAGTCATGCAGTAGGTAACATTTTGTGTCTGGTTACTTACACTTAGTGTGATGTTTTCAGATTCATTAGTGTGTAGCATGCCACTAAAAAAAAAAATCTATTTATCTGTTGATGTATATTTGGATTGGATATTTTGGCTATTGTAAGTAGTACTTACAATAGTAATGAACATTAGTATCCAAGTATTTGTTTGAATCTCTGTCTTCAATTCTGTTGAGTATATATCTGGAATTTCTGGATCAAATGATAATCCTATGTTCAACTGTTCAGGAACTACTAAACTGTTTTCCACATGGTTGAACTATTTTACATTCTCACCAATAATATACACAGGTTGCTATTTCTCCACATCTTTACCAACACTTATTTTTCTTCTCTCAATCTCTCTCTTTTTAAATTATAGCCAACATAGGGCAGCCCCGGTGGCACAGCGGTTTGGCTCCGCCTGCAGCCCAGGGTGTGATCCTGGAGACCCGGGATCGAGTCCCACGTCGGCCTCCCCGTATGGAAACTGCTTCTCCCTCTGCCTGTGTCTCCTGCCTCTCTCTCTCTGTCTCTCATGAATAAATAAATAAAAAATCTTTAAATTAAACTAACTAAATAAATAAATAATAGCCAACATAGTGGATATCTTTGTAGTTTTGATTTTCATTTCTCTAATGACTAATGATGCTGAATGTCTTCAACTGTGGTTGCTGGCCATTTGATATATCTTATTAGGAGAAATATCTATTCTGTTCCTTTGTCCATTTTTAAAGTAGGCTGTTTGTCTTCTTATAATTGAGTTGTAAGAGTTATTTATATATTCTGGGAATAAAACCTTTATGATTGGCAAACATTTTCTCTCATTCTGTGGGTTGTCTTTTCACTTTCTTGATAATGTCCTTTGCTGCACAAAAGCTTTTTACTTTTGATGAAATCCAATCTATTTTTTTCTTTTGTTATTTATGCTTTTTGTGTCTTATCCAAGAATGCCTTGACAAATTTGAGATCATGAAGATTTATCCCTATAATTTGTTCTAATTTTATAGTTTTAGCTCTTATATTTAGGTCATTGATCCATTTTTAAAAAGATTTTATTTATTGGAGAGAGAGCACATGCGCAGAGGAAGGGGCAGAGGAAGAGGAAGAGACAGAATCTCAAGCAGACTCCCTGCTGAGTGTAGAGCCTGACACAAGACCAATCTCATGACCCTGGGATCATGATCTGAGTGAAAATCAAGAGTCAGATGCTCAACCAATTGAGCTACCAGGGGGCCCCTGTCATCAATCCATTGTAAGTTAAGTTGCTAATGTGGTATGAAGTAGGGGTACAACTTCATTCTTTGTTTTGCAAGTGGATATCCAGTTGTCCCAGCAACATTTGTTGAAAAAACTATTCTTTTCCCATTGAATGCCTTTGGCACCCTTGCAAATCAATTGGCCATAAATGCATAGGTTATCTCTGGATTCTCAATTCTATTCCATTGGTCAATACAACTATCTTTATGACAGTATCACACATTTTTGATTACTATATATTTGTGTGGTAAGTTTTTAAATGCAGAAACATGAGTCCCCAACTTTGTTCTTTTTAAATACTGTTTTAACTCTTCACAGCCCTTTGAAATTCCACATAAATTTTAGGATTGGCTTTTGCACATCTGCAAAAAAGGGACACGTGTCACTTTTGTTCATAATTCATTGGCCAGAACTATTAACTTGGTCCAACCCAATGTGTAATCCTATGTGTCAGAAAGATGGGGGGAGAATCATATATTAGTGAGCAGCACCAATAACCATGAATCTTATTATTTTTAAATCCTATTACTCTAGGAGGGGACCAACACCCCATTTATTTAAATGACACTCATATATTCACTCTTTTCTGACTCATTTTTTCCTAACCTCTTCTTGCTAAATCAGAAACTAGGAAGGGTATGAGATTTTAAGCTGCTTGCAAGCTAACACATTATGCTGCTTTAGGGTTTTATATATACACTGGCAGAAAACAGGAAATGTCTGTGTTAGAGACAAAAACTGTGTACTCATAATGAACACAGCAGCCAAGGTAACATCATAGCTCCTGTTTCCTGAACCCCAGTCCTCACAGGGCAACACAATGAGGGCCAGATGGTACCTATGCATGCTTTTGGAATTCAACAAAGAAGATGAAGTCCAAGTTTCAGAGACTCTGATCTTTTTTTTTTTTAATTTTTATTTATTTATGATAGTCACACACAGAGAGAGAGAGAGAGAGGCAGAGACACAGGCAGAGGGAGAAGCAGGCTCCATGCACCAGGAGCCCGATGTGGGATTCGATCCCGGGTCTCCAGGATTGCGCCCTGGGCCAAAGGCAGACGCTAAACTGCTGCGCCACTCAGGGATCCCCAGAGACTCTGATCTTAATAGTGTTGCTAGCTACCTTATCCTACTTTCTAGAAAAAGACATTATTTTATTATCCTGGAATTTAAATAAAAGTTCCTGGGGAAAGATATCTGTAAATTTCACAGAAGGAGTCACCATTTTGATCTTTACTTATCTGGGAATGCAAATACATCTGATCCAGGGGGAGTCCCTGTCTCTGTCTTTCCCAGGACTGTCTGCCTATACAAGCATTCCTGGACAGATAGTTCTGGGTCACGTGGGTTAAACATGTAGGAGTGGTACACATTACAGAAAATTGTCTTTTAACATCTCTTAAATTGTCTCCTTCAAAGTTCTGGTTTTGAACATTCCACCATACTTGCCTTAAAAAAAAAAAAGACTATTATTTTTTCTTTTGAATATTTTATTTCTTTCTTTGAGAGACAGAGAGAAAGCATGGACAGGGGGAGGGGCAGAGGGAGAAGCAGGCTCTATTTCAGGAACCTGAGATCATGACCTGAGCCTAAGGCCTATGTTTAACCAACTAAGCCACCCAGGTGCCCCCCAAATCTTATTTTTTACAACTATTTCAATTTTGAGGAGTCCCAAATTAAGTCTTGTTAATTTCCTCAATACCAAAACACTGTGGGTGACAAACTTAAAGTGTTCAATCACAATATTTTGGCAAAAAGCACAATGATAGATGGTATACAGGACAATAATCTTGACCCAAATGAAGGGATAGGAAAGCTCCAAATCTCTCACAAAAATAATTTAATTTTGTTTTTAAAATTATTTTTAAATTTTAAATTTTAATTTTTTTATAGATTTTATTTATTTGACCGAGAGAGAGAGTGCATGAGCAGGGGGAGGAGCAAGCAGAGGGAGAAGGAGAAGCAGGCTCCCCACTGAGCAGAGAGCCTGATGTGGGGCTTGATTCCAGGACCCCAGGATTATCACCTGAGCCAAAGGGAGATGCTAAACCAACTGAGCCACCCAGGACTCTCCTCACAATTTATTGTAATGAGCTTATTATATTAGATATCAGGAATTGTGTTGAATATTATAATTTGTATAAAAAAGGGAATAAAGAATACATATGCAATTTCTTGTAGATAGGTATTAATGTAATTTTTGCATTTTGTATCACATGAATAGACTTAATTTTTTAAAAAATATATCCTGTCAACCACATATGTTAAAATGATTCAGACAGAGATAGGGTATTCTTCATATTGTTGAATATTTCTTTGTATCCATGTCCTTCCATTTCCTTTTCTTGGACCCAAGATGATGGTAGTGAAGGGAAGTGTGAAAAGGATTTTTTTTTTTAAAGAAAAGGATATTTTTGAAGGATCCTGGCAATATTTCAAAATTCTGAGGGACTTTAATTTCCAACATAAAATTTGGTACCTAGCTGAATGATCAATCCAGTGTGAAGGTAGAGAATCATTTTCATTAATTGTATCCGTTAATGATACACATGAGTTTAAAACTTTATTTTTGGATTCAAAATGACATTCAGCACTTTACACTTGCTAGAATGGCTGTGAGTAAACAAACAAACAAACCTGAAAATAACAAGTGTTGGTGAAAATGTGGAGAGATTGCTATACAATTTTTATGCTGATGGGCATATAAAATAGTGCAGCCAATACAAAAGCAGTCTGGCAGTTTCTGTAAAGGCTAAATGCAGAATTATGATATGACTTAACAATTTCACTAATATACCTATTCTCAAAGGAACTGAAAGTAGGAACTTAACAAGATACTTGGAAGCTGATTCTCACTGCAGCATTATTCACATTAGCCAAAAGGTGGAAATAATCCAAATGTCCACCAACAGATGAACGGACCAACAAATACGGCATATACATACAAGGGGATATTATTCAACCATTAAAAAGGAATGGTGTGTTGACACATGCTACATGGATGAGCCTTGAAAACATTATCTAAATGAAATAAGCCAGCACAAAAAGATAAATATTATATGATTCCAGTTATATGAAATACCTAGAATGGGTAAATTCATAGATTTAAAAAAATATCTTATTTATTTATTCATGAGAGACAGAGAGAGAGGGGCAGAGACATAGGCAAAGGGGGAAACATGGTGCCTGAAGGGAGCCCAATGCGGTACTTGATCTCGGAACCCCGGGATCACACCCTGAGCTGAAGGCAGATGCTCAACCACTGAGCCATCCAGGAGTCCCATATCATAGAAAATAGATTAGAAGTTACCAGAGGCTGAAGGGAGGGGATGAGGAGTTATTAATTAATGGTTACAATTTCTGTTTGAAGTGATTAAAAAGTTCTGGAAAATAGTGATAATAGAAGCACTGTATTCTGAATGTGATTGATGCCATGGACTGTATACTTAAAGTGGTTAAAATAGCAAATTTTATGTTATAGGTATAATAAAAAGAGTTCTAAAAAATTAATAATATAGTATTCCTAAAGCCATTGAATTGTATAAATAGGTGAATTGTATGGCACATGAATTATATGCAGATAGCTGCTTTAAACAAAGGACAGTCACAGTTTCAACCTTGCTGAAAAAGAGACAACTCTGCATGTACTAGTAAGAACGGTTTGCACATAAGATAAGGTTGATGTATAATTATTTAATAAATGCATGAAAGCTAGCCTATCTTGAAATCCAAAAAAACAACTAGGAGATACAAAACCAGTAATTGAGGATAGAGCTGCTGTTCCTCAGATGAGTTGTCAACTCTTCCAAAACACGACTAGAAAAACCTATTAATCAGACAAAACTTTGTTAGAATAACTGCCATAAGGAAGAATACCACCTTGATAGAGTCTAAGTAATACTTTAGAAGAATGAAGTCAGAGGAAGATATTCTTAGGGTTTTAGAGCCTTGAGTTCAAGAGGCTTAGATGGGTCAAGAAAGGAAATTGGGAGATTGGAGAAAGTTTGTGATATAGTAGTTTAGGATTGGTGGATTTAGTGAGATGAGGTCCTTGAAGTGAGTCATGATAAGTAAATAGTTACTTGTTAAGTAAGTTTTATGTCCAGGTGGTTGATCCTTTGTCTTAATAGAAAAAGCTGTTTGCCTAGATGAACAAACTGCTTACATAGATAAAATTAGATATGTAAAAATTTCTCCAAGTGGATAGTGAAGTTATTGATTTATCATCTTATCTTTCTGGATAAGATTTCCTGAGGCAAATATTTAAGTTCTCTGTTCCAATAGTTAAGCTATGTTGATGCAGGTGGTCTCAATTATTCAGGAAGAGTGAACAATCATTACAGAGGGAAGCCTAGACTTCACTCTACCCTATTTCTTTCTTAGTCTAGATCAGCGATTGGCAAACCACAGACTGTGAACCAAATCTGGCCCATTGCCTATTTTTGTACAATCCAAAAGCTAATAATGGTCTTTACATTTTTAAATAGTTGGGAAAAACTAAAAGAATACTACTTTGTGACACATGAAAATTAAAAGAAAAATTTCAATGTCCATAAATAGTTTATTGGGATACTACTACACTAATTCATATTGTCTATGGCTACTTTTGTGCTACAAGCTCGGGGCTGAATAGTTGCAACAGAGACTATATGGCTTGCTATATTTACTATCTGGCTCTTTATAAAAAAAGAAAGCTTGCTGACTCCTTTCCTGCATGGGAGAACATATTACCAAAGGGTGACCAAGCTATTTAAGAACAAAAAGAAGAGGTTGAAACAAAGAAAATGAGATAAATTCTTCTGAATCTGACTGGGTAACCAAATCAAAGGAAATCAGATCAAAGATATTTTTTCTTATATATTTTTAAAAAAATTTTAAAAAAGATTTTGTTCATTTATTCATGAGAGACAGACACACACACACACAGAGACAGAGAGAGAGAGAGAACTGCAGAGACACAGGCAGAGGGAGCAGCAGGCTCCATGCAGGGAGCCCGACGTGGGACTCTATCCCAGGACTCCAGGATCACACCCTGGGCTGAAGGCAGTGCTAAACTGCTGAGCCACCCGGGCTCCCCAGACCAAAGATATTCTATTCACATATGACCCAAAGCTGATAGCAAGATACCTTAAAGAAGAATATTTTTCTCAAATACAAAAATTAACAGAACTAAAAGTAAATCTTGAATCTCTTCATGTTTGAAACATAAGGCACTTACTTTTCAGTAATTGTCTGCACTGTTAGGCAAAAACATAATAAATGTGAACATGTGTTTCTGCTGGGGAAGGAGGACAATTGAAAGAAATATTTTCTAATCCATTCTTCACTGCATACACACACATACCCACTTGCACAAACTCACAATAACCAAAAATATGCTCACTCCCCAAATAAAATTAAAATAATAATGACAAGGATAGCCGTGTGGGAATGGAAAAAAAAAGAAAAAATAATAATCATGCAAACCACATTTATAGTTTGTATTTAAACAAATAAATGAAGATCCTGGGAGTAAATGCAAATGTAAAGTTAATTGAAAGAAAAATGATGAACAAACAGCATTATTAATATACACAATTCTCCTATTATATAAGTATTAGTAGATGAAGTGTTGTGCCCAAGATTGCAAACCCGAGAAACCACCAAGGAGCCCTCACCGATGCGAGCACATGAGGGTTTATCAGCAAGCTTGAGCTTGGGTCCAAGTGTACCCGACACAGTGAAGCAGGGACTTAGACCCCGAGGTGGGTTACAGCTGGGTTTTTATGGGCTGGTCTAGCGGATTTCCAGAAGGGGTGGAGGAATTTCTTCATTCCCATATGGGGGAAAGGGTGGGGGAGTTTCTTAAGCTCTGTTTTCATTCCGATATGGGACTTTCTGTCAAGGGCCTTAAGCTCTGTTCTCATCCTGATATGGGACTTTCTGTCAAGGGCATTCTGCGGTTTTTCCTGTAACTGAAGTAGGGTAAAGTTCAGCTCTTGTTCACAGGGGCTTGAGATGGCTGTACTTGTGCTAACGCTAAACTTGAGGTGGAATGGCCTTAATTTTCTCGGCCTCCACAGAAGTTCTCTGCTTCTCTACAACTTTGGAACTACAGAGTTGAATTGTTAAATATACTCCATGTGAGCACCAAGAATCAGAAAGACTTTACTGTCATTCTTTGATGTCACATCAAAAATGTCCAGAGTAGGGATCCCTGGGTGGTGCAGCGGTTTGGCGCCTGCCTTTGGCCCAGGGCGAGATCCTGGAGACCCAGGATCGAATCCCACGTCGGGCTCCCGGTGCATGGAGCCTGCTTCTCCCTCTGCCTGTGTCTCTGCCTCTCTCTCTCTCTCTGTGTGTGACTATCATAAATAAATAAAAATTAAAAAAAAATGTCCAGAGTATTTGGACTGAGAGACAATAGCCAGACTACACATAAAAACAGAACTCTGGCCCACAATCTGTATTAACTAGCACAGGAAATTAACCCATTATCTACAGTAACCAGCCCAGGAAGTCAACTTACTATCTGTAAAGTCAGACTTGTAGAAGTCAGATCACCATCTCCAGGAAACAGTCCTGGAAGCCAAACAATAATACAATAACCCCTGTAACAATCAGCCTGAAATGTCTAAGACTTGATAACACCGGAAAACTTTTGCTGCTCCTACGCAATGTAGGACTAAATAGAGAAAGCCAAATCACATAACAATCACATAGGATATTCTACTTGTAGTTAGTCCACCTATAGCTTCCCCACATCAACCCTTCCAAACAAGTCACACCCAGTCTTCCCCTTTTTCCACTATGAAGCTTCCCTACCTCTTTTCCTGCCTTTGAGTTTCTGCCAAACACAAGTGATGGTGATTTTCTTGCTACAACAAGCTCAGAATAAATAGCTTTAGCTTGTTCTCATTTTTAATTCTGCAATACCATTATTTGTTTCTGCAAGACTGTTACTATCTTCATCAGAAATATCTTCTAAAAAAAAAAAAAGAAATATCTTCTAGTTTTCAACCTTTGCTATTCAACACTTGATCTGGGAAAGACTGTTTGGCTGACATCCTAGAACATGTAATATTGTCAGTGCCCAGCTGCCTTCATATTCTAGGGAGCGATTCTGAAGCTGCTTTGGTTTTTGCATGACAAGTAATTATATAAAGATTTTAGAGAAGAAAGGCTGGGCCCTGGGATTCCCCTTCATCTTTAATTGGGTTTATCTTTTCCACTCCAGTAATATTATTTATAGCCTTTTTTTTTTTGAGAGAGAGAGTGAGAGCATGGATGGGGGTAGGCAGAGGGAGAGAAAATCTCAAGCAGGCTCTGTGCCCAGTGCAGAGCTTGGCTCAGGGTTCAGTCTCACGACCTGAGCTGAAATCAAGAGTCAGTTGCTTAACTGACTGAGCCACCCAGGCACTCCTATTCATAGCTATTTTTAAAAAGAAATTTCTGAGGCTTTTTGTCCTCAGCTGTTACTATTCTATACCTTTCTGCCAGGTAAGGTGTATCCTGTCTCCATTCCACATCTGACCTTGAAGTCTGGTTATTGATTCATGTTATTGTTCAATCTGAAGCAAGAGGCTATGTCAGCCAAAGCAGGTAGCAATAGCAAAATGACTACTTTAGTGAAGATAGAGAATGGAGGCAATTAGTTTTAAAGCTTCCAGATCTTCAACTTCTGTGGATACTTTTTCTTAAACCCAATCTGCCTATGAACTTGGCTATCTAGTGAAGACATCATGCTGGTTTTGGGATTTTATACAAGTCCTACCTTTCGAGCCCCCCTTTTGCATCTACTCCCCTCTTATATAAACTTAGGGTAGTGTACTGCTTGGAGGAGAGGAAGTTTCCAGGGCACTAGACTTGGATACACTTTGAAACACAATATCAGCTATTGAGGAAGTGAATGATTCAAATGATGAAGTAACATATCCTTTGCAAATCAAATGTTTTCAGTTCTTTGCTTTCAACAAAGTTGAAGGAAGATCTAAAGAAGATGATAGCCAAAATTACATTAAAAATAAGCATTTGATGATTGATAACTATGCAATTTTGGGCATGTAGCTGAGAAAAAGTTCAAATAATTGAAAATACCACTATAGTAAAACCCCTTCCCACCTAGTTATTTATGCTGTCAGTTGTCAAATAAAAACAAATCCAGACAGGAAAGGAGAGATTTTTTTTTCCCCAAAAAGACTATTGTGAAGTGAGGGGGTGTGGTAAGGAAGATACTGCAAAGGAGAGAACAGGTCACTGTAGTAAACAAGGTCAGGAGGAACAGGGCATAGAGGAATGGGACTGAGCAGATGGCATGACTGGATAGTTCTTCTTTGTGGTCAGCCAATTCTGCGAGGGCCATTAATGAGGCTGTTCCCCATTGCAATGCTTGTTGAAGCTCAAGGGTAGGCCTAAGTTCAGGGTCCTGGGGGAAGGAGAGAAGGAAAGTTTGATTAAGACAGATTAGTGGCATTTTGTTCAAATTGGTCAGTGTAAACAATTCAGCTAATCATTTGTGAGACCAAGAATGAGACTTTGGAGGGTATGTCTGGCTTTTTCATAGATAACAAGGCTCATCAATGAGTCTTTCTAAGTCATATGGAGAAGGATGGCTTTTGGCAGTATGCCACTGCTTGAAACCCAAAAGAGTGGCGGCGGGGGGAGAGGGGGCAGTTTTTTAAAGATAGCTTTTTTCTAGGACAAGACTTAGGTAAAGTTCAACATTGCCAAAGGTTCACACAGAATTGATGCTGAACCCTAAACCATTTTCTTACTAAGTCATAATCACCCATGGAAGCATGAACTAAAAAAACAAAACAGCATTCATCATTCATCTCGCTAATATATATATATATATACCCAATAAAATTTTATTTCTGTGCTAGAATGACCACCATCTCAGCTATTGGTGAATGTCAGGTTCAGGACTGATAGACTTTCCAGATACAATTTGTTTCTATATTATAAATGCTTCTTCCATGCAGACTACTACATTCTGGAGTATCTCAGTTAAAATGTTGGCATCCTGATAGTCTATCTAAGGATCCAAGATAGCAGCTGCTGGTATTTTTTTTTTTAAACAAAATACCCCAATTTTTTCATACTGTAATGCTGGACTTTTGTAGTGAATTGGACACCTCCACTGGGACCTTGGATTAATGAGGGATCTCAGTGAGGTGGCAAAGCAAATAGTGATGGTATCTTTCCATGCCCTCAACAAGCCATTAGGGAAGCTATGAGAATCAACCTTTGTTTCAAATAGTGGTCTTTGAGTTCTTGGCTCTTCCGTTTCTTTCTGTCAGTGGTTTTCTATCCAACAATGCTGTAAGCAGCAAACATGGGATGGTATTTTTAGTCTTTCCCCCTCAGCTGCTTTTCTTCATGAACACTAGCAGGTGGCATTTCATCATTCTTATTGGTTCAGGTTAATATTTTTAAAATTGCACTGATCATGGGCAGCCTGGGTGGCTCAGTGGTTTAGTGCTGCCTTTAGCCCAGGGCATGATCCTGGAGACCGGGGATTGAGTCCCACGTCAGGCTCCCTGCGTGGAGCCTGCTTCTCCCTCTGCCTGTGTCTCTGCCTCGCTCTCTCTCTCTCTCATAAATCAATCAATCAATCAATCTTTAAAAAAATAAAATTGCACTGATCAGATCAATTCCTGGACAGAATTATAAAATGGTAATTGGATGGTATCCATATCCATGTTGTTTGATATGGGTCAGCAAATTTCAGGCCTCAGAAGTCTCTTTTTTTCTTTTTATTACCCTTTAATACTTGCCTGTTCCCCTTCCTCTTCTGCCTGGAACCACCATTCCACTCTTTGCTAACATGAGTTTGACTATTTTAGATTCCTCATGTAAGTAGACCATATGGTATTTGTCTTTCCGTGTCTGGCTTATTCTATTTAGCATAATGTGTTCCAGGGTCACTTATGTTGCCGCAAATGGCAGGACTTCCTTCTTTTTTAAAGCTTAATAATATTCTATGGCGTATATACCACATTTTCTTTATCTGTTCATCATTTAATAGGCATTTAGTTTGCTTCCATGTCTTTGCTATCATGAATAATAATGCAGTAAATATGGCAATACAGACATTTCTTTTGAGATCCTGATTTAAATTCCTTTCCCCATACCCAGGCATGGGATTCCTGGGTCATTTGGTAATTCTATTTTTAGTTTTAGTTTTTTGAGGACCTTCCCTACAGTTTCCCTAGTAGCTGCAGCAATTTACATTCCCACCAACAGTGCAGTCTGGATTCCACCTTCTGTATATCTTCTCTAACATTGCCTTTTTTAAAAAAAATAAAGCCATCCTAAGAGTTGTGCCATGATATCTCGTTGTGGTTTTAATTTGCACATTCTGATGATTAATGATGTGTGCTCCTTTTCATATATCTGTTGGCTATTTGTATGTCTTCTTTGGAGAAGGGTCTATTTAATTCTTTTGCCTATTTTTAAAACTATTAAGCTGTAGGAATATAAATGATTATATTTTGGATATAAAGAATTGCATTTTGGATATTTACCCTTTATCAGATACATGGTTTGCAAATATTTTCTCCCCCTTCTGTAGGTGGCCTTTACATTTTGTTGATTATTTCCTTTGCTGTATAGAAGCATTTTAGTCTGACATAACCAAAATTCTTCATTCCTTGTCTGCTTTTTTAAAAAAAAAATTTTACTTATTTATTCATGAGAGACACACAGAAAGAGGCAGAGACATAGGCAGAGGGAGAAGCAGGCTCCCTGCGGGGAGCCTGATATAGGACTCAATCTCAGGACCTGGTGATCACAACCTGAGCCAAAGGCAGATGCTCAACCACTGAGCCACCCAGATGCCCCCCCTTGTCTACTTCTTACATAAAAGTTTGCGATATGGCATTAGGGATGGTCACCTTATTTTTCACTTTAGATACAAATATGGACTAAAGAAAGATTAACAAAACATAATGTGTTTCTGAAACCAGTTTATTTATCTTATTCAAAGGAAATAGGACAGGTATTTCAGCAATCAAGCACCACTTTTAGCAAAAGGTTTTGCAATATCCCAGACACAACCTCCAAGACCTTCCATTTCATAGGTGATACTCAATTGTATGAGATGAAGGTAAAGCAGGATGGATAACTGATTTGGGGAAGCTATTCCACCGTCTGCTCGTTGACTTTTTATACTCTTTATCTTATTGTTCCTCAGGGTGTATGTAACTTACTAACATTCTTCAGGGCAGCTGAAACATATCAATGTTAGGTTGTACGATAAATAATCTGGACAACCAGATACATCTCATGCGGAAAGGCCAGTCTGTGCCCCATTCCGCGTTTATCTTAACATTCCTGGAATTAGAGTTGTAAAAAGGTAAATTCAGGGTCAGTTTCCTAGGTGTCCCTAGGCCTGGAACAAGTTCTAATTTACTGAAATTTTTTTTCTTACAATGTTTAATAATTATTTCTTAAAAAGCATGACACAGGGCAGCCCAGGTGGCTCAGCGGTTTAGCGCCGTCTTCAGCCTAGGGCATGATCCTGGAGTCCTGGGATCAAGTCCCGCGTTGGGCTCCCTGCATGGAGCCTGCTTCTCCTTCTGCCTGCGTCTCTGCCTCAGTCTCTCCTCTCTCTCTCTCTCTCTCTCTGTCTCTCATGAATAAATAAATAAAATCTTAAAAAAAAGCATAACATTTATTTTTATGATCAGTTATTTACTACTAATAATTATAATAATAATTTAACTCAGAAGAAGCATTTGACACTTAGGACTCTAAGATCATAGGAAATAAAAAGTTAAAGTAATTTCATTTTATGTAATTTCTCTTTCCTCCTTGAACACATATTTCTATTCCTTTACCCCACAAAATTTTATTCTAATGTAATATATGTTTAAAAGTAATTTATTCATCATCCTATGACATTTTTCTGAGCAAAAAAATATAAATTGAAATGTATTTTATCAATGTTGATTTCCTGGATTTGATTATTGTACTGTAGTTATATATGGAAAATATATATGGGAAATGAATAAAAATAAACAATATATGGGAACTCTGCAATTTTAGCTTTGTGGTATATCTCAAGTTACTTCAAAATACATTTTTTAAAAAGAATCAGGAATGTGGCCAACTATCTTCAGTGACACATTTTAAGAAAGACAAGATTTCCATTATGATAATATTTGTCAGATCCCATACCACTTAAATAAGAATCTCTGTGGTAGGAACTAGGTATCAGTGTCTTCTATCATCTATCTATCTATCTATCTATCTATCTATCTATCTATCTATCTATCATCTATCTACTTATTTTAGAAGGGGAGGAGGGACAAAAGGAGAAGGAGAAGGAGAGAGAGACAGAATCTCAAGCAGGCTCCATGCCCAGCATGGGGCTGGATCTCACAACCCGGAGATCATGACCTCAGCTGAAATCAAGAGTCAGATGCTTGGGGCTCCTGGGTGGGTCAGTTGTTTGAGTATTTGGCTCAGGTCATGATCTCAGGATTTTGAGATTGAGCCCCACAATGGGCTCCACACTCATGGGAAGTCTGCTTGAGATTCTCTCTCTTCCTCTACTGCTGCTCTTCCTCCCCACCTCTTGCTCTCTCTCTCCAAAATAAATAAATAAAAAATCTTAAAAAAAAAAAAGAGTTGAACATTTAATTGACTGAGCCACCCACATGCCATATCAGTGTCTTTTAAAAGCTCATTTTTGATACCGATGTGCACCTGAGTTTCAGAGCCAGTATTGTAGAGAATTAATAGTCAAATGAACATCAATGCACCCACCACCTACTTTAAAAAATACTCAGTGTTAAGAAATACAGAGTGAGCTCCTTCCTGATCATATCACATTTTGCCTAAAAGTATTTCCATCCTGATTTTGCTTTTTCTCATTCCTTGATTTTCTTCATAGTCCACCAAATATGCATGTATCCTTAAAACATATTGTTTTATTTTTGCATTTTAACTTATTGTAAGGGGAATCAATACCATATATATTTTTTGTTGGTTTGTTTTTTCACTTAACATTATGTCTATGAAACGTATGGATTGTTTTCACTCATAGCTATAGTTTATTTTTAATAATGTCAGTATTTGATTATATTATATCATACTTTATTTTTCATTCTATTTGAGGACATATGGGCAGTTTTCAATGTTTTGCTATTATAAGCAATCCAGCTGTGAACATTCTTACAGCCTTCTTGCACCCACATGCAAGAGTTTTTCCAGGAAACATGACCAGGAAGTAAAATTGCTGAGTCATAGGGCACATTCATCACAGCTTTTCCAGATAATGCCTAATTGATTCAGACTCCCATCGACAATTCAGACTCCCGTCGACAATGGGTAAGATTGCCTAGTGCTCCACATCCTTGGCAACCTTCTTTCTTTTTGGGGGGAATAGGGTGGGTATAAAATTATATCACATCATGGTTTTAATTTACCTTGCTCAGATTACTAGTGAGGTTGTACTTATTTTCATTTTCTCATTAGTTGTTAATTCATGACATGCCTTTATATGACTTCAAAAATGTTCAGGATATGCCACCCTAAAATATGCCACTTGACATAAGAGATATTTTGAGCTAAATAAAGGCAATTGAAAATCAGTTCTCTGCCCTCCCCTTGACTACCTAAAAGTATGGCCTAAATTTCCCTTTGTGAAAGTGTCCTCCCTTCTCCTGTGCCAGGAAGAGGAAAGTAACTCTTATCAATGGAGATGGAGAGCCTGCACCAAGATGAGGTTACATAAACAAACCTTACTAAAATAAGATAACCCTTATCTTTCACTGGTTTTCCCCGTAAATCTAGCCACTTCTCCACAATTTATTGGCCCTTGAAGTCAAAACCTGCCCCAACAACTTTCCCCCATTTTTTTCATGAGTTGTTTGTGATTTCTTACTTACCTGTAAAAGTTATTTACATATTCTGGGTTCCTCCTGGTCCTTTGACAGGGTTATATATGTGCACCAGGTATTTTCTTCCAGTGTGTAGCTTGAATTTTCATTTTCTTTATGGGATCTGTTGATGAACAGAGTTTTTAAATTGTAATGTAATGAAATTGATCTTTTCCTTTAAATTATTTCCATCTTTTTCCTGTTTTAAATGGTAAAATGTTAAAACTTGGAACTAGATGGGGTGCCATCTATCACTGTAAGTTTTATTATAATCTTAAATCTTCTAATAAATTCGGTAAGATTTTTAATAAGTGAAAAAAAAAAAAACCCTGGCATATATGCTGGAAAAGAAAAGATAAAAGGATCCCTTTTGGCTGATTATAAGATTATGCCTGGAGAAATCCCAAAGATTCTAGTAAATAGCAAATAAACAAAAAACTTACTAGAATCAATAAAAAGCATTAATATGGTAGTTGATTTCAATATAAATATACAAAAGGTATACAAATTGATGTTTTCACAATTCTAGAAATAGGTATCTATAAATTAAAATGGGCAAATAAATAGTCCAGTCACAATAGTTGACAAAAACTATAAAATACTTAAGGATAAATTTAGTAATTAGTAGCATTAGTTGAGTACTAACTTTGGGTCAGTCACTGTTCCAGACTGATGCATTGCTATTGTAAGTGCTAGAGCCCAAGATTAGCCATCTGGCTCCCAGCTCTCTTACTTCCTCCTCATCCCTGCTACCATGATCTCATCTTCCTCACTTATTTCCACCTCTTTCCCATTTGTCCCCTGTAACCACAGAGCAGATATGAATGTGTTTTCATACATACCCTTCTTTCTCACATTAAGGGTTACATACTATAGATGTTCTTTTGGACTTTTTGTCACTTAACTATGTGTTTTGGACATCACTCTGTTCTGGTTTATAGAGATCTTCTTCATTCTTTTGTAATTACATAGTCCTCCATTGTGTGGATGTGCCATAGCTGATTCAACCACTCCAATGTACGGGATTTAGGTTGCTTCTGATATTTCATAATCAAACCTACAATAATGTTATGCATATATATATATATATATATATATTTGTATACTTTATTTAGTTGTGTTACAAGAAGAAGAGGAATATAATTTTATGTGCTTTTTATATGTTACTTTTATACAGGCATACCTCATTTTATTGCACTTTGCATTATTGTGCTTTGCAGATATTGCATTTTTTACAAATGGAAGGATTGCATCAACCCTGAGTTGATCTATTGGTACCATTTTTCTAATAGCATTTGCTTATGTTGTATCTCTGTGTCACAGTTTGGTAATTCTTACAATGTTTCAAACGTTTTCATTATTATTCTAATTGCTATGATTATTGGTGAAAGTGATTATGGTTAGCTGAAAGCTTAGTGATGCTTAGCTTTCTTTTAGCAATATTTTTTATTTAAGGTATGTACATTTTTTTAGACATAATGCTATTACATACTTAAAAGACTACAACATGGTATAAACATAACTTTATATGCATTAGGAAACCAAAAAATTCATTTGGCTCACTTTATTGTGGTGGTCTGAAACTAAAGCTGCAGTATTTCTGAGGTATGCCTGTACAGTGAGGTTTTTGTCTATATACTTGTTTATTTTATTTTATTTTATTTTTTATTTTATTTCTTGTCTATAAGTAAATGATCTTCCAGGCTGCCACCAGACTGGCATATTTTTAAATGCAAATTTGAAAATGTTTATTCTCTGCTTATCTTTTGATGACTTCCTACTCCCTGCAGTACTTAATTTAGTCTTTTGAGTATACAGGATACTCATCTTATACAGTATCCCACATTTTGTTTGTTTGATTGTATTACTTTATTGTTTAAGTTGTTTTTTCAACGTACATGTGTGCCTAAAAGACGCTGTTTAACTTTCATAATTCCCAAATTTTATCAAGTGTATATCACATTATCTGCAATATTATTAGTTTTGGCTTTTTCATTCAAATGTAACATTACTAGGATGCTTCCATATTGATGTTTGCAATTTTATTTATTCATTTTTATCACTATACAATATTTTATATCTAGTCACCCTCTTCTTGAAGAATTTAGGTGTTTTGTGTGTTGTGTTTGTTTTTACTCTTATAAGGGGTATAAGCATTCCTGTGTTTGGGTCCTAGTGTATATAAACTAGTTTCATGTAGGTAGGAGAAGAGTTACTTCTTAGCTGGGAGTAGAGTCACTGCTCTCAAAAATTGATTTACACCCTCTCCACTGATGTTTAAGACATATGTTGACCCACATCCTCTCCAATACTTGACATTATGTTTGCCAATTAGATGAGTAGAAAATGGCATGTCATTGTGGTCTTGATTGAGGTCCTTATTACTGCTGAAATTGAATATCTCTTCATCTTTATTGAATTTAGTATTTCTTCAAGTATAAACCTGCTCATGATCTTTGTCCATTTTATTTCCAATGAGTTGGTCCTTTTCTCATTCATTTATAGTTGTTCTTTTTATAGTCTTGACACTAATCCTTTAATCAGTTATGTGTATTGAATATATCTTCTTCAAGTTTGTGTCTTGACTATTCATTTTCATTAAGGTGTTTTTGATGAATACACATTCTTGATTTTATATGGGCAGACTTTTCATATACTCTAGGTTTAGTACTTTCTATGTCTTAAGAATTCCTTCACTAGCCAAAAACCAGAAACGTGTATCTCCATATTTTTCTACTAAAAGTTTTAAAATTTTACTTTTGATTTTCAAGTCCTTAATCTGTCTGTGGTTGATTTTTATAATGGTGTGAGCTAGGAATCCAATTTCATCTTCTTATATGGACAATTATTTTTCCAACTCAATTTATTGAATAGTCCCTCTTTTTCTTCACTGATCTACCATGGTTCACTTTCATACAACAAAATTCTCCCCCTCCCACAGCACATGATGTTTTTAATTATTATACCTCTATAATAAATAGAAGTTGAGCGAGTTTCCTTTTTATTCTTTTTGCATGTCTGATTATTAGTAAGAATACAATATCACTATATAAAAGCAGAAGTGATTGTATTTATAGGCATAAATCCACGAGTTGAAAATGGTAAGATTGCTGTGACTATCAGTCATGTCTTGTAACTGGGGTGAAGGGGTACAAAAGTACCTGGCTCCAGGGGCCCCACAAAAACCAGGTTTGGGTCTCAGTACTCATCACTCACCACTGACAAAATCCAAAGGCAGAGAGAGAGAGTGGTAGTAAAATAAGAAGCTTACTTCAGTGAGACTAACACCAGGAAGACAGTGGATTAATGTCTCAAAAATTGTTTCCAAAATCCTGAAAATACTTCTAGGTTTATATAAGGAAAATGTGAGACAAAGGTAGGTGGGTAAATGCAGGTGGGCAGTAAAGGTCAGGTTGATGTTCCTTGTTAACCACAAGAGGCATTGCTGGCTTGGGGCAGTTATTGCTTTAGAGGTAATTTTCTTTTTTGGCCTGAGTTTAGAGATGAGCTGGAAAGAAGAACTTAAAGAATTAGAAAGTGCAGACTGAGGTCCAAATGGAGGTAGTTGAAGTCTTCTTTTAGTCTTGCTAAAGGAACCGTGAGCATCAGTTAATCCACTGAATAGGTTAAGAAAAGGTCACTTAAGGGAGCTTCTATTGTGCACATTTATATTATAACATGTATCACATTTTATTTCAATAATTTATTTATATGTCTTTCTTTTTTGCTAGGCTGAGATTCATAGAAACCCATATATGTGATATTCTTTTTTGTGTTTCCAAAAGTCTGGAACATGCTTAGCAAATAATAAATGCTTAACTCGGGATCCCTGGGTGGCGTAGAGGTTTAGCACCTGCCTTTGGCCCAGGGCACGATCCTGGAGACTCGGGATCGAATCCCACGTCGGGCTCCCGGTGCATGGAGCCTGCTTCTCCCTCTGCCTACGTCTCTGCCTCTCTCTCTCTCTCTCTCTCTCTGTGACTATCATTAAAAAATAAATAAATAAATAAATAAATAAATAAATAAATAAATAAAATGCTTAACTCATATTTGGTGAGTGAATACATAGATATGGATCTACTGAAAGGAATTGTGGGAAAGTCACTGGGACTTTGAGAGCTCAGGGCAAATCAGAACAGAAGCTGTGCCTTGATGAAGCTATGGGCTTAATCTAAATCACCAAGTTTTGGCACAATTGATTGCTAAATAAAAACATCATATTGTGAGAGTAGGTTGGTGGTGTTCTTCTGTACACAACCAAATAATCAGATTGCCCCAGTATCCAAGACTGGAAAATGTCATGGTATTGAGATCCAGAACAAACTCACAAAATATAAGAGCAGAAATTATAGCTCTAAACATTATGGCAGCCACAATGGAGGAAAAATGGAATACTCAACAATCTCACACAATATAGGTACTTCTAATATATCCCAGGATATCAAGTTGCTCATTGTTCTCATGTTCTAGGGATCACAGGTGACAAGTTTGAATGATGTTAAGTGTTTGGTTCCCTACTGAATTATATACTTACTACACACTGTAGAGTAGGAAATTCAATAGTTTAGAAGTCATTATTCCATATGCTCTGTGTTTCTTAAATGCTTGAACCACTGACTTTAATATTCAGAGTTCAGCAGCCTTTTTCATAGAAACTTACAGTATAATTATCACTATTTTTCATTATTATTTTCTAAAAAATAAGCTTTAATGTGATCCCATGGAATTTTATATGTATATGGAAATTTGTTAAATTTCTGGAATTTCCTTTGAAGTGACTTTCTTTACCTTTGTATCAGACAGTTCTCTGTGGAGACTCACTTAGATCCCCAGAGTTGGTATGAAGATTAAGTTGAAGACATTTTTTGAGATATAGCAGATGCAGAAAGAAGCCTTTTCAGAGCTTCTCTTATCTGACTAATAGGCAGAGAGTGAAGCTGCCATAAATTCCCACTCCAAGAAAGCCTCACTCCTAGGAAGAAGACTGACCATTCACACAGGGATGAGAAATTGCATAAACAAACATTATCTCAAACTGTCATACCTTCCATTTGTTTCCCTAAAAGCCCCTTTGCTCTTCCCATGGAAGCCCTTTCTCCCTCCTCTCATTCCCCTATTAAATTGGTATATAAACCCTTATCGCTAGCTATTCAAGGAACTTCTTCATCTGAATGCTCCTATATGTGTGTGAATAAAATGTGTTTTCTTCTGATAATTTATCTGTTGTTAATTAATTTTCAGGCCCCTGGCTATAAGACCCAGTCAGTAGAGGAAACGTTTTCCTCAGTATGTCCAAAATTGGTTGAAGCCAGTTTGTTTTTATTTCCTGGCTTGATTTTGAAAGAGGAATTCTATTTGTGCTATATATCAGAAGACAAAGAAGTAAATGTTCATAAAAACATAGAGTCTTGGTTAGAAACTCATTAAACTTTGGTTGATTTTCAATCTGTTCCAAAGTGAAGCCAAAGAGGAAGGGGAAGGGAAGAGAGATGGGAAATGGATTATCAGAGTGAAGTGTTAGGTGAGGTAGTTGAGAGGTAAACAGGGACCTTGGCTGCTCAGGCTTTTTCAAGTCAGATAGCTTTCCCATTCCTGGGCACCTGATCTTCCTGACAGTTATTTCCGTAAAGGAAAAAAAACCTTTCCTCTACCCTCTTAAGTTCTGTAGCTGGTACCTGCAAATTAAATTGGCAAAAAGACAGAAAACAGAAGGAAAAGCATATAAATGCTTATTTATGCTAATATTTTCTTTTTTTAATATTTATTTATTTATTCATGAGAGACACAGAGAGAGAGAGAGAGAGGCAGATACACAGACACAGGCTCCCATGCGGGGAGCCTGATGTGGGACTTGATCCCAGGACCCCAGGATCACACCCTGGGCTGAAGGCGGAACTAAACCACTGGCCACGCAGGAATCCCATAATATTTTCAATTTTATATACATGAGAGTTCACAGTAAAGAAGCAAAAGCTTGAAAAGTAGTTAGGCTTGATGGCTTATACATCATTTTAACAAAGGGCGATAAAGTATAGAAAGTACTAAATAAAGGAAAGGGGGCTTTTAGAGAAGGTAAAAATGTGGTGAAACTAATGGAACTAAAGATTATTTTAGTAAGATTTGTTTATGTAGACTCACCTCAGTGCCAACTTTCCATCTTCATGGTCATAGAACTCCGCTGGAAAGGGGATTTACAGCTGTCATCATTTTTCAGAAGTGTCCACTTTTTAATCAGATAAAGGAATCTCCAAGAAGACTTCTTTTTGCATCTGTTAATTCTAAGTTGCTTTCAGCTTGCAATAATACATATTTTGGCATATTTTGGGGTAGCATATTCTTCTTCATTTCTCAGAGCCCTTCCACTACCATCCTTTTCACTTTTCTATGACATTAAAGGAATTAATATGTCCATAAGAGTTTCCTAGCCTGAAAAGAAAAATACTGGACTATTTGCAGCTCTAAATTTCTATAATTCTATGAACTGGTTAATATAGGACACTTCAAATTCTTCCAGTCATAACTTTTCCCAGAGTTACTAACATATATATTTGAACTTTACATTGTCTGAAGTGAAGGCCCTTCTGAAGATGGTACTCAAAGAGTGACTCAGAGTTTTTAGCTTCGCAATACCCTTCAGGGCCTGCCCTTCCACACTACTTCAATTTCATAGTAATTAATAACAATAATAATCGGCAATATTATTAATATTTACTCTGTGCCATAGTGCTAAGTACCTTACATACATTTTCTCAGTTAATCTTCACAATAATTCCATGAAGGGTAGTATTAACATATTCCTTTTTGTAGTCTAAGAAACTGACTTACAGAGGCTAAGTACCTTGTTCAAGATTAAACAGCTATTAAGTGGTGAATCTGGGATTCAAACTCAGTCACTGACTACAGAGCGGAGTGTTAGTCTTTTAAATTGTGCAGCACTCAATTCAAGTCAACTTTTAAATGTTTGCCTTTTTTTGGAACAGACTTTACATGAAGACATTTTTATTAAAAAGCCCCATTTTGCACAACTGTCTAAAGAAAACACAGAACACTTCCCTACCTTTGGCAGGGCAAAGATGTTTATTGTGCATCCTTCTAAGACATTGCATTTAGGGAAAGATTTGCATCCCTGGAAAACCCCATTGTCTATAGCACACTTGGTTTGGTTATCTGATTCTAAGCTTAAGAGAGGTATTTTATACCTCTGTAAGTTTGTTCACAATGCAAAATAATTGATTGCTACATCAATGAATTGAAAACAATGCAAAATTATTCTTGCTTATGGATATGCGAATAATGTCTGTTCAAATGGAGGACAACTCACTTGCCCCACCCCAAGCCAGTTTTGCTTTCATTTGCACATTAATTTCAACATTCCTTTATTCCACATAAATTTGTTCTTCTTTGACTTCTTTGAATAGGTTATAACAGCTTTCCTGGTTTTTCTCTTTTAATTAATGAGATTAGGTAAAATCTTTAGCATTAACAACATTGATCTGTAACAGAGATGTGATTTAGACTTTATGACTCTCTTACATCACTTCCCATTAGTCTCCTCCAGTCACCAGAACTATTTGTGGTTTTGCTCTCTTCGATTTTGTGTTTTTTAAGGCACCTATCTTTTAGGAACCCCACACAGATTGTCCCCCCCACCCTACCCCACACGTTCTCAAGGTTACAGTGAGACAAGTCTCTGGCATGTTGATTTGGCCATTCACCAGGAGCAGCTGGTAGGAATAATAAAACCTTGTGGTATACCAGCACTCAAATTTCTGCTCTCAGGTTATGATCTCTGATTCTATTGTCTGTTTCTCCTTTATATAAGATTGTCAAACCTCTCCAAGATACAGAATGTGCTTTATTGACCATACTACCACAACACTGACCTCTCTTATTTTTTTTTTTCTGACCTCTCTTAAATACTACAATCTCTGGTAGTATTTTGCTTAAAAGGTGGTGGTGTAGCAAGTCTATTGCAAAGGGCACTTGGTGCTAGGTTTTTGCAGTTTGTCTCCTATCGCATACACTGAGGTTCATATGCTATCAGAAAAATAAACCATTTACCAAGAGCCTCTGATCTCCAGTTCCCACATTGCTGGGCATACTTCTGTTCACTTAATGGAACAATGCAATGGAGATGGGAGGGATGGAATGGAGCAAAACTACAATGAGTTATGATCTCATACCCGTCAGAATGGTTAAAATCAATAATACAAGAAATAATAGGTGTTGGTGATATGGAGAAAGGGGAGCCTCTTGCACTGCTGGTGGGAATGCAAACTGGTGCAGCCAGTCTGGAAAAATAGTAAGGAGCTTCATCAAAAAGTTGAAAATAGAGCTACCTTATGATCCAGCAATTCCACTGCTAGGTGTTTACCTAAAGAATACGAAAATACCAATTCAAAAGGATACATGCACCCTGGTGTTTACAGCAGCATTATCTACAATAGCCAAATTGTGGAAACAGCCCAAGTATCCATCAATTGATGAATGGATAAAGAAGAGGATATATATATATATATATATATATATATATATATATACACACACACACACACACACACACACACACAATGGAATATTACTCTGTCATAAAAAAATAATGAAATCTTGCCATTTACAACAACAGAGATGGATCTAGAGTATATTATGCTAAATAAAATGAGTCAATCAGAAAAAGACAAATACCATATGATTTCACTCATATGTGGAATTTGAGAAACAAAACAAACAAGTAAAGGGTTAAAAAAAAAAAAAGAGAAAGTGGCAAACCAGAAAACAGACTCTTAGCTACAGAGAACAAATTGATGGTCATTAGAGGATGAGGGTGGGAGATGGGTTAAAATAGGTAATGGAGACTAAGGAGTGAACACTCAGTGTTGCATGAAATTGTTGAATTACTGTATTGTACACCTGAAACTAATATTATGCCATATGCTAGCTAACTGGAATTTAAATAAAACTTAGAGGTACCTGCTTGGCTCCGTCAGTAGAGCATGCAACTCTTTCTTTTTTTTTTTTTTTTTTTTTTTGAGCATGCAACTCTTGATCTAGGGTCATGAGTTCAAGCCCTATATAGGGCATAGAGCTTTACTTAAAAAATAAATAAATAATAAAAAATTAAAACTTAAAAAAAATCTAAGTATGTTTTTAGGCAAGTGCGGGGATGCAGAGAACTTTTTTGGTATCTGATGTTTCTCAATTTTCTTCAGCTTATAATAATTCTTATGCCAAAGTGGCATATTTGGGAGTGACATATTTTGATCCCCTATACCACCCAAGGAGATAGGGTTTGGAATACTAGGGAAGCCAGGAAGAGATAATGTATCAAGTAGGGAGTGATTCATAGTGAGATGACACCTGAGGGCAAAGTAAGAAATGGGAAGAAACTTTTGGATTTGTTCATTACAATGTCATTGGGACATTTAATGAATTTCAGTGGCTAGTGAGTGGGAGGTCAGATTGCAGAGGGTTATGGGGTAAGTGGGTGGGGAGAAAGAGAACAATATTTTATATTGCTCTTGAGAAGTTTATCAAAGAAAAAAGGAAACAGTAGAAGAGCAATGAAAAGGGTAGGCCCCAGAAGTAAAGTATTTCTCACTGCTCTTTGTTTATATGTGACATAGAACTTAAAAGTATTCTCTTCATTAAACCCTGGGGCCTTAGGATCCCAGGATAAATGAAAAAGCAGACCAGACTGATTCCCACAATCTTAAAAAAAAAACAATCGTTAGTGTGTTAACATCACAGAAGCAGAAATCCAACATCTCAATCTGAACTTTATTTTTTATTTTTATTTTATTTTTCAATCTGAACTTTAAAAACTTTCTGTTCTAATGAGGAATTATCTGTTATGTTTGCCAAGTACACAACCCAACAAGCTAACTCAGAAGCTATGGTACAGAAAGGCTCACAGACAACTTAAGGTACACAAATCGCATGGTTCAGTGAATAAATCTGAAATAAACCACAAGTGGTAAAGGAAAAGAGAGTGAGATTAACACAATTAAGATAGAATGCAAGTGAAAAATAAAAATGAAAAAGATAGGGTGCAAGTGGGATATAATGGCCTTATCACCTGAAACCTGAATCCTGGGATACATGATGTTCATATGTTCTACCTCTCTCTCTGCTACAGCAGGCCTTCCCTGCTACTCACATGGTTTCGGGGACCAGACTTGAAGTTTGAGCAAGAAGGTTCAATTAGAGGAAAGGTATTTGGGCCCAATGATACCTTTTCATATCAGAGAGACCCAGAGGTAAGTATACCTGGCCACAGGTGTTACCTGCTAGTTAGCCTACTGAATTTTATCTGCGTGGCAATGTCTCTGTTACCCATCTATCAGAGCCACTAACTTATGAAATGAAACCATAAGCTCTGGTACATGGCCACAGCCTCCTGTTCCATTCCAGGGAATCCTGAGGAGCTGGACAAATTGAAAGCAAGGCTCCCAGCTGGGTTTGCCAACACACTCGGATAAACTCTTTGCAGGAGAAGCCAATAACTTAAGAGATGGGTTTTGGAGAAGAGGAAGGGAGAAATTTATTTCAGGAGGTAGCAGTCTGGGGAGGTAGCAGGCTCTAGGCTCACAACTGACCTGTCTGGAAAATGGGCACCGGAAGCTCTATAAGGAGAGGCTGCAGGATTGGGGTGGTACATGCAAGCAAGGAAACAGGGAGCACGTGATCAAGGGTGGAAGTTGGTGTGTGCTCAGCATGTGATCATGGGCAGAGAAGGGAATGTATGGGATGCGGTCTTCTAGGCATTCTGTTTGCTATCAGGGCCTTTCTGGCTTGGTGGTTGGAACATTCTGGTCACTGTAAAATATCTTCATCAATCCCTCAAGAAAGTGTGATAAGAAATAAGAACAATGAGTTTTAGTTCAAGCATGAGTTAGGCGGTCTTGTCTATTTCTGGTTTTAACTGTTGCACTCTCTAGCTGAGCAAGAGGGATCACTGACAGCCCCGCTATACTTCACAAACACTGAGCACTTGTATTTCTTGTACGTATTTAATGCATTGCAGTTTTTTATTGCTTTATAAACTCCATGTATATTCAATGTTGATGAAGGTTCATGAAAACATCTTATGGGTTCTACCTGTCTCACAAACTACTTGCCTCTAAACAACTCAGCTCAGTGTAGCCACTCGTTTATTTCTCAAGTTTTCTATAGAAGTGAATAACAGCTTAAATAATATCACACATACCTATTACACTTTCAAAAAGATTTTTCTGATGAATCTCTGCCCATTATTCTTGGATCCTCTCCAGTTCTGTTTCATGCTGCCTCTATCATCAGAACAGTCCACATTCCGTGATAACCTGATTCATTAACAAGAGCCAGAGGTGAGACTTCGGATTTGGGGTTTGTGAGAGTCTTGGGCTTCTTTATGATATATCTGGAGTAGCTGGTGGGGTTGGGTGGCACCTGAAGGACACTGGAAGCAGACATTTTACTTGCCTGGGAACTTCCTTTTTCTGTCTAATGCAAAAAAATGGTCCCTGGAGCATTGTAAGGAAAGCCTAGACAAGAGTCTCCTTTCGAATCCTTTAATTTCAACCTCTGTGGCAGATTGTCCTTAAAGATGACCACCATAAGTTCTTTCCTCCCTCCATGCATGTCTGCTCCAGCCACTAAGAGGTAGAGATTATAAAATCCAAAAAGAAAAAAAAAAGAGGTAGAGATTATTGGGGTGCTTGGGTGGCTCAGTCAGTTAAGTGTCTGATGCTTGATCTCAGGGTCATGAGTTTAAGCCCAGTGTTGGGCTTCCCACTGGGTTGGGCTTCTTTTCTTTTAAATGAAAAAAAAAAAAAAGAGGTTGAGATTATTTCTTTTTTGTGCATCTGGTCTTTTTTTTTTTTTTTTTGTGTGTGTGTGTGTGTGTGTGTGTGTGTGTGTTTTTTGTGTTTTTTTTGTGTGCATCTGGTCTGACCTGTAACTTGCCTTGACTAGTAGAATGAGGTGGAAGTTGAAGAGACTTACAACCCACTAAGATGGTATAAAGATTGTTTTAAAATGAAGATATTTGAGATACAGCAGATGCAAAAAGAAGCCTTCTCTGAGCTTCCCTTACCTGACTTCATACAGAGATTTCCAGGATGAGAAATTGCATAAAGAAACATAATTACAGATTGTACTACTTTCCATTTGCTCTGCTATTTCTTTCTCATAGAAGTCCTATATCTATAATATCCCCTCCTCATTCTCCTGTTAATATAGAAATCTTTATCCCTAACTGTCCAGTGAGTCTCTTCTTTTGGATATTCCTGCATCCATATGAATAAAACTTGTTTGTTTTTTTCCTGTTTATCTATTGCTAATTAATTTCCAGGCTCCCAATGAACAGACCTAAGTTGGTAGAGGAAAAGTTTCCCTTCCAACAAAGTGATGCTGTGCCAGTTCTAGGCTTAGCTTTTCAGGAGTCTGGAAGTTCCCATTTTTGTTTCAAGAAGCTAGATTCCATGGTGTTGTCGAAGAGGAAGAATTTCCCGTCCTCTTCAAGATCTCTCTAGCTGGACTGCAAGTCACTTTGACATGAGACAGATTGTCAGGAGAAAATCAGATTTAATTTCATTGATACAGGAAATCCACACAGACATGGAAATTCCAAAGACAGGCAAAATGAGGTATATATACCATCCTGAACTAAGTAGAAGGGAGTAGGGTTCTGGGATTTCAAAGGGAAGGGAAGAAATCCAATTCACAGGGCAATAAGAAGAGGAGATGCTTGGTAATTAGATGCTTGCCCTGCTGTACAAGTAGGTCACTCAGATAATATTTATCTCCGACAATTAACCTTATTCTGGGAAAGGTCTCCAATTTAGGTTCTCCTGTGTATTTAAGGGAGGGGCCAAAGTTGATCTCGAGCCCACAGCATCTCCACTCCTTCAGCTCAAAATAGTCCACATGTCAAAATGGCACATTTTGGGGGTCTCTACCAAACCCCTTCAGTGTAAAGAAGCCCAGGCAAGACTACTGAAGGGAGAGACCACGTGGAGAAAGGAAGACCATATGGAGGAGCACTGAGGCACAAGAAATGTGAGTGACATCTTTTTGGGCCTTCCAGCCTAGCCAGACCCATAGCTAAAATCAGCCTAGTGAGTGACCATGGCTCTGGCCACATGGAGTAGAAGAACCATGTAGTCAAACCCTGCCTGGAGTTCAGACTACAGAACCACGAGTACTTGGGAATAGTTTATTATCTAGCAGTATGTAACTAAAATAGCTACAGAGAGGAGTTTAGCATGATTTCCAAGCGAGGCTCTTTTCCCATAACTTGTAGCATTCTTTTAAAGAACATCAATCTATAGAGCTATACATATCCCATCCAAACTCCAAATGGGAGAAAAGAGAATACTCTTGATGAGTTTCTGTGGAAAACTGCCGATTCATGTTTTCTGAGTCTTCCCATGGACTTACAAATGAACCAGCCCTCAGATGTAGCTCTGGTTTTGGCAAACCCTCCCAGGGAGGCCTCTGTATGTCCCCAAGAGCTTTGTATCTTTCACAACTACTTGTATGAAAACATCTACACTTTAGTGTTTACCACATGCTGAAGCCCAGAGACTCCAACAATCCTCCCTATCTTGACATGAAAAGAACATTACAATAGACCCTTGAATAATATGGGTTTGAACTGTGTGGGTTCACTTACACATGGATTTTAAATAAATATATATATATAGTGCATTGCTGTAAATATATTTTCTCTTCCTTATGATTTTCTTAACATTTTCTTTTTTCTAGCTTATTTTATTGTAAGAATATAGAATATAAAAAAAAAAGAATATAGAATATAATACATATAACATATAAAAATGTGGTTTTTGACTTTACTGGTAAGGTTTCTGCTAACAATAGATTATTAGTAGATTATTAGCTGTCTAGACACTAATTATTTCATTGAACTCTAATATTAATATAAGGCAGTTATTATTATGCCCATTTTGCAGCTGGGCTGTAATTTGATTCAGGCAGGGCTCAGCAAAATTTTTCTGTGAAGGCCAAATAGTGTTTTAGGCTTTCTGGATCATTTGGTCTCTGTCGCAACTACTCTACTCTTTTGTTGGACTATGAAAGCAGTTATAGAGAATATCTATCTATCATCAATAGATTTTTATCATTGTCGAGTTTTTATTTAAATTCCAGATTATTAACAAGCAGTGTAATATTAGTTTAAAGTGTACAATTTAGTGATTCATCACTTACATACAATACCTACTGTTTATCACAAAAGCCTGCTTAATACCCATCACCCATTTAACTCATTCCCCCCCCCCCCCCAACCTCCCCTCCAGTTACCTCAGTTTGTTCTCTATAGTTAAAAGTCTGTTTTCTGGTTTGCTTCTTTCTTCTTTCTTTCTTTCTTTCTCTTTCTTTCTTTCTTTCTTCTTTCTTTCTTCTTCTTTCTTTCTTTCTTTCTTTCTTTCTTTCTTTCTTTCTTTCTTCTTCTTCTTCTTCTTCTTCCTTCCTTCCTTCCTTCCTCCCTCCCTCCCTCCCTCCCTTTCTTTTCTTTTCTTTTCTTTTTTTCTTTTCTTTTCTTTTTTTCTTTTCTTTTCTTTCTTTTCTTTTCTTTTCTTTTCTTTTCTTTTGTCTTCTTTTCTTTTCTTTCTTTTCTTTTCTTTCTTTCTTTTTCTTACCTGTTCATCTGTTTTGTTTCTTAAATTCCATATATGAGTGAAATCATATGGTATCTGTCTTTCTCTGACTAACTTATTTCACTCAGGATAATACTCTCTGGCTCCATCCATGTCATTATGAATGGCAAAATATACATCAGTCCATGTATACTTTGGCTCTTTACATAATTTGGCTATTGTTGATGCTTCTGCTATAAACATTGGGGTGCATGTATTTCTTTGAATCAGTATTTTTATATCCTTTGGGTAAATACCTAGTAGTGCATTGCTGGATTGTCAGGCAGTTCTATTTTTAACTTTTTGAGGAACCTCCATACTGTTGCCTAGAGTGGCTGCACAGTTGGCATTCCCACCAATGGTGCAAAAGGAACCCTCTTTCTCTGCATCCTCACCAACAGCTGTTGTTTCTTGTGTTGTTAATTTTAGCTATTCTGATTGGTGTGAGATGAACCTCATTGTGGTTTTGATTTGTATTTCACTGATGATGAGTGATGTTGAGCATCTTTCCATGTGTCTGTTAGCCATCTGAATGTCTTCTTTGAAAAAATGTCTATATGTGTCTTATGCTCATTTCTTAACTGGATTATTTGGGGTTTGGGTATGGAGTTTGATAAGCTCTTTATAGATTTTGGATACTAAACCTTTATCAAATATGTAGTTTGCAAATATCTTCTCCCATTCCAAAAGTTGTCTTTAGATTTATTGATTGTTTCCTTCACTGGTGCAGAAGCTTTTTATCTTGATGTACTCCCAATAGTTTATTTTGCTTTTCTTTCCTTGCCTCAGGAGAAATATCTAATAAAAAGTTGCTACTGTCAAAGCCAGAGAGGTTACTGCCTGTGTTCTCCTCTAGCATTTTGATGGTTTCCTTTCTCAAATTTAGGCCTCTCATCCATTTTTAATTTACTTTTTTATGTGGTTTAAGAAACTGGTCCAGTTTCATTCTGCATGTATCTGTCCAGTTTCCCCAAAACCATTTGTTGAAGAGACTGTCTTTTTTCCATTGGATATTCTTTCCTGCTTTGTCAAAGATTAGTTGACCATATAGTTGTGGGCCCATTTTGGGTCTTCTAATCTGTTCCATTGATCCATGTGTCTGTTTTTGTGCCAGTAGCATACTGGCTTGCTGACTACAGCTTTGTAATATAGCTTGAAGGCTGGAATTGTGATGCCTCTAGCTTTGCCTTTCTTTTTCAAGATTGCTTTGACTACTCAGGGTCTTTTGTGGTTCCATACAAATTTAAGGATTGTTTGTGTGAGCTCTGTGAATAATGCTGGTGTCATTTTTATAGGGATTGCATTAAATGTGTAGATGGATTTGAGCAGTATAGACATTTTAACAATTTTGGTTCTTTTGATTCCTGAGCTTGGAATCATGTTTTTTCATTTCTTTATGTCCTCTTCAATTTCTTTCGTAAGTGTTTTATAGTTTTCAGAGTATAGATCTTTTACCTCTTTGATTGGGTTTATTCCTAGATACTTTATGGTTTTTGATGCAATTGTAAATGAGATTGATTCCCTGATTTCTCTTTTGCTGCTTCATTATTAGTGTATAGGAATGCAACAGATTTCTGTACATTGGTTTTGTATCCTGTGACTTTACTGAATTTGTGTATCAGCTCTAGCAATTTTTTGGTTGAGTCTTTTGGGTTTTCTGTATAGAGTATCATGTCATATGCAAATAGTGAGAAGTTTGACTTCTTCCTTGAGTTTGGATGCTTTTTATTTCTTTTTGTTGTCTAATTGCTGAGGCTAGGATTTCCACTACTATGTTGAACAATTGTGGGGAGAATGAACATCCCTGTCTTGTTCCTGACCTTAGGGGAAAATCTCTCAGTTTGTTCCCATTGAGGACAATATTAACTGTGGGTTTTTCATACCTGGCCTTTATGATGTTGAGATATGTGCCATCTGTCCCTACTTTGTTGAGGGTTTTTATCATGAATGTGTGTTGTACTTTTCAGATGCTTTTTCTTTATCTATTGAGAGGATCATATGGTTCTTATCCTTTCTTCTTTAATGTGGTGGATCATCACCTTGATTGATTTGTGAATATTGAACCACCTGCGCAGCCCAGGGGAAAAAATCCCACTTGATCATGGCAAATAATGTTCTTCATACACTGTTGGATTTGATTTGTTAGTGTCTTCTTGAGAATTTATTTGCATCCATGTTCATCAGGGATATTGGGCTGTAATTCTTATTCTTAATGGGGCCTTTGTCTAGTTTTGGAATCAAGGTAATTCTGGCCTGGTAGAATGAGTTTGAAATTTTTATTCCATTTCTAGTTTTTGGAACAGTTTGAGAAGAAGAGGTATTAACTCTTCTTTAAATGTCTGGTAGGATTCCCTTGGGAAGCCATCTGGCCCTGGACTTTTGTTTGTGGGAAGATTTTTGATTACTGATTCAATTTCTTTGCTGGTTATCAGTTTGTTCAAGTTTTCTATTTCTTCCTGTTTCAGTTTCAGTAGATTGTAGGTTTCTAGGAATTTGTCTATTTCTTCCAGATTGCCCAGTTTGTTGGCATGTAATTTTTCATAAGTTTTTCTTATTATTGTTTATATTTCTGTAGTGTTGCCTGTTATTTCTCCTCTCTCATTTGTGATTTAATTTATTTGGGTCTTTTCTCTTCTTTTTGATAAGTCTAGCCAGGGGTTTATCAATATTATTACTTTTTTCAAAAAACCAACTTCTGGTTTTGTTGGTTTGTTCTACTGCTTTTTTGTTTCTATATTATTGATTTCTGTTGTAATCTTTATTATTTCCCCTCTTCTGCTGGCTTTAGGTATGATTTGTTGTTCTTATTCTGGCTTCTTTAGATGTAAGATTAGATTATTTATTTGAGATTGCTCTTGCCTCTTGAGTTTAAGCCTGTATTGTCATATACTCCCCTCTTATGACCACTTTTGCTGCATCTCAAAGTTTTGGACCATCATGTTTTCATTTTCATTTGTTTCCATGTAATTTAAATTTTTTTCTTTAATTTTCTGGTTGATGTATTCATTCTTTATTAGCACTTTTTTCTTTTAAGATTTTATTTATTTGAGAGAGAGAGAAATTGAGCAGAACTGATGTGGGTGCAGTCAGCAGAGGGAGAGGGAGAAGCAGACTCCTTGCTGAGCAGGAAGCCTCATGAAGGGCTTGGTCCCAGAACCCAGAGATCACAACCAGAGCAGAAGGCAGGTGCTTAACTGACTGAGCCACCCAGGCACCTCTTTAGTAGCACATTCTTTAACCTCCAAGTATTTGTTTTCTTTTCAAATTTTTTCCTGTGGTTGATTCCAAGTTTCATAGCATTGTGGTCAGAAATTATGCATGGTATGATCTCAGTCTTGTATTTGTGGAGGCCTTATTTGTGACCTAGTATGTGATCTATTCTGGAGAATGTCTCATGTACACTTGAAAAGAATGTGTATTCTGCTAATTTAGGATAAAATGTTCTGAATTTATCTATTAAGGCTATCTGGCCCAATATGTCATTCAAAGCCATTGTTTTCTTGCTGATTATCTGCTTAGATGATCTGTTCATTCCTGGAGGTGGGGTGTTAAAGTCTCCCACTGTAATTGTATTATTATTAATGCATTCCTTTAAGTTTGTTTTTAATTGTTTTATATACTTGGGTGCTCCCAAGTTGGGTGCACAAATATTTATAATTGTTAGAACTTCTTGTTAGATAGACATCTTTATTTTGATATAGTACCCTTCTTTGTCTCCTGTTACAGTTTATTATTTTTATTTTATTTTATTTATTTATTCATGATAGACACACAGAGAGAGAGAGAGGCAGAAACACAGGCAGAGGGAGAAGCAGGCTCCATGCACCGGGAGCCTGATGCGGGACTTGATCCCTGGTCTTCAGGACCAGGCCCTTGGCTGAAGGTGGCGCTAAACCACTGAGCCACCAGGGCTGCCCTCCTGTTACAGTTTAAAATCTACTTTGTCTGATATAAGTATTGCTACTCTGGCTTTCTTTTGACATCCATTAGCATGATAAGTGGTTCTCTATCCTCTTACTTTCAATCTGCAGGTATCTTTAGATCTAAAATGAATGGTTGTAGGCAGCATATAGATGGATCTTGGTTTTTGTTTTTTGTTTTTTAATCCATTCTGATACCCTATGTCTTCTGATTGGAGTATTTAGTCCATTGATAGATATATATTTAGTGCCACTTCATTACTTGTTTCTGGAGATTTTCTTTGTTCCTTTTTAGTCTTTGTAGCTTTTGGTCTTTCCTTCCACTCAAAGAGTCCCCTTTAATATTTTTTGCAGGGCTCAGTGGTTATGAACTTTAGTTTTTGTTTGTCTGGGAAACTCTTTATCTCTCCTTCTATTCTGAATGGCAACCTTGCTGCATGTTTTTCTCATTGAGGATGTTGAATATATCATACCGTTTTCTTCTGGCTTGCCAAGTTTCTGTGGAGAGAACTGTAGCTAAACTTATGGGTCTTCCCTTGTAGGTTAGGGACTTCCTTTGTCTTGCTGCTTTCAGGATTTTTTCTTTATCAGTGTATTTTGCAAATTTAATCACAATATGTCTTGGTTGGCCTGTTTTTTGTTGGTTTCGAATGGAGTTCTCTGTGCCTCCTGAATCTGGATGTCTGTTTCCTTCCCCAGATTAGGGAAGTTTTCAGTCCTTATTTCCTCAAATAAACCTTCTTCCCCCTTTTCTATCTCTTTTTCTTCTTCTGGAACTCCTATAATATGAATGTTATTACATTTGATGGAACCACTGAGTTTCTGAAGTCTATTCACCCGATCCATAGTTCCTTATTTTATTCCCCAGCTTTATTATCTTCCATTATTCTCTCCCTTATATTACTTATTCTGCTTCTTCCATCCTTGTGGTCATTACATTCAGACAGTTTTGAATCTGAATTATTGCATTTTTCCCTGATTGTTTTTTAGCTCTTTGATCCCCCTGGTAAGGGTCTTCCTGATGTCTTCCATGTTTTTCTCGAGGCCAGCAAGTATCTGTATCTGTGCTTTAAATTCTTCATCAGGCATGTTACTTATATCTGTTTTGATTAGATCTCTGGCTGTGATTTTCTTACTCTTTATTTTGGGATGAATTCCTCTGTCTTGGCATTTGATCTAGGTCTCTGTCTTCTTTTCTGTGTTAGAAAATTCTGTTTTGTTTCCTGTTCCTGTGAGTAATGTTTTTATGAAGAAGCAATTGTATAATATCCAGGGCCTAGTGCTTTAGGAAGTGCCTCTGTTAAGTGCTGCATGTGCTCTGCTGCTATGTTTTGGCTGCTCTGTCCCTCAGGTCAGTCATCTGCAGAGGGTCTCCTTGCCTACAGTGAGGAGTGTTTGGACCTTGTCCAGGGTGTGGCAAGTTTTAACTAGGTGTGCTCTGGTCTGATTGTTAAATGAGACCTGATACTATTTTCACTAGAACTGAAGCTTTGCAGAACTCTGTGGTCAATAGATTTGGTGGGGGGTGGAGATTGTACTGGTCTTCTGTTTAAGAGGTCTGCTGCACTGGTTCTAAGGCACACTTGCTGGAGAAAAGCAGTACCAGCGGGGGGGTAGGGGGGTGGGGGGGTGGGGGGGTGGGGGGTGGGCGGGACCTGATGTAATCAGGTTAGGCAGCCATTATTGCCCTGTGCTGTTTACTGAAGTTGTTTTATGATGAGGGATGGGGGATGGAAATGATTCTTTGTCTCAATAGATGGGAGTCTGTGCTTGATCCTCTCAGGCAAGGCTCCCAAAGAGGAAATAATTTCCCCTTGTGCATCCTAGGCATTTTTCAAATTGCTGTTTTCACACTGTCCATCTCTGGGTTGCTTACCTGCCTGAAGTATGCAGTGCACTTTGGGCTCTATCACAGACAAACCTGCTGACTCCAAACTTTAGGAACCTGGTGTGGTGGGCACCCACACTGGTCTTCTATGTGAGAGTCTCACTGGGCTAAGATCAATGAAGGTTTGACCCAGAAAGGCAGTCACACTAAAGCACAGGGGGTTGGAATTTGGAGCAAAGCAGGCTAAACAGTCAATGTCTGTTAGTCACTCTCAGTACGTATTTCTGTGCTGATGCTGAGGGGCAGGGGAGTAAAATGGCCTCCATTGGCCCTCTTGTCCCTGGAGAGGCAACGGCACCTCTCATAGTTGCACTGCAAGTAGAGGGAATAGTCTTCCCTCTATCCCCCCTGCCCCCATGCACTGTAGGTGATCCTCAGATCATGTTATCTGCCCTGAGGTTGCTTTCATGTCTTCTTTCCAGGAGTAGGGCAGCACACTCAGGTCTCTATCCCGGCCAAGTCCCCATGCCTCTAAGACTCCAGTCTTTGAGCCCCACTGATTGCAAAAACTCATGGAAATCAGCCCCATTTGTTTTCTCAGCCAATGGCTTTGGGGAACTATTCTTTTGTGCATTTCTATGCACTCCACTCTCTCTCGCCTTTCTTGTGTCTAGGATTCTCTCCCCTCAGTAGCACCTGTGATCTGCTTCTCTCCCAAACCACTTTTTTTTTTTGTAACCTTGGGCAAGTTTATTAACCTCACTTTTCTAATCTAAACATTCACACAGATATAAAATGGTTATCCTAATGCCAGGTTCACAGCACAGTATAAGGGGCTAGCTAGCTCTCTAGCTCAATGACTGTAGAAAGAGAACATTGGAGACTCTTGTGAAGCCAATCTTGAAACTCCTCACCAGGATTTGAGATCACTGTTATCAATCTGGATTTCAGAAATAAATGCCTGCAATATTCTTGAACGGTCAGATTTCAGGGATGTCAAACAGGAAAGAATTAGGAGACGAACAAAGT
The DNA here is from genome assembly GCF_003254725.2 of Canis lupus dingo. Classification (NCBI taxonomy): domain Eukaryota; kingdom Metazoa; phylum Chordata; class Mammalia; order Carnivora; family Canidae; genus Canis; species Canis lupus. The sequence goes on along the minus strand of NC_064269.1, from coordinate 16,995,242 downwards.
CACTGCCCCTCCTGAGCAATGAAGAGCTCTTCTTTATCCCAAGCAAAAGCTTTGGCATCAATGTCTCTTTTGGTGGGCTCCATCTGCCTGTGTGGGCTTGGAATTCCTCTGAAAGAGGAAGAACCACTTCCACTGAGGTAAGAGTCCAGAGCCTGAGATTGTAGTTGGTGGAGCAACTCTTTATGGCACTTGTGCCTGGGCTAGCATAGCATTCTGGACTTCTCCTGGGCGTAGCCCACCCAACATTGTCAGTTTGTTGGTGAAGGGGTGCCACTGGCCCTGGATGCTAGGACTGTCAGTGTGGAAAGGCTTGCGGATGCGGATCACATCCAGGCCCGACTGGTTAGCCAGCTTCTTCTGCACCAGCGTCGCAATCTCCTCGATTGACTTGCAGTGGATGCTCTCCTCGCCCCATTAAGGCATTCGGCCACTACTCTGGGCACACAGCACCTCCTCGAGTCCACATATATTACGACCCCCGGGTTCCATCTTGCTTAAGTCGGCCACACTTCCTACCTTCCTCAATGTGGCCTCTTCCCTCCTTTTAGTTGTGCAGTTTCTTCTGTAAGTCCTCAGGTCAATTTTTTTGGGTATTCAGAATGATTTGATAGTTATCTAGCTGTGTTCAAGGGATGAAGCAAGCCTAGGGTCCTCCTACTATGCCATCATCTTAGGTCCACCCTCCCCCCCCCCACTCCCAAGGATGCCAGTTATAGAGAGTATATAACAAATGTGACTATGTTCTAATAAAACCTTATTTATAAAAACAGGCAACAGCCAGATTTGGCCTATGAGCTATAGTTTTCCAACTCTTGCATTAGTTCATTTAATTTTTTTTAAAAAAGATTTTATTTATCTATTCATGAGAGACCGAGAAAGAGAGAGAGAGAGGCAGAGACATGGGCAGAGGGAGAAGCAGGCTCCATGCAGGGAGCCTGACGTGGGACTCCATCCCGGAACTCCAGGACCACGTCCCAGGCTGAAGGCAGGCACTAAACCACTGAGCCACCCAGGGGATCCCATAGTTCATTTAATTTTTTAAAAAATGAGAATTATTATCTCCATTTTATAGATAAAGAAACAGGGACAGATAAGTAAAGAAAGCTCAAGGAAATTGCCCAAGTTCACACAGTGTTCAAGTTCTGGAATGAGATGTAATCCCAGGCAGTCTGTCTCTAGAGAACTGTTCTTCAGCCATGATTTTAAAAAGTGTATACACACATATGTGCATTTTTTTAAACTTTGTACTACATACTGTTTTGCATCATGCTATTTTTTCTTAATATCTTGGCTATCTTTCCACATCAACACATTTATAAATCTACCTCATACCTTTAAGTAGTTGTATAATATTCCATTGTTTGGATTACCTATCTATCAGTAAATATCTAGCTTATATTTGTGCATTTTCTTTTAAAACAATGCTTTGCTGAATAACCTCATATTGAAGTGTTTGCACACAGATACTCCATATCTAAGAATATAGGGAAAATTACTACAAGTGCAAGTCAGAGAGTCTATCAGTTAGAATAATTTTAAGAACAAAAACAAGCAAAATTGCAAAATCCCACTCCACGTTACTTTTAATAGAGGGGATTCAATATGGGGAGCCAGTTTCAAAGAGGTAAAATGTAGCCTGAAAGGGCAAATAGGCGACTTAAATATCGGTAACAGCATAAAGCTATTAGGGGCTGCAGAGACTAAGAAGTGGTAGTATGACCAGAGGCTGGAGCTGGAAGCACTTTTGGGGAGCTGGGACCATAGAGGGAAGGATTGTCCTGCCTGGTGAGAACTGGGTCATGCATGAGTCAGATGCAGCCACTGTTGGGAATGCCCTGGAAACAGAAAGGGAAAATAAATATACTAGCTTCTTCTATACTTTTGCTCTTCTATCTCCTGCTATTACTTCCCGTTGACTGTATCTATCTGGAAACTAGCGGGGAAAGGAGCCTGGGGACTGTAGTTTGCAGGGTTCAGCCTCTGTGAGACAGAGCTGAGCAAAAGAGTAGGAAATAGAGCAGAAAGCAAACAGGTCATGGCTGATGCAGAGTATTGTGCTTTCAATTTTGATATATGTTTCCAATATTTGCCTACCAAAGAAGCTGCAAAGATTCATAGTTTCAATTAGTATATCTATTTTCCAATAAGTTCTCTAGCACCATGAATTTTTCCATCTAAGTTAAAATGGTATTTTGGTGTTTTAATTTGCATTTGCTTAATTATGAATGCAGCTGAACATCTTTTTATTTGCTTATATACCATTAATATTTATTTTTTCTGTTAATAGTAGGTTCACATCCTTTGCCAATTTCTCTATTGAATTGTTGTACTTTTCGTTGTAAGAGCTCTCTCCCTCCCTCCCTTTCCTTCTTTTTCTCTCTCTCTCACTCTGTTTCTCTATATGTATATAAAACATAAGTGTTTTTAACATTTTGATCGTGTGTTTTAATTTTCATGTAGTTAAACATGAATCTTTTTCTTCTTCATGTCCTCTGGATTAAAGATTTTGTCTCCTACATAAGAAGCTTTTCTTCCTGCAAGATTATAAATATATTGGGATAGAAGAACACTAAAAATTTTTTCTTCCTTTTTTTTTTTTTCTGCTGTAGCTGGAGACCATCATGATGGCTAACACTTTGGGTCTCTACTAGGTTAGAATTGAGAATATCCTCTTGTACATCCTATTCCTTCCCCATTAATCTCCAAAGGAATTTCTTTTTTAAGATTATTTATTTATTTATTTATTTATTTATTTATTTATTCACGAGAGACACACAGAGAGAGAGGCAGAGACACAGGCAGAGGGAGAAGCAGGCTCTATGCAGGGAGCCCGACGTGGGACTCGATCCCAGGATCAGGCCCTATGTTGAAGGCAGGCGCCAAACCACTAAGCCACCTGGGCTGCCCTCCAAAGGAATTTCTTAATGAGAGAAACTCTTCTCTTCCTATCTAAGATATGAAATGTGATTAAATTGGAATTTAAAACAATATTTTATTTATTTATTCATGAGAGACACAGAAAGAGAGGCAGAGACATAGGCAGAGGGACAAGCAGACTCCCCATGGGGAGCCCAGTGTGGGACTCAATCCCGGGACCAGGATCATGCCCTGAGCAGAGGAAGACACTCAACCGCTGAGACACTCAGGCACCCCAAATTGGAATCTTTGATTGGCCTCCCATTTTATATCTAGATCTGTACTATGCCTTGTCTACTCTTGAGTCTAAATTTTTATTGTGGGATGTGGGTTGTAATGAAGAAGGCCTTGAATTAAAAGGGAGTTGGAGATAGTATTGGAATAGGAGTAAAGTGTCATTTCTCTAATATATGCAAAAGTTTTCTCAGCAAAAGGCTAGATAAGATCCCACACTGAAACTATCCCATGAAATTAATAAAAATATGCTCCTCAAAAGCAGGAACTGTGTGAGTTTTGTGTTTAACCAATTTACCCTAGCACTTGGCAAGGTACATGGCAAGGTACATAGCAAATGGCATGGTACAAGACTCTTAAATACATGTTTATTGATTTGAAGAGTCTTTAAGTCAAAAGGGTCTCTTACTTGTCTAACATATCTAGGCCCTAAGGAGTGATGACTACAAGGGTCTTAGGAATGGTGTTTCTGCTACTGTGATGTACCATAATATTAATTTATTTATTTTCAATGTATACCACCTTGCTCTCTTAATGATATCTTAAAAGCTACTTTTACCTCTTCTTTAGGCCACAATGTCACAGAAAGAGGAGTCCCAAAATTTGCTAACTTATGAAGAGTTGAAAAGATTAAGATGCCTATGTACAAAGCCATTTAATTCTTAAAACCAGTTCTTTACTTCATACAAACTAGATGGAATTATAGATGGGAATTGGGAGAAGGAGACAGAAGAGCAGGTTGCTTGCATGGAGAAGTAAAAGGAAATGGAGTCTAGGAGGAGGAAGGATGGAGAAGAGGGCCTGCCATCATGAGGAGCAGGAAGGATGGGGAAGTCTACTCCTATCCCATCCAGCCCAAATAAACACATAATCTGAGGGCAATCCACCATTCAACAATTGTGGATGGTTATAGTCATTGTAATTTGATGATGAGGAACTTTGGTGTTTTACGTGGATAAATGAAGGTGCAAGGGAAATCTCACCACCTCTAAATAAAGGGCAAGTGAACAGCAGAAGTTAGGACTTTGCCTGTGATTGAGTACATGTGTACATTGTCCGATTGTTTCCTCTTTTTGGTTATAATGAATACAACCACTATGAACATTTGGTACAACTTTTTGTGAGGATGTTTCCATTTGTTTTCCATTTCTTTTAGGTACATATCTATAGGAATGAAAATATATCCCAGGAATGAAATTGTTGGGTCCTGTGGTAACTATGTATAACCTTTTGAGGAACTGCCAGACTATTATCCAAAGCAGATGTACCATTTTATATTCTCAACAGCGATGTATCAGATTTCCAGTTTGTCTGCATCTTCACCACACTTGTCTATCTTTTTGATTAAAGCCATCACAATGAGCATGAAGTGGTATTTCATTGTGGTTTTGATTTACATTCCTTGATGGTTAATGACATTCACCATCAATGATATTCATGTGCATATTGGCCCTTTATATATTTCTTTGGAGAAATGTCTATTTGGATCCTTTGTCCATTTTTAAATGGGCTATTTATCTTTTTATTATTGGGTTGTAAGAGTTTTTTATACATTCTGAGTATTAGTCCCTGGATATGATTTGCAAGTGTTTTCTCATATTCTGTGGGTTGTCTTTTCACTTTCTTTATAAGTTTTTTTTTTCTTTATAAGTATTTTGAAAGGAAAAAATAGTTTTTGAAGATCTAATTAGTTTTATTAAGAGATTCATGAATTGAGCAGCGTCCCATCTAGCAAGTAGAGGGGATCCCCCAAAATACAAAATTTTTATGAAGGCAAAATTTCTTCTGTTGCTTGCACTTTTAGCATCATAACTAAAAAACCATTGCCTGACTCAAGGAGGAAGATTTATGCTTGAGTCTAGTTCTAAGAGTTTTAGCTCTAACAAAGACCTAAGGTCTTCAGTCCATTTTCAGTCAATTTTGTATGAAGGAAATAGAGTGCTGAAAGAGGAAGGAGGAAGTAAGGGTCCAAACATGATTCTTTTGCATGTCTATTGAATGATCCCAACACCATTTATTGAAAACACTGTTCTTTCCCCCATTGAATTGTCTTAGCACTCTTGTCAAAATCAATGGACCTATATTTTTCTTAAACTCTTCAATGTTTCTATTTAAATGTGCAGTATTTCCTACCAGAATTTGACTGATATAGTAACTGGTACCAGAAGCGGTTCCAGGAAATGTTCCTTTAAAGTAGGATTCTGGGAGATGCCTGGGTGGCTCAATGGTTGAGCAGCTGCCTTTAGCTCAGGGCGTGATTCTGGTGTCCCGGGATTGAGTCCTGCATGAAGCTCACTGCAGGGAGCCTGCTTCTCCCTCTGCCTATGTCTCTGCCTCTCTCTGTGTGTCCCTTATGAATAAATAGACAAATAAAATAAAAAAAAATAGGATTCTAGGATTTGATTGCTAACATTTTTGAGGACCAATGACTAAATTGCTTAGTGAAACATTGATAACTCATAGAATGTAGTGGCATCACAATTACAAAAATAATTACAAATTATTTTATTTTTATTTTATTTATTTATTCATGAGAGATACACAGAGAGAGAGGCAGAGACATAGGCAGAGGGAGAAGCAGGCTCCATGCAGAAAGCCTGATCCCAAATTATTAATAGCAGCATGGGATGATGCACAGGTCAAAGGCATAGGGAGATCAAATCACTATGGCATTTAATTGCTGTCACGACAATAGAAATTATAAAAATTTTAGGCTTGTTGGAAATTTCTGATGGCCCTAGAAAGTGTAAAGGACAAATTATAGGCTTTGGATGCTTGATTCAGAAACTGAATGAAAGATTAGAAAGCCTTCGTTGCAGACTAAGTATGGCTAAAAATCAAGCACAAGGGCCAGATTTAATGGTTGCAGAGTTATAACAAAACTGACAATCAACTCTGTCATGATCTCTTTTGTAAAAGACACCTGTGGGTAAGAAGTAGACCTTGAGACAGAGGACTGGTTCATTTTGGCAGAGTTGAATGAAGTCAAGAACTTTAAAATCCTGAATACCCACACCCACTCACATGCAACCTTTTTTCTTAACACAAGGCAGATCCCTCTTAGCTGTTTGAAGAAACCAATCTTCCCCTGTATGAAATTATTTTAATGACTATAGCTTGGGCAATGGTAAATTATTAAAGTCATTAAATTATTTTAATGACTATACCCAAGATGATAACAATTCTCTGAATCCCCTCTACCACCTTTCATTCTTCTTAGTCCCATAGTGAGAATTAGATCCAACACAAATGTCTTAGATTGCTAGGGCTACTATACAAAGTACAACAAACTGGGTGGCATAAATGATAGAAATTTATTGCCTTATAGTTCCAGGCTAGAAGTTCAAAATCAAGATATTGCCAGGGTTGGTTCCTTCTGAGACCTATGAGAAAGAATCTGTTCTATGCTTCTCAACTAGCTTCTGGGGATTTTCTGGCAATCTTTGGTGTCACATGCCTTGTAGAAATATCACCCTTATCTCTGCCTTCACGTTCATTTGGTGTTCTCCCTGTTTGCACGCCCTGCCCCCCCGCCAACCTCTTTTTGAAGATTTTATTTATTTGAAAGACAGAGAGAGGGAGAGCAGGAGCAATGGGAGGAGCAGAGAGAGATGGAGAAGCAGACTCCTCCCTGAGCAGGAAGTCCAATGTGGGGATTCATCCTAGAACCCTGGAATCAGTATCTGAGCTGAAGGCAGATGCTTAACTGACTGAGCAACCCAGGGGCCCTGCATATTCCTTTTTATGTCCTTTAGAAGGACATCAGTCATATTGGATTGGAGTCCACCTTAATGACCTCCTTTTGACTTGATTACCTCTACTTGATCTCTAAATAAAGTCACATCCTGAGATAGCAAGGGTTAGGAACTTAGCACATCAAATTTTGTGTAGACATAGTTCAACCCAGATGGGAAACATAAGACCTTATCCAGGAGGAAACAGCCTATATATGAAAAAAACAAAAACAAAGCAAATTTTCAGCAATTTTATTGGGAAGAATCTGGGGAATGGATATGTGATTAGATTCCAAAGATGTGAGACCAGTGGTGATGAATGTAAGATTTGACTGGGCTGAAGTTACCAATTGGGTACTCCTCTATCAATTAGAATTTGATATGTTGACTCACACTTAGAAGCATAAATGTTCTCCTAAGTTGGCTAATTGAATCTTGGGTCCAATTCATTGCTCATCAACTTCCCAAGCATAGTGTAGAAGAAGGAGTCTAAAGGCTCAGAGAAATAAGAATGATAGCATGAATCTATTATGATTTGCTTGCTCTGCCACTGTGAACCACATGCCTCTCTGGTATAAGGAGGACAATCCTTATACCAGTGTATTATAGAATGCTTTAGTAAGGGGACACCAACATCCTTATAAACTCTGTGGTGGCTGTTCTTTGCCAGCTGAAGATGTCAGTGAAGAATATTGTCAAGAACCCTCATCTCAAATGGAATGAAAAAATCCAGAAGTGGAAGAGACGTGGCAATCCTTAAGCTTCAGTAATAAGGTGAGCACAATTAGCAAAAGAACACACAGAGATGAAGCAATAATCAGTGTATAACCTATAGGGATATGTGACAATGTATAATTGGTCACAAGACCTTGGGAATTAAATACAAGAACAGCCTACCAACATGCCTCTTGCATATTCAGACAGCGATTCTAGGTATAGTAGGTAAAAACCTAACTTATGTTATTACATTGTAATATAAACTTAACCAGTTTGTAGAACTAAACTAGTTCACACACTGGGAGCTCAAAGGACTCTGCAATGTGATCACAGTTGTGTTTTGTGAGGCTTTAGTAAAACTTTTCCCAAGGACAAGTGGCCACTTGCCAGTGCGAATAAACTAGAAAAAGGTAAATATCTTTTGGGGTTATTTGGTATTGGTTTTGAACTGAAGCTAATCCTCAGAGACAAAAAATAAGCAAAATAAGATAAAGCAAAACAAAACAAAAGCCAACAAACAAAATCCACCAAGTCCACTAGTCAGGGTTTGACCTTATGAAGCCAGGTGACAAACAGAATCTTGACCAGAGTCAGTTTCACAGTGGGTCCAATGCCATAATGGAGCCATTCTACGGTTGCTTCCCTACTCTCAGAATGTATGACGGAAAAGGAATATTTAGTAACTGTTCTTTGATTGATAGAGTGAGGGCCATTACAGTAAGAAGGTTCAAGTAGAAGCCTACTAAGATAGTGTTCCAAAAGTTATTTTGCTTCCTTGGGAAAATTCTAAAAGTTTGTATTATCAACATACACTTGAAAGATGCAAAGTGGTGCATCTTTGAGGGGACTTTCTGCCACAGTCTCACTTAATTCTCTACTGGTGCAAAAGCCACATGTATTTTAGAAAATGACTAGGTGACCGGAAATTTAATCAAAGAGTGATGCCAATCACAGCTATGATCCTGGGTGTGGTATATTTATGGAGCAAATCAACATAGCCTCTGAAACTTGGTATGAGCTAATGACCCAGTACATAATCCCTCTCTGTCTCTCTTTCTAATTCCTTCTAGCAAGATAATCAAAAGCAGCTTGCCTTCATGTGTCAGGGGTAGAAATAAACATCCACCATCTTACTTCTGGGCTATGTCTCTTTTTCTCCTCCATATGTAGTTTTCATTTTAAGATTTATTTGTTTATTTTGAGAGGGAGAGAGAGCACATGTGAGCGAGGGGAGGGGCAGAGAGAGGGAGAGAGAGAGAATCTCAGGCAGACTCTCCACTGAGTAAGAGCCTGATACAAAGCTCAATCTGATGACCTGAGATCATGACCCAAGCAGAAACCAAGAGTTGGACATTTAACAAACTGAGCCACATAGATTCCCCTTCCATATAGAGTTTTTATTCTTCTCTATCTTGCTCTTTCCTGGAAGAGTGACCTTAATGGACATAATCTTGCCAGAGAATGGTAGATAAACTGCACACAATTCAAGACCTGCCTCTTTGGTGGATTTCTAGGGGTCCAGTGGCTTGAGGATATGTTGGGATTGCCCTCTGAAATGTAAGAAATTGCTGCACATGGCATTGCACCGCAAGGAGAAAGATGCATCATGCTTGGAGGACCTCTTTAAACTGATATATTGCCCCTTCTCATTTATCAGGTAACCCATAAGGCTTCCAGTTTTAAGTAAAGCCCAGAGTTAGAAGTTATCCTAGCAAGTTTAAGGTACAGTGCAAGCTTTCCTGTTACTTGTACAGGTAATGGCAGTCCCAATGATATTGGAAGTACCTTTGAGAGGCAGAGATGCTGCATTTAGCCTCCAGGAGGCCTGAATAGAAGAGTCGTAGTAGAGACCCCCAGAGTTTTGGAAGAAGACCACACCTTCTTCTTCTGACAACTATTCTTCATCTGAAAAGTAGCTCTTCACTTGCTCCTAGGACCTGGTAGAGACTGACCCATTAAATGTGGAATATCCACGTATTTAGCTCACCCAAACTGCCAATCACAAACTAAGCATTACATGATGATCAAATCAGAATTTTACATGGGTACAACATTTTATTTTTGCTATAACATTTTATTATTTATAATGGCAATATTATAAATAAAATTAGGCCCAAGTAGATTCAAGAAGTACAATTAAACTGCACAAGTGGATGAGCCAGAGCTGCTTGGTAACTGCATTTACTATTTTGCTGCCTTTTCTTCATCTCACATTTAAGGTTTTATATGGAGTGTTCAATGCCAAGAAAGAGGAATAGGAAAAAATGCAGGCCTGATTTGTGGATGAGATTCATGATATGCTGATATCAGCAAAAATGGAAGACCACTGCACTATATCCTCACTTAAGGGTAATTCTGAGAGTGGATGAGAAACCTTCCCTAGGGCAGATATCTGGATCATATATTTGGTGGTGTGCTTAATAAAAGAGAGGTAACCTGAGATCTGTATCTACACTAATTCATGGCTAATGATTGATTAGTTACACAGAGACTTGATAGCAAGAAGATTGGAAGATTGACAACAAAAGAAAAAGGTGTGGGGATAGACTTTGGAGAATGGGCATAGAATGGGGAGATATTATTGTCACATTAAGTGCCACCAGAGGGCATCCATTCTGGAGGAAGAGTCAGTAATGTAGACAAGATGGCCTATACTCTGACTATGTACAACCCTCTTTCCCCAGTCATCGTAGTGTTTGCTTAATGGTCCCATGTACAATTGTTCATGGTGGCAGGAAAAGTAGCTATGCATGGTGTTATGGATTGAATTGTGCCTGCACCTGAAAAACTCAAATGTTGAAGCCCAAACCAAGTATCTTAGAATATTATTGCATTTATAGATATAGGGCCTTCAGAGCACAGCTACTGTCCAGGGCCTCTAGATGATACTGTGTCCTCATGACCCAGAAGATAGGGGCACTACTTTGGTGGGACCAGAGGACTAAGGCAGGTTATTCTTCAGCCTTAAAATCTAATGGGATTTACTCTGCTACATTTATGGAATTGCTTGGGACTTGTGATTCCTTTCTTCTTTCTGACTTTTCCCTTTTGGAATGGGAATTTCTGCCCATGCCTGTCCCATCAGAAATAGCTAGCTTGTCTGGCTTCACAGCTTCAGGCAATGGAGAGGAATTTTCATCTCAAGGTGAATCATGGCTTGAATCTCACCTACAATTGACTTAGATAATATATAGATTAGATCTGGGATGTAGGGGTAGTGCTGAAATGGGTTAAGACTTTTGAGCTATTGGGATAGCATTTTACATATGAGAAAGATATTAATTTGGGGGATCCAGGAGGTGGAATGTTATGGACTGAATGGAATACCAAAATTCATATGTTGAAACTCTAAACCTCATAGCCTCAGAATGTGACTGTATTTAGAGATAAGGCCGTTAAAAAGGTAATTAAGTTAAAATAAATCCAGAAGAGTAGGCCCTAATCCGATCTGACTGATGTCCTTATGAGAAAGGGAGATCAGGGGCACCTGAGCGGCTCAGTCAGTTAAGCATCTGATTCGTGGTTTCAGCTCAGGTCATGATCTCATGGGTCATGAAATCAAGCCCGTGTTGGGCTCTGTGCTCAGCGGAGAGTCTGCTGGAAGATTCTCTTCTCCCTCTGCCCTTCCCCTCACTCATGCACAGTCTCTCTCATCAATCAATCAATCAATCAATCAATCAATCAATCAATCTTTAAAAAACAGAAGAAGCAATCAAGATATGCAGAGAGATATTAGGGATGAGTGCCCACGAAAAGGCCTTGTGAAGACACCATGAGAAAGTAGCCATCTGCAAGCTAAGGAAGAGACCTCAGGAGAAAGGTTTTTTTGTTTTTGTTTTTGTTTGTTTGTTTGTTTGTTTTAAATTTTTTTTTTATTTATTTATGATAGTCACACAGAGAGAAAGAGAGAGAGGCAGAGAGACATAGGCAGAGGGAGAAGCAGGCTCCATGCACCGGGAGCCCGATGTGGGATTCGATCCCGGGTCTCCAGGATCGCGCCCTGGGCCAAAGGCAGGTGCTAAACCACTGCGCTACCCAGGGATCCCTTGTTTGTTTTTTTTTTCCTGCATCAGAATTATAATTTTATTAAATTCCATACAATGAACTAAAAATTTGAGGAGCTCTATATTGGACTATATTTAAAATAAAAATAAGTTTCACAGTATGTAATATAGTCCCATTGATGTTTATGGTGTATTGCCAACACCTTGATCTTAAAAGACATTTAGCCTCCAGAACTGTGAGAAAATATTTGTATTGTTTAAGCTACCCAATCTATGGTATATTGTTATGGCAGCTCTAGCAAACTAATACACATGGATTTAACAACATCATCTTCTCCTCACCAGATTGAGGTTGTGGCTACTACTACTAACAACAAGAAAGGACTGTGATGAGCCTGAATATGGCATCATTCCCTGAGAATTCAGGCAATCCTGTGGCAGAGTGATTACACGGAATCCCTTCCATCATGGAGATGGAGCAACTTATCACAGGGATAGACATACATTTCATTCAGGTCTAATCTTACTTGCCCTGACAAAAGTACTTCTGTCAGTTTATGTGTATGGTATCCACACACAGACTCAAATCAGAGCATTAACTTTACAGCAAACAAATTGACAATGTACTCATGCCCATAATATTCACCTGTCTTAACATGTGTCCCATCACCTAGAGCTGCTGAAGTTACCCACCAGGAGAGGATACCTTGTGAGGTTGGCACACCATCCTATAGTATGCACTTTATGCCTTCAGCCAGTAACTAATAAATGTTTCTGAGAAGAAAAGAGTTAACATCAGGCCTGTGACTCATTTCCTCCCTACCAGGGACATGAGAGGAAATGGTTGACATTAACCATCCTGCCCTATAAACACACTAATGGCATTTGCTAGTGGAAATGTATAGGGAGTTCATTATCTAAAAATGGCTTTTTAACAGGCTATACCTGTCTGTCTTGATATCTTACTGTTAATAAACCTGGAATTTATGGATTGGTGTACATGACTAACTGGTTTATGAGAATTAGTTATGCAAACCTTTCTATCTACCAAATGACTTTCTCTGAGAATACACTGTTAAGTGCTCATCTATTACTCCAAAACCAAAATGCATTCCAGGGTGGAAGAAAGGGGGAAATTAGGAAGATGTGTGCCTCCAGGAATAAATGGTACACTTGTGTCTATATCCTGTATTTATCAATTGAATCACTGGCAAAATTTGGTGTTGGTAAGATCTATGATTCATATGAGTCTGTTTTGACAATCTAATTATTTGTGGCAATTCAGGTCCATCTTTTCTACAACTGTGACAGAGAAGTCTGGGAGCCAATGGGATAAAGTGTGAGTAACCTTTTTCACTATTACACCCAATAGCAGAGGTAAGATTATGGAATGAGTGGTAGAAGAAAGAAGATATAATTATTATCATAACTTTATAACTAAATACAGCACTTGAAAAATTAGTAAACACATTTTGTGTTAATGACTTTTCTCCCCTTTTTTTTCCCCCAATTTATACAAAGAGCTGTAGAAATTGCATAATGTTTTTGGTTTCAGGTTGAAAGTATGACTAAAGTAACATCATCCCAAGATAATCTGATGATTGATTAGATTTTGTGTGTCTCTTGTTGTTGCCTTAAAGATTGATTTGAGAGCAGGAGGAGAGGCAGAGGGACAGGGAGAGAGAGAATCTCAAGCAGACTCCCTCCTGAGTGCAGAGCCCATCTTGGGGCTCCATTTCATGACCCTGAGATTGTGGCTGAGCCAAAATCAAGAGTCAGACATTTAACTGACTGAGCCACTCAGGCACCCCATGTGTTTCTTGTTTTGAAGAACAAATTTCTCATTTTGTCCAAGGACAAAATGCACGATAAGGAGTATAAAGGGTAGTGTGCCGTAGTTTCTATTTGCCCATGACTTAAGTCCCTGTCCCTTTCCACCCTGTTGTGTGTCCATGGGATTGGATCATTATGGACTACACCAACAGGCTTCCTTGCCCTTGGTTTCTGTATTGGTCTTCTATAACGGCTATAAAAAATTACCACAAATTTAGTGAATTAAAACAACACGCATTTGTTATTTTACAGTTCTGGAAATCAGAAGTCTAATGAGTTTCACTGGGATAAAATCAAGGCGTTAGCATGGCTGCATTCCTTCTGGAGGCTTTAGAGGAAAATCTCTTTCTTTGCCTCATCCAGCTTCTAAAGCTCATAGTTTATGGCCCCTTCCTCTATCTTCATAGTCAGCAACACAGCATTTTCAAATCCCTCTCTCTGATTCCTCTTTCACTTTCACTTCTCCCTCTTTCATTTTTTTTTTAAAGATTATTTATTTATTTATTCATTCAGAGAGAGAGAGAGGCGTGGAGACACATGACATTTTACAGGAAGCTTTTTTCTATAAATTCATAGGTTCTGGGTTTGGTTACCATAGCATTCCTAGACAACTAGATACATTCTGCTAAAAGCATTCTATACCTAAGGACTCCTAGCAAGTACCACTAGCTTCTTTGCCAGGAGATCTATTTCTTAGAGTGCTCACAAGAAAATTAGATCAGATCTCCTCCCTTTCTTCTTTGCCTGAAGGGCCTCCCAGTAACAACAACAACAAAAATTGCTAATCTGCTACACAACAGTCCTTCTTTTCCCCATATATCATTTACATATGAATAAGAATTGGGTGGTTCTGAGAATATAAAAACTGGTTGGCTTATATTAAGCTTAATGGTCTTTAAAACCCTAAAAGAGGGCAGCCCGGGTGGCTCAGCGGTTTAGCACTGCCTTCAGCCCAGAGCCTGATCCTGGAGACCTGGGATCGAGTCCCACGTCGGGCTCCCTGCATGGAGCCTGCTTCTCTCTCTGCCTGTGTCTCTGCCTCTCTCTCTCTCTCTCTGTATCTCTCATGAATAAATAAATCAATCTTAAAAATAAAATAAAATCTTTAAAAAAAAAAAACAAACCTAAAAGACATTTGTATGTCCTAGGATACAATTAAATTTAAGGGTCTTTAAACTTAGAAGGAAATATCTTGAACATATTTTAAAATATACATAGAGTTTAAATGCAATCCAAATTTTAAAGAACTATAAACTACTCTGTATATACAGAAAGTCTTCTATTCCTTCACCCTCCAAAGTACATCAAACAACTTTTCTTTCAGTACATTTGTAGACGTCTTCTGAAATGTTACTTCATCCCCCAACATACCCTGATGAAAGGAGCTTTTCTTTCTTCTTTCTTCTTTCTTTCTTTCTTTCTTTCTTTCTTTCTTTCTTTCTTTCTTTCTTTCTTTCTTTCTCTCTGTCTCTCTCTGTCTCTCTCTCTTTCTTTGTTTCTCTTTCCTCTTCTCTTTTTTAGAGAGGGAGAGAGCTTGTACAAGTTGAGAGGGAGAGAGCTTGTACAAGCAGAGGGCAAGGGAGAGAGAGAATCTCAAGCAGGTCCCATGCCCAGCATGAACCAGGATTTGGGGCTCAATCTCATGAAACTGAGACCATCACTCCAGCCAAAATCAAGAGATGGACACTCATCCAACTAGGCCACTCAGGCGCCAAAAGGAACATGTTTTAATATTAAGTTGAACCATACAAAATTCTGAATTCTTGATTGTGTCAGCCTGCAAGAATAATAGTCTCATACAATTAGACCAAATGCTGTATGGGCACTACCCTATTTTGTCTCTAAATGTAAGTTGAACAAAATATGTAAAGAGCCAAAAGAAAAATATCATAGTGATACAATAAAGCAAGATTGTGAAGAAGAAAAAGCTCTGATTCAAGTTAGGAGACCCTGACCCTAGTTTCTCCTTCACCACCTACTAACTGTATTTGAGTAAGTCTATTTATTTCTCCTAAGTTTATTTGTCTTGCCTCTCAAATCAGACTCTAAATGTAGACAATTAAACCACAATGAGATAGATACCACTTCATACCCACTAGGATAGATATTACTACAAAAAACAAAAAACAAAATAACAAGTATTTGCAGGGATGGAGAGAAACTGAAACCCTCGTGCATTGCCGGTAGCAATATAAAATGGTTTAATGCTGTGGAACCGGTTCAGTGGTTCTCAAAGAGGTAAACATAGAATTGCCATATGAACTTCTACTAGGTGTACAACCAAAAGAATTGAAAACAATTACTCAAACAGATACTTGCACACCAGTGTTCACGGAAGCATTATTCACATTAGCTAAGAAGTGAAAACAATCTAAATATTCATCAATCAATGAACAGATAAAATGTGATGTATATCCAGGGAATGTTATTTGGTCCTAAAAAGGTATGAAATTTTGATCTATGCTACAATGCAGATAAACCTTGAAAACGTTGTGCTAAGTGAAATAAACTGGACACAAAAAGACAAATATTGTCTGATTCCACTTATATGAAGCACCTAGAATAGGCAAATTCATCAAGATAGAAAGTAGAATAGAGGTTACCAAGGGCTGGGGGAGAGTAGAATGGGGAACTATTGTTACATGAATACAGTTTCTGTTTGTGATGATGAAAAAATTCTGGAGATGGACAGTGGTGATGGTTGTATAGCACTGAGAATGCACTTAATGCCACTGAATTTTGCACTTAAAAATAGCTAAAATGATAAAGTTTGTATTATGTATTCTTATCATAATAAAAATGTAGATAATTAATCATTATAGTGCTATTATTTTAACATATATTTCTATTTTACAATAGAAAAAGTAGATAATTAAAATCAAATAATTTCAATTATTTCTTATTGTCATTAAATTCACCAAAAAAGAAACCCCACAAACTTTAAAAAATGAGTAATAAAGTGTATTCCATTAGCATGTATTGTTTTCTCTTGTTTTAAAATTTTATACATATGAATATATATGCAATAAAATTTTAAAAATATATATTTAATTTTGGAAATAATTTATATAATGAGGAAAAAGACAAATTATGTGACAAGAAATGACAAAAAGTAACTTTTGAGGAAGATTGCAAATTATCTTAAGCAATTTAGAAAATTTGCAATTTCCTGAACTTAACAGAACTAACGGGGGAGCATTTTGAAGAAGGATGTGGTGAGAAGGTGTCTATTGGTTTGTCAAAAAAATGTAACTCCGAAACAGCTGATATTAAAAGATAGATAGCAGGTGTCTTGTAATTCTTCATATTGTTGCTTCATAGATGACTTGAAATAGTTCAAAAGGGGGATGATTACAAAATTCTAAATGTGTTCAACAAGTATTGAGCTGTTGTTGTTGTTTTGAGATTTTTAAATTTTATAATGCTCCTCTCACTCCAGGATTCAAGCAAATGTTATGTGGCAGTTGGGCTAGTAGCCAGGTGTAAGAAGAAGAGAGGAACCTCTGGAAGCCTCTCCTAAAGGAAGAGAAAGTTAAAAAGGCCATATTTCTTTCAAAGAAAAGGTGCTAGAGTAAGAAATGAGAATAACAATGCCTGATGCTCAAAATATTCTACTAGCCACAGCCTCTGACTTTAATGCAATTAAATTAAAAATTAATAAAAAGATCACATACATTTTATTTGTTAATTTAAAACTGTAACATTAAACAACCTAAGGAAGGAAGCAGAAATCATGACAGAAATTAAGAAATCCTAAACTGAGTGATAATGAAAATACTAAATATCAATTCTTCTGGAATGCATCTGAAGCAGCTTATACAGAAAATTTTTTAGTTTTAGATATTTTTAGGAAACAAGAAAGGCTGGAAATTAAGAGCTTAAGAGGTTAAACAAAAGAACAATTGAATAAACAGAAGAAAGTTAAAAAGGAAAGAGCAGAAAATAAGAAACTAGAAAGCAAAAACACAATAAGGATCTGAAGAGCCAGCCAAAAGTTGGTTATTTGAAAAGACTGATAAAACAAACTTCTCTTAAGACTTAAAAAAAAAAAAAAATAGAGGAAGGCCACACATAATTAATGTTAGGATCAGGGCAGCCCCGGTGGCTCAGCGATTTAGCGCCGCCTACAGCTCAGGGCGTGATCCTGGAGACCCAGGATCGAGTCCCACCTCAGGCTCCCTGCATGGAGCCTGCTTCTCCCTCTGCCTGTGTCTCTGCCTCTCTCTCTCTCCTCTCTGTGTATTCTCATGAATAAATAAATAAAATCTTAAAAAAAAAAAAAAAACGGGGTGAGAGTGGACATCCCTGTCTTGTTCCTCAGCTATTAGAAATGACAAATACCCACCATTTGCTTCAACGTGGATGGAACTGGAGGGTATGATGCTGAGTGAAGGAAGTCAGTCAGAGAAGGACAAACATTATATGCTCTCATTCATGTGGGGAATATAAATAATAGTGAAAGGGAATATAAGGGAAGGGAGAAGAAATGTGTGGGAAATATCAGAAAGGGAGACAGAACGTAAAGACTGCTAACTCTGGGAAACGAACTAGGGGTGGTAGAAGGGGAGGAGGGCGGGGGGTGGGAGTGAACTGGTGACAGGCACTGGGGGTTATTCTGTATGTTGGTAAATTGAACACCAATAAAAAAAATAAAAATAAATAAAAATAAATAAATAAATAAATAAAAACGGTAGGATCAGAAAAAAGGAAAATGTAATAGCAGATTTAGCAAATATTTAAATAATGCATAAAAAAGAAAATGATTTAAATAATGCATAAATAGCAATTATACAAATTTATGCCAATATATTAGAAAATTTAGATTAAAAGTTATTTTTTTGTGGGGGAGGGGATATAACTTAGCAAGACTTACTCAAGAAGACATAAAAAGCCTAAGTAGTTCTATCACCAGTAAAGTACTTCTAATCATGAATTTAAAATATTCCCATGATAAAGAATTAGATCCTAAGATTTTAGGTGTGAATTATATTAAACCTTTAAAGAAGAGATTATTGGGGCAGCCTGGGTGGCTCGCAGTTTAGTGCCGTCTTCAGCCCAGGTTGTGATCTTGGAGACCCAGGATCGAGTCCCATGTCTGGCTCCCTGCATGGAGCCTGCTTCTCCCTCTGCCTGTGTCTCTGCTATTGTAACTATACAAACTCTTCCAAATAATAGAAAATGAGGGAAAGCTCCCTGTGGTAAATCTGTCAAATGTACATTTAAAAATTCTTCCCCCTTAAAAAAAAAAAGAGGCTCCTCGCTGGCTCAGTGGAGCATGAAATTCTTGGTCTCGGGGTCATGAATTTGAGCCCCACATTGCATATGGAGTCTACTTAAAAATACATACATACATATAATCATACATGATACATACCTAAGTAAGTAAATAAATAAATGAGTCAATAAATAAATAAAATATTTTCCCCCTTTTTTCAAAAGGGAAGACAACATGTGGTTGCCTATCTAAGAGGGAAACTATGTTTTTCCCTTTTTTGTAGTTAGAAACAAAGTCCTGAAAAATGGCTTAGATGCAAATTGCAGGAAACCTGGGTTCTTGAATGACCTCAAGGATTAGAGCCACTTGGCAAGTTGGAACATCCATCCTTGACTTTTACATATTAAGTGGAAAACTGTATTACTACGAAGACTTCTGTGCATGGAGTCACTTAAAAAAAAAAAAAAAAAAGGAGGGTGCCTGGGTGGCTCAGTGGTTGACCAGGTCATGATCCCCAGAATCTGGGGATTGAGTCCCGCATCAGGATCCAGGTGGCAAGCCTGCCTCCTCCTCTGCCTATGTCTCTGCCAATCTCTCTGTGTGTCTCTCATGAATGAATAAATAAAATCTTTTTAAAAAATGTAAAAAAGAATTAAAAAAAAAGATTTTATTTATTCATTCATGAGAAACACAGAGAGAGAGAGAGGTAGAGACACAGGCAGAGGGAGAAGCAGGCTCCATGCAAGGAGCCCGACATGGGACTTGATCCCGGGTCTCCAGGATCCACTGGAGCCACCTGTGCTGCCCAAAATGTAAAAAAAAATTTAAAATATGGAAAAGGCAAGGCATAAGTTGAAAGAAGATATGTGCTACACATGTAACCCACAAAAGGTTGGTATTCAAGACATGTTAAAATATCTAACAAATCATTAAGAAAAAGACAATTTTTAGAAATGTATGCTATATACATAAATATATACTCATTTGTGCTGATGGGTTTAGAACATGCTATCCGAAAATATAGCAATTTGGCATATTGAATATTTTAAGCTGAAGGAATTTGATCCAGAGGAAAGAAGCATACTTATTTCCAAAGGCAAATGGATGCCAAGAAAAATGCTAAATAACGGGGCCTGCTAAGTGTCCCCCAGTTTATTGCAGTTACCTCATACTCCTTAACCTGTCATATTCATCCACAACCTATTATGTTCTTCCATTGTCCATTCTTCAATCAAACCTAGAGTAAAAGTACTCAGCTCTAACTGCTTCTTCAGGTCTTCATTTTCTTACCAAGGCTCTCATGTCACATAAAACTTACATTAAGTAAGTTTGTATGCTTTTCTCCTGTTAATCTTTTTTTTTGTCAGGTTAATTTTCAGACACAGAGAGAGTAAGAGGTTCAAGGAAAACTTTTTCCTTCCCTACAATATTTAATCAATTTACATATTCTTGCTGACAAATATTCAAAATATATACACTGAATATCTGCAATACATTAGGCATTACTCATGGTGCTAAGGATATAAATTCTGTACTCATGAAACTTATATTCTTGCAGATATGCAACTCACAAAAGTGGAGAATGCAAATAGCCAATAGACACATGAAAAGATTTTCATTTATTATCAAGGAGATACAAGTCAGAGCAGCAATCAGATTCACTTTTAAACCCATTGTCACAAAAATTTTAAAGTTAGACAATATCAAATGTGGAGTAAGTTTTGAAGCGACAGGAACTCATACTACTACAGGGTGGTGGGGCGATGGGGATTGCTAATTGCTAAAGTAATTTGAAGGGAATTTTGAAAATATACAGTAAATTTGAAGATGTGCTTGCAGTCTATCAGAATTTTCATCTCTAGGTATATAATATTCATCCAAAATAATAAGCTATAATGGAATAAGGATAGTATGATATCACTGCATAAAGTAAAAACCACACAAAACAATTATATGTTTTGCTTAAGGATACATATGTATACTATGAAATTATACATATGCTTAATGGAATGATAGCACTGCCTTAGAGGTAGTGCTTCATTCAAGAGGGAAAAGTGGGAAGGCGTATGAACAAAGGATTTAAATACATTGGCAACTATTTCTTTCAGCTAGATAGTGATATTCCTGTGCCTGCTGAGATAGTCTTTATATAGTTTTGCTTGTCTTAAATATTGAAAAAAAAAATGGGAATGCCTCAATTCCAATCAAGACCAGCAAGAGGTAATCCCAGAAAGACATGATTGGAATGTTATTTTAACTAGAAAGCAGAGATCTAATGAATGTTGTTATTTCATTATCTCTACAGAAGTCATATATTGGCAGTCTTTTTTGTAGGGCACTGAGCTGTTTTGTAGGGCACCAGTAAAGGGGAAGCTAAAGAACAAGAAATGCTCATTGAATCTGGAAGAAATGCAAAGGAGAGGATTTTATACCTGTTTGACTTGACTGAGAATCAGATAATGTGCTTTCAAAATAACATCTGGTTATAATATGGTTATAATATGTTAATATTATCACTACAAAATAACAAATATAAAAGCAGATATCTCTACATATAAATCATATGCACCATAAGAACTAGGATAATGTCTTTATCACCTTTGTATGAAGGTTGACACATAATTCCTTAACCTCTTGAGTTTGTGATTCGATCAACTTTCGATATATTTACCATTTTAAGTTCCTTTTTTTTTTCAAGTTTTTATTTAACTTCTACTTAGTTAACATATACTGTGATAGTGGTTACAGGAGGAGAATTTAGTGATTCATCACTCATATATAACATCCCGTACTCATTACAAGTGCCCATCACCCATTTAGCCCATACCCTGCCCACCCACCTTCCAACAACCCTTAGTGTGTTCTCTCTTAGTGTGTTAAGAATCTCTTATGGATTGCCTCCTTTTTTTTTTCTTCCTTTCCCTATGTTCATCTGTTTTTTTTTAATTAAATTTCACATAAATTCCAAATCATATGGTATTTTGCTTTCTCTAACTTCTTTCACTCAAAATAACACACTCTAGCTCTATCTACATTGTTGCAAATGGCAAGATTTCATTCTCTTAAATGGCTGGTTGGTAATATTCCATTGTTTATACATACTATCTCTTCTTTATGCATTCATTACCTGATAAGCATTTGGGCTCTTTCCATAATTTGGCTATTGTGGATGCTGCTGCTATAAACATCAGGGTGCATGTGTCTCTTCAAATCAGTGTTTTTGTATCCATTGGGTAAATACCTAGCAGTGTAATTGCTGGGTCATAGTGTAGTTCTATTTGTAACTTTTCGGGGGAACCTCCCTACTGTTTTCAGAGTGGCTGTACAAGTTAGTATTCCCACCAACAGTGGGAGGAGGGTTCCCCTCTCTCCACATCCTTGCCAACATCTGTTGTTTCCTGTGTCATTAATTTTAGCTGTTCTGATAGGTGTGAAGTGACATGTCATCATGGTTTTGATTTGTATTTCACTGGTGATGAGTGATGTTGAGCATCTTTTCATGTGTCTGTTGGCCATTTGTATATCTTCTTTGGAAAAATGTCTATTCTGTCTTCTGCCCATTTCTTAACTGAATTATTTGGTTTTTGGGTGTTAAGTTTCATAAGTTCTTTTTCTTTTCTTTTCTTTTCTTTTCTTTTTCTTTCTTTCTTTTTTTTTCTTTTTTTTTTTTTTTTTTGGTTTTTTTTGTTTGTTTTTTTGTTTTTTTTGTAGGTTCCAGATTGGGTGTAGGGCCCAAAAGTTGGCTTGAACTCATGACCCTGAGATCAAGACCTGGGCTGAGATCAAGAGTCAGACACTTAACTGACTGAGCCACCCAGGTAACTCTTGATAAGTTCTTTATAGATATTGTTTATTAATCCTTTGTCACATATGTCATTGGAAAACATCTTCTCCCATTCCATAGGTTGCTTTTAGATTTGCTGACTGTTTTGCTCACTGTGCAGAAGCTTGTTATCATGATGAAGTCTCAATAGTTCATTTTTATTTTTGTTTCTCTTGCCTGCAGTGACAGGTCTAGTAGCACGTTACTACAGCTGAGGCCAAAATGTTACTGCCTGTGTTCTCTAGGATTTTGATGTTTTCCTATCTCACATTTAGGCCTTTCAACCATTTTGAATTTACTTTTTGTGTGTGGTTTAAGAAACTGGTCCAGTTTCAATTCTTCTGCATGTGGCTGTCCAGTTTCCCCAAAACCATTTGTTGAAGAGACTTTTTTCCATAGGATATTCTTTCCTGCTTTGTCAAAGATTAGTTGGCCGTATAGTTGTAGGCCCATTTTGGGTCTTCTAATCTGTTCCATTGATCTATACGTCTGTTTTTGTGCCAGTACCATACTGGCTTGCTGACTACAGCTTTGTAATATAGCTTGAAGTCTGGAATTGTGGTGCCTCCAGATTTGCCTTTCTTTTTCAAGATTGCTTTGGCTACTCAGGGTCTTTTGTGATTCCATAAATTTTAGGATTGTTTGTGTGAGCTCTGTGAATAATGCTGGTGTCATTTTGATAGGGATTGCATTAAATGTGTAGATAAATTTGGGCAATATAGACATTTTAACAATTTTGGTTCTTTTGATCCCTGAGCATGGGATGTTTTTTCATTTCTTTATGTCCTCTTCAAATTCTTTGGTGTTTTATAGTTTTCAGAGTATGATATTTTACCTCTTTAGTTAGGTTTATTCCCAGGTATCTTATGGTTTTTGGTACAATTGTAACTGGGATAGATTCCTTGCTTTCTCTCTCTGCTGCTTCGTTATTGGTGTACAGAAATGCAACAGATTTCTGTATACTGATTTTGTATTCCGAAAGTTTGCTGAATTCATATATCAGTTCTAGGAATATTTTGGTGGAGTCTTCCAGGTTTCCTACCAAGAGTATCATGTCATTTAGGAACAGTGAAACGTTTGACTTCTTCCTTGCTGATTTGGATGGCCTTTATTTCTTTCTGTTGTCTGACTGCTGAGGCTGGGACTTCCAGTACTAGGTTGAACAACCAGGGAGAGTGAACATCCCTGTCTTGTTCCTGGATTTAGGGGAAAGGCTCTATTTTTCCCCATTCTGGATGATCTTAGCTGTGAGTCTTTCAGACACCTTTATGATGTTGAGGTATGTGCCATCTATCCCTACTTTGTTTGAGAGTTTTTTTAATCAAGAATGGATGCTGTACTTTGTCAAATGCTTTTTCTGCATCTATTGAGAGGATCAGATGGTTCTTATTCTTATCTTTTCTTTTCTTAACATTGTGGATTATCACCTTGATTGATTTGTGAATACTGAACCACCTGCGCAGCCCAGGGAAAAATCCACTTGATTGTGGCAAATAATGTTCTTTGTACACTGTTGGATTTGATTTGTTAGTGTCTTTTTGAGAATTTCTGTGCATACCTGTTCATCAGGGATATTGGTCTGTAATTCTTCTTTTTAATGGGGTCTTTGTCTAGTTTTGGAATCAAGGTAATGCTGGCCTGGTAGAATGAGTTTGATGTTTTCCTTCCATTTCTAGTTTTTGGAACAGTTTGAGAAGAAGAGGTATTAACTCTTTCTTAAATGTCTGGTAGGATTCCCCTGGGAAGCCATCTGGTCTTGAACTTATGTTTGTGGGGAGATTTTTGATTACTAATTCAATTTCTTTGCTGGTTATCAGTTTGCTCAAGTTTCCTATTTCTTCCTGTTTCAGTTTCAGTAGATTGTAGGTTTCTAGGAATTTGTCTATTTCTTCCAGATTGCCCAGTTTGTTGGCATGTAATTTTTCGTAATATTCTCTTATAATTGTTTATATTTCTGTGATGTTGGCTGTGATCTCTCCTTCTTCATTCATGCTTTTGTTCAAAGAACCAACTCTGAAAGAATCATTTTCGTTGATCTCTTCTACTGTTTTTTGTTTGTTTGTTTTTCTATATTATTTTTTTCTGCTCTAATTATTTCCTTTCTTCTGCTGACTTTAGGCCTTATTTGTTATTCCTTCAGGTATAGGGGTAGGTTGAATATGTGAGACTTTTCTTCCTTTTTGAGGTAGGCCTGCATTTTTATATATTTCTCTCTTATGACTGCTTTTGCTGCACCCCAAAGGTTTTGGACCATTATGTTTTTATTTCATCTGCTTCCATACCCTTTTTCATTTCCTTTTTAATTTTCTGGTAACCCATTCTTTTTTTTTTTTTTTTATAGTATGCTCTTTAACCTCCATGTATTTGTGGTCTTTCCAAATTTTTTCTTGTGGTTGACTTCAAGTTTCATAGTATTGTGGTCTGAAACTATGCATGGCATGATCTCAGTCTTTTTGTATTTATTGAGGCCTGATATATGACCCAGTATGTGATCTATTCTGGAGAGTGTCCAGCATGTACCCCCCCAAAAAATGTGTATTCTGTTGCTTTAGGATGAAATATTCTAAATACATCTGTTAAGTCCATTTGGTCCAATATGTCATTCAAAGCCATTGTTTCCTTGCTGATTTTCTGCTGAGATGATCTGTTCATTGCTGTGAGTGGAGTGTTAAAATTCCCTTCTCTTATTGTATTATTGTCAGTGAGTTTTTTTTATGTTATTAGTTGATTTATATGTTTAGGTGCTCCCAATTTAGGGGCACAAATATTTACAATTGTTAGATCTTCTTGATGGCTAAATCATTTAATTATGATATAATGCCCTTCTTCATCTCTTGCTATAGTTTTTGGTTTAAAATCTAGTTTGTCTGGGAAGCCTGGGTGGCTCAGCAGTTGAGGATTTGCGTTCAGCTCAGGGAATGGTCCCAGAGTCCTGGTATCAAGTCCCACATAGGGCTCCCCTCAAGGAGCCTGTTTCTCCCTCTGCCTATGTCTCTGCCTTTCTCTGTGTCTCTCATGAATAAATAAATAAAATCTTTTTTTAAAAATTTGAGTTTGTCTGATATAAGTATGGCTACTCCTGCTTTCCTTTGACATTTTTTTTAGCATGATAGATGGTCTTTCAGCCCCTCACTTTCAATCTGAAGATGCCTTTAGGTCTAAAATGAGTCTCTTCTAGGCAGCATATATATAGGTCCTTATTAAAAAATCCATTCTGATACCCTATGTGTGTTTTTTTTTATCTGTTTTTGTTTTGCAAGAAAGAATGAGTGTGATGTGGTGGGGGTTGCGGGCAGAGGGAAAAGCAGAGAGAATATCATGCTGGCTCCATACTCAGTGCAGCGCCCAATATGGGGCTCAATCTCATAACCCCGAGATCATGGTCTGAGCCAAAACCAAGAGTCAGATGCTTTACCAACCGAGCCACCCAGGTCCCTCTCCCCATATGTTTTGATTTGAACATTTTCCATTTATATTCAGAATGATTATTGATAGACATAAATTCAGTGCCATTGTATTACCTGTAATGTTGGTGTTTCTCATGGTGTTTTGTTCTCCTTTCTAGTCTTTATTGCTTTTGTTCTTTTGTTCTTTTTTTCTTTTTTCTTTCTTTTTCTTTTTTTGTTCTTTTTGTTGTTGTTGTTCTTTTTTTTTCCATTCAGAATCCCCTCTAATATTTCTTGCAGGCTGGTTTAGTGAAAAACTTTAGTTTTTGTTTATTTGGGAATCTCCCTCCCATTTTGTATGACAGCTTTGCTGGGTACAGTATTCTTGGCTGCAGATTTTTCCCATTTAGCACATTGAACATATCATGACACTCTCTTTTGGCCTACCAAGTTTCTGTGGACAGATCTGCTGCAAACATTGTTGGCTTCCCTTGTAGGTTTCTTTCCCTTGCTGCTTTCAGGATTCTTTCCTTGTCTGTGTATTTTGTGAATTTGACTATGATATGTCTTGGTGATGCCTAACTTTTATTGGATTTAATGGGATTTCTCTGTCCTTGGATTTCAAAATCTATTTCCTTCCCCAGATTAGGGAAGCTTTTAGTTATAATTTGCTCTGCTCCTTTTTCTTTATCTTCTTCTGGGACTCCTGTGATATGAATGTTATTACACTTTAAGGAGTCACTGAGTTCCCTAAGTCTACATTCATGAAAGATTTATTTATTTATTTATTTATTTGTCATTAAACTCTTGTTTTAATGAGTCTCAAAATTCTGTGACAGATTTCTGATCAAGTTGTTTCCATTAAAAAGTACTGATTTTAAAAACTAATAACTTAAAACTTCCACACACGCACACACACAAAAAATGGTTCACAAAACATTCTCCTTTCCTTCTAAAGGTTTTATGATGCATTGTTATCATTAACCAGTCTTTTACTATTAAACTTAAATGGCCAATTGACACGAACAGTTCTGACCATTCTTCCACCACTGATTAAGATTGAGGTGGCAGGTATTGGGGATAATATTCATTTAGCCTTCTGAGCTTTCTGAGCAGGCTTGGTGACTTTGCCAGCTCCAGCTGCCTTCTTGTCCACTGCTTTGATGACACCCACAGCAACTGTCTGTCTCATGTCATGAACAGCAAAATGGCCCAAAGGAGGATAGTTAGAGAAGCTCTCAACACACATAGGTTTGCCAGGAACAATATCAACAGTGGCAGCATCCCCAGATTTCAAGAACTTGGGACCATCTTCCAGCTTTTTTCCAGAACGATGATCTATCTTCTCCTTCAGCTCAGCAAACTTGCCAGCAATGTGAGCTGTGTGACAATCTAGCACAGGTGCATATCTAGCATTGATTTGGCCCAGATGGTTCAGGATAATCACCTGAGCCATGAAGCCAGCTGCTTGCATTGGTGGGTCATTTTTGCTGTCCCCAGCCACATTGCCATGATGAACATCTTTGACAGATAGTTCTTGACATTGAAGCCCACATTGTCCCCAGGAAGAGCCTCACTCAAAGCTTCATGGTGCACCAGTTTCAACAGACTTTGTAACATTGTAACATTGTTGTAACATTGACCGGAGCAAAGGTCACCACCGTGCCATGCTTAAGAACACCAGTCTCCACTCGACCCACTGGGACAATACCAATACCACCAATTCCGTAGACGTCCTGGAGAGGCAGACACAGGGGCTTATCAGTTGGATGAGTTGGTGGCAGAAAGCAATCCAGAGCTCCAAGCAATGTGGTTCCACTGGCATTCCCATCTTTATGGGTGACTTTCCATCCCTTGAACCAAGGCATGTTAGCACTTGGCTCCAGCATGTTGTCACCATTCCAACCAGAAATTGGCACAAATGCTACTGTGACAGGGTTGTAGCCAATTTTTTTAATGTAGATGCTGACTTCCTTAACGATTTCCTCATATCTCTTCTGGCTGTAGGGTGGTTCAGTGGAATCCATTTTGTTAACACTAACAGTTAGTTGTTTTACACCCAGTGGGTAAGCCAGAAGAGCATGTGCACGGATCTGCCCATTCTTGGAGATACTTGCTTCAAATTCACCAACACCAGCAGCAACAATCAGGACAGCACAGTCAGCCTGAGATGTGCCTGTAATCATGTTTTTGATAAAGTCTCTGTCTCCTGGGGCATCAATGATGGTCACATAATACTTGCTGGTCTTGAATTTCCACAGGGAGATATCAATGGTGATACCACGTTCACATTCAGCTTTCAGTTTATCCAAAACCCAGGCATACTTGAAGGAGCCTTTTCCCATCTCAGCAGCCTCCTTCGCAAATTTTTTGATAGTTCTTTTGTCAATCCCACAACATTTGTAGATCAGATGGCCAGTAGTGGTAGACTTGCCCGAATCTACGTGTCCAATGACGACGATGTTGATGTGAGTCTTTCCCTTTCCCATTTTGGTTTAGGTTTAGCGGTGGTTTTCATGATACCTGAGTTCTGGTGGCAAACCCATTGTGAAAAAGAAGATTCCCCTTTTTAAATATTCATCCTAACCCTCAATGAAACAAACCCATTCACCCTTGCTTGTAGGGTCACAGCTTTGGAAGTTATTCCCTGTGATCTTCTTATTTGCTGAAAATAAAGTTTACTTTGCACAACAACTTAACCTGGTGTAGTTTCTATCAGTCATCAAGGAATGAACTCATGTTGGTTCAGTCACACTATGATGACACACACTTGACTTGTGTCTTTCCACAATGTCAGCTTTATTCAATCATAAAGCAAGGTTAACGTAATTGTAAAGTAGGTTCAGAATTCCAAATTTACTGGCATTTCACTATACATTTAACTTGGATTCATACACATCACACAAAGGAAAACACAAAGTCACACAACAGACAAGATACATTAAGTTGTAAAAAGTTAACGAACCATATAGAATGAAGTCAGTCTGAGTACAAAATTGAAGTGAAGCCTCTGTCCAGTCCAGGTCAGCTTTGGTGTGTACTGCTTAATATGTTCTAGCAAGAAATGACAAATACCCACCATTTGCTTCAACGTGGATGGAACTGGAGGGTATTATGCTGAGTGAAGTAAGTCAGTCAGAGAAGGACAAACATTATATGTTCTCATTCATTTGGGGAATATAAATAATAGTGAAAGGGAATATAAGGGAAGGGAGAAGAAATGTGTGGGAAATATCAGAAAGGGAGACAGAACATAAAGACTGCTAACTCTGGGAAACGAACTAGGGGTGGTAGAAGGGGAGGAGGGCGGGGGGTGGGAGTGAATGGGTGATGGGCACTGGGGGTTATTCTGTATGTTGGTAAATTGAACACCAATAAAAAATAAATTTAAAAAAAATAAAATAAATAAAAAAAATATGTTCTAGCAGTGGAGGGCTCTATATTGTTCAGAGATCAACTGAGCAGAGCCTTCAGCTGCAGTTACCTTTCAAATGTGGTCAAAGATAGAAGAGTCAAGGTCTGAAGAGCCTGAAAGTTTGATGCAGTTGTTCTCCCTTTTCAAAGGAGTTTAATAAGTGTTAGGCCTTGAAGGCCCCTTCTGGTTCTAGTGATTCTCAGCTCCTGGTTCTTCCAGGTTCGAGTGGCTCTACTATCAGTCCTTTGTACTGATGCTCTGTGCTGTTTTTGGTGATATTTGATCTTAGCTTCAATACCAGTGTATGCTTACATCACTGCTTGACATGAGTGACTCCATATTGCTCTCTACATACTCCTCTTAGGAGGGTAACCTTGCCTAAACAATGCATTTCTTGCTAATAAATTACTTCTTTTTTTAATGCCTTCTCTCTGCCTTTAAAAACCTTTCTTTTCTCTAGTTCAGTGGAATTCCCTTCTACTTGCTAGAGAGGCTGCCAAATTCCTGAATCATTTAATAAAGTCAGCTGGATCTTCCAATTTACTCAATTGAATTTTGTTTTTTATTTTTGTTTTTAAAAAGTTTTTATTTATTTATTCACTTAAGTAATCTCTATACCCAACAGTGGGCTCAAATTCATGACCTAGAGATCAAGAGTTGTATACTCTTCCAATTGAGCCAGCCAGGTGCCCTGAATTTAGTAGAAGGAACAGTGAATGTGAGATTTCTGAAATGGGAGCAATCTTGATATTAAGGAACAAATTTGAATTCTGTAGGAAAATGGAAGACATCATTTTCCATTTGATACTGCGTTGGAATGCAGAATGAAATGAAACAGATGTAAAATGAAATCATAGAATGCTGATGTGTTTATCCTGTGTGAGGTTTAAACTCATCACCAGGCATTCATGGTTTTTTTCCTGCACACACACCCCAGCTGTACTACTCAGCTAAAAGGCACCACTTTGATATTCTCAATACAGACAGATCCACTCCCTCACCCACAACCTCACACATTGATTTACCCCTCAGTTTCAAAATCAATTTATTAAAATCTCACTCTAAAATAGTAATTCAATAACAGTTGCTAAAAATAAAATAGAAACGACTCCAGTTATTCTACAATGGGATCTCACAGTTAAGTCAGCTAAAATAAAAAGTAATCCACCATGAAAGAAGAACATTGATGGAACCAATGAGGTAAGTATTCATGTAAGGCACACTTGGTGACCGAAGCATATAAGTATGAAAATATGAAATGACTATCCGTTTAATATTCTAAAACCTCTTTATATTAATGTGAAATACTTTGTTAATCCTCTAACTGATTTATGTCCTGAAGGGTCACATAATGTAATGACAAGAATATAAATTAAGCTAAACAAAAGTCAGTGTATATCAATAAAGATAGCTTCTAATTTAGCTTTCTTTTTTTTTTTAAGATTTTATTTATTTATTCGTAGAGACACACAGAGAGAGAGAGAGAGAGACAGGCAGAGGGAGAAGCAGGCTCCATGCAGAGAGCCTGACATGGGATCCAGGGTCTCCAGGATCACACCCTGGGCTGCAGGCGGCGCTAAACCGCTGCGCCACCGGGGCTGCCCCTAATTTAGCTTTCTGTCTTACATTTGTTTCTTCAGCAGATATCCAATAAAGTTTGACCTTAATAGGGGGATAGCAGTAGAGAAACACACTGTTCAGGCAGAGGGAAAATGACCAGTGTTGAATTCTGAATGATGCTTAGACAATGTCAGCTGCTGTAGAAATCCTGAGAAGAGGAGCTAAAATGAGGGAGGTCCAAATCAGTGAAAGGTTTACCAATCTTCCCCCAAAAACTATAGGATAGGGGCACCTAAGTGGCTCACATGGTTAAGCATCTGCCTTCAGCTCAGATCATGATCTCCAGGTCCTGGGATTGAGTCCCATGTCGAGCCCCACATTGGGCTCCTGGCTGAGTGGGGGAGTCTGCTTCTCCATCTGCTTCTCCCCGCTGCTCATGCTCTTTCTCTCTCTCTGTCTCAAATGAATAAATACAATATTGAACAAACAAACAAACTTCAGGAAAACTAGGCATCCTAGATTTGTGTAGGGGTTCTATAATGAGATTACCCAACCTTATAATTGGATTAACCTGTCACTTTCCTAGGACTATTTTAAAGAATTTAGGAAACTGCCTTTTTGAAACTCCTTTAATTCTTTATTAATATTAGACTACACCTCCTAGCTTGCCTCTTTTTTACAGACTAAATAATGGGTTAACAAATTCCCTGCAACCTATTTTTGTATAGCCTGTAGGCTAAGAGTGGTTTTTTAAATGGTTGGGAAAAAAAATCAAAAGAATAATAATGTTTAATGACCCATGAAAATTATATGAAAATCACATTTTAGTGCCCATAGTTTTATTTGAACACAGCCATGCTCATTTATGTATTATATGTGATTGTTTTTACACTACAATGGCATAGTTGAGTGCTTGCAACAGACATAAATGTCCTACAAAGCTGAAAATATTTTTTTCCTGGCTCTTTAAGAAAAAATAGTTGCCAACCAGATTAACTCATGCATGTAAAAGTCATTGTGAAAGTGGTAGATTAGCCAGGTAAGTGGTGTAAACAATAAGTTGACAAGTTTTCTTTGGTGATCTTACAATGAGGAGGCTTTAAATAACAGACTATAGGTGTTCAGTTCCCTTTAACAAATCTCTATTTCAGCCTGATACCAGTAAATATTTGATCATCTAGCTTCCTTTATTCTAATTGTGATTTGACTTCAAGGTAGGTCAGTCTGTAGAGACAACATTCACATTTCCCCCTCTCTGCCAGTGATTTTTTACCTTACAAATTAGATTGGGCCCTTGATTGCAATTGGCTTCCTCGAGAGCTTGAGGGCTGGAAGAGAATGTGCTCCTCATGCAGAATTGAGCATTCTAATCTCAATGTAATTGTAAATTAATACACTGACTTTCCAAATTTTCAAGGCCAGCTCAATAGCCCACTTAACACTGGTTCATTTTCAAGAGATGGACTCACTCTTGGTGAACTCATGGCAGTATCTGGAATATACCAGGTTCCTAAGAAATTATATTGATTATTACTAAAGACTTACCTCTAGTGGAGATAATGAATTGATAGGAGATATTTTTCAATGAATTGCATACCAGTTTATACACTACAATTAGAGTCTATTCAGTGTGAATCAGTTCCCTTAAGCTTGCTTTTTCCTAAATGTTCAAAGAAACTTGAGGTCCTGGCCCTGCAAAACAAAGGATTAGAACCTGGAAATAATTTGTCTGAGTATTATTTATTATTTATTTACCCAGTGCTTACTGAATATTTACCATATGCAAATCACTGCACTGGCTTCTGGGGTTCAAATATGAATAAGACATAATCTCTGCCCTTAGGAAGCACACAACACTCAAACAAAGTTGTGAATACAAAGATATAGATAGGACTTATGACAAGGACACACGAGGAGTGCCTTAACCTAATCAATGGAGACTTCAGAAATGGACTGCCAGGGCTAAGCTTCAAGAAATGGATAACAAGGGATCCCTGGGTGGCGCAGCGGTTTGGCGC
Source organism: Canis lupus dingo (assembly GCF_003254725.2). Lineage (NCBI taxonomy): Eukaryota > Metazoa > Chordata > Mammalia > Carnivora > Canidae > Canis > Canis lupus. The sequence goes on along the minus strand of NC_064269.1, from coordinate 16,962,387 downwards.
CTGCCTTTGGCCCAGGGCGCGATCCTGGAGACCCGGGATCGAATCCCACATCGGGCTCCCGGTGCATGGAGCCTGCTTCTCCCTCTGCCTGTGTCTCTGCCTCTCTCTCTCTCTCTCTCTATGTGACTATCATAAATAAATAAAAAATTTAAAAAAAAAAAAAAAAAAAAAAGGAAATGGATAACAAATCTGAGAAAATAAAGACTCCTGGGAGTAGAGGAGGTGAAGACATGAACAAGGCAGAGACCAAAGAACATTATAGTTTATGGTGGAATGTATGGTACACTGGGGTGGTAAGCATGAGCCAGAATAAGGTTTCATCTTTAACATTTTTAGGATAATGCCGGGGAGTCATTGAAATGACCACTAACATTTATTGAGCAGGGTACTGTTTTACATTCTTTAAGTCATTTAATGTATTCAGTGACACAGTAAATAGACACTATTATTAACCGCATTTGTCAGATGCAAAAACTAAGGCTTAGAGTGGTTAAGTAATTGTTCCAAGACCAGGGAGCAACAAATGGCAGAACAAGGATTTGAACTAAAGTCTTTCTAACCTCATAGATATTCAATAGAAGCACTGTGTAATAATACCAAGCCCATATATTTTGAAGGAAAGTCATCCAAACAGCAGTCACTGATTCTTTCTGCTTTGATTTTCTTCTTCTTCTTCTTTTTTTTTTTTTGAGACTGCTTTGATTTTCAAGTTAGACTTGGAAGAGTCATTCTGAACCCGACCTCCTCTTGAAAACAACACACAAAACCCTTTGCATTTGAATTGAATCTACTTGAGGAAACATATGTGAAGAAAAATACAAATGCCAAATATGGGCAAATTATATTTCACAAAATTTGTTTCCATCCTGCCCTTTAAAGATAATTTCAAAGATGGTAAATATCCCATCTAGTTTTTGCATTTCACTTACTCCTTCATCAAGCCCTATCCAAAAGAGTTCCACTTTTAAATAGTCAAGGTTTGAGGACTTCAAAATAGAAGGGAAATAAACATTAGTGTTTTAAGTGACTTCAAGGGTCAATCTTCAGTATAAAGGACTGGGTAGCTCCAAGTTTACTCCCATAAATTCCTCTTCTAGGATTCTTTCTGGGAGAATATTTATTTAAAGTACAGTAGACACTTGAAATCGTTAGATTAACATTCCTAAGTGTGAAAAATTCATCATAAATTCCTTTAAGCAATTCGCAATTCTTCTGGGTCATAATTTTGGATTTTTAAGAGAGCAGGCTGGTCTCAAAGTCCAGAATTAACTCTTAGATCAAAAGCATAAACTTCAGGGAGTTAATGTCCATGTCTTTTTCTAGTATCAAATCAGGATAAACAATGCAAGACTCCTGCATGTCCTAGGATGTCCTAACGGACACTCAGAAGCTTGACTCTGTGTAATATCACCAAATGGCAAGAATATGGGCTTCCAGAACAAAGAGTAAAATGTATTTTTGTTACTATTCTTGCTGCTCTTCAGCTTGTGTTAAAATCTCTTACAGCTTTCATCTAGCAGGATTGCAGGCCTCAGATTAAAGTACTCATTTTTCTAGGTAGTATGGAAACCAAAGAATATATTCTCCTAGACTAGTTTAAATTGTAGGTTCCTTGCTAAACTCGAACCTAATTAACTCTTAAACCATCTACCTTGGATAATTAGAAACAGAACATCTGCCTCACCTTACACATTACATTTTTTTCCTTTATGACCCATTAAATTTCTGCTAATTACCACCAGAAAGGGGAGGGAGGGGAGTCCATTTATAACTGACCTTTGTAGGGGAGGAAAACTTTTCCTCTACCCTTCTAGATTCTTTCGGCTGGTCTATTAATTAAATTAACATAAGAGATTAACAGGAGAGAAACAAGTTTAATTATGTAGTATGGGGCCCCATAAGAATGTGAGACCCACAGTCAGGCATTTGAGATTTATATGCCATCTTGAGCTAGGAAGAAGGAGGTCAGGCTCTGAGGCTTCAAAAGGAAGGAAAAAAATTCACAGGAAGATGGGAGAAACAAATGTTTGCCTTGCCACACAGATAATGGACACAGAGAGGAATCTAATTCCCCTTCTCCCCCCCTTACCACATTTAGCCCATATTTTTTAGAGTTATCTCTGTTGATAATTGTCTTCCTGGACCATGACCTCTATCTAAATTCTTTTTTTTTTTTAAGATTTTATCTATTTATTCATGACAAATATATATATATAGAGAGAGACAGAGAGACAGAGAGACAGAGACAGAGACACAGGCAGAGGGAGAAGCAGGCTCCATACCAGAAGCCCAACGCAGAACTCGATCCTGGAACTCCAGGATCGCGCCCTGGGTCAAAGGCAGACGCTAAACCACTGAGCCACCCAAGGATCCCCTATCTAAATTCTTTTAAGCAGGTAAGGGGGGAGATACCACCTTGCTGGCCTGAACTTCCTTTGGGAGCACTGCATGGGCTTGTCAGCTGAGGAGCCGCCCGAGATCTGCTGTTTCTCCAGGAAAGCTGAAGCTAGACATAGTTTATAATGGTGCTCATTTAGCAGACAGCATCCACAATGTGAAATTCCTGCAGTTTCTAGGTGAGGCCCTTTCTTCAGTTTGCCCATAACTGGGAGAGGTACTTTTGCTTCCAAGAATACTGAATTTTGCCAATTACTGTAAATCCAAATAAATATGCAGGTTTCTTAAACCCACCCACCCACACACACACACACACACACAGAAAAGGCCCCAAAAAACAGTCTTTTGGGCCTTGATTGATTTCAGCTCAAAGAAATCCACACGCTAAAGCGGTGCATGCCCCTTCACCTTCTAGTTTTCCAGCAAATTCAGTGTTCTCTTTTCTCACCTATATTCTTACTGTCTTACTCTAAGACCCTGGACAAAGTCTGTCATTGTATGCTGGCTATTAAGATCAAGGAGAGGTTTGCCTAAATTGGAACCGAGGATATTGTAGAAGTTAATGTAATATATTCAGAGACTCATCTAGAAAAATATTTGTAAGTGTTTCCAACTTTAAGTCAGACTTGAGTCCCTTCCCATGATGCCAGTGGGATTTACACTTTAATAAAAATATTCTTTTTTAAAAAAAAGATTTTATTTATTTATTCATGAGAGACACACAGAGAGAGAGAGACAGAGACAGAGACACAGGCAGAGGAAGAAGCAGGCTCCATGCAGGGAGCCCAACATGAGACTCGATCATGGGTATCCAGGATCACGCCTTGGGCCATAGGCAGGTGCTAAACCACTGAGCCACCCAGGGATCCCCAATAAAAATATTCTAATATTGTCCAGTTTCTATCTTATTTGGATCTTAGATAGTAGTTCTGATAACTGAAACCAACATACATTTCTGTCTGTATGTAAAACAATTCTGGAAGAAATAACTCTTTCCTGCTTTTGTGTTATCAATACTAGGATCAAGCAACAATACCTTAGCTACTTCTCTCTTAAGAAATACTTATTCATAGAAAATAAAACTATGAACCAACTAAAAAGGCTTATTCATCAAGTTTACTTGTCAGTACTTTTTCAAGAGCCTTATCTCCCTCTCTTATACAATTCAAAACTATAAGGGGGTACACTTTGTCTAATCACTCAAATTCCTGCTTTGCCAGACCCACCATAAAAATCTCCCTGTCCTGGCCTAAAACCTTATAAATATTGTCTCCTGACTTTTCCCTTTCAGGATGCTCTTAAGATTCTGTCAATGTGATGTTTTTCCTTATTGCAATAAACCTAACAAACTTAGTTCTGCTTGATCTATGGGGCTTTTAGCTGAGCTTTTATGAAGTAGATTTACAAATTAAAGGTCCTGATTTTACCAAGGTAATTTGCCTAATCTCCCTCACTTCCTCCCAAAGGAAACACTCTCCTGATTTTCATGTTAATCATGCCCTTGCCTTTCTTTACAACTTTTACAACTTACTTTCTTCCTATCTCTCAACAAATAGAGAAGGAAAAAAAAAAATTTATTGGGAATCATGCCATAAAGTAACTGGAATTGATTCCCTGCTCCCCAGAATTCTCAGCAAGTTAACTAGAGATTCATCTGGTCATTTCATTTTTCTGGCAATAACAAGACCTCAAATCTTATGCAACTCAATTTTGGGGTACCATTTGTCATACATTAAGAAATAATTTACTGTGTCATTTTTAGTTATGAAACACTGAGTACAGCAAGAACAAAAACTGTCTAAGAAAAATGCAACATTGCCACTGTTTAGTGACAGCTTACAAAGTAGAACTGTCTTCTGAGAGTTTCTAAGAACCTCATCTGACATCAGGGTCCTGTAAAACATACATAGGGTTGTAGTGCGGAAGCCTAGGAATAAATATCCAGAAGGAATATGGTCAAGGAGTGGGGAATTTCTGCTAACTGTGGCCTACATCCTAAGTCTCAGGAGTAGATCAAGAACACTTGTGTGAGGTAAAATGAAGATTCTCAGATAATCCAGGCAGCAAGGGAGAAGGGGTAGCAATACAAATAAGGCAAACGCAGACAAGATTCTAACCTCAGGTTAAACATGGCAGTGGGCATCTTGGGGATAACATTCTAATGTGCCTACAGTTATATCTACCCAATCTGGACCAGTTGTTGTCTACCCTTGGTGCCTGCTATTTATTTGTGATTTCCTTTCACTGTCATCTCAACCATTCCTTTTGCCCATTTCCTATATTTCATACCCTTATTCTTTCTTAGTTTTCTCATTTTGGTGGCACATATGCTCCAGTAGTTTTTTTTTTTTTTTTTTTTAATTTATTTATTCATGAGAGACATACAGAGAGAGGCAGAGACATAGGCAGAGGGAAAAGTAGGCTTCCCTGGGGAGCCTGATGCAGGACTCAATCCCAGGACTCTGGGATCACAACCTGAGCCAAAGGCAGATGCTCAACCACTGAGCCATCCAGGTGCCCCTCCCACAGTAGTTTCTTGAGGAAGGATATATGGAGATAATAGTCTTTGGAAGTTTTTCCTTTTTAAAAAAAGTCTGTGCAAGTTTTCATATACACCAGCAACTGTTTGATAATTTGGATGAATAGAGTTCTCTGTTTTCAAATAAATTTTCCTTCAGAATTTTTTTTTTAAGATATTCCTCTTTTTGTTTTTTTAATTTTTATTTATTTATGATAGGCACACAGTGAGAGAGAGAGAGAGAGGCAGAGACACAGGCAGAGGGAGAAGCAGGCTCCATGCACCGGGAGCCCGACGTGGGATTCGATCCCGGGTCTCCAGGATCGTGCCCTGGGCCAAAGGCAGGCGCTAAACCGCTGCGCCACCCAGGGATCCCTCCTTCAGAATTTTTACAGCATTGCTGTACTATTTTCTAGCATCCCAATGATGGGGCTCCAGATACACAACCCCAGCATATGGTACCTTGGCATACTACATATGTTAATTTGGAGTTTGAGAAAACACTAGAAGCAGGAAAGTCACTCTGAACTCTTTGCTGTGCCCTCTTCTTCCCCAAAAAAGAGATAAGTCTTCTATCTGAAAGATAACCTCCCTGTACCAAGAGGAAGAGAGGTGTTCTTATATCCAGAGACAGGGAATTTAGAGCCCAGAAGCCTGTATAAACCAACCTTGTGGCAGCCTGGGTGGCTCAGAGGTTTAGCGCCGCCTTCGGCCCAGGGTCTGAACCTGGGGACCTGGGATCGAGTCCCACGTCCGGCTCCCTGCATGGAGCCTGCTTCTCCCTCTGCCTGTGTCTCTGCCTCTCTGTGTGTGTGTGTCTTTCATAAATAAATAAATAAAATCTTTTTAAAAAAGTAAACCAACCTTGTTACCTGTTTACCATTTACTGCCCCTAACCCAAATCTCTTTGTCTCATCAATTCCTTACAAATGTATCGTCCCATTGTCTAAAAGGTTTAAAAGCTTCCTGCTCTGGTCACTTCTGGTGTTCATTCTCTTGTGAAAGCTCTTGTGCACATATAAAAATTCTATAAAATTTGTGTGACTTTCTTCTGTTAATCTGCCTTTGTCAGTTTAATACTCAGATCCAGCCAGGAACCTTAACAGGGTTAAAGAAAACTTTTTCTTCCCCTACACCACATTTCTGCTAAGAAGGCCAAAGCAATTCTGATTCTTTTTCTCCTTTTTGTCCCCTATCTCCTTCTGTCTCTTTTTTGGAAGCCTGAGAGTCTCATCTTTTGTTCTAAATTTCACAATTATATGCTTTGGTGTAAGACAATTTTAATCTGTTAAAATTGGCTCTTTTAATTTGGAAATTTGTGTCCTTCAGCTCTGGAAATTTTCCTTGAATTATTTCATTGTTGATTCCTTGCCCTCTGTTTTTCCTTTCCTGGAAATCCCATTGTATAGCTGCTGAAATTCATAGACTGATTTAATTTTTTTACCTTTTTTCTCCTATTTTATATCCGTTGTCTTTTTTGCTGTTCTAAGTGATTTTTTCAATTTTATATCTTAATTCTCTATTAAGCTTTGACTTATCATATTTTTAACTTCCAAAAGCTTCTCTTTGTTCAATGAATGTTCCTCTTTTTAAAAACAATGTCCTTTTCTTATTTTAAGAATAAAATATCTTCTCTTACTTCTTTCAGGACTAAAAAATGGAAAACTACTGTAACCACACTTAAAAAACAAAACAAAAAAAAGGAGAGAAACCACAATTTGCAAGACAGACAATTTCAGCAACAGCTCATGTGTTCAGGAAAGATAAAACCACAGACTCTTTCACAAACAGCCTTGCCTAGCCTATCAAAGCAGTCAGAGACTCAAGTGACTTGCAAATTCTGACCAATTCTTTCCTGTCATAGCCCTACCCTTCCTTCCTGCTCCTCCCCCATTCTTGCTAACTTCCGCTTAAAACTATCCTTTGACTAACTCCTCCCCAACAAAACTTTATAAAATTCAAGTGTCAAAGCTTCTCATAGTCCATTTGACTGATTTCATTCATAGTTTTTCTTTTCTGGCACATTTCTAATAAACTATGCTTGGTATTTATTGTTGTAATCATAATAGAGTTCTTTGGTGGTCTCTTCTGAGAAGCTTTGAACAGAAATTATGTAACATTCTCTTCCTCCTACATATTCTGTTCCCTTAACGGGTGCTTTTTCTGCTTGTTTGCTCTTTATCTTTCATGATAGAGACTTTCTTTAGAGTGCTGGTAATCTTTATCTTTCTGCTCATGGCTGAAAATAAAACTAAAGAGCTGATTAGAAGCCCTGAGTACATGGAGAGCTCTTATATACTTTGAATTTACTCTAGGGCCATTTTTTGGTTGGGTAATCCCAAATGTCAGTTACCCTATTTCTTCTCTTTTAGGTTGTACGTATTCCTTCAGAGAAAGTTGTGCCAATATCCTGCCTTGAGGGTAAAGATACAACTGCCATGGTTTTGGGGGCTGAATAGTTAATAAGGACTATGGAGCAGAAGGTAGAGGCTTAGCATGCACAATGCATGTGATTATGTTGCCAGAGAGGAAGATCTCCCTCTGCGCTATGGTCTATCTAGCTGGACTTAGAATCAAATTGACAAGGGACCTATTAACAGGAGAAAATAAAATTTAATAGGTATACATAGGGGAATCCACACAGACACAAAATGCTAGAGACAAGGCAGCAACATGAAGCTTATATAAGTTATGGAAAGAAGTAGGGGCATAGGATACAAAGGGGAGGAAAGTCATTAGCAGGAAGGTGAAAGGAAATGTCTGTGGAGCAAAGGGGGAACTTAGGCGACTAAGCATTTCTGCAGGGAGGCCTTCAGGTCGGGAACCTGGGTGCTGGCTTGGCCTTCAGGCCTGTGTGTGAAGGCCCAACAGCAGCTCCCTTGAGCTCTTCCCTGGAGGGTGGGGGTGGGGGGAGGCTACCTCCCTGAATCTGCTCCTCCTCCTTGCTGACATCTGGGGCTTTGACTCTTTCTTTTTAAATCTACTTTTGCTAAAATGCATTTAAAAAAAATACACAAAAAACAAAATGCAAACCTATTCCCCTTGCCTTTTGGGCTTCTGGGATGTCATCACTTCCAGTATATTGGGTTTGTTTCCAACTGTTAATAAAGCATTGAAACAGTAAAACAAAAACAAACAAACAAAAAAACAGATAAGTTCCTTAGGTAAAGGGGAATCTCTGTTAATAGCTCTCTTTCTCTTGTAGGCTCTTCTTTCCCTTATAAATTAAGGCAGTTGACAGTTTTCCTGCATCTGCCAGGTTTGGATTACAGTTAACTTGAAATAATCTTTATACCAAAGTGGGCCATCTTGAGGCAGCCTGCCTTTGGCCTCTACAATGTAAACCTCTATCTTTGCATGGCACCAGTGACCTCAATTTTGCCTACATTCCTCAGTACAGAGACTCATTTTTGTCCTTTCCAGAGATTCCCACTTTCCACTGGAGTTATGAAGTAGTCATCCAATACTATGGATTTAGGGAGAAACAAGGGAAGATGATTTGAGTCTGTGGGTGATTCTGCAATAAAATAATGTTTATTTTCATTTTTTCCCCAATAAATTTATCTGAGGACTGAGAGAACAAATGCACAACTAGAGGGAGAGAAGAGGCCACATTGTGGAAGGTAGGAGGTGCAGAGGCATGATTTAGGAGAGAAGAATCATCAGGTGCTGTGGAAAGGAGGGAGCCCTGATCACAGAAAGAGGAAAGAGAGAGAGAAAGAGAGAACAGTACACAGGGGATTGCACAAGAACACCATTTCCCCAAAACCACTAACCAGGAAAAAAAAGGGGGGGGTGCTACTTACTGTGAGTTTTTACAAGCAGTAGAGCTCAAAGATGGAAGTCTTAGAACCCCACACCATGGCAGGTGTGGAGGCTAATGGGTGTAGAAGTCCTTCTGTGGAGAAGGAGGACAGAGACCTGCAAATGGAGCAGCATGGTCTGAGGATCCCCTGGATTGCACTAGGAGAGATAGTGCCCCTTCTTGGAATACATTTGGGAGGGGTTCCAGCCTCTCAGGGGACAAAAGAGCTGGTGGGCAACATTGCACTGTCCCATTCATTAGTGGAGGGGCAGAGATACCTGCTGAGGGTAGCAAACCTGGACACTGGCTTTTTAACTCTAAACTCTAAGCCCCTGCATGTTTGTGTGACTGCCCTCCTGGGACAAACCAGCCACAATGTGGTGAGTCCTGCCCCCAGAGGATCATTACAGCTTTATGCTGTGCCAGGCCTTTAAAATTTGGAGTTTTGAAACTCAGCCAGTGTGCTTGAGATAAAATACAAGAGCACTACACCATGGGTGGGCAGATGACCTGGACACAGACAGGGTGAAGGCAAGGATTTGAGGGATGCCTGAGACAAAGGATAGGAGTTTTTTTGCTCTTTTCTGAGGGCTTCCTGGATATCAGTGGGTGAGAACTACTCTATCTTGGGATGAAACATGGGCTAATGACATTTTTTTTGTATCCCCCACCTATCAGTACAGATGAACTTCAATAAGAAGCAGTGTCCACAGTGGAGGCTTGAGGTGCTTACACTAAGCCCCACTCCCTGCACTCTGAAGGTGCTTTTTACTAGGGCAAGTGTGCCTGAGAACCAGAGCAGCAGTAGGCCCTCCCCCAGAAGACCAGCACAATCCCCCCCACCCAACACACACATCAAGTCTACTGACCATATAATGTTGAAAAGGTTCAGCTCTAGTGGAAATAGGGTTGGGCTTATTTTAACAAGCAGACTAAAGTGATCCTAATCGAAACTTGCCACACACTGAGAAAGCAACAAACACTACCTACTGTAGGCAAGAAAAAAACTGCATAGGACTTACTAAGGGAAAGAGCATCCAAAACACAACAGCAGGGTAGACACAACATACACCAGAAACACTTCCTGAAGCTACAGGCACTGGAAAGCGTATGACCTCTTAATAAAGACATTTACTCTCAGAAGCAGGAAATATAATAGGCTTTCCTAACACAGAGAAGAAAACGGAGACCTAGACAAAATACCAAGTTGGAAGAATTCATACCAAAAGAAAGAACAAGAAAGGGTCATAGCTGGGGATCTAATTGAAACAGATATAAGTAATATGCCTGAACCAGAATTTAAAACAGCAATCATAACGATTCTAGCTGGGCTTGAGAAAAGCATAGAAGACATCAGGGAGTCTCTTACTGCAGAGATAAAATACCTAAAAACTAGTCAGGCCCAAATGAAAAATTCTATAACTGAGATGTGAAACCAACTGGATGTAATGACCACAAGGATGGAAGAAGCAGAGGAATGAATAAGTGCATAGAAGATAAAATTATCAAAAATAATGAAACTGAAAAGAAGAGAGAAAGAAAAATACTGGATCAAAAGAGTAGACAGGAAATTCGGCAACTCCATGAAGCATAATAACATTCATATCATAGGAATCCCAGGAGAAGGAGAGAGAAAAAAGGGGGCAAAAGGTTTATTTCAGCAAATTACAACGTAAGAGTTCCCTAATATGGGGAAGGAAACAAACATCAAAATTCAGGAGGCACAGAGAATTCCCATTCAATACAACAAAAGCAGACCAATACCAAGACATATCTTAGTAAAATTTGTGAATTACAAAGATAAGGAAAATCCTGAGAGCTGCAAGGGAAAAGAAATTCCTAACTTAGAAGACAAATAAGGTTGGTAGCAGACTTATCCTCAGAAACCTGACAGGCCAGAATAGAATGCCATGATATCAACATACTGAATGGGAAAAATATGCAGCCAAGAAAACTCTATCCAGCAAGGCTGTTATTTAGAATAGAAGGAGATAAAAAGAGTTTCCCAGACAAAGAGAAACTAAAGGAGTTCATGACCACTAAATCAGCTCTGCAAGAAATATTAAAGGGTATTCATTGAGTGGGAAAGAAAGAACCAAATCATCAAAGACTAGAAAAGCACAGAGAAAATCTCCAGAAACAACTTTACAGATAATAAAATGGCACTAAATTGATATCTAATAATAGTCACTCTGAACATAAATAGACTAAATGCTCTAATCAAAGCACATAGTGTAACAGAATGGATGAAAAAACAAGATCCATCTATATGTTGCCTACAGGAGACTCATTTTTTACCTAAAGACACCTAAAGTGAGAGAAAGTGAGAGAATGGAGAACCATTTATCATGCTAATAGATCAAAAGAAAACTGGAGTAGCCATATCAGTCATACTGATAACTATACTGTCAGACAAATAGATTTTAAACCAGACTGTAACAAGAGATGAAGGGCCACAAAGCATAGAAAAGGGGATTATCCAAAAAGATCTAACAACTGCAAATATTTTAAAAATTACTTTATTTATTCATTTAAGAGAGAGAGAGAGAGCCCAAGAGGGGAAAGGGGCAGAGGGAGAGACTTTCAAGCAGACTCCCCACTAAGCATGGAACAAGACTCAGAGCTTGATTTCATGACCCTGAGACCATGACCTGAACTGAAATCAAGAGTCAGATGCTTAACCAACTGAGCCACCCAGGCACCCCTCAACTGTAAATATTTATGCTCCCATTTGGGAGCAGTTAATGTATAAATCAATTAATAACAAACATAAAGTAACTCACTGAATAACAATTCAGTGATAGCAGAGGACTTCAACACCCCACTTACAGCAATGGACAGATTATTTCAGCAGAAAATCAACAAGGAAACACTGGGTTTCAATGACACACTGGACCAAATGGACTTAATAGATATATTCAGAACATTTTATCCTAAAGCAACAGAATACACATCCTTTTCAAGTGCACATGGGACATTCTCCAGAATAGATCACATCAGCCCTCAAGCCCTCAACATGTATGAAAAGATAGAGATCATACCACAGATATTTTCACACCACAGTGCTATGAAACTTGAAGTCAACCACAAGAAAAACCTTGGAAAGACCACAAATACATGGAGGCTAAAGAACATCCTATGAAAAAAATAAATGGGTTACCAGAAAATTAGGGAAGAAATTTAAAAATACATGGAAACAAATGAAAATGAAAACATGGTGGTCCAAAACCTTTGGGATGCAGTAAAGCAGTCAGAATATGGAAGTATATAGCAATACAGACCTACTTCAAGAGACAAGAACAATCTCAAATAAACAATCTAATGTTATACCCGAAGCAGCTAGAACAAGAACAAAAATGAAACCAAAGTCAGCAGAAGAAGGGAAATAATAAAGATTAGAGCAGAAATAAATAATAGAGAAACAAATAAACACAAAAAAAAATAGTTGAAGAGATCATTGAAAATGATTCTTTCAAAGCTGGTCCTTTGAAAGAGTTAATAATATTGACAAACCCCTATCCAGACTAATTAAAAAGAAAAGAGAAAGGACCCAAATAAATTAAATCATGAATGAAGAAGGAGAGATCACAACCAACACCACAGAAATATAAACAATTATAAGAGAATATTCTGAAAAATTACACACCAACAAACTGGGAAATCTGGAAGAAATAGACAAATTCCTAGAAACATACAATCTACTGAAACTGAAACAGGAAGAAATAGGAAACTTGAACAAACTGATAACCAGCAAAGCAATTGAATCAGTAATCAAAAATCTCCCCACAAACATAAGTTCAAGACCAGATGGCTTCCCAGGGGAATCCTACCAGACATTTAAGAAAGAGTTAAAACTTCTTCTTCTCAAACTGTTCCAAAAACTAGAAATGGAAGAAAAACTTCAAAGTCATTCTACCAGGCCAGCATTACCTTGATTCTAAAACTAGACAAAGACCCCATTAAAAAGAAGAATTACAGACCAATATCCCTGATGAACATGGATGCAAAGAAATTCTCAAGAAGACACTAGCAGGAATCCCTGGGTGGCTCAGCGGTTTAGCACCTGCCTTTGGCCCAGGGTGCGATCCTGGAGTCCTGGGATCGAGTCCCACGTCAGGCTCCCGGCATGGAGCCTGCTTCTCCCTCCTCCTGTGTCTCTGCTTCTCTTTCTCTCTGTCTATCATGAATAAATAAATAAATATTTTAAAAAAAAGAAGAAGACACTAGCAAATCAAATCCAACAGTATACTAAGAACATTATTTGCCACGATCGAGAGGATTTTTCCCTGGGCTGTACAGGTGGTTCAGTATTCACAAATCAATCAAGGTGATGATCCACCACATTAATAAAAGAAAGGATAAGAACCATCTGATCCTCTCAATAGATGCAGAAAAAGCATTTGACAAAGTACAGCATCCATTCTTGATAAAAAAAAAACTCTCAACAAAGTAGGGATAGATGGAACATACCTCAACATCATAAAGGCCATGTCTGAAAGACCCACAGCTAAGATCATCCAGAATGGGGAAAAAGAGCTTTTCCCCTAAGGTCAGGAACAGGACAGGGATGTTCACTCTCCCCGGCTGTTCAACCTAGTACTGGAAGTCCCAGCCTCAGCAGTCAGACAAGAAAAAGAAATAAAGGACATCCAAATCAACAAGGAAGAAGTCAAACGTTCCATTGTTCCTAAATGACATGATACTCTCAGTAGGAAACCTGGAAGACTCCACCAAAATATTCCTAGAACTGATATATGAATTCAGCAAAGTTTCAGGATACAAAATCAGTATACAGAAATCTGTTACATTTCTGTACACCAATAACGAAGCAGCAGAGAGAGAAATGGAACCACAAGTTAAGTGGTGCAACCACAACTTAAAAAAACAAAACAAAGAAAGGCAAAGCTGGAGGCATCACAATTCCATCCTTCAAGCTATATTACAAAGCGGTAGTCAGCAAGCTAGTATGGTACTGGCACAAAAACAGACATATAGATTAATGGAACGGAATAGAAGACCCAAAATGGGCCCGCAACTATATGGTCAACTAATCTTCGACAAAGCAGGAAAGAATATCCAATCCTTGGGCAAGCCCCGGTGGCTCGCTGGGGCCTGATTCTGGAGATGGGGGATCGAGTCCCATGTCGGGCTCTCTGCCTCTCTCTGTGTGTGTCTCTCATGAATTAATAAATAAAATTTATTTAAAAAAAAAGAATATCCAACCTGTTTGTGATGAAAAGGTTTAAAGCTGTGTCTGGTTGTAAAGGAAAAGTACTGTCTTCATTTTACACAAGCTAACCTGAGTATTCAGATCACTCCACTTTATATCACTTAGAACACCAGATGTGGGTTTTTCACGCATCATGCAATTTCACACCTACAATTTAACTCAATTCTTTTATTCTTTTTCTGTTGTTTTTTAAGATTTATTTACTTATTTATTTATTTATTTATTTGAGGGTGGGTGGAAGAGTGCAGGGGGTGGGGTGGAGGGAAAGGGTGAGATATAATTCAAGCAGGCTGGAACCTGAGATCAGAACCTGAGCCAAAATCAAAAGTTGGATGCTTAAGCAACGGAACCACCTCAGTACCACTGACTCAATTCTGACGGTATCTACCTGGAGATAGCATCAGGTCCCACAGGTTGAGCTCAGGCCCTTAAGACTATTCCCTCATTTCCATTTCAGACTCTAATCTCTGTCTCTTTTTTTAAGATTTTAATTGATTTATTCATGAGAAACAGAGAGAGAGAGAGAGAAACAGAGAGACAGGGACACAGGCAGAGGGAGAAGCAGGCTCCACGGAGGGAGCCCGATGTGGGACCCCATCCCGGGACTCCAGGGTCACACCCTGGGCTGAAGGTGGCGCTAAACCGCGGAGCCATCCAGGTGTCCCCAGGCTCCAGTCTCAAGTGCAGGTTGTCACCTGTGCTTCTTACAACAGGCTATAAATTGGAGGTTTACCCCATCCTCCAATTAATTTTCTAGAGCAGCTCATAGAACTCAGGAAAACTATTTATGTCGATCAAGAAACAACGGGCCCAAAATGGGGTCACTTGCCCCCACCGCAGCAAACTAAGACTTAACTGCTATTTCAACCTCTCCCAGAAATTTGACCTTTAAACGGTGGATCTGAAATCTCCTGATCAGCACTTGTGAGATAATCTCCATCATAAGTTCCCTATATTCCTCTCCCCCCAAAAGGAGAGGACCTGGCCTGAAACAACTTGTCTTTCCTTTTGCTAATAACTTCCTCACCCTGTAGTGCCCAAGATGGCAAATCCGAGAAACCACCAAGGAGCCGACACCTATGCAAGCACACGAGGGTTTATTAGCAAGCTCCAGCTTGGGTCCAAGTATACCCGACACAGCGGAGCAGGGACTTGGGCCCGAGGTGGGTTACAGCTGGGCTTTTATGGGCTGGTCTAGGGGATTTCCAGAAGGGGTGGAGGAGTTTCTCAAATTCTTAGTTCCTCATTCCCATATGGGGCGTGCTCTGCGGGTTTTTCAGGGACTAGGGCTAGAGGCCACAGTTGTTACTCATCTAGGGGCCAGGGGTGGGGGACATTTTCTGAATTTCTTGGGTCCCATAACCCCACTCTCCTTTTGCCTATAAAAAACTTTTGTTTGGTACAATTTCTCAAAAAGTCTATCTGTTTGCTAGAAGGGCTGCTGCCCAATTCATGAATCAAATAAAACCAATTAGATATTGAAATTTGCTCAGTTGAATTTTTGTTCTTTAACATTTACAGATTACCAGCTTATTACAAAGGCATTAAAGGATACAGAGGAACAGTCAGATGCAGAGCTTCATAGCGCAAAGTATGTGGAAAAGGTGGGAAAGTATGCAGAGCTTCTAAGTCTTCTCCAGGAGTGCCACTCTCTCAGCACCTCTACATATCCCAACAGTTCAGAATTCATCACACCAGCATGACTGGTTAAATCATTGGCTATTGGTGCTTGATTTGACCTTCAGTCCCTCTCCCCCCACTCCCCTGAGATGGAAGGTAGTGAGGAGAGACTGAAATTTCCAGTCCCCTAATCCTATGGTTTGTTCCAGGGCAATCAGCCCCCATCCTTAGATGCATTCCAAAAGTTTCCATATTAACATAAACTCAGGTGTGGCTGAAAGGAGCTTATCACATGAATAACAAAAGACACTCATTGCTCTGCAGGTACTTCAGGAACTGGAAATTAAAATCACTATTGTAAATAAAAGATGCCCCTAAAACTTTCAAAATATTGAAAATTACAAGGGTTTTGACAGGAACAGTAGACAGAGACCGTATATGTATTTCTTGTATAAATTACAATATCACACTGGCACAATCAGATTTGTAGCTTAGAATCTAGACTAGATGAATCATCCTGATTGTAACAAGGCTAGGTTTAGTGGAGGCAGTCAGTCAAGGCTATGGTAATGAAGGCAGATACTCAGAAGCCTTAATAATTCACTGGTGATGATGAAACGTTGTAGTTAGATGATCAGTTTTAACACTTATTCACTCTAGTTAAAAAATAGCTGCTAATTGTTGAGAATGCAGTTTTACATATATTGTCAAATGCCTGGCAAGATCTCAGTTTACACGTGTTATCTTAGCTTCTGCTTTCACTCTTCATGGTAACCTGGTTTGAATGATCATTTATGAAGATCTTGTGATTTAACCAACTCCAGCATAGGACACCAATAATTGCTAATAATTTTGCAATTTTATGTTTCATCCCATTTTTTTCTCTCATTGTCTGTTTGACTTTACCTTTGTTATTGTTTCTTCTGCCAAATATACAGATGGATCATATTCTCAGCAAGTTCTTCTTCATTTTAGGATCAGTGTTGCCAAGACCTCTTCCTACATTAACCCCCTAAGTCAGTGTGAGGTTTCGTTTTGTTGTTTAGTCAAGTTTTTTGAACTTTGTTTTGAAACCCCATTAAAGTTCAATTTTATATCACCACCCAGTATAGACATAGATGTGTATATAATTGAAACAAAAGTTTCACAGGATAATTGAAAGTAATCTTGCAGTGCACTCTGGCATTACATATTCTACTTTTTTCTATTATATTCTAGCCCATTTTTCCTTAAGCTCTTCTTTTTACCTTGTCTCTCTCTCTTTTTTCAAAATAATCTCCACACCAACATGGGGCTGAAACTCACAACCTCAAGATCAAGTTGTATGTCTACTCAATGAGCCAGCCAAGTGCCCCATCTTACTCTTAACTCAGGTAAATGGAAAGCAAAAGCACTCCTCAAGCAATAGCAACTGCCCTGACAAGACCTCCAGTGGCCCAGACTACCCAGACAGTTTAAGCATAACCTCTGACCTGGAGTAACCTCTAGGGTACCTCACAATGACCTTTGCCTCATTATAATACAAAATTTTACGTTCAAGAGAACTACAGGCCTCATTTATATAACATACCATGTATGTCTAGGCATGTTTCCTTAAGGCATATGTATGACCTTATGCCCAGCCTCTACATAAGGTGACAAGGATCTCCTTTTAAAATTTTCATCCTCATCCTAAATAAAAGGAATCTATCCACCCTTGCTTGAAGAGTCACAGCTCCTTATTTGGTACAAATTAAGATTACTTTGTGCAACAACTCAACCTGGTATAGTTTGTATCTGTGACTCACCAAGCAGTGAATTCACATTGTTTTGGTTACAGTTAGATAAGAAAGGACGTTTTTATGCTCCCAAAATGTTCATCATGCCCCTTTGCAGTCCATCTTTTTTTTTTTTTTTTAAGATTTTATTTTTAAGTAATCTCTACACCCAGTGTGGGGCTCAATCTCACAACCGTAAGATCAAGAGTCACATTCTACATACTGAGCCAGCCAGGCACCCCTGCAGTCAGTCTTACTCTTGTCTCTGGCAACTATGGATCTGTTTTCTGTCACTATACAGCTTACCTTTTCTGGAATCTCATATAAGTGGAATCATAAAGTATAGTCTTTTCTATCTGACTCCATATCCAGCATAATACTTTTGAGATTCATATATGTAGTGATATATACTGGTAGTTCCTTTTTTGTTGGTGAGTAGTATTGTGCTGCAATTTATTCATCAGTTGGTTGTTTTTCCCATTTTTTGATATTATGAATAAAACGACAATGAACAGTTGTATACAAGTCATAGTATTTTCACAAAGACATATATGTTCATTTGGATATTTTCATTTATTTTGGATAAATATCTGAGAGTTAAATTGTTGGGTCATGTGGTAAGTGTATTTTTGCTCTATAAAAACTACCAAAAGGAAGTAGAAGAAAAGAAGAAGAAGAAGAAGAAGAAGAAGAAGAAGAAGAAGAAGAAGAAGAAGAAGAAGAAGAAGAAGAAGAAGAAGAAGAAAGAAAAGAAAGAAAAGAAAAGAAAAGAAAAGAAAAGAAAAGAAAAGAAAAGAAAGAAAAGAAAAGAACTACTAAACTGAGAATGGGGAATCCTTTTGCACTGTTGGTGGGAATGCAAACTGGTGCCCTCACTCTGGAGAACAGTATGGAGGTTCCTCAAAAAGTTGAAAATAGAACTACTCTACCAACCCAGCAGTTGCACTACTAGGAATTTACCCAAAGGATACAAAACACCAATTCAGAGGGATATATGTACCCCGATGTTTATAGTATTATTTAAATAGCCCAATTAAGGAAACAGCCTAAGCATCCACTGATTGATGGAGATAAAGAACAGGTTGTATATGTACATATAATGTAATATTACTCAACCATAACAAAGAATGAGATCTTGTCATTCGCACCAACATGGAGGGAGCTAGAGAGTATTATGCTAAGTGAATAGGTCAATCAGAGAGAGACAAATACCATATGATTTCATTCATATGTGGAGTTTAAGAAACAAAACAAATGAGCAAAGGGGAAAAAAGGGGAGGGCAAACCAAGAAACAGATGTCAATTTGATGGTTACCACAGGGGAGCTGGATGGGGGGGTGGGTGAAATGGTGATGGGGATGAAAGAGGGCACTTGTGCTGAGCACCAGGTGATGTATGGAAGTGTTGAAGCACTATTGCTTGTGCACCTGAAACTAATGTTACACTGTATGTGAAGTAACTGGAATTTAAATACAACATTTTAAAAAAGAAAAGAAACTAACAAACTATTTTCAAAGTATTTGTACCATTTTTAATTTTTATTAGTAATTAATTAAAGTTCCAAATGCTCCACATTCTCAACAACACTTGGTATTGTTAGTCTTTTTAATTTGAGACACTCAGGTGGGTGTGAAGTGGCATTTCATGGTTTTAATTTGCATTTCCCCAATGACTAAATGATGTTATTTGCCATTCATATAACTTCTTTGGTAAAGTGTGTTTTCACACTTCTGTCTTGTTTTTTATTACTCTTGCCAGATTTGTGTATTCTTTTAAAATAAGTGTTCTTTTCTACTTGGATTTATTTTTGTTTTTGAGATGATGGGGTTCAGGACATCCTGCCCTAGGCAGCCTGGGTGGCTCAGTGGTTTAGCGCTGCCTTTGGCCCAGGGCCTGATCCTGGAGACCTGGGATCGAGTCCCACATCGGGCTCCCTGCATGGAGCCTACTTCTCCCTCTGCCTGGGTCTCTGCCTCTCTCTCTCTGTGTCTCTCGTGAATAAATAAATAAAATCTTAAAAAAAAAAAAAAAAAAAAGAAGAAGAAGGACATCCTACCCCTAAATATGACACCTTGGTATATGGAACATTTTAACATGAAAGGGTTTGAGAAGAAGGAAGGTCTCTTTGACCTTTCACCTGTCCTCTTCCTCTGAAACAGGTCATAAAAGAGGTGCCCTCCCTATGCTGAAGGAAAGGAGTATCCTTATCTCCAAGGACAGAGAAACAGGGAGAGGAATAACAATAAACAAGCCTTGCTATGTTTCTCCCAATTTACTATTATATTTCTAAAGGATTACCCACTCTTCACTGAACCTATCATAAAATACTCAGCTCTATTTCTTTGGATCTACATTTCCTAATGGAGGTTTCAATGTCACACAAAAAGATATAGCAAATAAATGTGTATGCTTTTCGTTTGTTAATCTTCGTTTAATTTTCAGACCCAACTGGGGACTCTAAAAAGATCAAGGAAAACTATTGTCCCCTACAGTTGATTGATTGTAGATGTTTATTTATTTTCTTTTATTTTTCTAATACAAGCTTTTTAAGTTTATACATTTCTATTTCTTACCTGCATCCTGCATTTGCCATCTGTAATATTTTTATATTCATTTTTATATTCACTCTTATGCTGTTGGTGGGAATGCAAACTGGAGCAGGCACTCTGGAAAACAGTATGAAGATTCCTCAAAAAGGTACAAATAGAATTACTCTATGACCTAGCGATTTTATTACTAGGTATTTAACCAAGGGATATAAAAATACTGATTTGCAGGGATACATGCACCCCAATGATTATAGCAGCATTATCAACAATAGCCAAACTATGGAGAGAGCCCAAATATCCATTGATTGATGAATAGATAAAGAAGGTGTGGTATATATAAACAATGGAATATTACTCAGCCATCAGAAAGAACAAAATCTTGTCATTTGAAATGATGTGGATGGAGCTAGAGTGTATTATACAGAGTGAAATAAGTCAGTCAAAGACAAATAGCATATGATTTCACTCATATGTGGAAGTTAAGAAACAAAACAGATAAACATAGAGGAAGGGAAAAAAAAAGAAAGAGGGAAGCAAACCATTAGAGACTGTTAAGGATAGAGAATAAACTGTGAGCTGATGGAGGTAGGTAGGTAGGGGATAGGTTAAATGGGTGATGGGTATTAAGGAGGGTACTTGCTATGATGAGCACTGGGTGTTATATGTAAGTGATGAATCACTAAATTTTACTCCTGAAATCAATATTACGCTATATATTAACTAGAATTTAAATAAAATTTTGAAAAGAAAAAAATCATTTGGTTCAACATATTATAATTTCCATTCTGAATTCTTAGTTTGTGTCTTTCTTAATTTCCTAGCACATGGAGATTTTCTAGTTACCATTTTGTTGTCTACTTATAACTTAATAGTATTATAGTCAGAAAATATCAGCTATGTGACTTCAATTCTGGGAATTTTGTTGAGATTTGCCTTATGGCTAAATACATATTCACTCCATAAGTTTCATGTGTGTTGAAAGAGAATTAGTTTTTTTGCAGTTGTCAGTGCAAGAGTTCCATGATTCCATTATTTCAAATTTTGTAAGTTATGTATATCAAATCTTCTATGTTGTCAAACATTTTTTGTTAGTTACTACAGAAATATGATAAATTCCTTCACTATAATTATAGGTTTATCTGTTTCTTCTGTGATTCTTTCAGTCTATGCTTTATGTATTCTTCAGGCTTTGATTTTAGGTACCTATAAAAGAAATTCCTACCTATGTCCAAAATAGTGAAATTTCACAACAATGGCAAGAGGCTATCAGTGGGAATAGGAGGGAAAAGAAGTAATCTTCAAAGAATCCAAGTTAGTCACACCTGGTTTAGGGGCACTATAATCTACAAAACAATGAAGTGTTCTCTTCAATGTGATGAGAGTAAGTAACTGACAACCTGGAATTCTAAACCCAGTGAAAGTATCTTTCAAAAATGAGGACAAAATTAAATCATTTTCAGGCACATAAAATGGAGTCTCCAAGATAGGGAAAACTTATTCAGAAGGAAAGTAATCCCAGATGAAAGGTCTAAGATACAAGAAGAAACAAAGGGTACAGAAAAAGTAGTAAATATTTGAATAAATCTAAACACATATCAATTATAAAACAATTACAATATTTGATGATTGTATAATTAAAAGAAAAAATCTAATTAGATGTTTAGGTTCATCTTTTGGAGGAGATAAGGATATTTATTAACCTCAGGCATTGTAATTTAAATGATCACATGGCAACATATAGGGTGACCACTAACAAAAAACAAAAATAAAAACTACATCCCAAACCAAATAGAACAGCTAACTTCCAAAGTAGTAGAAAAAAATAGTAAAATTAATCCAAAAGGAGGCAAAAAAGAATAGGAAGTAAATGATAGCATAAACTAGGATGGTAGATTTTTATGTAACTAATTTCATAAAGTAAAGATAGATAAACTTGATGCCTCAATAGTTAAAAGAAGATTGAATCTAAAAATTTTATTTATAGGTTTCATGCAAGACTTTAGAAGGGTTGAAAGTAAATGGTAATAGAACAGATAGAAGTGAATAGATGGAAAAGATGTAGGCAATAAGAAAACCAGCATAGCTACATCAAGAGAAAATAACAATAGAGTTCAATACAAATACCATTATTAGAAATAAACAAGGCATGGTGCTAGCAGTGATCAACATAAGGATATAAGGGGCACCTGGGTGGCTCAGTTAAGAGTCTAACTCTTGATTTCAGCTCTGCTCATGATCTCAGGGTCATATAGGATCAAGCTCCACTCAGCATGGAGTCTGCTTAGGATTCTGTGTCTCCCTCTGCCTTTCCTCCTTCCTCTCTCACTCTCTCACCAACAAATAAATCATTAAAAAAAAGATAAGGTATAAGACTGTCCATGCCTCACTCATCCTTGTGATTATATAATTTGACCATCAAAACATGGTTGTATCTCTTATATTTTCTATTGTCACAGCAAAGATTTATTCATAAAATATCGTTTTTCTTTCTACCTTCAACTTTCTTCTTCTTCTTCTCCTTTCTCTCCTTCACCCCATCTTCTCCTTCTTCCTCCTCTTTCCTCTCTCCTCACATCCTCTACCTCTCTCCTTTTTCCCTTTCTTTCTCTCACTGGAAGGGGGGGGGGGCTGGAAGTAAGGCCCCTGAGTTAAGATAAAATAAAGATTTCAAGGTGTTAAACTAATTTCAAGGGCACCTGGCTGGCTCAGTTAGTGAAGCATCCAACTCTTGATCTCAGGGTCATGAGTTTGAGCCTCAGGTTGTGTGTAGAGATTACTTTAAAAAAAATAAATTTGTTAGGTTAGTAAACCCCTACCAGCATTAATCTTTCAGGGTGGGGAGGGGGAGTATAATGTTTTATTTAGAATTTCTGTGATTATCTGTAAAGTTGAATTTTTTAGAGAAGGGCATTTGGATTTCCTCCTTTATGAGTTATTTTCTTATGTCCTTTCCACATTTAATGGCATTTTTGCATAGTTTATATCTAGCTCCATCAAAGGAGAGTATCAACATCTGTAACTAAAGAGAAATGTATGGCTTACTTAAGTAAGGGAAAATTGTATGATCAAGCATAGTGTCCTTGAAGAAGCAAACTCTCTGTCTTATGAGGTTCTTGGGAAGCATTTGTTTAGTAGTTGTATTGATTATAGAGGTAAGAGTGGGTTTACATCAGTCCTAGAATCATGGATTGTCCTAGTTACAGAGAAAAGAGTGGGTTACTTTGGCATGCCACCCCAAAATATGCCACAATGGCATAATGATTATTCTGAATTACTTGAAAAGCAGCCAGTGCAAGGAATGCATCTTGACCCTTTGTCTCTCTAAATGCAGGAAATAAATCTCCCATGGGAAGGGCACCCCCACCTTTACCTGGAGACTGAGAGAAGTATCCACATCACAAGATTTGGGAATTCAGGGTTGAAGAAACCTATATAGACAAACCTTATTACTTCTACTAATTTATTATCTCAGCCCAAATTCTGTTTAGAATTATTAAAGGTCACAGTTTTCTTTGTCCTATCAATTCCTCACAGATTTCAGTGTCTTTGTCTAAAATATATAAAAACTAATGTATATATATATATAAAACAACTGCTTCTCTTGATCATTGGGCCTCCATGTGCACCTAATGAAGCTTTGTTTGTTTGCTTTTATTTATTTATTTATTTTAAATTTTTTAAAAATTTATTTATGATAGTCACACACAGAGAGAGAGAGAGGCAGAGACACAGGCAGAGTGAGAAGCAGGCTCCATGCACCGGGAGCCTGATGTGGGATTCGATCCTGGGTCTCCAGGATCGCGCCCTGGGCCAAAGGCAGGCGCTAAACCACTGCACCACCCAGGGATCCCTGTTTGTTTGCTTTTATTCTGTTACTCTGTCTCATATCAATTTAATTCTTAGACCAGCCAGAGAATCTTGAAGGGTAGGGAAAAATTTTCCTCCCCAACACCTTGCTGACTAGCTGGCTTTCAGGAATATTGGGCTGTCTCTAATTGATTGGTTTTCAGAGGCATTTTTACAAAAGCAAATTGATTAACAGTGTTGCTTGTTATCATGGCAATAGAACTGTCAATCTTTCTTCAAGGAGCCTAAAAATACTCTAATACTCTAATACTCAGTTTTTATATTAAGGATATTAAGCTGTTTTCATATAAATTTTTGTTTTTAGTTTGTCTTTCAATTTGGAGATTCTTCAAATGTAAAAATCTACAGTTTGTCAAATTTCCTTATCTTTATGCTGCCTATCCTTTCAGTTTAAAATCTTTCAGTGCTCATGGTATATGATGGATGGGATATTTCCATTTTTTATCATTAATTTTCATGTTCAAGATGACTCTTTATACTGATTTATAATAGTTTCATATCTATATAATTTGTTTCCTTATCTAAAATTCCAAGCTTCATGAAATCAAGGTTAATCTTTTTTTTCCCTCCCACAGCACATATTATGGTGTATATATGATATGTGGGTTGGCAGTGTGAAGCCTGGATTGGAATAGGATTACACTGTAGACTATCTATTGGGATAAGAGTTAGTAATGATTAATGTAAACCAAAGACAAGTTGGATATGGGAAAAGATTTGATAAGAGGTAAATGAGGATCTAAATTTGATAGAACTTAAATTTTTCACAAAAACTAATTTTCTTGGGTAGAAAAAATTTCTATCATATTTTTATTTTTTTTTAAGATTTTATTTATTTATTCATGAGAGACACAGAGAGAGAGAGGCAAAGACCCAGGCAGAGGGAGAAGCAGGCTCCATGCAGGGAGCCCAATGCAGGACTTGATCCCAGGACTCCAGGATCATGCCCCAGGCGGAAGGCAGGCATTTAACGGCTGAGCCACCCAGGCCTCCCTCTATCATATTTTTAAAAATAATTCTACTCTTTTTTTGTTTGTTATAAATTCTGTGGACTGGAAATAGTGGAGTTCTCTTGTGGGATCTTAGTAAAGGTAAGATGGTTAAACATAAATTCTTGTCTTGTAAAAAGCATCCCTAACAACTGAGCTTAATAAATCCCAGAGGAGGATTAGAAGACTGAGGACTCAGGTGGCATCTTTATTTAAATGGCTACTTCTAAACCTAGCGGACAAGAGTAACCATTATTAGTGTGTTTATCCTCAGGTGGTCCCTACAGGTGCCTAAATCCCCAAGCCATACTGAGGCCATCCTAAGGGTAATAAAGATCAAGTTTTCCCAAAAGAGTCTCAAAAATTTTTGTACTTGTTGTATTAGGTTAAAAGACAGAACATTCTGCATCTGTGCTTCCTCTTAAGTGAGATCATGAATTTCCTCATGATGGTGAAAGAAAGGAGAGGAAAGGATAAGAGAAGAAAAGAAAGGGAAGGAAGGAATGAAGGGAGGAAAGAATGAGGGAAGAAAGAAAACAGAATAAAAAAGGAAAAAGCAAGTAGCCTAGAAATTAAAAGTCAGGGGCACCTGCGTGGTTCATGGTTGAGCATCTGCCTTTGGCTCAGGTCGTGATCTCGGGGTTCTGCTTCTCCCTCTGCCTATGTTTCTGCCTCTCTTTGTGTGTCTCTCATGAATAAATCTTAAAAAAAAAAAAAAAAAAGAAAAAGAAATGAAAAGCCATACTCTGTGTCCTCACAGATGTGAAAGAATAAAGCCTGTAGTCTAGGTTTCCTTGGAAAAAAGTGCTCTGCCAGTTATGGGCTAATTGTATAATGCCATAGTTTGGAGATGCAAAGAGATCTAGAAGCAGCCTAGTTCAACTCTTCGACTTTTTAAAGAAAAAAAATCAAATGCTTAAAGGTTAAATTACTTGCTAAAGTTAGCTAGTACCAGGATTATAAGTATAATTCAGATCTTCTGATTCATAAAGTAATGGTGTGTAGTTTGTAAGATGCTTTGTTATACACCCCAACCCCTCTCTCTTAGTTCAGCAGCTAATAGGTGAGAGAGCAAACTCATCTAAACAAAGAGTTTAGCTACCTTTTAATGATTCTGGATAAGATGATATCTCTGGATGAATTCCTGAGGATGTAATTAATATTTCCCAGGAGTCTTAAAGTCAATTTTTCAATTCCTTATGCACCTCACTTGTTCTAGGTTTGTTAGGCCCTGTGAGGAAGAGAAGTCATTTATGGTGTCTCTGATAAATATAGTCTTTGCTTCCTACATCTTGCAAAATAATTAATGGGTATGAAAAATAAAGTTTTTAAGGAAAAATTGCCTTATCTTGGTTATGTGTGATTTTTTCCTGGTAGGACATTCTATTCTTTTGCAGTAATAAAACCACACACATAAGAAGATTTATTTTATTCAGATCAGAGTATCTCATCAGGGTTGTATTGCCTTTGACTTTTATAAACAAGGGTAAACAAGCTACAGTTGGGGTGATTTACAGTGGAGGTTGTTTTGTAATCAGGGGATGTCTCAGTCAGTTATTGGAACAAATATTTTTCTCTCTAGTTAGCTAGTTCCAAGAAGACAAATAGTTCTAATCTCAGGAGACAAAGAATGGAAAGTTGGTGAAGTAGAAAGCAGGTTCAGGCAAAAGGAAAAAGTATGTGTTTGGCCTCGTCACAGCCTTTACCTAATCAACAATTATAGAATCACTTGTTCTTTTTTCTTCTTTCTTTCTTTCTTTCTTTCTTTCTTTCTTTCTTTCTTTCTTTCTTTCTTTCTTTCTTTTCTTTCTTTCTTCCTTCCTTCCTTTCTTTCTTTCTTTCTTTCTTTCTTTCTTTCTTCTTTCTTTCTTTCTTTCTTTCTTTCTTTCTTTCTTTTTTGAAGGATTTTATTTTCTTTTAAAAGATTTTATTTTTGTAAAGAGAGACAGAATGCAAGTGGTGGTTGGGGGCTGGTGGGGGTGGGGGACTTGGGGAGCAAAAGAAGAGGGAGAAAGAGGAGGAGAGAATTTCCAAGTAGACTTCAAGTGCAGAGCTAGACATGGGACTCAGCCTCACAACTCTGAGATCATGACCTGAGACAAAACCAAGACTTGGACACTTTACCAACTGAGCCACCCAGGTGTCCCTGAATCATTGTCATTTCTTGATTGAACTAGTAGGTTCCTAAATTAACCAGATCTTCCATTATCTTGGTCTAGTCTTGGAAAGCTCTCTGTTATAAAATTAATTTATGGAAAATATAACAGTTTCTTGTGAATGCTTTCAAACTTTTAGTTACCAGTGTTTTTGCAATTAAGGTTGTCAACCAGGAGCTCTCAGAATGGACAGACTTGGTAAGTAGCCACAAGTAAGATAAATATAGGAATAACTTAGAGGATAGTGTGATGGTTGTGTAACTTTGTGAATGCACTTAATGCCACTGAAGTATATACTTAAAAATGGTTAAAACGGGGAGCTCATTCAGTTAAGCATCTGATTCTTGGTTTTGACTCAGGTCATGATTTCATGGGTCATGAAATGGAGCCCTATGTTGGGCTTCCTGCTCAGCAGGGAGTCTGCTTGAAGATGCTCTCCTTTTGCCCCTCCCTACTCATGCATACACTCATTCTCTCTCTCAAATAAATAAATAAACCTTTAAACAAAACAAAACAAAGGTTAAAATGGTTAATTTTATGTTATATATATCTTACCACAATTTAAAAAAGTATATATAAAAAAAGAAATTAGAAAACATAATGCAAAGATCTTTATAACAGTAAAAGAAACTAGACTATCTAGGAAGAAAATTATAGCATCATATAAAAAGGCATAAAAGAACACCTGGATAAATGGAGAAATATACTGTGCTCCTGGATTGGAGGACTCAATGTAAAAAAAAAAACAACAAAAGCACAAGAAAGTTCTCCTCTAATTTATCTATGCGTTCCATGCAATACAAAGAAAAGTCTTTATAGAATTTATATACATATATAATATAGGTAGATAGACACACATACACATGTACAAAATCTGATTCTATAATTATCAATAATCTGAAATGGATTATTCAATAAGTAGTTTTATGACAAGTAATTAGCCAAATAGAAAGTGATAGCTGAACTCCTACAGCTCACCATACACCAAAATTAATTGCAGGTGGATTAAAAATGTAAACTTAAAGCTGTAATGGAAACAAAGAAAAGATAGACTTCTCTTTCCCAAATATACTGAAGTCTTCAATAGACATTACATAAAACAGAAATTCCAAATGGCAAATAGGTAAATGTGCTAAGTCCCATAATAATCAGTAAAAGCATAGGATGTATCTATATCCACA
This sequence comes from Canis lupus dingo, assembly GCF_003254725.2. Taxonomy (NCBI): domain Eukaryota; kingdom Metazoa; phylum Chordata; class Mammalia; order Carnivora; family Canidae; genus Canis; species Canis lupus. The sequence goes on along the minus strand of NC_064269.1, from coordinate 16,934,318 downwards.
GTAAGTTATGTCTATATACCCACCAGAATGACTGAGTTTAAAAAGGTTAATAAAGCCATGTATTGGTGAGAAAGTGAGCAATGCAAACCTTTGTGCCCCACTGTTGGGAGTGTAAACTGGGACAATTTTGAGAAAGTTTGACATTAAACATATCCAACAACTCCAAAATTCCACTGATATCAATTTAAAAGAATATAATTTATTAATAAAAAAATCTTCTGGAGGGTAGGTTCATATAAATATTTTGAATAGAAGAATAAACATAGGGGACATGCTCTCCTAGATAATCAAAATATAAAGTTATTAAAACATTGTAATAATGAAGCAATTATAAACAAATTGACCACTGAAAGGGTAGAAATTTCAGAAACAGTTAAGGACATATGTTTATATTGTGTAGTTACCTTAAGGACATATGTTTATACCATGTAGTTACATTAGGGATATATATTTATATTGTATAGTTACCTAAAGTTTCATCTCAAACCAGTGGGGAAAGATGAACTCTTCATGAAGTGGTGTTTTGTCTGTTCTGATGAAAAAAAGATTCATACATCATGTCAAAAATAATAAATGTTTTGAGGGGCACCTAGACGGTTCTGTCAAAAGAGCATAAGACTCTCAATCTCAGGGTTGCGAGTTCAAGCCCCATTTTGGGTGCAGAGATTACTTAAATCAATTAAAACTTAAAATAATAATAAATATTAGGGGGAGACTTCAAAAGTAAACAAAGATAGAAGTTTATCATTAAAACATTTTTAGAATATCTTTATAATTTTGAAATGACAAGGGATGTGTGTGTGTGTGTGTGTGTGTGTACCTTAAATATACATTGTATATACATTGTATATTTATTTAAGGAAAATTAATCTCAAACTTGGAAAGAGGTAAAATGATAATTAGTTGATTTTTTTAATACGCAGTCAGTCTGCTTGCCCTGATGTTACCTGAAACTGGATTCACCTCTTGGTGGCTGTTGAGCCAAAAAGATACAATGAAGCCAAAGAACCAGAAAAGAAGGGTTTTGCTTGCAACAAGTGAAGAACATAAGCTATTTCCCAAATGAACAAATCTGGGGAAGCTTTAAGCTAAGGGTGCATACATATTCATGAAAGGGCTTGTGCAATGAGGAATTTAGCATGGAATTGGGGCAAAAGTCATCTTAAGGTGACAGAGTCTAGGTCTTAGTTGATTGAGGTTATGAGGGCCCGAAAGGGTCAGAATCCGTCAATTCTCTGGCTCCAGCAGGTCTGGTATTTGAGTGCTCAAAGAGGTTTAAATCCTGCAAAGATAACTCAAGAATGTGCATAAGGTCAATCTTTACTTTTGAACCAGCACTGGGAGTTTTACTACTGATTTATTGTCTCTGATATGATTAGGCTATCTCCTGGCCTGATAATGGCTGTTTGTTCTTACATTCTTTTGTTCTCTTAAAATCATTAACTACTGAGGTCTATTCTTCTGCCATTTTAATATCCCAGGAAGTTCTGCAAAAAATGTGCTGTGGACAAGCATTGTTGATCAAGCAGAGATCACAAGATGGCCAGGCTCTACAATGACTTTTCTTATGTCAAGAAAGTGATATCTCATCTTTCTTTTCTGGAGCCCCCCCTAACTCTACACTAATGGGATATGGAATATGGCACTATATATTTGACAAAAATCAATATCTGATAAAGGTGCAGAAAGACAACTGCTCTATAAGATTGGAAGTCAACATGTAAACCTATTAAGTTGTTAGGATACTTACTACCTGCTAGAGCTGTTAACCCCAAACGTGATAGGCCTTTATTGCTTTGAGAAAGTTAACCACATTTATAAGTAATTTTGCAATCTTACTTGGCATGTTTTTTCTCCTCCGACTATATAAATAAAACTCTGTTCTTCAAAAGTTTACACTAGCTCTTTTCTTACATGCTGGTTCCTTCACAATTTAATAAAAGCTTGGCAAGTACTGGGGCACCTGGTGTCTCAGTTGGTTAAACATCTGCCTTCAGCTCAGGTCATGATCCCAGGGTCCTGGGATGGGGCCCTATGTCAGGCTACCTGCTCAACAAAGAGTCTGCTTCTCCCTCTCCCTCTGCCCTTCTGCCCTCATGCTTGTGCTCTGTCTCAAATAAATTTTTAAAAATCTTAAAAAGAAAAAAAAAAAAGCTTTGCATGACCCTACAGATTTATCTAAGAATTCTGCCTTACAATATAATTGTATATTCACAGACAACACAGACAAAGCTTTAGAAGGAGTGCACAGAAGAAAATTAGACGATGGTTTTACTTCTGGGGATGCAAGTAGGAAATTTTTATATTTCTTTATTACTTTTGTATTTTAAACATCCCTTAATTGGGAAACACAAAAATGTTATTGTGTCTAAGTAAAAGCAAAGAAAACAGAATGTTTTCATGAACTCTGTGTTCACTAGAGAAATGATTTAGCAAACTATTAAAATTACATTTGTGAAGATTTTATTTATTTTATTTTATTTTATTTATTTATTTATTTTTTTATTGGTGTTCAATTTACCAACATACAGAATAACCCCCAGTGCCCGTCACCCAATCACTCCCACTCCCCGCCCTCCTCCCCTTCTACCACCCCTTGTTCGTTTCCCAGAGTTAGCAGTCTTTACGTTCTGTCTCCCTTTCTGATATTTCCCACACATTTCTTCTCCCTTCCCTTATATTCCCTTTCACTATTATTTATATTCCCCACATGAATGAGAGCATATAATGTTTGTCCTTCTCCGACTGACTTACTTCACTTAGCTGAAGATTTTATTTTAAAAATTTTATCTTTTATTTATTTTTAAAAGATTTTATTTATTTCCTTGAGAGCAAGAGAGTACAAATAGGGAGGAGGGGCAAAGGAAGAGGAAGAAGCGGACTCCCCACTGAGCAGAGAGCACCAACTCTATCCTAGGACCCTGGGATCATGACCTGAGCTGAAGGCAGACACTTAACTGACTGAGCCACCCAAGTGCCCCTAAAGTGTTTATTTTTAAGTAATTGATATACCCAACGTGGGGGTCAGTTACATGCTCTACTAGAGCTAGCCAGTTTCCCCAAAGATTACATTTTGTTTGTTTATTTATTTATCTATTTAATTTTTTAAAGATTTTATTTACTTATTCATGAGAGACACAGAGAGAGGCAGAGAGAGAGAGGCAGAGACAGGAGAAGCAGGCTTCATGCAAGGAGCCCCATATGGGACTTCATCCTGGGACTCTGGAATCACGCCCCCAGCCAAAGCCAGATGCCCAACCACTGAGCCACCCAGGCATCCCCCAAAGATTACATTTTAATATGTAAAACTATTATAAAAAAAAACTCCTATGCATAGAAAAGAAATCATGGGAGGAAGAAACCAATATATTAATGATAGTTATCTTTAGGTAATGGGCTATTAATATTTTTAATAATTTTAATTTTTATTAATATTTTTATTTTATTTTTCAGTATTTTTCCTCATTGTCTAATGAGCACATATTACTTTAAGAATGAGGAAAATGTTCATACAAACAAAACAGCATGTTCAGCCCATCCCTGACTCTTTTGAGGATGTGTGATGCAATAGTTTGATCTTTTGTGACTTTTACAAAAACTTATAGTTTGTGTTCCCTCCCACAACTAAAAATCTTATCCCACATAATGGATATTTGATAGGTGACTTTTTTTAAAGGAGTGCAAGTTAACATTTTAAACTGTGATTGAATTAAAGTCTTGCAAGTTTTGTCTAAGAAGACAACATTTCCATACTGTGTTGTTAAAGGAACTTCTTTAGATGGTTTACCTATTTGGAAAAAATATTTTTAATATATATGGGGAGGAAAAAAGCTCTACCTCTTTAGGTTTAATGCCTGGGGGTATATAAATTAAATAACAACAGGAGAAAAGGCACTTTTTTTTTTTAAGTGCTCTGTCTTAGTGCTTAAGTGTCTGTCTTAAGTGCTCTGTGTATAGGAGTTCATAAAAAAGAAGTGAAACTCAAAGAAGCACTGCTTATATACTCTTTTAACAAAAGAAAGGGAGTTTGGGCTTCAAAGGACAATAAATGCTGAGGAAGTGAAACTGATGGAAGATAAGGGCTATTTTAATAAGGTTTTGTTTATGCAAACTAATCCTGGTGATGGTTCCTTGGCTTGGACAATAAGTCACCTTTGTCTTTGGTGGTGGTGTTTGCGGGTTGAGGTAGGAGTCTTAATGTCTTTACCACAAAAATAATCCTTATGCCAAAATGGCATATTTTGAGGTGGCATATTTAGATCTTTTTCAAACAAAAATCAATAAAGTCAAAATGCCTACTGGGTAAAAATTCACCATTCTTTTTTTTTTTTTTTTTTTAATTCACCATTCTGTGTACAGAATTTTTTTAATTTTATTTTTTTTAATTTTTTAAAGATTTTATTTATTCATTCATGAGAGACACAGAGAGATAGAGAGAGAGGCAAAGACACAGGCAGAGGGAGAAGCAGGCATCATACAGAGAGCCTGACGTGGTACTCCATCCAGGATCTCCAGAATTACGCCCTGGGCTGCAGGCGGCGCCAAACCGCTGTGCCACCGAGCCTGCCTCTGTGTACAGAATTCATTGCTGTGCAGAATTATGTTTTTAGGGGAGGCAGGAAGCCACAATGGTTATGAGCAAAAAGTATTTTTTTAAAGTTAATTAATTAATTATATATTTAAGTAATCTCCACACCCAACATGGGGCTCAAACTCATGACCCAGAGATCAAGAGTCCCATGTTCTTCTGACTGAGCCAGCTAGATACTCCTGACCAGAAACTCTTGATTGCTTAGCTTTTCATATTCTAGTAGTATACCATTCAGCAAAATTATTAATCTCTTTAAGCTCAATTTCTTCACCTATAGGATATTATTGTGGTAAAGATCAAGCAAGATAAGTCATAGTTAGCTAAATGTCTGGCACGTAGCAAACAATAAATGCTACCAATGCCACTTTATGTTTCTCTCTAGAAGATATCTGTTTCATAAGTGCACCGAAAGTGTTAGATTTGAGAAACTATTAATAATAGAAAAAAGAGTTTATTGTAGGCGTTGGAACTTAGATAATTATGGTAGCTGGTTAAGAGGCTGTTGTAATGAGCCTGAGGTCATGCAGGCTGGCAATCAGGGAGCTGAATGTTAAGTAGGGAAGAGAAAGAAGTGGATTCCATAGAGAGAAATTAGATACCACAAGGATGTGTGATGTTGGGTGACTTTGTGATAGAAGCTGATGCTCTTCATCATGGAACTCTCCACACACCTGGCCCAGGATTAGGAAAAGGTGAAGGAGGTATATGGTATGTACTTGGAGAACTATGAACTGAATATTTCCATTTACCACTAGGTGAGCTAGGACATCATCAACATGTGCTCACTACCACAATACCTGGCACCACTACTTGACTTTTAGTATGGAAAAAAAAATGACAACTGCTTCACTTATGCCTTCTAGATGAGATCGGGCATGTTCAGGGTGGTATGGCTGTAGACTCACTTATGCCTTCTAAAACACACTCCTATTTCTCCTGTGGCCAAGTATAACTCAATCACACAAGGAAAGAAATTCTGGGAAAGTTAGTTTGAAGTTAGCTAAGTTGACATAGTACAAAGTCATGATACTCCTTGTTTGTAATCCCATCTACTTCACTCTGAAACTGAAAAAGCACCATACCATTCAGATATTTTAAGCCTAACTCTTGTATTTTGAGATTTGAGGACTTCTATTCACCACAATTTACTTTCTCTATTCTATTTGATGAATCTGTAATGAAGAAAACAAATATCATTTATTTCAGAACATGTAATTTCAGGTGAATCATGCATCATAGCATACAGAAACTTGTTTAGCAAAGGGCTATCAAAGTCTTGTGCAGAATTGGCCTGTGGGAGAGGATTGAATCCAAGGAAATCTGAGTAGGTTGTAACAGCAGTATCCAGCACGATAGCCTTCTTGTTTGGTTCTCAAACAGTGCCCATCCATGAAGAACTGATTGATTGATTAATTGATTGATTTAAAAGATTTTATTTATTTGAGATTTTATTTATAGAGAGAGCACTAGCATGGCAGGGGACAGAGGGAGAGGGAGAAGTAGACTCCCTGCTCAGCAGGGAACTCAATGTGGGGCTCAATCTCAGGACCCTAAGATCATGACCTGAGTTGAAGTCAGAAGCTTAACCAACTGAGCCACCCTGGCACCCCTACAGAAGGCTTTAGATATAGATCACTAAAGGAGTTTCAAAGAAATGAGATTGTGGTAGGTACAATTCCCAAATAAGCCCATGACAGTTATGAGGTTTGCCTTCTTTTGAATATGGAAGAACAGTGGTGGGTTCTAGAGTTCCTACAATGAATAAATAGGTATAGGGGAAAGGAGATGATTTTTTTAGGAAGCCAATCTAGAAGAAGAAAAATGCTAGCTACTTTCATTTAAGAATAAATGTCTGAGAAGCCTCAGGGACCATGAGGTTAAATGCAGATAATAAGGCTAAGTCACCAGACTGTGGCAGCTGCTGTCATCACATGCAAACAAGGTGGGTGTCCTTTTGCAATGGGGTCAAATAAGGGGACATAATCAATGGATCTCCAATGTCCATTATGCTGTTAAGACCCCTAGAGTATGTCCTGATTTTTTATATACAAATAGGAAGAAAGGGTTGTGACAGTTAGAGAACCCAAGGGTAGTAAGTCTATTTAAGGCAAAGACTCAGCTGTGTGTAGAGGCCAAGCGCTGGCTGTCCTAAAATGCACCACTTTGGCATGAAGATTACTTCAAATTAAAATGCAATCAAAACGCAAGTAGATTCAGGAAAAGCTCTTTACTTCCCTCTCAACTCTCTAAAAAGAATTTAGATAGGCAACCTGTTCCAGGAAAATAGTTGTTATAACCACATTTGGAGAGGAACTAGGTATGGTAACCAGGGAGGAACCTAGCAAGGCTGGTTTGAGCAAAGTCCTCTGTGTCTTGTTATTTCTGAGTGACCCAACAAACATATGTTTACCAAACATTTACTTTTTTCAACTTCCTGGGAATTGCATTCCTTCCTTCTGAGGTCCCAGAGCCCTACCCCCCTTCTCTTTAGTTCAGAACAATATAAACTCATTTTTGCCTGATCATCTGTGGAATTTCCATGTCCATATGGGTTCCCTGTACATACAAAATTAAATTGATTTTTTCCTGTTAATCTGCTTCATATCAATTTTATTCTTAGTCTGGCTAGAAGGACCCTGAAGGGGAAAAAGAAATTCCTGATCCTTGACATGTGTCAACTAAAGATCATATAAAGGGCAGCCAGTACAAAAAGTCAGGAATGTGATATCTATAATATCCCAGGAGTCCAAGAAGTCTTCCACATTATGCTTTGGTGATTAGTAAGGTAAAGTCATGAAAAGCTTCCACTCTGTGAGAAAGAAACTCTCCATTTTGTGCAATAATGGACATGGTCCAATAGACATGGTCGTGACCAAGGTAACATTTCTTGCCCTTATAGAATCAACATTTATTGGAGAATGCCAGGTATGAGAAGGCTCCAAATGAGCAGTCTCACTTGTAAAAGGATGGCATCTTAGCAGGAGGGGTCTGTTGAAGTTTGGCTAATTTGGGGAACAGAATGTCAAAAATGAGTCCTTGGGAAAGAGGAATAATTCTTGTGGATTGGTAATCATTGTTTGGTCGAGAGTAAAGCAGGAGGTGAAGTTCTTCTCTCACAGAGTCTAAGAATGAATCATGTGGACAAATAAGAGTGAGCAAAGTGATAGTTTTATTAAGCAAAGATACAAAGAAAGCTCTCCACAGCAAAGGGGTCCTGACTGGGTTGCCAATGAAGGCTTTTATTGGCATTCTTTTATTTAAAACTGACCAGGAAACCTGTGGCCTTGCAATTCCTATGACGTCTTTTGTTGAGCAAGGATTTATGATAACATCTTTAATGGTTAACTTTTCCTTTGAGGACTGGTCATTTCTTTTTGTGGTCATTTTCTATTTTCTGTGGTCACAATGTAATTATCACCAAACATTTCAATCCTAGCAGTTGGGGCAGGGTGGTCTGATTTTTCTTCCTGATTTTTGTTTTTGTTCTGTTTCAGTGTCTGCATACCTGAAATACCCACAGAGTCTAGTTGGGATACCTATTCTTTCCCTACCTAAAGTCCTATCCTTTCCCTATTCATTCCTCCCCCCTAGGATAGGATCCCTAACTGTTAGTAGGAGGTAAGGGCAATGATATCTCTGACTTCATGCGAGAAAGGGATGGTGTGAGGTGAGGGTAGGGCAGTCAGGATCTACCCGGAGATTGGTCAAGAGGTTCACAGTATGGCTCCAGGAAGATGTTGAAAGGCATAAGAAGACAAAAGCACTGGCAAACAGAGAGAAAAACATAAACCAACAATTATTTCCATCAGCAAAATGGCATCCCTGAAATAATGACCCCATTCTCTGAGCCAATTGAACAAGCCAGGAGAGATCCTGACTTTGTCCGTTTGGGCTTGAATGTTATTTATTAATTGTGAGACTTTATGAGAATTGTCAGTTATATTAAAATAGCACATGTGTGGAAAATCTTTACAACCTAAGTGATGTAGAGGTAGTAAGGAATCAATGGTTGCCTGATTCTCCAGAAGTCCTGCCCTAACTTTTCTCAGTTCTTGATTTAGAGCATCTAACTCTTGGGACATGTCATTTAAGGTTCTACTGTGTTGGGATGCGTGGGTGGCTCAGCAATTGAGCATCTGCCTTTGGCTCAGAGCATGATTCCAAGTCTGGGGATCAAGTCCCACACTGGGCTCCCTGCATGGAGCCTGCTTCTCTCTCTGCCTGTGTCTCTGCCTCTCTCTCTCTCTCTCTCTCTCTCTCTCTCTGTCTCTCATGAATAAAGAAATAAAATCTTTAAAAAAAAATAAAAGGTTCTACTATGTTGGTGGAGAGTTTGTTTTATCTCATGGTGTAAGATTTTTCCAAATGCTGGGAGTCCCACCAGGGCCAAGGTTGCTGTTTCCCTGTCTGATATGAGAGCCACATTATTGTCCCAATGGGAGGTGGGGGGTAGAGGAGTCAACTCTCGTTGATAATATGTCATTGGATATGACATGATCAATAATCCTAGTTTGCCTATTGAACACAGCCCCAAGAATCATTTAGGGATGATGTAATAATAGGCCATACCAGCACAAAACAGATCCCATCGCTAGGTAGGTGTAAGTTACTAGTTGGGGATGGAAAGTGTAAGGTAAAGTTGCATTGAGTAGTGGGCTCATTACAGGCTATGCATATGCAGTTGGCTCTGATTATATGCTGTAGATGTATTGGGGTCTGAATTGTAGGGAAGTTTTCTGAACTGAGTGGCAAGACTAGTGAATTGTAAAACTTTGGCCTGGGTGGCCCCTACACCCACCAGGCTATCGAAAAGCAACTTTTGTGGGGAGTTACCATGAGAAACACAAAATTGAAATTGATTCATAATATTTAGAACCATATGCATCCAAAAGTTGGATGGGGCCAATGGTCTTATGGGGTCCAGGTTTATAGTAACCATAATAGGGAGGGAACTTTTATAGTCAAATACAAATACAAAATACAAAAGTTCCTTTTGTATTTTTACTAGGTGTGTTCTCCTGCATTTAATAATGTGCTGGAGGCCAATTGCTGACAATCCTCAGTGTCTCTAACAATATTCAGTGTTACTTGGGATATCACTATTTTTTTAATTTTTTTTAAATTTTTAATTTTTATTTATTTGTGATAGTCACAGAGAGAGAGAGAGAGAATGAGGCAGAGACGCAGGCAGAGGGAGAAGCAGGCTCCATGCACCGGGAGCCCAACGTGGGACTCGATCCCGGGTCTCCAGGATTGCACCCTGGGCCAAAGGCAGGCGCCAAACCGCTGCGCCACCCAGGGATCCCGGGATATCACTATTGAGAGTGAATTGACCTAACAAAACTAGGCTGAAAATCAGTCTTTAAAAACTAGTTCCCTAGAGTGGTGGAATTTATGCCACTTGACCATGAATCAGAACAGAATAGTGATTGGCTATTAGCATCTTACATTCAGTCTCCCAGACTCAAAGCTCTTAGCATCTGAATTGCTGGACTATTTTCCTTTTTGACTCTGAGCCCTATGGCCACTTCCTACCCTTTTTGCTTTTTGTTTTCAAAATTGGCCTTGAATTTTGTTTTTTAGTTGGTAATTCAATGCACCAGATTTTTTTTTGACTGTTCCAATAAACAAAACAAGGAGATCACTTTACATAAATTGAGAAGTTAATAGCCATTGTTAATGATGAGGAAAGGATAACTTTCTGGATGTTAATGGAGATTCTTATAGCCTTAAAAGGAAATAATCTGGCAATACCTGTTAAATTAAAATTACAATTCAACCCAATAGTCCTCCTCCTGGGAATCCTTCCAATACTTATGAGTTGCAGCAAAAATTGGAAACAATGTAAATCTCAATTGGATAATGATACATTTTAACTAATTATTAAAAAATGACTTATGGCAATTTCCATGATCTGGAGGCATTGCTATGGTTTGTTGAATAAAAATACAACATTCTCCCGGTTGTAACTTCTTTTTTTCTTTCTTTCTTTCTTTCTTTCTTCTTTCTTTCTTTCTTCTTTCTTTCTTTCTTTCTTTCTGGCTATCCTTTGTCTCTTTAAGGCTTATCCTTCTCTCTTGACATTAAGCATTAGAGTTTTTTGAGGCTTGGTCCTCATCTCATTTCTCATTTTTCATTTTATATAAGGTAATATATTCCTTTATATCCAGAGTTTTAATAAACTTCTAAAAGTTTGAAATTTACTTCTCTCTCAGTTAAATAATCTAGCTGTTCCAGGCTGGTGGCGAGTTCTTTACAGACCTTTCAGTATCTATTTTCCTTCCACTTTGTTCCCTAAATATTGCCTTGGGTAGGGGTTATAACCTGGAGTCCATTACATTACTTCTTTATTATTGCCATAATAAATTACCACAAACTGAGCTGCTTAAACAACACCTACTATTATATCTCACAGAGTTCACTTCTAAGCCCATTCAGGTTGTTGGCAGAATTTACTTCCTTTTCATGTTTTCCTTGTAGTCCCCTCCATTCAAGCCAGCAACAATGAGTTGAGCCTTGCTGCGCAGCATTGGTGGTAAAAAAGTAAGCATAGCTGCTTCCAATGAGTTGAGCCTCTCTCACACTTTCAGTTTCAGAACTCCACCTCTGCCACATTTCTCTAGTCTCCACCCATTTTCTGCTTTTAAGGCCTCATGTGATTACACTGGGCTGGATCCACCCAGATAATCCATATTCATTTGATTATTTTAAGGTCAGCTGATTAGAAATCTTAATTATCTGCAAAATCCCTTTTGTATGTAAGTAACATAACCATGGAGTAACATCAGGAGGTCAAGATTACAAGGGCCAAAATTTTGTCTACTACATTCACGGATAGAATTTAGTAATACCATGAATTTGGATGGTGAAGGAGTTGAAGACAGTAAGACAGTTCTACGCCCCTCTCATCCAATGTGCCAATTTGGCATGTGGACTATTTTGATCTGAAGGCAATCAAGATCTTGTAGGTTTAGGAGAAACTTTTGCCCCTCCCTTTACTACATAGAAGAATCTAAATTGAAGGATCTTTCCAGAATAAGGATAAATTTTATCTGAGTGAGCCATCTGTATGGCAGGGCAAATATCTAATTACCAAACATCTGCTCTATTCTTATTACCCTGTGAATTACATTCCTTTCTTATGAAGTCCCAGACCCTTATCCCATTCTCCTTAGTTTAGCATAACACATGTACCTTATTTTGCCTGTTTTTGGAATTTCCATGTCTATGTGGATTGAGGAATCCACATACATATGCTATTAAATTTTATTTTCTCCAGTTAATCTGTCTCATGTCAATTTGATTCTCAATCCAGCTAGAAGGACCCTTGAAGGAATATCTACTCCCTGGTAATGGCAAAACAATTAACTATTTTCATTAACATTTTAATGAAATGTACCATATCCTTTTTTTGATCAATCAAGAAAAGGCTGTGAAGCAACCAAAGTCTTTATTTGGGGTCTTAGGGGTTGCAATCTGGAAGATGCAGAGTCCACTGAAATCCAAAGTATGCTTGAATTGGGAATTTACAAATTATGAGCAGAATTGCAGTCAGAGTTTATTATTATTTTTTATTTTTTTATTTTTAAAGATTTTATTTATTTGTTCATGATAGACATAGAGAGAGAGAGAGAGGCAGAGACACGGGCAGAGGGAGAAGCAGGCTCCATGCCAGGAGCCTGATGCGGTACTCAATCCCGGGACTCCAGGATCACGCCCTGGGCCAAAGGCAGCCGCTGAACCGCTGAGCCACCCAGGGATCCCCAAACTGACTAATACATGATTGGTTATTTAGCTAACAAGTTTAAGTTTATTCTCTACTTCATGCCAAAGTAGAAGGATGTGTCCCAGGAGGTGGTCCTGTTGCAACTGACAAAAGTCAAGAGTTCATGGTGTTCTGAGAATTAAAACAGGAGATATACACAGGACTTACTTCCTTAATATCCTTCTAACTCTATTTTGAATGACTATCTTAGCAATGGTTACTTCATCTTGAATTTTCTTTCCGACCTTCAATTATGAATGTTGGGAAAAAAAAAAAAAAAATTCCACAGTAACACAGCAGTATTAACAGTAAATTTGTCACCATAAAAAATCACAGGTATTTTTGTTACAGGAACTCTTTCTCCGTTGGTGCATGTGGTTCTTGAACATGCCACTTCGAAGAACAAAATGGTAGACCTGACAGAGTAGTAGGCAGCAAAACAAGGGGTATTGAATGATAGCAATAGTACAAAGCTCCCAAGGAGGGAAGGGACCCTAGGCGGTTGCCCTCAGAGTTTCTAAGTCTTGGGGTTTCTATGGGCTGTTTTAATTTGATTAACCGTCCCTCATCCAATTAACCTCATCCAATCAGGTTTTTGTCACCTATCACATGGGAAAGGGTGGAGGGCTCCATCCAGGGTGGTAAAAAAAATGCTTTTAAGGATGGTCTCCCATTAGGGCTGTGGTGGGGGAGGGGTGCTTGTCCTTGCCTGCCTGCCTTCCAACTAGCCTTCATTTTCATGTTATTAGAGTTAATGCAGATGATCTTGAAATATCATTTAAGTTCATTGGTTAAAAAATCATAGTTGTTTTGGATCTGCTACTAGATCTTGTTAATACAGAAATACATATTATCATGTCACAATTTGTTTTCAAAAATATTTTGAGAAGGGGCACCTGGGTGGCTAGTGGTTGAGTGTCTGTCTGGCTCAGGTCATGATCCTGGGCTCTTGCGATCGAGTCCTGCTTCAGGCTCCCGGCATGAAGCCTGCTTCTCCCTCTGCCTATGTTTCTGCCTCTCTCTCTCTCTCTGTGTCTCTCATGAATAAATAAATAAAATCTTAAAAAATATATATTTCGAGAACTTTCATATTGAATTAATTTCCTTTGTAATCTTATGTATTTTATTTTAAGCATTCCCAAACATTATTCTAACTAGGAGTCTATGGGTAGGAGTCTATGGGTTTTACTAAGCTAACCAAAGAGGTTTATGGCCCCAAAAAGGAAAAGAATTCCTGTCCTCAGGAATTATTTTCCTTTGTATGGTTGAACTTTAGTTATTGCTTTTTCTATGTTGCAGTCCAAACAAATGAGAATGATAGAGGAATTTCAGGTAAAGCATTCCCTTAGGAAGAAGTTACATACAACATTTGTGCTCATACTTCATTATGAGAATTAAAATGTGGCAATACTTAGCTGCAAGGGAGGCTTGGGGAATGTTGTATCCAGTTATGTGACCCTGTATCCAGTTAAATAATACTAACAGGAAGGGGAAGCAGAACACAAGGGATAGCCAAGAAAATAAAAAGGAATCCAATGACCTAATTTGCCACTTAAATGTATAATAATCATCTTTTGTACACCACTATAATTTCTTACTATAGACATGCTAATGATGTCATGCACTTTTTTTTTTACAAGAGTTATTTATTTATTTTAGAAAGTGAGAGTGCACACAGTGGGGAGGGGCAGAAGGAGAAAGCAAATTCCAAGCAGACTCCCCATTGAGCATAGAGCCTGTCATGGGCCTGTCATGGGACTTGATCTAATGACCCTGAGACTATGACCTGAACCAGATGCTTAACCAACAGAACCACCCCAGAGCCCCATGTCATCCACTTTTCTAAAACATGTCTTATAAATTTAGGAGTTAACAAACCTTGAGGCTAAGTATTATGCTTTTAAAAGATTGAGATCATATCTATAGTTGAATTGATTTTTGAGTTTTTGCTTTTGAATGTTGGGAAACATAGGAAGATGATGTGTAATTTATGATAGTAGACATAGCATACAGCAATCTAATCTTTTGGGGAAATCTTTCCTCAGCCTGTTGTGCCCAAGATCGGGAATCCGAGAAACCACGAGGAGCCGACACTGATGCAAACACACGAGGGTTTATTTACAAGCTCGAGCCTGGGTCCAGGTGTACCTGACACAGCGGAGCAGGGACTTGACCCCGAGACTAATGAGGCTTAGCAACTTTATAGGGGCCAGTGGCCAATGGGATACGTAGAAAGTTGCACAGTCATGCTGGTCCACTCGCAGGTGGCCGATTGAATTACATTTTACCCTACAGTATCTATTTGAACTGGCCTATCACTGAGCCGGATTTCCGGTTAGGGTGTGCCCTGGGCTTGACTAGGGTGGGGCAGTGCCCTAAGCAATAAGCAGGTCGGCCTATCACTGAGCCGGATTTCCAATTAGGGTGTGCCCTGGTCTTTGACTAGGGTGGGGCAGTACCCTAAGCAATAAGCAGGTCAGCACAAGGCGGGTGCAGCACAAAATAGAGTCAGTCCTGCTCTGCTTGTCCAGGGATAAGGGATTTTGTTAAATTTCCTGGGTCCCACAAGCCTGACCATCTGGATAATATGGTTCTTTGGAACACTGTGCCATAAGTACGGTAAAGAGAAGTCAATGTAAGATCCAGCCCTGTATTAAATATACTTTCAAGTCCTAGAGATTGTGTCTTCCCTCTGCAAGTCTCCTTGCTGGTGATCCTTCAAGGCTGCTAAATTGATGAATGCCAGTTGTACTTTAGGATTTGTGGAAAGACCAAACACTTTTTGGAAGTCAGACAAGCTTTACTTATCTAAAGGAGAAAGGAGAAAGTCAGCATAAACACAGACAAGGATACATGGCAGAGAGATCAGTGACTTCATCTCAAATAAAGTTGTAGCTTCCTGGGCATTAAATCTTGCTGGGCATTAAGCCTTCCTTAGGCTATGTAGGAGTGGGGTCTGCATCAGACTTTCTGGCAATAGAACTCCCTCTCCCTTGGGTTGATTTCTCATAGTCTATCTGTATGGCTTAGGCTCTGGAAAACCCCTTTTCTGAGCCAAGTATACCACTCCATGCTCCAGGAGATGTCCTAAGTTAATGCGTTAATTTATGTAATGGTCTCAATAATCCTAGAAAGTAAGTACAAGTATCCACTGCTTTTCACTATTTTTTTTAAAGATTTTTTATTTATTTATTCATAGAGACACAGAGAGAGAATGAGAGTCAGACACAGGCAGAGGTAGAAGCAGGCTCCATGCAGAGAGCCTGACGTGGGACTCAATCCAGGGTCTCCAGGATCACGCCCTGGGCTGCAGGCAGCACTAAACTGCTGCGCCACCAGGGCTGCCCCACTGCTTTTCACTTTTTGAAAGGTTTCCTTATGCTACTTTGCTTTTACGAAAGACTTACATTAGTACTTGTTTGTGCTAACCCAAGGAAATCTGAAGAAGATGTTTGCTTTCCTGCAAAAAGATGATAAGTGAGAATAGCATTCAGCGTTTGTGATGCGGAGTGTACCCGGAGCAGCCAGAGTGGCATCGCCAATTCACCTTCCTTGGGAACTACACTCGGTATCTCAGCATTGAGCTGCTATAGCTTTTAACTATGTGAGCATCTGTGCTTTATCCCAACTTATTCTGTGCATCTGTTAGCAAGATGTGTCCTAAGGAAAGCCTAAAAGGAGTTGTTCTTTGGGTCTGGGAATGCTCAAAAATGTTTCCACATAAATTAATGGTAATTGCTTCCTCACTTTACACCGCTTTGGCTTTTCATATGAATTCTCTACTTTCAGACAGCAGGAGAAACCTGCATTCCTGTTATTCTTCTTTTACAGGCAGGAAAATAGCAGAAACAGATTAAGTGATTTTCCCAAAGTTGTATGTCTAGTGAGTGGCAGAGTCAAGATCCAGACCTGGGGGTGAAGGAATACCCTGCCTTCCCTATGCCAAGAACTAACTACCTCTGCCTTTTCTTACGTTTAACCACTCAGACATATTCTCTCATTTACTTCTTCCTATAAAACCCCTCATAAAAAAAAGGCCTAACTTTTGGAAGTTTCCTCTGCATTAATTGTCGTTCTCCCTATTTCAATGACCTGAAAAAAAAAATTATTTACTTGGTGCGCTTCACTTGGTGTGCTTTCTCTTTCACTTGTTTTATATTAAGTTTGCTGACCCCATACCCTGTATCATTGGCTCTGAGATCAGCAGCAACAGCCTATCCCGGGAGCTTGTTAGAAATCTACCCTTTCAGGAACATCTAAGTGGCTCAAGGGTTGAGCATCTGCCTTCAGCTCAGGGCGTGATCCCAGTTAAGGGCTTGAGACCCCATCCGGCTCCCTGCATGGAGCCTGCTTCTCCCACTGCCTGTGTCTCTGCCTGACTCTCTCTCTCTCAAACCAATCTTAAAAAAATAAATCTGCATTTTCAGCCTTACTTTAGCCCACTGAATTGGCAATTTTGCAAGGTGGTGCGCTTCAATCCTTTTTAAGGAGCTCTCTGGATGCTTCTGATGTGAGTGAAAGGCAGAGAACCACTGATAGAGACTTTTTTTTTTTCATTCAAATTTAATTTTTTTGCATATATATATTTTTAAATGTCTTATTTAATATATATATTTTTAAATATCTTATTTATTTATTCATGAGAGACACACACAGAGAGAGAGAGAGAGGGGAGCAGAGACACAGGCAGAGGGAGAAGCAGGCGCCATGCAGGGAGCCTGATGTGGGACTCGATCCCAGGTCTCCAGGATCACACCCTGGGCTGAAGGCGGCGCTAAACCGCTGAGCCACCCAGGGATCCCCTGTATATATTTTTTTATTGGATCCGATTTGCCAACATAGAGCATAACACCCAGTGCGCATCGCGTCAAGTGCCCCCCGCCCCCCCCCCGGCCCGCCCCCGGTCCCTCCATCCCCCCGCCCACCTCCGCTTCCACCACCCCTGGTTCATTGCCCAGAGTGAGGAGTCTCTCACGATCCGTCACCCTCACTGATACTTCCCACTCATTTTCTCTCCTTTCCCCTTTATTCCTATCAGACACGGGAGCGGGCTTTTGCAAATCTCGCCGCCCGGGACTGGAAGGCCCGACCGGCCGCCGCCTTGCTTACCCGGGGGGCACTAGGACCCGGGCGCCGCCGGCCTCCGGGCGGCCGCCCACGGCCGGGGGCGGGGCCCAGCCGCGGGAGGAGCCGGGGCCTCGCCGCTCGACCCGCCCCCGGAGGCGGCCCGAGCTGACTTAAACTCAGGGGCCCGGGAGGCCGGAGCGTCCTCCCCGCTGGCCCGCGCTGGGCTCTGGGCCCGTCGGTAAGTGTGCGGCCCGGCGGCCCGCGGCCCCTCGCTCGCCTCCGCGGGTCCGCGCGCCCCAAGCCCAGGCGCCCCAAGCCCAGGCGCCCGCGGGCGGCGGCGGCGGCGGCGGCGGCCGCTTTTGTTCTGAGGCGCGGACGGCGGCGCGGGGTCGCGGCGCTCGGGCGGCTCCGGGCCTCGGGCGGGGAGGCTCGGGCGCGCGGCCGCCCGCGGCTGGGCGGGCAGCCTCGCTCGGGGCCCCGCCGGCCGCCGCCAGACTCGGAGCCCGCGCCGCAGGGCGGCGCCTCGCGGGCTGTTTGCTTTAAATCGCCTCAGTCCGCGGTGGAGGTGGCGGGTGCGCGTTTTGTGGCGCCGCGAGGCGACTGTTGAGGCGGTGGGTGTGAGAGAAGCTTCTGTTTTTAATTATTTCCTGCGTCGTGGTCGTGGGAAAAAAAAAAAAAAAGTCTTTGTTTTTGCATTTACTGTTTCTCGAGCGTTTCCTTCCTCCGCGGCTCCGTCCTGCTGACCCTCCCGAAGCGGGACCGCCCGGCGAGCGTCTCCCAGGGGCCGGCGGACGCTCCCCGCGCTCGGCTCCTCCGGGCGTCTGTCGCTCTTGGGTGTCCTCGGGGGACTCCGGTCTCGACCTCAGCGGCGACCTTTGGGGGGGGGGGGGAATCGTTTCCGTGAAGACAATTCATTTGTGATACTTGTCAAGAGCCCAGCTTGAGAAGAAAAGAGGGCAGCCGGCGTCGCGATTCAAGCTCGGGGCGCATTTCAGTAGGGAGCTTGTTTGGGGATTTTTCTGTTTGACGTTGGTTGTAAATGGTACCAGCGTGAACATGCAGGAATGTTAAGGTTTTACTTCACATTCTTTTATTATTATTATTATTAATTATTTTTCTCTGTGCAGTCGGATTCTCCGAACTCTTCCAGTGAGGGAAATTGCAGTGCAATTGAAGTATTTGTTCTAGAACGGTCGGACAGCAGTGAACCTGGAGGACCCCCCCCCCCCCACACACACACACGAATTCTCATTTTAAGCAGTGAAGGGTATTCGAGGCCACACCTAGTTTGTGTTTCTGTCAGGTTGCACACCTAGTAGGAATTTTGCAGACTTAGTGCGTTTTTTTTTTGGTGCAACCTTACAGGAACACACTCTGGCCCGGCAGTTGTCCTATCAGGGTAAACAGATGAAACGTGTGCTTTTATTGTGACTGTAAAATTCATTATAAATAAAAAAAAAAAAAATATATATATATATATATATACGCTTTATATTAAACCGCTAATTGCAGAATGTTTCTTGCTCTTCCTAGGACCAAAGAAGTAAAAACACTGTGTGAAGGGGGAGCACGTGTTTGGAGGGAAATGGGAACGTACACAATGGTAAAAGAGTAAGATTATACTTAACAAGTAAGTATGTTACCTCCAAGTAGCCTCCTCTGATTTTTCTGTTGTGGAATGAAATTATTAATTAAACGAATCAGCATCAGTTAGACAATTAAATGGCAGGATACAATGGATTCAGTGACAGAGCTTGAGGACACATGACAATGGTTGACCTAGCCTAGAGAATTCAGTTGTTAATCTTTTGTGAATAAGGAAGAGTAGATCATGGTGAGGTGACTGGGTCAAGTTACTCAGGCAGAGGTCTACTTAAGATGGTTCTGTTTCTTCCTTTTTTAAAATTTGTTTTTATTATTTCTGGCAAGGGGTTGGGGTGAGGCAGCATAGAGCTCAACTCTAGGAGAACCATTCTGAGAGAGGACAACCTCTAAAACCAGAGTGATCATCTCCAGGGCTTCCATCCTGTAAACACCCAAGTTGTGTCAGGAAATATTCTGTAATGATTAAGACCGTGGCCTTGCATCCTTTGCTGAGTTTCAGGTCTTGGCTGTACCATTTATTATCTGTACAACCTTGGGAAAATTATCTAACCTTTTTTTTTTTTTTTTTTTTTAAGATTTCATTTATTCATTCATGAGAGACACAGAGAGAAGAGAGACAGAGAGAGGGGCAGAGACCCAGGCAGAGGGAGAAGCAGGCTCCATGCAGGGAGCCGATGTGGGACTGGATCCCAGGTCTCCAGGATCACACCCCGGACTGATGGTGGTGCTAAGCCACTGGGGCTGCCCAAAATTATTTAACCTTTTGCCTCTGTTTTCTCATCTGTAAAATGAGGATAACAGTAGCACCTGCTTCATAGCATTGGTGGGATAAGTTACATGATTTTTTATTCATATGACCTACTTGGAACAGCTGCTGGCTGTAAGTGGTAAGTGCTCAATAAATTTTAGCTGTTGTCCTGTTAGAGGAAAGATATTATGGCTTGTATTTTATATAAGGAAAGATGTATTACGTCTAATAGGAAATTCAGTTTGCTTTAAGCTCTAAAGTTTATCAACTCTAAGTCAATTTAACAGCTTTGTGTTGATTAAACCTCTCACTATAGAACCTGTTGTAGGTTCAGTTTTTGCAAGGAAGTACCAGAACGCAAGTCTATAGTTTTTACCTGCAGGTTTAATTTGAAATCAGGGACACCTCCATTAAATTCTTTATTGAGGGCATATTTGCCCCACAGCCCTGTTTTTCCACATTATTGTGTGATGTACAGGAATCTCTTCCCATTTAGATTATTGGTATCTCGTACAAATAGAAGCACAGATATTTAGCAAATTGATCTTGCTGTTTTAAAAGGTATTTATAAGGGCACCTGGGTGGCTCAGTCAGTTACACATCTGACTTGGGCTAGGTTCATGGTTTTGGAGTCCTGGGATTGAGCCCCACGTCGAGCTCTGCAACCAGCTTGGCTTTGTGTTGGGCTGGGAGGGATGCTTGTTCTTCTCCCTCTGCCCCTCCCCTTTCCGTACATATGCCTGTGCTTGCTCACTCTCAAATAAGTATATAATAAAATCTTTAAAAATAAGTAAATAGAAAAAAAAAGTAAATAGGTATTTATAAAGTTGGATTTCCAGATTTTTTTTGTTGTAACCAGGCTTTCTCCACTGTCCTGTCCCATCCCCACCATGTAAGGCATACTTTTCAGTTTGAGGTAAAGAGATAACAGTTTACCAACTCTGTCTCCAGAAATGCAAGTTAAAATTTGCTTTGTAATAAGCCTTGTAAAGAAAGAAGTAATCTTGTGGACTTTGAGGAATTCTGAATGCTTTTTTTTGGAGCCATCATTGTAGTGTGTATATTCTTGAGATCTTAAATGTGCTTGTAAATTGAAGGGCAATGTTGGAGGCTGGCCTGTTGAGGTAAGTGTCTCAAGTGAGACATTGCTCATTGTTGTAATTACTGCAAACATTTAATGATAATCACTAAGATTCTCTTGAGATGTATTAAATTACAACACTTCATTTGTAGATAAAATCTTTATGGTTAAGGTTGCAAAGTGTGTTATAGGATGTATTTTCCACTATAGGTTATAAGAAACAAATCATAAATTTTTTTTTTTAAGCCTCAAAACGTAATTTATTGGATCACATCATTTAGAAGTTCAAGTGGCTCAATCTTCATGTTTGGCTGGATTCAGCATCTGAATCTAAGGAAAGAAAATCTTTTTTTTTTTAAAGATTTTATTTATTTATTCATGAGACACACACACACACACACACACACACACACACACACAGAGGCAGAGACACAGGCAGAGGAGAAGCAGGCTCCATGCAGGGAGCCTGACGTGGGACTCGATCCTGGGTCTCCAGGATCACACCTTGGGGTGAAGGCGGCACTAAACTGCTGAGCCACCGGGGCTGCCCAAAGGAAAGAAAATCTTAAAAGACTTTTGAGATACTCTATCTTTGCTGTCTTCAACATTGACTTAATTCTCAGGCACACCCTCCCCCTTCATTGAGTGGCTGCAGTATCTCCAGGTATAATATACATTCAACTTCAACTTGAACAGACATGCCTTTCATATGATTGCTTTATCAAAAGTCTAGAATTAATTTCATTGGGTCATGTGCCTAAGTTAATAACAGGGAAATGCTGTGTTTGCTTTTTTTTTCCAACTACAGTTCAGAGATATAATTCATATACCATATTCATATGATTGAATTTGCCCATTTACAGAGTACGGTGGTTTTCAGTATATTCACGGGGTATGCAGCCATCACTGCAGGTTAATTTTAGAACAGTTTCTTGACCTCCAAAACCATCTCCATGTTCATTAATGGTGTCAATCTAGATGATAATGAGGCTGTAAAGCAAACAAAAGGGTTTATTTGGTGTCTTAGGGACTGCAGTCTAGGACACCCAGAGTTGACCAGAATTCAGAGTATGCTCCAGTGAGTGGGGAGTGCATGCTTATATAGGCAGAAACCACAAGGCTATATAACTTGTTTTGGAAGAATAATGGTTGGTGCTAGCAGAGTTTTTTTTTTTTTTTTTTTTTTTTGCTAGCAGAGTTTAAACTAACTGTAACACATGATTGATTATTTGGTTAATAGACGTGAACATTCTCTATTTCAGTCCAAAGTAGGAGGATGTATTCCAGGAGGTGGTCTAGTTGCCAAAAGTCAAAAGTTCATGGTGTTCCAAAAATTGAAACTGGAGACCAGCATAGGCCCTGTTTCTTCACTATCCTTTTGACTCTATTTAGAGTGACTCTTTATAATGCCTGTATTTTGGAATCTTCTTCACAAATAACTTCCCTTTCCTCCAACCCAAGCATTCCCATGCAGCTATTAATCTAGTTTTTATCTCTAGATTTGTGTGTTCTGAACATTTCTTTTAGATGAATTAATAATAATGATATGTGATCCTTTGTGACTTTTCTCTCACTTCACATGTTTTCAAGGCATATCCATGTTGAAGCATGTCTGTACTTCACTGCTTTTTATTGCCAAGTAATAGTCCATTGTATAGATATGCCACATTTTGTTTCTCCTTCTGTCAGTTAACAGACATTTGCATTGTTAGCATTTGCTGCTGTGAGCATTGATGTACAAGTATTTGTGTAGTCCTACATTTTTAATTCTCTTGGGTATATGCCTAGGAGCAGAGAGTTGCTCCATCATATAACTATATTTGATCTTTTTGAGAAACTGCCAGAGTGTTCTTCAAAGTAGATGAACCATTTATATTCTCAACTACATGCATAAGAGTTCCAGTATGTCCACATCCATGGCAAATACTGGTCTTTTTGTGATAGGTACTGTGTTTTTCATTGGTGGTTAATGATGTCGAACATCTTTTTATGTGCATATTTGCTATTTTTTATATCTTTGGGAAAATTGTCTATTCAGAATTTTTGTTAACTTTCAATTTGAGTTGTCTTTTATTGTTGAGTTTTAAGAATTCTTTACTGAATTCTAGTGACTGTAAATATGATGGTTTATTTTTTGGATTGTCAGTTCTGTTCAGTACTACATGTTTTGTTACGTGGTTTTGTAGTAAATTTTGAAGTTGGGAAGTGTGAGTCCTCCAGATTTATTCCTTTCAAAATGAATTCTAGGATTAGGTTCTAAATTTCTGAAAAGACATCTAGGATTTGGTAAGGGTTGCACTGAATCTGTAGATGAATCCAGGGAGTATTGCCTCCTTAATAGCATTAAATCTTTAATTGAACATGGGGTGTTCAGTTCCTTTTTTTTTTTTTTTAGGTCTTTAATTTTTTTAATAAAATTTTTTTAGTAATCTCTACATTCAACATGGGGCTCAAACTCAAATCCGTAAGATCAAGCGTTGCATGCTCTTCTAATCGAGCCAGCCAATATTTTGAATTTTTTTTTCTTTTTTCTTTTTTTTTTTTTAAGTAAACTCAGTACCTAACAGGGCTTGAATTCACTCTGAGATCATCAAAAGAGTTTTATGCTCTACGGACCCAGCCAGCCAGGCCCCCTTGGTTTTTAATTTCTTGTAGCAATGTTTTATGGAGTATAAATTTTTCATTTCTGTTAAATTTATTCCAAAGTGTTTGATTCTTTTTAATGTTCCTGTAATGAGATTGTTTTCTAGATTGTGTTGTTTAGAAATACATTTGGCTTTTGTATATTGAGGATGTACTAGACAGCCTAGCTAAACTATCTTATTATGTTTTTTATGGGGTTCCTTATGGTTTTCTATATATAAGATGTCATCTACAACTAGAGATAGTTTTACTTCTTCATTTCCAATCTAGGTGTCTTTTATTTCTTTTTTTTTTCTTTTGCTTAACTGCCGTGGTTAGACCCTCTGGTATAATATCTAACAGAAATAGCAAATACAGGCATCTATTTTGTTCCTGATCTTGTAGAGGATAAGCATTCAGTCTTTCCCTGTTCATTATGATATATGCTGTGGGTTTTTTGTAGATGCCTTTTACCAACTCAGAGAAATTCCCTTCTACTTATAGTTTGTTTTTATCATGAAAAGATGTTGGATTTGAAGGTGCATTTAATTTCTATCTTATTTGATCCTTCTGCATCTACTGAGATGGTCAATTGATTTTGTCCTTTATTCTATTGATACATTATATAATATTTTTTTTAATGTTGAACCTGTCTTGCATTTCAGGGATAAGTCCCACTTGGTTGTGGCGTATAATTTTTATATGCTGATCTATTTGGTTTGCAAGTACTTTGTTGAGGATTTTTGCATCTATTCATAAGATACTGGTCTGCAGTTTTATTGTGATTTCTTTTCTGTTTTTGCTATTCAGACAATATTATTAGCCTCATAGAATTAACTTGGGACGTATTCTCTCTTTTGTGTTTCAGAAAAGTTTGTAGAATTGATTTTTAATATTTAAATTTTTGGTATGATTCACCAGAAAGCTGTATGGGACTAACCATTTCTTTTTAGGTAATTTTCTGATTACTAATTCAATCTTTTTATGTAGTCCTATTTAGATTTCCTGTATCTTCTTTTTTTTTTTTTTTTTTTTTATTTTAAATTTTTTATTTATTTATGATAGTCACAGAGAGAGAGAGGCAGAGACATAGGCAGAGGGAGAAGCAGGCTCCATGCACCAGAAGCCTGATGTGGGACTCGATCCTGGGTCTCCAGGATCGCACCCTGGGCCAAAGGCAGGCGCCAAACCGCTGCGCCACCCAGAGATCCCCGATTTCCTGTATCTTCTTGAGTTAGTTTTGGTCAATGTCTTTTGGGGTCTTCTGGGGTTGTGCACTTAATTCCACTGTATGTGGGGGGAGGGTCCCCCCACATCAACAACAAGCAATTTTCTGGGGACACCATGTGGGTATCCTACTGTTCTAAACCATTCTAACACCTGGAAGTAGCATCAGATTCTGTAGGTTGAGGGCTCAGACCCAGAAGACTGCCCTCCTCCCCCATTTAAGATAGCAGTCTGAAGCCCAGGTTTTCCCTTGTGCTTCTGACCAAAAGGCTGTAGATTGGAGGTTTCTCCAACCCTCCCGGATTTCAGATGCCAATTGCAAGTCCAGGTTGTTCTTCCAACTAACTGGCTATAGAACAGAGGTTTCCACAAACCCTTCCATGGAGTCTATTAATTTGCTAGAGGGGTTCACAGAACTCAGAGAATCATGTTACTTACTAGGTTACTGGTGTATTTAAAATGATTTTAAAGGATACAAATCCACAGTCCTAGAAGAGATGCATAGGGTGAGGTATGTGGGAAGGAGAGTGAAAGTTCTTTGCCTCCTCTGAGCATGCCATTCTCCCTAAATCTTCATGTGTTCACAGACCTAGAAGCTCTCTCGTTTGGGTTTTCATAGAGGCTTCATTACATAGTCATGATTGATTAAAAACATTGGCCATTGATTCACTTTCCATCTCTCCTTCCCTCTCTGGAGGTGGGGTGGGGTGGGACTGAAAGTTCTAATCCCCTGATCACAGGACTGGTTCTCCTGGCAAACAGCCCCCTCTTTGGGCGTTATGAACATAACAAAAGACACCTTTAACACATCACTTAGGAAAACCCAAGGATTTTAGGAACTCTGTGCAGGAAGTGGGGACAAAGATCAAATACATATTTCTTACTATAAAATATCACGGTGGTCGTTTTCATCCAAATCATTAAATATATTGGCAAACAGTTCATGGTATTCTCTCTTCGTTTTCAGTGAAGGGTTGGTAGTAATGTCTCTATTTCCTGATTTTAATAATTTTGAGACTTCTTCTTGGTCAGTCTAGATAAAGGTTTGTCAGTTTTGTTGATCTTTTCAAAGACCCAAGTTTTAGTTTTGTTCCTTTTCTCTACTTTTGTATTCTCATGGTTAAAGTTTATGACAGCAAAGGACACAATATATGTCAAACAGAGAAGAGAGAGATGCATGGGCAAGAGTCCATGGAAGTGAGGTACATGCTTCCAGGTTCTCCTTCCACGAGTACTGAGTGGGTATGCTATCTACAGCTACAGATGGAAAGGACAGGTGGTCTCAGGAAGCATTTATATACATTAGAAATTCTTTTGGACCCCAAAGAATATTTGTTTATGTAGGTTCTATCAAATCTGTTTCTGCATTCAATTTTTTGCATGTGTTTTTAGTTGAAGTAGTTGAGGGTGTTTTGGATGTCTCAATAGGTCACTGCTTCATTACAGCACTGAAGATTCATTGCCACAACTTCTATCGGTTTTTACATTTTCCTTCCATGCGATAGTGTTACTGGACAAAGGATTGTGGCTTGGGTGGCTTAGAGCATAGGATTGATCAGTCCACAATTGACTGATTATCATTCCTTCTCCCCCAGCATAACGGCATAGTTCCCCTATGGTAGTTGGAGAAGGAAGACAATAGACCCAGGTGGGATCAGGGTTGGGGAAATAGGCAGAAACTAGTAATCTAATTTACCCCAGGCTGTTGCTACCTACCACCCTCAATCAACATACTGCTGGCCAGGAGAAGATCTTAATCTAAGGACTCCCTACAGTCTCTCAGCTGTTGCTGAATTTGGGAATGAAGGTCTTGGGAGTGGTATCCTTTGGACCAAGGCTTGTATACCTTATCCTGTTAGTCATGACTTCCATTGGTTCCCTGATTAAGGGAAAGCAGTTCCCTTGTATACAAGTTCTCTTGTATATATTGTCTAAACTACAGTTAATGGCTCTGAATTTAAGTAGATCTGTCATCCCCTGCCTTGATCCCGCTAGCAAAGTAGATTCTGTCCAGTAGGTCTCTTGGGTACTTCAGATCCCCTTGCATTATTAATCTCAACTTTTAATTTTATAAAATCTGGATCTTAACTCCATGCCAACAAAATGCCTCTGTTAAAAGTTCTTGCAACTCTAAACCTCAGACAACCAGAGTAGACAATAGAATGTTGCCTATAATGACAGAGGTAACTAACAGGGTGTAAAAGTTTTCAGATTTTTCTTCAGGGCAATTGAGCCTGCTTTACGGCAACTGTTTAGTTCTTTTCATAGAGTTTGTCTACCTCAAGAGGCACAGAATTGGCTCACTCCTATTATAATAGCAATACTTAAACTTTGTACTCCAAACGCATGTTTCATCTTAGGTTCCTTATACTTGCCTGGCAAACTGCTCATGTATACGTGAGGCACTTGTCGGGGATTTCTAGGTATTTGAGACCATTACCCCTCTAATGATTCCTGTTTCTTTGAGGTGGATACCTGGAGCACTCTAAAATGAGTTACTAGGCAGCACTTGAAGGAAAGATAACTGACTTTTTCATGTATGCTCTGGAATCATTAATTCCCACTGTAGGATATAATACAACTATAAATGAAGTCTGAAATTTGTCTCTGACCTCTGCTCTAGAGACACAGGAAAGTGTAAACTTTGTAACCTGAATGATAGATGCATTGCTCTGGACTTCGGACTGGCCAGTCATGATGGGATATATGTGACTGCCAGCACCCCATGCTGTACCTAGATTAATCCGTGAGCAAAAGTAGAGCTGTTCCCACTCCCTTGTTCTTCCAGGGAGAAAGCCATGTGGCTGTCATTGGTGAACCTCGATGATACCTGGGACATAGTTCACTGGCTTGGCTTGGTGTGGGGAACTTGGTTGTAGTCTGACCTCCACAAAAGGCCTGATCATCCCGCCAAGGGTCAGGGTCAAGTCACTTTTCAAATATTGCCTGAGAGAAAGTACAGTTAGGGTATTTGATGGAGTGTCTGAATAGAATTTGTAGCTGGACACATAAAAGGTGGAGGGTAGAGTTGGGGGGCGGGCAGCTTTACCATGGTACTCTGATTACCTTTGTCTTGTCATGGGCTGAACAGGCAAAACATAATCTCTGTCTAACCCATACCTTGGCAGGACACCCTGCTTGTCTTCCTGGGAAAAGGTTGATAAGAACCCTTGTGAAAAATGGCCTCAAGGATAGTTTTTTTCTGTGCCCCAGTGTGTCAGTTGAGTACTGGACTTTACCACTTCCCTTACCCTTGGGATAGAGCAGTAGGCTATAAAATGGTTGTTTCTGAATTGGCTCCTCAGCAGCCTGTATTCTCAACCACTTTGGTATCACCTTCTGGGAATAGGGACACTAATCTTGGTTTTTCTGTTTGTGTAAGTAATAAGTTGCACATGAAATTATAGTCTTGTTGCCTTTCTCTGGCACTGTGGAGAGTTAACAGCAGTGATAGTGGGACTTGTATTCTTGCTAGCCACTGCACTTCTGCCTGGCTTCATTCATTTGTTCTGTCAGTTGAATGTGATAATGTATTTAAAGCATTCAGCACAGACAGTTCTTAACATATGGTAAATTCTCAAATGTTAGCTGTTATTTATAGAGTTGCATTATAAATAACACAAAACTTAGAATACTTTTGAAAGCCTAATTCAAGGGTTAATAGCCTAATTTATCACGTGACTAAGGATACAAACAGCCAGAGCTAGAATAGGTTAAGTAAATCACGATACTTTTGGCATTCCTGAAAAGTGTCTTTTCCACTGAAGTGTTGGTGTTTGTGGTTTTGTTGATGTTATAGAAGTATCTCTAAGCTTTTTAAAATGCTAATTAGTTTTTCAGTGGAAAATACTGGCTTTCCTCAGTTTAACCACATCAATAGGTACTCCAAATAAACTTTGGTTTGTGGAGCACATTAGAAATGGA
The DNA here is from genome assembly GCF_003254725.2 of Canis lupus dingo. Taxonomy (NCBI): domain Eukaryota; kingdom Metazoa; phylum Chordata; class Mammalia; order Carnivora; family Canidae; genus Canis; species Canis lupus. The sequence goes on along the minus strand of NC_064269.1, from coordinate 16,905,688 downwards.
ACAATTCTTGATGTGGCTTAGTTTGTCCTGTTCTTTCTTACTATTTTATCTGATTTATAGTAGGCCTGGCCATGGCAAACACTAATATAACAGATCCTTTTTCTTAGAGTTGTGTTCATGGGGTGTACACTTGTGCATTTGTTTAGGATAGATATTAATATGATTATTTCTCCAAACTATGATTTTTTTTTTAAGATTTTATTTACTTATTCATTAGAGACACACACAGGGTGGGGGGTGGGCAGAGATACAGGCAGAGGGAGAAACAGGCTCCATGCAGGAAGCCCGATTTGGGACTCGATCCCGGGTCTCCAGGATCACACCCTGGGCTGAAGGCAGCGCTAAACTGCTGAGCTACCAGGGCTGCCCCTCCAAACTATGATTTTTAGGGATTTTTTTTTTGCTTTGTAAATTCCTGTCATAAGGCTAAATTACAGATAAGCTTCTGGGTTGACAATTTTTTGCTTAAACTACATTCTTTGTGTTATATGGATATAGAATAAAATGAAAAAATTCACAAATCTTTTTTTAAACTTGGTGAGGTCTTTATGAAATTATACGAAAATCAGATGCATTGTTACATGTAGTCTCCAGCCATTTCTTTTTTTTTTTTCCTGCTTCACAAATTATTTTTGCAATTCACAGCTTGCTATTCACAGCTTTTTATACTTTGAATTTTTAGTGACATGCTTTCTTCCCAGTTTTATTGCAGGAAGTAATGGTAATAGTATCAAAACTTAAAGCCCCAAACTGTTAAACCTAAAGGTAGTTTATCTAGGGACACCTGAGTGGCTGTCAGTTAAGTGGCCAACTCTTGATTTTGGCTCAGGTTATGATTTCAGGGTTCTGGGATGGAGCCTGTGTCACGTTCCACACTCAACAGGGATCCTCTACTTGAGGATTCTCTCCATCCCTCTGCTCAAATAAATGTATGCTCCTGTATGTGAGCATTCTATCTCAAATAAATCTTTAAAAAAAAAGTTTGTCTATGTCCAGGATATATTTTTTTTTGGTTTTTTTTAGTTAAAAATTTTAAAGTCATTTTCATGATGACATACAAGGAAACCTCCATGGATGTAGGAGTATGTGAATTATGGCTCTGAATTCCCTCAGTTTGGTCATAGGACTTTATCAGGGTCAACATACAAGGGCTGCTTGCCTCCCAGTGAGGGCCACCACATCTTATCAGCATCAACATATTGGTATTACCTATTCTTTATACTGCAAAACCTGCCAGATGGGTGGGGTTGGTAGAGCCAGACTTTGTGCTAACTGTATCTAGGGTCATTATTCAGGGTTTGCTAATTTACCTATAGCTACTAATAGCAAGGATATTCCTAGAATTTCCTACAATTGAATATAAAAATCCATTGCTTTTGTGGCCCCGTGACATCCGCTCTCATTACTGGGCTGGTTGCTGATCCTTTCAGCACTTGACAAAAGAATTTGAACTATTGTTGCCAAAGAGAGAGCCTTAAATCTACAAGGCAACTAATGGGCAGTTATTTGTTTATTTTAAAGATTTTATTTATCATGAGAGAGACAGAGAAGCAGGCTTCATGCAGGGAGCCCGTCGTGGGACTTGATCCTGGGACTCCAGGACAGGATCACACCCTGAGCTGAAGGCAGCGCTAAACCGCTGAGCCACCTGGGCCTCTGTGGACATTTATTTATTAACAACTTAAGATACTCTGTTTTAATCCCTACTAGAAACAAATGTGGGTGTGTATAATGTGTTCAGTACTTCTCTTGTAGATTTTTTTTGCCAGTTCTATTCATTATTGAAAATGTGGAATTGAAGTTTTCAACTCTTGGTGAATTGCCTATTCCTTGTTTTTTATTTTAATTATCTGTTAAGTATTTCTAATTGTTATATCTTTTTCTTGGATTGACCCTTTTATAGTTTAAAATATTCCTTTTTATCTGTAGTAAGATTTGTTTAGGTTTTTTTTTTTTTTTTTGAAGATTTTATTTATTCATGAGGGACCCAGAGAAAGAGGCAGAGACATTGGCAGAGAGAAGCAGGCTCCCCCTGAGGAACCTAATGTGGGATTTGATCCTGGGACCCTGGGATCATGCTTTGAGCCAAGGGCAGCTGCTCAACCACTGAGCCAGCCAGGTGTTCCTGTTTAGTTTGTTTTGTCTGATAATTAGCATAGGCCTTCCACATATCTCGCAGCTGCTGTGTTTGCATCATCTGATACCTTTTGTATTCTTTTATTTTCACTGTATTTCTTTCTTTGGATCTAAAATGTGTCTGGAGACAGCATTTAGTTTTTTTAAAATCTAGTTTGTCTTTTGGATTGTTGAATCCATTCACATTTAATGTTATTAATATGGGGGGGATATACATCTGCTGTTTATGCTTTTTGTTTTCTAGGTCTTGTGTCTTTCCCCCCCCTTAACATTTCTTTGCATTAAGTGAATATTTTCTAGTGTACATTTCAATCTCCTTAATGGTTTTTTTACTGTATATTTTGTGAAAACACAAATTACTTTTAAAAATCATTTTTATCTGCATTTAAGGTGTTAAACATTTAAAATCTGATCTATTTTTATTTATTTATTTTTGATATATTTTTTAAATGCTTGTGATTTTAAAACAAACTGAAAAGGCTGTCACTAGTACAGAGGTAGGGAGGTGAAGAGTATGGGGCCCAATGAGGTTTGTTTTTGAATCCTGCCAGTCCTAGAATATGTGTGCACCTTTGTGGATGGCCTAATCTCATAGAGTCAGGTTGATATCAGGAATAAAGGGAAGGGGAGTAGGATTTTAAATTTAGAGATTTGGTAGGAGGAAGGTCAGCTCTGTCATTGGAGATGCATATTCCAATTACAAGGGTGGGCTTTATAGATTTGATGATGGAAGGATGGAGAATTGGTGCTATTTCTCCCCTCAAATATAAGGAGCTGAATTAGGGCAGGGGGAGCATGGTTGGAGTGGCTAGGGACCAGGGCGGAGAGAAAAAGTCGTAGAGCATGGGGGAAAAAAATTCAAAAAATGAAGTAGAATTGTGAGCGGTGTTAAGTTTTATGTTTTTGTTCATAAAGTAAAATTAGTCGGCTGGCTTGTGTCAAAATTTTTTTTTTCCCCAGAAAACTTCAGCTATTCCTGTGCAGAGAAGGAGATTCTTAAGTTCAGCCATACTTGGGATTTGTCAGGTAAGTGCCATGCTGGAGTTGGGTGGAGATTTTGGCAAAAAGTTAATTTTTTTCAAGTGAAATTAAAATGATAGACCATGGAAATCCAGTCTCTTGTACTCTCCACTATAGTATATTTTCAAAAAGTTTAATACTTTGTATCTAGAAGTAGAGACTCTGCAATCTGAAATAAAGTCAGACAACTTTTGACTCCTTCCCTCTAAATAGGTAGTTCAGGGATGATTTTCCAGGCTTTAGTTTCCTTGTGTGCTAGCAAAGCAGAGAGAGGAATAAAGTAACCCCAAATTACTCAGAGCGTTTGTCTGCCTACCCATATGCTCTGTATTGGTCCTCTACCGGCTGCTCTCTTGTAATCACAGACTTGGTGGCTTAAATAACACCTGTATTTCTCACAGATCGAGGTATTTGGTTTCTCCTGAGGCCTCTTGGCTTGTAGTCAGCCTCCTTCTCTGTGTGACCTCACATGGTCTTTCCTCTGTGCATATGCCTGCTGTCTCTCTTAAAGGACACCAGTCCTGTTGGATTAAGGCCCTGTCCTTATCACCTCACTTAAATTTAATTACCCCCCTGAAGGGCCTGTCCCCAAATATAGGGGGTTAGGGCTTCAACATAGGAATTTGGTGGTAAAAAGACACAATTCACTCCATAACAGCCTCCCACCCTAAGTATGCATAAAAACTAAGGGAAACTTATTAGGCATCATTAACTCTAGAAGTGCTGCTTTGTATTACGCCTGTGCCTGATCAGCCAGTTTTTTTTTTTGTTTTTTTGTTGTTTTTTTTTTTTTTTGAGTAAACTCTGTCCCCAACCTGGGACTCAAACTCATGACCCTAAGGTCAGGAGTTGCATGCTCTACTGACAGCCAGCCATTATTAAGGAGCTTTCCTGGGAGAAGGCATGTGAGGAATACAGAGATGTCTCTTCCTAGGATCTTTTTGTTTGTTTTTTAATTTTTATTTAAATTCTGTTAGCCAGGGGATCCCTGGGTGGCTCAGTGGTTTGCCGTCTGCCTTCGGCTCAGGGCGTGATCCTGGAGTCCCAGGATCAAGTCCCACATCGGGCTCCCTGCATGGAGCCTACTTCTCCCTCTGCCTGCATCTCTGCTCCCCCCCCCCCCCCCCCCCCGTCTCTCTCTGTCTCATGAATAAATAAATAAAAAATCTTAAAAAAAAATTCCCTTAGCCAGCATATACTGTGTCATTAGTTTCAGACGTAGAGTTTAGTGATTCACAGTTGCATATAACACCCAGTGCTCGTCACATCAGGTGCCCTCCTTAATGCCCATCACCCAGTTACCCCATCACCCCTGTCCCCTCCTTCCAGCACCCCTGAGTTTGTTTCATATAGTTAAGAGTCTCTTATGATTTTTCTCTCTGATTTCTTCCCACTCCGTTTTTCTGGGATCTGTTTTTAATTCAGATGGATATATGCCTTCTTCAATCTTTTCAATCTTGTTTTTCTTCTTAGTGAGAACACTATGACCCATAATTTAGTAAGTCTTAAAGATCTATAGATTGTTTTGGATTTTCTCTATTACATCTATTACATCTGTGAATATCCATTTTATGTTTTCCTTCCCAATTCTTATACTTTCCAGGATCTCCAATACAGTGATTAATAGAAGGGACAATAGTGGTGTATTTGTTTTATTGTCAGTCTAAATGTTTAAAGCTAACATTTATCAAAATTAAGGAAATTTGTGTTGTTTGATAAAACTGTTCTAATGAATGTGAATTTTTTGAAAAGTTCTTGCATCTGTTGAATTTAGGATTTTAAAAATTATTGTTATTTGGTTAATTTTCAAATGACAAATCTTGTATTTCTGAAATAATCCTAATTTGATCATGATAGGTTATCATTTTCATGTCACCACATTTGGTTTGCTTACATTTTGTTTAGGATTTTTGTTTTTACGTTTCTGCAAAAAATTGGCTTCTAATTTTCCTTCTTTCTGGCTTTTGGATGACAGCCTCAATGAATGAGCTCTAAAGTGTTCTCTTTTTTATCTTTTTTCATATTAGATTATTTCTTTCATAGATTGTTAGCATACTCCAGCAAAGCCGTATTGGTCTGGCATTTTCTTTGTGAAAAGAGACTTGATTATCAATTAATTGGTACTTAAATGGTATTGTTACCATGTCAATCCTGGTTAGGTGTATTTTTCGAAGAATTTCTCTATTCTTCTAAATTTGAAATGTATTGGAATAAAATTATTCAAAATAAATACTTAGTATTTTTAACATCTATAGGGTCTAGTAGTAGTCTCTATTGCCAATATTGCACTTTTTAAAAAAAGATTGATTTTAGAGATAAAGTGAGAGTGTGCTCGCAAGCAGGCAAACACGTAGAAGGAGAGAGAATTCCACAAGTAGACTTCCTGGCTGAGCATGGAGCCTGACTCAGAGCCAAAAACAAGAGTTTACCACTTAACCAACTGAGCCGCCCAGGGGCACCCCCTCACCCCCAGTATTGCACTTTTATTTTTATTTTTTAAGCATTTTTTAAAAAAGATTTTATTTATTTATTCATGAGACACGGGGGGGGGGGGGGCAAGAGACACAGGCAGAAGGAGAAGCAGGCTCCATGCAGGGAGTCTGACGTGGGACTCAATCCCGGGTCTCCAGGATCACACCCTGGGCTGAAGGTGCTGCTAAACCGCTGAGCCACCTGGGCTGCCCTATTGCACTTTTAAAATGTCATGATCAGTATTGTTAGAGGCTTATTGATTTTTATTCTTTTTTTAATATTCTTTTTTAAAGAATTACCTTGTGACTTGTTGAATCTCTACATTTTTGTTCATTATTTTATTTTCACTCTCATCATTTCTTTTCTTAGGTTAGCTTATTATGATAAATGTGGAGTTCATGTCCCAGTCTAATTTTTATTTTATTTTATTTTTTAAAATTTTTATTTATTTATGATAGTCACACAGAGAGAGAGAGGGGCAGAGACACAGGCAGAGGAAGAAGCAGGCTCCATGCAGGGAGCCCGACGTGGGATTCGATCCCGGGTCTCCAGGATCGCGCCCTGGGCCAAAGGCAGGCGCTAAACCGCTGCGCCACCCGGGGATCCCTAATTTTTATTTTATATCAATAACTAATTTTTAAAAGATTTTAAGTAATCTCTACACCCAAGGTGGAGTTCAGACTCACAACCTTGAGATCAAGAATCATATGCTCTACCAACTGCATCAACCAGATCCCCCCCTTAGTCTTCTTTTTAAAATATATTACGAATTATCCTCAAGGGTTAAGTAAACATGAGTATAAGAGCATGTTATGGACTGAATTGCATGTCCCTCTTCACCTATTCCTAGGTTGAAGCCTAACCCCTAATGTAACTATTTGGAGATGGGCCTTTAGGGAGGCAATTAAAGTTAAATGATGTCATAAGGGTGAGGCTTGATCCAGTAAGACTGGTGTAGAGGAAGAGGCACCAGAGAGCACTTTTTCTCTTTGTAATGTAAGTATAAAGTACATTCCTTATTTTTCAATTATTTGGCAATTTCCTAGTTACTTTTTTCCCTGTAATTTCTAGATTGATTCCATTATAAATTAATCTGAATTACTTTAATACTTTGAAAATTGAGATTTACTTCTGGCTCAGCTAGATGGTCATATTGGTAAAAATTCCATGTGTGTTTGGAAAGAATGTGTATTCTGCATTTGGGGTGTACTGTTAATATGCTTACTTTACATTTGTTTAATTTTGTTATTTTAATCTGTGTTCATGAATGAATAAATAAAATCTTAAAAAATAATAATTGCCTACCAAAAATGGCAAAAACATCTTGTGCCAAATTCCATTATTTTCTGAGACTGTGCCATAATATCTTACCTTCAAAGTTTGGACAATTAAGCACTTTCTGGAATAAATTGGACTGGCTAAACTTAAAAGAAGAAGAAAAAAAATCTGTGTTCATGTGCTGTGGTTATAGATTTGACCATTTTTAGATTTAGCAATATACTGTTGGTCAGTACAAATTAACCATTTTGGAAGGCAATTTGTCACTGTTGATGTAAATAATTTTAATGTTCTTTGACACATTGATTTCACTTCTAGGAATTTCCAGAAACAGGCACAAACATAAAAGCATAAATATAAGAATGCTTAGTTTAGGATAGTTTATAAGCACAAAAACTTAAGAAAACCAAATAGAAGAAACATAAGAAAGTGAATAGAGGACTGGTTGAATGATGATATACAGAGAAACTAATGTTATGCAGACAATGAATATATATATATATATATATATATATTTTTTTTTTTTTTTTACATGATAGTCACACAGAGAGAGAGAGAGAGAGGCAGAGACACAGGCAGAGGGAGAAGCAGGCTCCATGCACCGGGAGCCCGACGTGGGATTCGATCCCGGGTCTCCAGGACTGCGCCCTGGGCCAAAGGCAGGCACTAAACTGCTGCGCCACCCAGGGATCCCCAATGAATATATTTGTAGTGCAATGATAAGGTATCCTAGATACAGTAATGAAAATCAGACAAAAAGACAGGGTTTTCTCCATGTGTTTGCTTTTTATGTATAAAGTTTTCTGAAAGGGAAGGTAGCAGTAGACACCCTTAGGGAGTTAGACAATGGGAATAGACAAAAAGGACTTTTTACCATGTGTTTGACTTGTTCGTTTTGTTTCAGTGAGCATGGGTTACTCATAATAAAGAGCCTGTTAGAATAAATAAAAGCAGAAAGTAGTTGCCACTTCAGTGTAACAAACAAAATACTTTTATGTAGAATGAATGCCTGTAAAACACCCTAGACAATTTTTTTTTTATATTTGCTGTATTTATTATATCCTCCTTTGCTCTTTTGTTTCTCTTCCCCAAATTAAAGATGAAGCTTTGATCTGAGGTTTCTGGAATTATGATAGACATAGCATTGGTATCAAGGTAAACTAATTTTCTTGGGAAGTTTTATGTAGATAAATTTTTAATAAAAGTTCCTTATTTCCTACAGATTTCCTGACATTCAGAACAACTGACTTTTAATACACTGCTACTACATCAAATCAACAATGAATTGGAATGTAAAACCAGAGAATGTCACCTTACCACCACAGTATCCTAAAAAGCAGTCATCTTTTTTGGAGCAGGCTTTAATAAATACACTTAATACAACATCTCAAAGTTCTTTAAACTATCCTGGAAGTAACCAAGAAGCATGTATGTTTCTTGGTAATTCAAATACAGTTTCACAGCCACTGCTAAACATCAGAAATTATCCAGCTCCTCAGCAAATCCCTATTCCTGATATGCATAATGGGACAGTTGTGGCCTCACAAACTTCAGTAGAAGGAATCACATATGCAAATGTTAAAGGATCCAAACAACTAAATCACAATTTGCAAATGTCTTCAGGAGTTACACAAAATATATGGTTGAACTCTCAAATGAGGAATTCTATGCTTTCTCATACAGGGGCAACTGTGTCCCATCAAACTGGTTTTGGAACTAATACACCTAATTTACATGCACTACAGAATCAATTTGTATCATCAGATTCCTATTCTATGCAACTACAAATGATCCCTCCTAATTCTGCAAGAGTTCCTGTAACTTATCAAGGAGCCCCAAGACTTAACCCATCTTTATCAGAACGACAGGCTGATTGGGCACAACAGTATACATCCAGTGGACTGACTTACCCAGATTACAGATCACTTCCAAAGCAATACAATTACCCGTCACAAAGCTTTTTGCAAGATCCCACTCATCAGAAACAAAATCCTATGCCATCTACATCATTGCAGATGAAAAATAGTCACCCTCCAGATTCTCCACGGACTTTACAGTCAAAGCAGACTGCAAGTATACAGTCCTATCAATGTGCAGTTACTCATACTGACAAAAGACCACTTCCTCCGCCTTCTGACTGTAGATATGTAAGCCAGCCTTTTCAAAGTACTCAGCATGTTATTAAACAGACTTCTCTGGGTGTTTCTCAGAGTCAAGAAATGCACTTACCTGAAATGAGGAGAGACTTTCCTAGAAACTTTCAACAGCATTGGCAAAGCCTTAATGAAAATGTCAGCACAGTTGGAAATTCCTGTAACTTGAAAATAAATACTAATGTCACTCAGCCTTTTACTGAACCTGTTAGATCTTCTATAGATGGTGTTCAGACCCTTGCTCAGAATAATCAAGAGAGAAGCGTAGACTCTTGTGATCTATCTTCAAATCAAATACTGGACACAAATGCCACAAAAGAGAAGTTAGTGAGGGATATTAAAACATTAGTAGAAATAAAAAAGAAGTTTTCCGAACTTGCAAGGAAAATTAAAATTAATAAAAATCTTTTGATGGCAGCAGGTTGTATTAAAACAACTGATACCCCTTACAATGAATTAGCTCCAAATTCTGAATTGTCTGTGAAACAAAATGTCCAAATCCAGTCTGGGCCACAGGTAACCCTACTGACTCCAGAGAATAAGCCACCAACCATAATGGAATCTGCAAAAGAAACAAGTAGAACACACACTACAATGAATTCTAACATTCAAGACCTCAATTGGGGAAATTGTAACCAAGTGAATTCTACTTTACGAAATTCTGTCTATTCAGAAAAGTTACCAATGCCAGACCAGTTAAATGATATGAAAGTTAGGACTTCTTTAAAGTCATCAACTGTTGAGATTACCCAGACAACATTAAATAACACCCAGGTTTCATCAGGAAATGTCAACGTTGAACCAAATGTGCCAACAAATTCTGAAACAACTTCTGTTCCTCAGTCTACATCTTTTGAGGAATATGTTTCAAAATACCCAAATAAAAATACGCTGATTCTCAGTTTACTTACATGTAGAGATAAACTACAGGAGAAATTATTTAAAAATACTGGTGAAACTATTCAGGGCTCTAAACCACATAGTTTTGAAATTAGTTCAAATACCCAAGTCACTGGTAACCAAACGAATTTGAAAACCATGGAAACTCCAAGTCCTTGTAATATAAATACCAAGGTTTTAGACAACTCTTTTTGCCTTGAGCGGAAATCCTCGAGTGGAATGTCTTCTAAAAGTGACCATCACTTTTCCATGGAATTGCTAGCAACATGTCTTTCTCTGTGGAAAAAGCAACCTAAAGAACCTACAGAAGAAAAACAGTATAATGAGGCAAAAAACAGAACAGCAGTTGGATTTTCAAAGCCTGTGGAAACCTGTGATAAGAGTCCATTTTTAGTTGTAGGAAATTCTCAGAATAAGATGGTAAACACTTCCCAAGAAACATCTTTGTCAACAGTAGTACAGAATTATGAGTCTTCCAGTGCAACTGTTACAAAGGGAACAGAACTTCAGGTTGCTGTAGTGTCACCCTTAATTCTTTCAGATGTCAAAACATTGTCTGCCAAAGGTGTAACACCTGAAGCGGTACCTGAAACACTGTATCCAGTTATTAAAGAAGGCAGTGTTTGTAGCTTACAAAATCAGTTGGCAGAAAATACCAATGTTACTGCTGCGTTGAAAGCTAATGTTAATGAACCAGTAGCAGATACCACAACAAATACAAAGATGTTCTCATCAGTTCAGAAGGAAGATCAAAATGAATCGACTAATTCAGAAGATACACCTAATAGCCATCAAGGAGATCATATCAAATCCGAACCAGATCCCCACTGTTCTGTGAGTGAACAGCAGGCCTCATATAAGTCAAGGAACAGTGATATTGTTAGTGGTGATATGTTACATATTGACAACATTTGTTCTCTTGTTGAAGGTGATACATCTTATAATTCCCAAATAGCAGAGATATTCAACTTGCCTCCTTTGAAAAGGGTTGAGCCACAGAAATCTTCTCTACCCAATCATCAAGTGATTAGTAAAAAAGAGCAAATAGACAGCCTCACTGAAAATAAAGACTTTGGTTTTCAAAATGGTAATTTTTCACTGTGTGTAGATGTTTCACATAAAATAACTGGACCAGCAGAATCACCACAACATCCAGAATCGTTATCTTTGAAGTATGTTAAAGCCAACAGTGAAATTCTAGAGGAAAGCAACGTGGAACATGTCACTAAAAAAGAAAGCACAGCTAATGATACATGTTCATTGTCTGCTATTCCTCAGGAAGGTGATGCGTCCTGCAATTATACTGCCCAAGATCCTGCAAGAAGTGAGATTCTCAATGATAAGGCATCTTTCTCATACCTACACGATCAGCTGTCAGAACTTTTAAAAGAATTTCCCTATGGTATTGAAGCTGTGAACACAAAGGAAGGTTCTGTGGCCCAACAGATAACCAACCAAATCTCAAAAGATCAAACTGGTTGTGACTTCAAGGACTCAACAGAACAAATACAGATTACGGTATTAAACTCTGAGCAAATGAAAGAATTATTTCCTGAACATGACGACCCACTCTGTGAGGTTGACAAGTTGACAGAACATCAGAAAGAAGAGCCTATAAAAATAGAAGGGAGTCCGTGTGACCCACAAGCAGATACAGATGGAAAGACTGATGATAATATAATGGATTCAGAGAAAGATGATGTTGGTTGCTATACATTGGGGTGGCTGTCTATGGTTTATGAAGGAGTACCCCAGTGTCAATATAATTGCATCAATAACTCAGCTTCAAAAGAAGACAAAGGGGAAAATCAGTGTTCACCTTTGAAGATCAAAAGTTGTAAGGAAGGAGAAAGAACTTCTGATAGAAATGTCTCTCGTGGATGTGAGAGTCCTCTAAATAACAATCTGAAGATTCCTTTGACTTTTCCAGATAAGAAAAACCATTCTCCTGAAATAGAGCAAGGCAAAAATATAACTGAAATGCCCAAAACAAAACACAAATCACTGAGGACAGAACAAGAATTATCAGGTCAGTTTTTTTCTAAAGGTGATAAAAAACTAGATTCCATGCAAAGTCACAAAAGAAAAGGAAAACTGCAGTTTCATGAGATAACTTTTCACACCAGTAATAAAATGACAAAATTTTCTCAAGAGAGTCTGCACCAAAAGCTCATGGCACAAAACTCACACCCACTAAAAACAAAGGCAGGCTTCTTGACAAATAAAAATAAAGATTTACATATGAAAAATGGTTCTTTGGTACAATCAGTATCCTCAGAGAAAAGATTGAAAGGTGGCTTTGGAACAGAAGTTTCGGATAAAAGGAAGTTAGATGATGGGAGCATACTTGATTCAAAAGTAAAGAAGAAGAAATATGATAAACAAGAGCAGAATAAAAATGGGGATGGAACATTTAAATTATGTAATATTTTGTCAATCCCAAATGAAAGAGCCAGGGTTAAAGAAAAGACTATGTCAAATGTTAAATCCGCAGCCTCTAAGGGTAACTCATCTAAAATTAATAAAGTTCTAACACCAAAGGAATATTTGCAAAGACAGAAACACAAAGAAGCAATGGGTAGCAACGCATCAAAGAAAAGCTGTGTGAGAAACTTACAGTGTGATTCTCAATACATGAAGTCTAATAAACTTTCCACGCAAGTAGGGAGTTGGGAGAAATCAAATGAGAGACACAATAGCAGTGTACAGACTTGTAAGGAATCATTAAATATTTGTGCAAGCCATGGTAAAAACCTCAAGACTGACTCTTCAGAGGAGTCTAAAGCATACATTTCAAGGGATGCTAAGGGAATAGTTGGTGGAAATCAACCTGAGAAAATGTGGATTGATAAAACCAAGTTAGACAAAAATTCAAACAGTGAAGTGGAATTCAGTCAAATGCCTCCCCAGTCAAAGGATCAAAGGAAAACGTATCTGAACAGAGTTGCATTTAGATGCACTGAGCACGAGAGCATTTGTCTCACAAAATTAGACAGTTCACCAAGGAAGTTTAATAAAGAGAGACCAGAAAATAAACCTCAGAGCCTCTTACCTGTGAAAGATACCACAGAAAAACCAAACATGCTGGAATTTAAGTTATGTCCAGATGGCCTGATTAAGAATACAAATTCTGTTGATGACTGGAAGGATCTGCAGCCTTGTCCTAGGAAGGAAGAAGCCCCTGTGCAAGGTCTAGTATGATTTTTTTGATGGTGTCTCCCAACACTAAAGCATTGTAGGTGAACAGTGGGTTAGCACTACTTATGCCATCTGGGTAGCTAGCAAAGACTTAAATGCATTTGCCATTCCTTGGTATTTGCTTTTCTAAATCAATGGTTCATTGGGCACTATTTGTTTTATCGCCCTCTTCCTGTAAATTGTACTCCATTTGTATTGATGACAAGTGGTATGTAAAATTCTAGGATTTGCCAAATACAAAGATTTCCTTTTTCACCAAGAAGCCTATATTATGGAAAACGTTCTTTGTGCTAAGTTAGAAAAGTGTTTTTACATTATTTCATGTGTTTTGTTGATTCTCATTTGGACTTGTAATTTCAAAGCCCTGTGAATTGAAATTTTAGTCTAGATATGAGGGAATAATTATTATATATTAGTGAAAACTTTTATACATAAGGAAATGTATAAAACTTATTGTCATCTTTGAAATAGTTGGCGACTGTGTTACCAGAAAAGTTAAAGCGCTACTGTTGGCTGAATGATAGAATTCTCATCATAGTGCAAAGAAAGAAGAAAATAGATGACTAATGATTTGTGATAGTAAGGAAATGTTTAGGGGTTGTGGATATTATATATATAATAACATGTTGAGAAATTGAGATTGGAAAACTAAAGGATTTGAATGGCAATCTTAATTTCTCCTGTGCTGTTCAGATGGAATCTGTTGGAGCACAGAAAGTTATGATGTAAATTAAGGTACATTTTCTTGAAAGGAGATAGGGATATGATAAAATAGGGTATATAATTCATTTTGTAAAGCATTGGTGATTTTACTTGGCCATAGAAGTAGATCTTTGGAAACTGAGGCATGGGTGTAACAAGAACATTAAAAGTGGAGTTGGGGGCAATGGGAGTGACTTTCTGTTTCCTGTGCCCTTAAGTACCTTGACATTTGTTGATATTCAACCTAAGTGGGAGAGACATAATTTCATGGTGAAAACAAACTTTTTTTTTTTTTTTTAAACAAACTTAAAGCAACTTATTTTTCATTTATGAGATACTCAGGCACTTGAAATGGAAGAAAACATTTTTTTTCAGGCTTCTTTTAGACTTGTGTTATACATAAATATATTTAATACCTTTCAAAGTCTATTTTACGTTCACCTGATTTTCCTTCACAATACTAAAAGAGATGAATAGCAATTTCTAGAGCTCTGAAAATGAATATTTAAATAGTTACAGGAATAAAAAGTACAAAAGAAGACTGGTTAAGAGGTACAACTGAGGAGAAAAGGATGCCAGAAGCCAAACAAGAAATAGGTAAAATTATCATCTATTTAAATTTTTATTTTATCTATTGGGCACTTGGTCATCTAGAAGCTGAATTATAGTTAAACAATTCTGAGGTTTGGTTTTTATCCATGTTTTTAAAGTGATTCAGTGTTTGTATGAGTGGTTGGAAGATTTTTTGGGGGTATTTTTTCTCATGCTGTGGAGAAGGAAACAGTGATCTATTTCCTCTTAGCAAGAAAATGTTTCTCATCATGAGTTAGGTAGGGTAAGGGGTTGGCATACTTTTCTCCCTCCCTAGGACTAGATGGTGAATATTAAGTTTTTCGGAATGTAAGTTCTCTTAAATACTTGTCTCTTGACACTGTAGTGAGAAGATAATTATAAATGAATGTTTATGGGCTATGTTTCAATTAAACTTTATTTACCATCTCAGGCTAGAGGCTAGGCTTGGCCTACAGGCCATGTCCTGTTTGCCAGCCCCTGGTCAAAACAAGATAGGCAAGGATGTTTCTATTTTATCCCTGGGAGGTTAGATCATTTTATTGAAATTCCATGACTAGTAACTGAATAGGGACTTGAAATAGATCCCCACTTTTCAAAGTTAATTAAGTGTGGAATCTGAGTTATTTTGATGATGAAAGATGGAGCCTCCTAGTTCAAATTTCTTTCTTTTATAGGGGAGGATTTTGGGCCAAGGGCCAACCAGAAAAGGCAAAGCTTTCAAGTATCTGATTTAAGTAGTGAAATGAATGTACTTTGTTTTTAGGGTTTCATATTGAGAACTAGAAGCTAGAGTTCAGGAGTTTTACCTTAGTTTGGTTAACTGAATATGTAAAGATAAGGGTTTAGAATTCCTTGAGAATGGAAGGAAGCAGAATTTTACCATGAGCAACAATAAAGAAGCACATTTCTTAAAAGGGAGGAGTGTGACAAAATTGAGAAGAGAGCTTAAATACATAGGCTTATAGAAATTGAGTTTTACGTATTAAAGGTGCATATAGGAAAAAACTAAGTTCAATAGAAGACTCAAAGAAGGAAGAAATGCACCCTTAATCAGAACCGAAAAACAGTTGAAAGAGGGGAAAATGAATTTTAAGACTCCTGAGTGTAGAGAACACACTTCTAAGGGTGGAACACAGGAATTAAAAAAAAAAATGAGAAAGATAGAAATGGTCATGGAGATTAGGCAAGGAAGGTCCTTGGAAATAGTAGACACCTTACCTCACAGAGAAGGTGAGAGGCATGGTTGGGACCTGAATCTGAAAATACGGATGCCTGTACAGATTGACCAAAGATAAGCGTGAACTAAATGAGAATTCTAAAGATAACCACAAATAGGAGGAGCAATAAGCTGAAGTTGAATAAACCTCAATACTCAGAATCACTATGAAAAAAAATACAAGTTGGGGCACAAGCTCTAGGAGATCTGATGTATGGTAGAGAAAAGCCAAAATATGAGTCACAGCTCTGTCAAAAGTGTAAGATTGAATCACTGGGTTGTACCTGAAACTAATATAACACTGTATGTCAGTTTTATTTCAATTAAAAAGTAAAGGCAAATAAAGTTCACCTGTAATCCAAAAAAGCCTGATAAGGTTTAGGAAAAATGTGAACAAATACCAAGATGAAGGGTGGACAATGTGAATTAGTGTGAAGAGAAACAAAAACAAATGTCATAAATTCCCAAACAGATGCAAAGAAACTTTTTAGATAATCATACATCTAAATTTGGTGGCAAAGGTTGGAGTGTAGATGGAACAAGATGTGAAACTATATCAAGTCAGGGTAAAGTACAGAGAAGAGGGAAGTAACAATTCAGTGGAAAATGACTTAGGGACCCATCTTAGCTATCAGTATTGCTGACATCAAAAAGAATGCTAACAAGGACGTACAAGAATTTGAAACAGTTGAAGGACCAAGAGGACAGAATACTTGACTTCTTAGAAAAAGGTAAAACAAGATTATTATACAGAAAGGAATGGCTAGAGCAGGAATGAAAACCATGGGAATTGTAAATAGGGGGAATGGCTACTGAGATGTAGAGGTACATCTAGAAATATAAGAAGTAGGAAAATTGGACCCATCAAAAAGATAATGAGACTAATGCAACACTGAAATAGTCTAACCAAACAAAAACTACAGACATGTCTTAGGATACCTAATATGTAGCAAGGCCAGAATATTAAAATAGTCTTTTCCATTCACTGAGTGGAACCAGCTTGTGCTCGTGCTCTTTATATTGCTAGTTTAAATAGCTTTTTAAAAAGGTCACATTTATAATAATCTGCAAATAAAAGTAGAATGGAAGAGCCCTGGACTGTGAAGATGGCATGAGAGTAGAAAATAGTTCCCAAAAGAGAGGCAAGATGTCCTGTGTGTATAATTTACCATTCTAAGATTAAAAGCCATAATTTATCAAGCTCCTTGTCCTAAATTGTATCCCAAAAAAGAATGCAGGTTTTCCTTCTTCATTTTAATTGATTATATATTAGTCACTAATACTGAGTAATAAAGTTTCTGTTTTCTTAGATAATAATGTTTTGACTAATTCAAGACTCTCGAAGAGAAGCTTCGGTGCAGATGGATTTGAGACACTACAAAATCCAGTAAAAGATTCAAAGGCAATGTTTCAAACCTACAAAAGGATGTATATGGAAAAGAGAAGCAGAAGCCTTGATAGCAGTCCTTTAAAACAATTCTGAGGCTAATTTTTTTGATGGTTCTATAATTGACACCAGAAAATTTCTGCCATTTTCTGTTCAGAATATATTGCTGGAAATGCTTGGAATTGCCATGATAAAATATCAAGAGAGTTTAGTTACCACTTAGTTATGTAAATCATTGAAGTTATTTAATAGGGCTTGGGGATCTTACCTGTGCATACCAGATATAAGAAATAGACGGTATTTGTCAGGGAAACCATAAGGTATTGAATTTTGACATTATTGAACAATATTTACCAGTTTATTTTGAAATGCTAACTATCCATCCTGAGGGAGGGCTGTTCTCAGTTAAGTACTTGCTTATTTTAGCTGGGACTGTAAATATGTTTATTTCTAAAGCTTATTAGCAAAACTTATTTTTTAAAAACCCTCACTGTGAATGTCAAAGTATATTCTTAAGTATTTTATACCTAATTGTAAACTTTGTCAGAAGTCTTGTTTTGTACTTGTTAAGCTGGACATAATTTTTGGATAATGTTTAGACATTACTTTTCATACTTGAAATAAACATTTATTTTTAAAATATATATAAATATATCATAGTGGTCTGTATTTGATTTTCTATCCTCACAACAGGACACATTTTAGAAGGGTGTTTTATTTATTTTATTTATTTATTTTTTTAAGATTTTATTTATTTATTTATTTATTTATTTATTTTAATTTTTTATTTATTTATGATAGTCACAGAGAGAGAGAGAGAGAGGCAGAGACATAGGCAGAGGGAGAAGCAGGCTCCATGCACCGGGAGCCTGACGTGGGATTCGATCCCGGGTCTCCAGGATCGCGCCCTGGGCCAAAGGCAGGCGCCAAACTGCTGCGCCACCCAGGGATCCCAGATTTTATTTATTCATAGACACAGAGAGAGAGAGAGAGGCAGAGACACAGGCAGAGGGAGAAGCAGGCTCCATGCAGGGAGCCCGACGTGGGACTCGATCCCGGGTCTCCAGGATCACGCCTCAGGCTGCAGGTGGTGCCAAACCTCTGCACCACCGGGGCTGCCCTAGAAGGGTGTTTTAAGAAGAAATTTTAACTAAGCTGTTAGAAGTAAATATTTTCAGGTTACACTCAGAAGAAGAGCAAAAGAAAACATGGAACGTGAAATGTTTCTGGGTTTTACTTAATGACTAGAAAAGTGTTGGTTATTTTCATAAAATCTCAAAGTTCTACGTATAGTTCATATTTTAAAAATACACTTTTGAGAGTAGGGAGAAATAGGGAGTTTGAGGATACAGTTTCAATTTTGCCATTATGTGCATATTCTTAACACTACTGAACTGTACACTTAAAAATGCTTAAGATAGTAACTTTTTTGTATATTATGTTACAAGTTTAAAAACTTTGAAGACTTCAGACTGGGCTTCTCAAAATACTAAGCTGCTTTGCTCATCTTGCATAATTGATGGTTTCATGTCAATAAAAGATTGAATTAGAAAAGCAATAGTTGGGGAAACAGCTGGCACCATAGCACCAGTCAAGGCAATGGCTTCAAACTGTGATGGTCATTATAATTGATCATTGTATTATTCTTTACTGCTGGAAACTCTCAAACATTTCAGAAGGTTTTGAAGCCGAAATACACAAGCAATGATAGTCCAAATGCCATTGCAGAATTGGTCCCTTGGAACATAATTTTTTATTTGAAGAAATTATTGACATTTTTCTCAACTATGTCATCCTGACGTTTCAAGGAAAATAAAATATTTGTCAGTGATAAAACTTGAGCTTTCCAAAACTAGGATTTTGGAAAACTTGTATCTGAGACCAAATTTTAGCATCCTACTACTAGATCTCTGTTGAGTTCATTGGAGATATTAAAGTAATTAAAAAAAATTTTTTAGAGTAGGCTCCACATCCAACGTGGGGCTTGAATTCATGACCCTGAGATCAAGACTCCTATGTGCTCTACAGCCAGCCAGCTAGGCATCCCTGTATGTAATTATTTTTGAGGTATGCTAAAGTATGTCAACACTTGGAAGATCTGCATAACTTCATGAATTAGTATTTTCTGATGACAATGCAAGTTGATAAGAGATTACTCATGACAGGTAGACTAATGGATTTCGATAGAAGAATGCAGAAAGATCCATCATATCAGGCTTCCATGTTGGAATCAACCTTTAGGAAACTCAGCTTTTGGTGTATCAAAAGAATATATAGATTATCTGAAAAGCTGGAGGAATGCTCTTGTCCACACAAAAAGCCATCTATGTGTGTGAGATGGATTTTCATGATATACTTGAACCAAGATGTAGCTCAACAACAGGCTGAATGCACGAGTAGATAAATTCAACTGAGTTCTATGAAGTCAGACCTTAAAAGATTTGCAAAAATGAAAAAAGATCTTTCATCGATTTTTTTTGATAAATTTTTTATTAAGATTTTATTTATTCATGAGAGACACACAGAAAGGCAGAGACATAGGCAGAGGAAGAAGCAGGCCCCATGGAGTGAGCCCAACATGAGACTCCATCTCAGGGCTCCAGGATCACGCCCGAGCCAAAGGCAGATGCTCAACTGCTGAGCCACCCGGGCATCTCTGGTAAATATTTTTAATAACAATTCTATTTATATAACCATGACATGATTTAGCTTTAAATGAAAGCGCTGTTTGAATTTTTCATAGAACAAATGTTGATAAGTATCTCAATTTCACAGTTTTTAAAATGGTTAAAAATCTGGGTGGTCACAGTGGTGATGCAAGAGCAAGCACAATTAGATTGCTATGTTCAGTCTTGCATTGTTGCCGAGAAATCAGCATTAACTTTCAAGTACTTAAGTAGTATAAAGGAGTTACTTAGAGTTGCATATAAAGTAGTTAACAGTGTTGAATTGGCAATTGGCTGCTATTGTTACTTAATTGTTTAGTAGTTAACGTTTTTATGTTAGGTGTGGCTTTTACGTGTTAAGGCTAAAGCCTTATAGGTACCAATGAATGTTATTTTATGACATTCAATTTCAAAGATTAATTTCAGAACTGGATGAGAAAAACCTCCATAATACAACAAAAATTAGTAAAAAAAAAAAAAAAAAATTTTTTTTTTTTTAAAAGAAAAGAAAAAGACACCTGAGTGGCTTAATGGGTTAAGTGCCCACTCTTGATGTCAGCTCAAGTCTTGAGTCAGGGTTGTGAGTTCAAGCTGTGTTGGGCTCTGCACTGGGCATGGAGCCTTCATTAAAAAAAATAAATTAGTAAAAAAATAAGGGGGGGTGTCCCTGGGTGGCTCAGTAGATTGGCCGTCTGCCTTTGGGCTCAGGTCGTGGTCCTGGGGTTGAGTCCAGCATTGCTTTTCCCTCTCTCTCTGCTGCTCTTCCTGCTTGTGCTCTCTTGCTCTCTTGCTCTCTTTTTCTGTCAAAATCTTCTTTAAAAAGTAAAAATAAGTAAAATAAATTCAATCCTTTAGGTGTTTGAGGTTCCAGACAGCAGTGTGTAAAATATTCCTTTATGCATAATACAAATGAAAGACCTGCTCAGTGAAAGAAATACCAATGATATTCCTTCAGGAAGAAGGAAATTGAAAACAGAAGGGAGATGCAAGGGTGAAAGGTCAAATTAAATGGACATTCATTTAAAGAATGATCACAGAAAGAACACAATAAAACTAATTTTAAAGGAAAAATAAGTGAAAAATCCGTCTGAATGGCAACACTGATTAGGGTGTTACATATATCTTATTTCCTGGAGATGGAGGTAAATTTGCAAATTCTAAATAACTATAATGTATAAAGCTTTGTGGAAAGCATGGTACTACTATAGAAGCTGCAAAAATGAGTAAAACAAGTTCTTAGGATTCTCCAATCTAGAAGATGAGAAGAGGCAAGTGTCCAAATGTCAGTACTTGTGAGAGGCATAAATATTTGGGGAGATAAAATGAGAGATAAAAAACAATTACGATAGAAGTTTTCTTACTGACTTTGGAATGCCTTATATTACCTTACCACAGCCAGGTTAATCTTCTCTTGCCTATCTATATCTAGATGAAAGTGGCCAAAACCAACTGCTCGTCTTACCAACTAATTTTCATTGGAGTTTCTCTTCAAGGGAAGGGTCCAGAGAAAGAAGCACAAATAACATGTTATTATAATAGAAGCATAAATAATGTTGATTTGTGGTTATTTCCATGTTTAGGAATGCATTCAAGGTTCATTTTCTTCCAACTCAAGATATTTACAAATAGAACTTGGAAAAGTATTTGAAACTTTTAACTATATTAAATTTAGACTGCAGAGCAGAGATTATGGAGTGTGAATCAGGATTACAGTGAAACTATATACATAAATGAAGACTATCACATCAAAATAGCCATTAGGCCATCAGGACTCAAAAAGCCTCTGAAATACTTGAAGATAGCTTGAGACTGACCATCAAACTATTATATTTCAAGATTGGGAAGGTGCCTTGAAAAGGGTATGAATACACCTTTAAGAAAGCATTACTAGAGGGGTGCCTGAGTGGCCCAGTTGGTTAAGCATCTATGATCCCAGGCTGCTCAGCAGGGAGTCTACTTCTCTCTTTCCCTTTGCCTTCCCCACCCCCACTCGTGCTCTTGTTGGCTTGCTCTCTCAAATAAATGAAATCTTAAAAAGAAACCATTGCTAAGGAAGCTTAAGAATGATACAAATTGGGCAGTCCTGGTGGCCCAGTGGTTTGGCGCTGCCTTCAGCCTGAGGTGTGGTGATCCTGGGGGCCCGGGATGGAGTCCTGCATCCTGCTCCCTGCATGGGGCCTGCTTCTCCCTCTGCCTGTGTCTCTGCCTCTGTGTGTGTGTCTTTCATGAATGGATAAATAAAATCTTAAAAAAAAAAAAAAGAATGATACAAGTTAATAGCATTTTGATAATTCTGTAATCCTAGTAACCAGAAAGTAGTCAACAAGTCAGCTGTTCGGTATGGTAGCTTGTTAGCCTTGTGTGTAGGTATTGAGCACTAGAATATAAAATGCGCTAGACAGTTTGGATCTATGTTCTGGAGGAAGAGCTACTAGAACCTGATGATGGATTAGATAAGGGAGAAAAAGAGGAGAATCTTGTTTCTAGACTGTGCCACTGAATGGGTAGGAAGTCTTTAGGCTGACCAGGAATTGATTTCTTTAAGCATGTGGCCAGTTTCCATGGAGCTTTTACCTGAAGGCTAACCTGCAAGGCAGTAATCTTGGATAAGTTTTTTAAAGATTTTATTTGAGAGAGAGCACAAACCGGGGAGAGGAGGAGATACAAGCTTCCCCCTGAGCAGGGAGCCTAATGTGGGGCTCAATCCCAGGACCCGGAATCATGACCTGAGCTGAAGGCAGATGCTTAACTGAGTCACCAACATTCTTGAATAAATTAACATTTATTCAAGTGCTCCAACATTCTTGAATAAATTAACCCACAACTCTTAGTGGTTGAGGAATGGACTCATACTCAGGGCACAAGTTTTCCAGACATTTTCATAACCGATATTTCAAGGTAAATTTTAGAAAATAATTGAGGCTTAATTTGAAATCTTTGTAATATCTCCCAACTTTTGTTTTTCCTGAGTAGAATGGATTTGTCTATGAGATAATGTATTTTTGTTAATAGCAAGAAACAGATTGTTGACCTGAATTGAGCATTGCCTTTTCTAAATCTTTTTCTAAACCTTCCTGTCTTCTATTATCTGATCTCTCTATAACTCCAAGTTGATACCTTGCGTGAGATTCCAGGCTGTTGTAATTATGGGGACTCAATGATCAGAGAACTACTACTGTCACTTTGGCAACATTTTTAATGTGTTATATTTCATTGATCACTGGGAATTTGCTCTGATTGCTTTGAATTATATATTCAAAATGTGACTTCTAAAAAAAAAAAAACAAAAAACAAAGAAAAAAACCAAAATGTGACTCCTACCTTGTTCTAATTTTCTGAGGTTCATAAACTCTTAACCACTTCTAAGACCCTCATATCAAATATAAATCATCTACTTATGACTGCACGGGCTGAGCAAAATATTAACTTCTTATGCTTGATGAGAATTAACTCCATTCCTTTTGGATGCTTCAAAGACTCTTGGAGGAAACAAAATGTAGAAGCCGTTAAGTTTTATGCTCAGATTCAAGTATGGCCTTCATTAATATACCTTTACTCATTGCCTATCATGAATGATTATTTCTTGTTCACAATAAACCAGGAAGTCATATTGTCCTAGTATACATATGAGAAAACTGAGCTCCAGAGAAATAAGGTCAAACAGCTTTAATGTAATAAAGGAGCACTTAAAAATTGATATAGTCATCAAACAACTTCTAATTTGGTCAAAAACACGAAAATCAGTGATTATAATCTGTTTCTCCCCTAGGAACATTTCATTACATGATAGAGATGAACACTTGTCCCTTCTACAGTATTAGAAGTACTGGACTAGGGCAGCTCTGGTGGCTCAGCAGTTTAGTGCTGTCTTCAGCCCAGGGTGTGATCCTGGAGACCCAGAATCGAGTTCCACATCGGGGTCCCTGCGTGGGGCCTGCTTCTCCCTCTGCCTGTGTCTCTGCCTCTCTCTCTCAATGTGTTTCTCATGAATAAATAAAGAAGTACTGGACCAATTTGCCTGACTATGTCTGCTAAGTAATCTCAGCACAGTACTCACAGATGGCGCTTCGGCTTCCATGTCTGTTTGGCTTTGCACTTAGAATTTCTAGTGGCCTGGTGCTTTTTACCCAAATTAATCCACTTTGTGTCAGTGGGATCTTTAACTTCCCCTTTCTGCATTTGTGATTTAGTACTATATACCAACTTCATGGATTTAGAACATACTGTTATTATGTGTTTATCCTTTTGCAGAATGAAGCTTATTGTTAGATCCCTGCATCAGTTATTGTCACTGTGTAAGGCTTAAACATTATGTCACAGTTCCTAAAGGTCAGAAATTGGTGTGGCTGGGCTGGGTTCCTCCTTAAGGTCTGTCACGAGGTTGAATCGTGGTTGTCGGCTGGTTGTCAGCTGGGATCTTAGACTCATCTGAAGGCTTGAATCAGGAAGGATCCACTTCCAAGCTCATGCATGTGATTGTTGTTAGGTGTTTTGGGCTGGAAGGCTCAGTGTCTCAGTTCCTTACCACTCTTGGCCAGCATCCTCCTTCAATTCCTTGCCATACTGGTCTCTCCAAAAGGCAGCCTGCAACATGGCAGCTGACTCTCCTCAAAGCAATAGAACATGAGTGTGAGAAAGAGCAGACAAGAGACATCACAGTCTTTTTTTAACTTCAGAATTGACACCCTGTCGTTTTTTGTTACATTTACTTGGTAGGAGTGACTCACAGAGTTGCAGTCCACATTCAAGGTAAAGGGGTTTGGGGTCACTCAGAACCATCCTAGTTGCTGCCTACCAGTCTTTGCTAAATTAATCTCTAAATTCTTTTGTTGTATGTGAATGGAAGCATGACCTTTCTTTTTTGTTGTTGTTGTTTTTTGAAGCATGACCTTTCTGTTAGATATATGTAGCTCTGTGCTTATTCCAAGGAAGCCTGGAAGTCTGGCTTCTTGCCCAAAAATAAGGATAGACAATGATGCAGTTGATTAAACGGTTAACCTTGCTTGGGTTTAGCTCCCTGGTGTGGAATATATGATCATCTTGGCATCCCTGAAATTATACTATCATGCTCCTATGTTGGTGATTCATACCTGAAAAACCCAAGTATGTTCCGTGTGATTGACAAAGGGCCCTGGAAGCTGTGCCTAGAAGCCCCTGATCTCTCTTTGTCTATGCTTTCTTTGTTTTCTGTACTGTATCTTTGACTTTTTTTTTTTTTTTTAGATTTTATTTATTTATTCATGAGAGACACACAGAAAGAGGCAGAGACACAGGCAGAAGGAGGGGAAGCAGGCTCCATGCAGGAAGCCTGATGTGGGACTTGATCCCAGGAACCCAGGATCAGGCCCTGAGCCAAAGGCAGATGCTCAACCACTGATCCACCAAGGCATCCCTCCTTGACCTTTTTTTAAACCTTACCTGAGTACATCCTGTGGAATCACATGAGCCCTTTGAATGATCCAGTCCCATGTAATTATTGCATTTGGGGAGGACTCTAACCACACTGTGTGTATTTCTTATGAAGACACCGAATCCCAACAGCATCCAGGTGGCTATGGAAACTTGCATTAGTCAAATTAATCATGGGGCTGCAAAGAACTTCTTTAAATGTGTTTCCCTAAAGCCAGTTTTTCTGTGAGAAGAGCTCTTTCTATCCTGCTGTCCATACCATTCCTCTGTTGTTTCTTTGTGCAATACCAGCTTGCTGAATTATTATACTGCTGCAGGAATGCTTATGACATTATGTTACAATTAGTCTCAATTTCTAGACAAATTAGGAGCTTCTTGAATGCAGGGACTCTGGCTTAGTTATATTTGTATTTGCAGTGCCTTATTGTCAAGCACAATGCCATCCAACAGAAATGAAATGTGGGTCACATATGTAAGTTTTATAATAGTCACACTAAAAAGTATTTAAAAAATTGGTGGAAATAATTTTAATACGGCATTTTATCTAACCAATATATTTAAAATATATTGTCAACATGCAATATGAAGATTATTGAGATACCTTATATTTCTTTCTCTTTTTTTTGATATTGAGATTTTGAATTCTGATGTTTATTTTATATTTACAGCACATCCTAATCAGATACTCAGTAGCCATGTGTAGCTTATGGCCACTGAATGGGACAGCACAGGCTAGCACATAAAAGGTGTTCAGGTATCTCTAGGTACATAAGAGGTACTCCATCCTTATAGGATTTACCAATTGCTATGCCAATTTGTTGCTTGATACTTGGTATATACTATCTCAGTGCACACACAACCTTGAGAAGCAGGTATCATTATCCTCAGTGTTAAACAGAAAACCATTTGTTTTCTTCACCATTGTATACTCAATTCCTGACTTATTTTTAAAACTAATAATTATTTTATGAATAAGTGAATGACTATCAATGAGGGAACATTTGAGCTTAAACGTTTAAATAACTTCTCCAAACTGAGTGACAGTCAGGAGTCAAATGCAGCTCTCTGACTTGACCCCTGGGCTCTTGACTCTTCTGCTAAATGCCTCTTCGATGGCCAGGTGAAAGAACTGATATGTTAATTAATAAGCAGCACATTAATAAGGACATGGAACCCTGCCAAAAATGCAAGAATCCAGCATGTATCACTTATGTGAAGCACCTGTTGAATAACTAAATTATCTGTCACAAAATGTTTAGAAGTGAGGTTATTAGAAAAAAAATATCAAAAGGCACTTGCAATACGTATGTGAGCAATAAAAAATAAATTTTTACTGCAGTAAACCTTATGTATGTCCTGTCACTAGAAACAGATGAGAATAACTCTTATTTTTTTAAAGATTTTATTTATTTATTCATGAGAGACACACAGAGAGAGAAGCAGAGATATAGCAGAGGGAGAAGCAGGCTCCATGCAGGAGGCCCCATGTGGGACTTGATCCCGGGGCTCCAGGATCATGCCCTGAGCCAAAGGCAGACACTCAACTGCTGAGCCATTCTGGCGTCCCTACCTATTTTTTTTAATTGAAGCATAATTGATATATAATATTAAATTATTTTGCTCTTTGCTATGTCGTATGCTATGCTTACCACAAGTGTAGCTACCATCTATCACCATGCAACTGTTATACCTACATTGACTATTCCCTATGCTGTACCTTTTATCCCCATGGCTTACTCATTCCATAACTGGAAGCCAGTATCTCCCACTCCCCTTCATCTGTTTGCCCAACCCCCATCCCCTCCCCTCTGGTGACCATCAGTTCTCTACATTTATGAGTCTGTTTATTTTTTGGGTTTTAGATTCTACATAAAAGTAAAATAATATGGTATTTATCTTTCTCTGATTTATTTCACTTTTTTTCATTTATTTCACCTTCTCGGTCCATCCATGTCACAAAGGCAAGACCTCATTCTTTTTTATGACTGAGTAGTATTGGTTGTGTGTGTGTGTGTATGTACCACATCTTTATCCATGCCTTTACTGATGGGACACTGCTCCTTCCATTTTGGTTATAAATAATGTGCAGTTACCATAGGGGTGCAGGTATGTTTTCAAATTAGTGTTCTTGTTTTCTTTGGGTAAATAACCAATGGAATTACTGGATCATATGGTAATTCTATTTTTAATTTTTTGAGGAACTTCTATATTGTTTTCCACAGTGGGTGTACCAATTTGCATTCCCACCAACAGTGCACAGGTGTTCCTTTTTCTCCACATTCTCACCAACTCTTTTTGATTCTTGTGTTTTTTATTTTACTATTCTGACAGGTATGAGATGATATTGCCTGGTGGTTTTGATTTGCATTTCCATGATAATGAGTGATGTTAAGCATCTTTTCATGTGTCTGTTGGCCAACTGTAGGACTTCTTTAGAAAATGTCTATTCAAGTCTTCTGTCCATTTTTTAATCTAATTGGAGTTTTCTTGGTGTTAAGTTGTATGAATTTTTTAAAAATTTTATCTTATGCTTTTATTTTTTTAAAGATTTTATTTAAATTCAAATTAGTTAACATATATTATTAATTTCAGAGAGAGAATTTAATGATTCATCACTTGCATATAATACCCAGTGCTCAGTACAAGTGCCCTCCTTTTTTTTTTTTTACATTTTTTAAATTTGAATTCAATTTGCCAACATAAGTGCCCTCCTTAATCCTCATCACCCACTTACCCATCCCTAAACCCACCTCCCCTCCCACAACCCTCAGTTTGTTCCCTGTAGTTAAGAGTGTCTTATGATTTGCCTTCCTGTTTTTTTTTTTTTTTTAAGATTTTATTTATTCATAGAGATGCAGAGAGAGAGAGAGGCAGAGACACAGGCAGAGGGAGAAGCAGGCTCCATGCAGAGAGCCTGACATGGGACTCGATCCCAGGACCCCAGGATCATGCCCTGGGCTGCAGGTGGCGCTAAACCGCTGCGCCATGGGGGCTGGCCTTTCCTCTGTTTTTATCTAATTTTATTTTTCCTTCCCTTTCCCTGTGTTCATCTGTTCTATTTCTTAAATTCCACATATGAGGGAAATCATATGGTATTTGTCTTTCTCTGACTTATTTCACTTAGCATAATATATTCTCATTCCATCCATGTCATTGCAAATGGTAAGATTTCATTCTTTTCAATAGCTGAGAAATACCACATCTTCTTTATCTGTTCATCAGTTGATGGATATCTGCACTCTTTCCATATTTTGACTATCTATAGAGCATTGCTCTACAATCATTAGGATGCATGTGCCCCTTCAGATCAGTATTTTTGTATCCTTTGCATGAACACCTAGTAGGGCAATTGCTGGATTGTAGGGTAGCTCTATTTGTAACTTTTTGAGGAACCTGCATACTGTTTTCCAGAGTGGCTGCACCAGCTTACATTCTCACCAAGACTGTCAGAGGGTCCCTCTTTCTCCACATCCTCACCAACATCTGTTGTTTCTTGAGTTGCTAATTTTAACCATTTTGACTGGTGTCAGGTGGTATCTCATGTGGTTTTGATTTGTATTTCCCTGATGCCAAGAAATGTGGATTATTTTTTCAGGTGTCTGTTGACCATTTGTATGTCTTCTTTGGAGGAATGTCTGTTCGTGTCTTCAGCCCATTCCTAGATTTTTTGTTTTTTGGGTGTTGAATTTGATAAGTTCTTTACAGATTTTAGATACTAGCCCTTTATCTGATAAGACATTTGCAAATATCTTCTCCCATTCCATAGATTGTCTTTTACTTTGTTGTTTCCTTTGATGTGCAGGAGCTTTTTTTATCTCAATGAAGTCCCAATAGTTCCT
This sequence comes from Canis lupus dingo, assembly GCF_003254725.2. Classification (NCBI taxonomy): domain Eukaryota; kingdom Metazoa; phylum Chordata; class Mammalia; order Carnivora; family Canidae; genus Canis; species Canis lupus. The sequence continues at coordinate 16,876,739 of NC_064269.1, read as the reverse complement.
TTTTGCTTTGGTTTCCCTTGCCTCCAGAAACATGTGTAGTAAGAAGTTGCTGTGGCCAAGGTTGAAGAGGTTGCTGCCTGTGTTCTCTTCTAGGATTCTAATGGATTCTTGCCTCACTGTTAGGTCTCTGATCCATTTTGAATTTATTTTTGTGTATGGTATGAGGAAATGGTCCAGTTTCATTCTTCTGCATTTTGCTGTACAATTTACCCAACACCATTTGTTGAAGAGACTATTTTTTTTCCTTTGGATATTCTTTCCTGCTTTACTGAACATTAGTTTACCATATAGTTGTAGGCCATTTCTGGGTTCTCTATTTTGAACCATTGATTTCTGTGTCTCTTTTTGTGCCAGTACTATACTGTCTTGATGATTGTAACTTTGTAATACAGCTAGAAGTCTGGAATTGTCCTACCTCCAGTTTTGGTTTTCTTTTTCAACAATACCTTGGCTATTCAGGATCTTTTCTGGTTACATACAAATTTTAGAATTGTTTGTCTTAGTTCTATGAAAAATGCTGGTGTTATTTTGATAGGGATTATATTGAACATATAGATTTCTTTGAGTAGTATAGATATTTTAACAATGTTTGTTCTTCCAATCCATGAGCATAGAATAATTTTCCATTTCTTTGTCTTCCTCAATTTCTTTCATCAGTGTTCTCTAGTTTTCAGAGTACAGATCTTTTACCTCTTTGGTTAGGTTCACTCCTAGGTATCTTATTGGTTTTGGTGCAAATATAAATAGGGGATTAATTCCTTGATTTTTCTTTCTTCTGCCTCATTATTTGTGTATAGAAATACAACAGATTTTTGTACACTGTTTTCTATTTTACAGTTGCTGAATTTCTTATCAGCTCTAGCTATTTTTTGGTGGAGTCTTTTCAGTTTTCTACATAGAGTATCATGTTATCTGCAAAGAATGAAGGTTTGACTTCTTCCTGATGATTTGGATGCCTAATTTTATTTCTTTTTGTTATCTGATTATTGAGGCTAGGACTTCTAGTACTATGTTGAACAATGGTGGTAAGAATGGACATCCCTGTCTTGTTCCTGACCTTAGGGGAAATGTTCTTAGTTTTTCCCCATTGAAGATGATCTTAGCTGTGGGTCTTTTGTATATGGCCTTTTTGATGTTGATGTATGTTCCATCTGTCCCTAATTTGTTGAGAGTTTTTTATATGAATGTGTGTTGTATTTTGTCAAATGCTTTTTCTTCATCTATTGAGAGGATCATATGGTTCTAATCCTTTTCTTTTATTAACGTGGTAATATCGTCATGATGATTAATTTGTGAATATTGAACCACCCTAGCACCCCAGGAATAAATCCCACTTGGTCATGGTGAATAATCCTATTAATATACTCTTGGATTTGATTAGCTAGTATCTTGTTGAGAATTTTTGCAACTATATTCGTCAGGGATATTGGCCTATAATTCTTTTTAGTAGGGTCTTTGATTTGAGGATCAAGGTAATGCTTGCCTCATAGAATAAATTTGGAAGTTTTCCTTCCATTTATGTTTTTTGGAAAGTTTGAGAACGGGTATTAATTCTTTAAATGTTTGGTAGTATTCTCCTGGGAAACCATCTGGCCCTGGACTCTTGTTTGTTGGGAGATTTTTGATTACTGATTTAATTTCTTTGCTAGTTATGGGTCTGTTCAGATTTTCTAGTTCTTTATATTTCAGTTTTGGTAGTTTGTATGTTTTTAGGAGTATATCCATTTCTTCCAGGTTGCTAATCTGTTGGCATATAAGTACTCATAATATTCTCTTATAATTGTTTGTATTTATTTGGTGTTGGTTGTGATCTCTTTAATTCATGATTTTATGTATTTGGATCCTTTTTCATTTTCAGTAAGTCTGGCTAGGAGTTTATCAATTTTGTTAATTCTTTCAAAGAACCTGCTCCTCTGAGGGGCACCTGGGTGGCTCAGTTGATTAAGTGTTTACCTTTGTCTTGGGTCGTGATGATGGGGTCCTGGGGTGGGGCGCCATGTCAGGCTCCCTGCTCAGCGGGGAGCCTGCTTCTCCTTCTCCCTTTGCCCTATCCCGACTTGTGTGCTCTCTCTTTCTCAAATAAATAAATAAATAAATTTTAAAAAGAACAAAAAATATATATATATATATATAAAATAAAGAACCAGCTCCTAGTTTCATTGATCTGTCCCACTATTTTTTAAATTTCTGTATCATTTATTCTGTATCATTTCATCTTTATTATTTCCCTTCTGCTGGATTTAGGCTTTTTTTTTTTTTTTTTTTTTTTTTTTTTGGATTTAGGCTTTATTTGCTGCTCTTTTTCCAGCTTTAGGTGTAAGATTAGGTTGTATATTTGAGACTTTTCTTGCTTCTTGAGAAAGACCTGTCTTGCTATATACTTTCCTCTTAGGACCACCTTTGCTGTGTCCCAAAGTTTTGGACTGTTGTGTTTTCATTTTTGCTTTCTTCCATGTATTTTTCTTCTTTAATTTCCTGGTTAGTCCATTCTAGTAGCACATTATTATTATTATTATTTTTTTTTAAGATTGTGTTTATTTATTAGAGAGAGAGCACTAGAGGCACAGAGCAAGCATGAGTAGGGGCAAGGAGAGAGGGAGAAGCAGGCTTTCTGCTGAGCACAGAGCCCAATATGGGTTTGATCCCAAGACCCTGGGACCATGATGTGAGCCAAAGGCAGACACTTAACCAACTGAGCCACCCAGGTGCCCCAGTAGCATGTTCTTTGATCTCCATGTATTTGTACTCTTTCCAAATTTTTTCTTGTGGTTGACTTCAAGTTTCATAGCATTGTGGTCTGAAACTATGCATGGTATGATCTCAATCTTTCTGTACTGGTTGAGGCCTGATTTGTGACCTAGTATGCGATCTATTCAAGAGAATGTCCCATGTGCACTTGAAAAGAAATTCTGATGCTTTAGGATGAAATGGTCTGAATATATCTGTGAAGTCGATCTGGTGTAGACTGTCATTCAAAAGCCCTTGTTTTGGGAACCCTGGGTGGCGCAGCGGTTTAGCACCTGCCTTTGGTCCAGGGCGCGATCCTGGAGATCCAGGATCGAATCCCACGTCGGGCTCCCGGTGCATGGAGCCTGCTTCTCCCTCTGCCTATGTCTCTGCCCCTCTCTCTCTCTCTCTCTATGTGACTATCATAAATAAAAAAAATAAAAATAAATTTAAAAAAATTAAAAAAAAAGTCCTTGTTTCTTTGTCGATTTTCTGTTTCTATGATCTGTTCATTGATGTAGGTGGGTGTTAAAGTCCTCTATTAGTGTATTATTATTATTTTTTTAATTTTTATTTATGATAGTCACAGAGAGAGAGAGAAAGAGAGAGAGAGGCAGAGACATAGGCAGTGGGAGAAGCAGGCTCCATGCACCGGGAGCCTGATGTGGGATTCGATCCCGGGTCTCCAGTATCGCGCCCTGGGCCAAAGGCAGGCGCCAAACTGCTGCGCCACCCAGGGATCCCTATTAGTGTATTATTATCAGTGAGTTTCTTTAAGTTGGTTATTAATTGATTTATATATTTGGCTGGTCCCAAGTTAGGGGCATAAATATTTACAATTGTTAGATCTTTATCATTAGATCCCTTTTTTATGATAGAGCCCTTCTTCCTCTCTTATTACAGTTTTTTAAATAATCTAGTTTGTCTGATGCAGGACAAATTATTCTCTATCCTTTCACTTTCAACCTAGAGGTGTTTTCGCATCCAAAATAAGACTCCTGTGGGACGCCTGGGTGGCTCAGCAGTTGAGTGTCTGCCTTCAGCTTAGGGCATGATCCCGAGGTCTGGGATCGAGTCCCATGTCAGGGAGCCTGCTTCTCCCTCTGCCTATGTCTCTGCCTCTCTCTCTCTCTTTCATAAATAAATAAATAAATAATAATAAATAAATCTTTTTAAAAAATAAATAAGCAGCATATAGATGGGTCTTGGTTTTTTTTAATCCGTTTTGATACTTTGTGTCTTTTGATGGAGCATTTAGTCCATTTCCTTTAAGAAAAAGTATTGAAAGATACGAATTTAGTGCCATTGTATTATCTGTAAAATCACTGTTCCTGTAGATTGTCTCTGTCCTTTCTAGTCTTTGCTGCTTTTGGTCTCTCTTTCTGGCTCAAAACATCCCCTTTAATATTTCTTGCAGAGCTGGTTTAGTGTTCATGAACTCCTTTAGTTTTTGTCTGTCTCCAAAACTCTTTATTTCTCCTTTTATTCTGAATAACAGCCTTACTGTATAAAGTATTCTTGGCTGCATATTTTTCCTATTTAGCACATTGAATATTTCCTTCTACTTCTTTCTGGCCTGCCAAGTTTCAATGGACAGATCTGCTGCTAACTTCATATGTCTACTTTTGTAAATTAAGAACCTTTTGTCTGTATCTGCTTTTAGAATTCTCTTTATCTTTGTATTTTGCAACTTTCACTATGATATGTCATGGTATTGACAGGTTTTTGTTGATTTTGAGGTGAGTTCTCTGTGGCTCTTGGAGCTAAATGCCTGTTTCCTTCACTAATTAGAGAAGTTCTCAGCTGTAATTTGTTCACATAAACCATCTGCCCCTTTATCCTGCTCTTTTTCTTCTGGGACTCCTGTGATATGGAGGTTATTTCTCTTTGTGGAATCATCGAGTTCCCTAAGTCTACCTTTGTGATGTAATAGTTTTCTTTCCTTCTTTTTAACTTCATTATTTTCCACAATTTAATCTTCTATATCACCGATTCTCTCTTCTGCTGCTTCAGTCCTCATTGTGATTACATTCTATTGGTTTTGCATCTCAGTTATAACATTTTTTATTTCACCTTGACTGGTTTTTATGTCCTTTATCTCTACAGCAGGGATTTCTCTGATGTCTTCTATGTTTTTTTCAAGCCCATCTGGTAGTCTTATGACTACTAAATTATTGTTCTAAATTCTTGTTCAGATATATTCCTTATGTCTGTCTTGAGCTTGTCCATGGCTGTGATTTCTTCTTGACCTTTCTTTGGGGGAATTCCCCCATCTTGTCATTTTGGCTAAGTATCTGTCTTTTGTGTGTTATGAAAGCTATGTTGCCTGGACCTGGGAGTAATGCTATATTAAAAAGGCATCATACTCTGTCAAGGTTTGGCACTTCAGGAGGTGTTTCTGGTGTATGCTGTGTGCACCCTGCTGTTGTGTTTTGGATGCTCTTTCCCACTGGTCAGGCCCCTGAAGAGTTCCTCCTTGTTTGTAGTGGGGAGTGTTTGGACCTTTAACTAGGTGTGCTTTGATTTGTTTGTTGAAACAAGCTTGGAAAAAAAAGAAAAATCCTAATCCAAAAAAAAAAATAGAATCCTGATTCAAAAACTAGAAAAGAGGATGAAAAACAGACAAAACAAGCAAAAAACTATAAGCCTGATTCCAAAGGAAAAGAAAAAAGAAAAAAAAAAGCCTAATCCAAAAAAAAAAAAAAAAAGAAGGGAAATGAGAGAAACTAACAATCAAACAAAAAACACTATAAGCCTGATTCCAAAGGTAAAAAAAGAAGAAGAAAAAAAATACGGCCTGGTCCTATTTCCACTAGAACTGAAGGTGACACTTTGAAGGACCCTATGATCAGTAGACTTGGTGCATGTAAAGCGCAGCCAGTGCTGGTCTTCCAGGGCAGAGGCCGGCTGTACTGGCTTGGAGGCAGTGCTGCCCCAGTAAAAATGCACTTGCCAGGCACAGGGGACAGGATATGGTATAGGCAGCTTCTGCCTTCACTGGGGGCACTGTGTTGTTCTCTGAAGTCTGACCATGTTGATGGTGAGGGTAAAATGGTGCTACCTCACTCTCATCTTTGGATGGGGGATCTCACAATCCCTGCTGTTCAGGAAGCCCTCACAGAAAAGCAAGGGCCATCAGTGCACCCACCAGGTACCACAGCTCTTCTGCATTTTATCTTTGGTGCACAGCCAGGATTCAAAACTCTACATCTTAAAGGACCCAGCACCACCCAGATCTGCTCCCTCCTCTGAAGTAGAGCCTCCCCACCATGCTGTATCTAGTGTCCTTTGTCCAAAAAAACAGCCCACACCTGTGTGGTGCATGGAATCTGTCATAGCATCACAAAAAGCAGCAACCAGGTTATTTACCCTCTGTGTGCCTCTGTCTCCTGCCAAGGGAAAGGCCATTTGCTGGTATCTGCAGGGATTTTTATTCTTGAAGAGGCAATATACCCTCTTCCAAAAGTACTCCAGGAAGGGGAATGTTCTTTCCCTGTACAACCCAGGAGATCCCTACACCACTATGTGGATTTTGTGGCCAGTGCCCTCCTTCTTCCCAGGAATGCATGCCACAGCTCCAGTCTGACAAAAGTCATGCACTTCCAAAACCTCAGAATTTGAGCACCACACACTGTTTCCAAAAATCTGTGACCCTCACTTCCCCTGCTTCCTGGTTCCAGGTCAGGAGAGGTTTTTTTCTTGTGTAGACCCAACATTGTACTCTCAATCCCGCTCTCTCTCCCTTCTCTCTCCCCTTGGAAAGGGCTCCCTCCCCACCATGGCACAACAGTTTTTCTCTCCCCCAATTCACTTCCACATACCTCTCTCCTGTCATGCTGTCTCTCTCCAACCATAGAGATCTTGCTTACAATCCTCAGATCAATTTCCTGGGTGTTCCAGGTGATCTGACCTCAATACAGTTATGTTTGAGGGATGAGGAAAGCCCAGGGTCCCCTACTTCTCTGCCATTAACTCCTGAGGAGTTGTATAAGTTCTTTATATATTTTGGATATCATTTGCAATATCATCTCCCATTCAGTAGGTTGCCTTTTAGTTTTGTTGATGGCTTGCTTTGCTGTCAAAAGTATTGTATTTTGGGATAGTCCTAATAGTTTATGTTTACTTTTGTTTCATCTGCCTGAGGAGACAGATCTACAAAAACATTGCTAAGGCTGATGTCAAAGAAATTACTGCCTTTTTTTTTTCTAGAATTTTTGTGGTTTCAGTTCTTACATTTAGATCTTTAATCCATTTTGAGTTTGTATGTGGTATAAGTGGTCCAGTTTCATTCTTCTGCAGGTAGCTGTCCAGTCTTCCCAGCAGCATTTATTGAAGAGACTGTGTTTTCTCTAAGAATAAGTTTTTAAGTAGGCTCCTCGCCCAGCATGGAACCCAACTGTGGGACTTGAAGTCATGACCCTGAGATCAGACCTGAGCTGAGATCAAGAGTTGGATGCCTAACCAACCAAGCCACCCAAGTGCTCCTCTGAAAATAACTTTGATATAGTCTTTCAGTTAGTATACTCCAACATCCTGCAGACCTTTCTTTTATGCATACGTTCTTGGATATGATTAAATTTAAAGCAGAAGGAGAGCACTGGTTCATTCACCTGTGTATCTGCTATAATCCGGTGTAGTCAGATAGGGCAAAATCACCACTAAGTGACTAGCAGAATTAGCAGAATCTGTGGAGGGATTGCCCTATTTGGTTTGATAGGCCTTTAGGAACCTTGTCTATTGGCTAGTTAAGGAAAGGTCACTGGCTACTCCTACTTTGGAGTAGCAGCACTTTGTATATCGGCACTGTCCATAGTTCTGTATCTACATGGTCTAACAGTACAGCTGCTAGCCACCTGTGTCTATTGAGGAACTGAATTTTTAATTAATTTAGAGTTAAATAGCTATATGTGGCTATTTTTACCACGTGTCCCTTCTTGGATAATTTGATATCACAGAGTGGGTGGAACATTTCTGCAAGTGGAAATTTCTTTGTCACTGGGATCCCCATAGGCTTGTGTGCCTATGAGTTATCAGTGGGACCCTGGTAGAGCCTAAGGCCTTATCTGAGATCTCCTGTGGGCTGACTCAGTACCTGACTGCTCTCTGGCCTCCTGCCTCTAGGACATGGACATATAACAGTGTGAAGGTACCTACCTGTAGCTTAGATATCTGCCTTCGGGCATTTTCTTTTCTTTTATAGAGTGAAATTTATCCTCTTGATATCTTATAGAACATTGGCCCATTTCTTTGATGATATGCTAATTGGAAATGACAGGAAAGAATAAGCATTATATAAGATTTAATAAAACACATGCATGCAAGAGGATGGAAATAAATGTAAAAATTCAAGGACTTCCACATTAGTCAGATTTTAGGCATATAACTATATCCTGGCACAAGTTGTACCACTCACTACAAAGAAGAGGCACAGTGTTTGATGAACCTCTCTAGGGTTTGTGGGGGAACTTATACCATATATGGATATGCTGCCCTAAGTAATTTATAAAGTAATTAACACAGCTCCAGATTTCTATGTGGCCCCAAGCAAGAGAAGTCCCTACAGCATGCTCAGTTATGGTATAAGCTGCCTTGCCTCTCAGGCCTAATGGCCCAGGGGGCCCAATGGTTCAGGGAATTTCTGTGCTATATGAGTCTCTCAAAAACCTTTTTTAAAGAGAATCTTAGCATCATGCCCTGTTTTGCTGACATGCTTAACCAGCTGAGCCACCCAGGTGCCCCAATAAAGTTAACTTTGAGTAGATTTCTCTGGTGGTGTGGTGGGAAGTTGACAAAAATTTGAAAGCTAAATGGGCATTGTGTACAATTTGTACAAATAAAATTCTCTGTCAAACACTGAATCCATGATCTAATCTTTCATTTTTTTCTACTGCTCACTTACCTAAACTAGATTAAAATGACAATACTTGTTTTGAGCCAACCAAAATAATAAAAACCTGTGAACATCGTTAAGATCAGATTTTTATTTTGCCAAATAATTATTAGGAGGCTGTCAATATAAAGTGTAAATATTTGTAATCAAGATTAAGACTCCTATCTTTTAAAAGAAGAAGCTATACAGTTGCTTTTACCTCTACTTTTGCATCCACAGTATCCTTAGATCCCTTAGCTGAATGTGGTCATTTACGGAAAACAATATGGTTGAGTTTGTTATACTTTGAATCTTCAGAGGAATGTCTTTAGAGTACAGATCTTGTCAGTACTCTGCATAAGATCTTCATTGATCTGTCATTGCTCCAAAGGTAATTTCAACGTCCTTCATACACTGTATGAACTCTTGCCTGTTTGCCAAGCTTCCTCCCTTTCTTTAAACACTCCAAATTCCTTTGACATTAAAGGCCTTCACATTTGCAGTTCTGTTTCCTGGAACATTCCCCTCCTCTTTGACATTTCTTTCTCCTCCTCTAAGTCTCATCCTTTAGCTTTCAGGTTAGATAGCACTCCCCAAGCATCACATTCTAGATTAAGTCTCCTTTCATAGTTTTCTTTGCATTCAGCCTTTCCCTTCCTGGAACAAACCTAGGGTTGTAAGGATATCATTATTTGCATAATTGTCCCATGCGTCTCTCCCACTGGGCTCTAAGTTCTCTGAGGCACTTTGTTTACTATACAGCATAGTGCCTTTCTCCTAGGAGGCTCACCCTAGATATTTGTGAAACAGATGAATTAATTTTTTAAACTCATTTTTCTCCATAACTGTCCTCTTAATATAGGAAAATATGCTAAGTAAAATATTCTTTTTTGTTTTGTTTGCTAAGTTTTAGATAAATTAGTTACAATTACAGCTTAGCTATCTAGGTTGAATAACTTGAAGGAGTTCTACTTTCCTGGACCTCTCATACAAGATCAAATTCCAAAAGCCACTTTGGGTGAGGAGATTCTTGGGTGGCTTCTTGCTTTCTTGGCTTATCACTTTTGATGACCTGCTCCCCTAACGAATGTACTCTAACTCCTGAATGCCTGTTCATGATAAGACAGTCCTGGTACTTCATCAATTATCATCTTCATGAAGTGAGGGAGGCTTATCAGTCTCAGCATGCTGGTGCCAGGACTCCCAAAAGTAAAAATTCCATGAATTTTAAAGTTTTTTTAATCTCCTAATTCTAGAGAGATTAAGTTTATAGGAGAAAATTGGGAAATTTAAAAGAAATTGAAAATGACTCCAAATCCCACCATCTATAGGTGACAATGATTAATTCTTGGGTAATTTCAAATAGCTTGTGTTTAAGGCCACTTTCAGAGGCCTAAGATACTGTTTTGGATTCAAAGAACATCTGCATAATTTTTCTTTATTCCAGCCCCAATGGCTTTTTTGCAGCTCTTTGAATGTTTGAAATACTGTTCCTCAGGGCATTTGCACTTACTGTTCTTTCTGCCTAGAACAGTATCTGCTCAGACAGCAAGATGGTACACTACCCCCCCCCACACACACACCCTTTATACAGGCACCCAAATGTCACTGTGATAATTAAAATTCATGTGTCAGTTGACTAGATCATGGAATGCCCAGATATCTGGTTAAACATTATTTTTGGGTGTGTCTGTGAGGGTGTTTCCAAGGAGAGATTAGCATTTGAATTGGTGAACTGAGTAAAGTGGTTTGCCCTCCTCAGTGTAGGTGGGTATTATCTGTTGAGGGCCTTATTACAACAAAAAGTAGAAGGAAGGTTGAATTAGCTTTCTGCCCGACTTTATGAGCTGGGAGATTGATCTTCTGCCTTTGGTGCTCCTGGTTCTCAGGTCTTCAGAGTTGGATTGTAATCTACCATTGGCTATTGACTCTCAGGCTTTTTGAGCTATACCACCAGGTTTTGTGCATCTCCAGATTACAGATATCAGATCTTGGGACTTCTCAACCTCCATAATCAAATGAGCTAATATCTTAAAATAAATCTTTCTCTCATTCTCTCTCTCTCTATCTCTATCTCTTTCTCTCCCTATCTACCTATTTATCTAGCTTGCTAGTATTTTGCTTCTGTTTCTCTGGAGAACCCTGACTAATACAGTCACTTTTCAGAGACAGCTTCCTAGGCCACAGTATTCAAACTACACCCTCATCCCTGGGGCTGACTTATTTTTCCTCCTAGTATTTATTACAGTATTTTATTGTATATTATGTTTATTATTATTGTATTATCGTATATTAGTGTATTATTTCTCTCCCTGCTAGAATGTAAATCTCTGAGAACAGGACTTTGCTTTGTTTCTCAGTGTCTATTTTTATTTATTTAACAAAAATATATATACCATTTCCTATGTGCTGGGCACTACCATGCGTTTTTTTTAAAAATATGAACTAATTTTGTCCTCATAATAGTGTTCTGGGGTAGATACTATTTATTATCCTCCTTTTATAGACAAAGAAATGGAAGCACAGAGTAGTCAAGTACATCATCTAAGGTCTTATGCTAGTCAGTGGCTGAACTGGTATTTGAACTCAGTAAGTCTGATTGCATTTTGACCATGATTGTCTGTTGTGTAGAATAGTGCCAGGCATTGTAGTAAGTGCTCAATAAATACTAGTTGGATAAAAAGTGTTTTCCTATGATCTTTCTTTGCCCAGATTCAAGCAAGTATTTTATTTCAAGGCAAAAACTGCATCATTGAATTCTGTATCCCAGGGCCTACATTATCTATCTCAGATAGTCACAACCTGACAATCGGCTGGTTGGAAAGTCAGGATGAAATCACTACTCTCTGACCCCCAATCCCTGTGTATTCTTTGATTCCTACTAAAGTCTGGGATCACATACCATTGGTGGCATCTTGCTAGTGTATAAATCAGATCAAAAAATTTTTTTAAAAAGGTTAAATTTTTTTTCCCTGAAGGTAAATAAATGTAAAATGAAAACAAACAGGAGTGAATGTTGGCACAAAATGCAAATTGACACAGAAATTTTATATAAAACTGGAGCATATAAAATAACGTTTTGCTTGGGGTACACCCCATTAGCAATACTCCCACCAGTCAAGAGAAGTACATTAACTCTTTTAGAAGTAAGAGCCTCAGGAGAATCTCCTTCACTGGGAATGCTGGAAGGTGGAGGACCTATAAGGAATGGACAGGAAGGAACCAAGAAACAGTAAATAATAACCGGAGCCACAAAACCATGAGTTTGGACTGTTACAGTGTGAGTCTTAGCTTGCTCCTGCTTCCACAGAAGCGGCAATGGACAAGACAATGTAAACACTCGACCAAATGGTTGCTGCATTGTGCATGATTTCACATTTCTGGAAAATGAAAAATACATGACTATTTACATTCTGTGTCCTTCTCTATTCTCTTCTTTACCTTTCTGCGAAATCAGTGGGAATCTTTTGCTAGAGAGCTGTGCTCACTTTATAGCTTGGTTTTGTTTACTCTGGGGCCAAGGATAATTCCATCCATCTTTAAAGAGGCAGAAGATAGAAAAGAAACTGTAAGTGACTCCTTGTCCTTGAGCCTAGCCTGAAGTCTAGGCAGTGGAACAAAATTCAGGGTTAGGCCCTTCAGGAGGATGGCATTAATAATTAGTCTATTCAAATTACTAAATGCTAAAGCCAACCATATTTTGAAATTTTAGTTAGATAACTACCTGCTCTCCCTGTCTTGCAAAAGTTTTAAAGCAGTGTTAAAGAAGAACCATACTGGCAGGAACCAAGACTCTTGTTGATTTAATTGCATGAAGTTGAAGAAAATAGAAATATTATTTCTCACAGTGTGATTTCTTGCTTCTCCCCCTCATATTTATTTTGTGAAACATCCCATTTTACAGTAAGATTCTAATAGCAAGCTAGTATTATAACCCTAACTTATAGATGAGGACTCTTGAGATGAAGAGGAGGTGTTTAATTTGTCCAAAAAACATGGATGGCAAATGGCAGAAGCAGAACATGAACACAGGCGTCAGGACAAACCCTGCCCTACACTGCAACTTTATGTATTTCTGAGTTAAGAGTAAAAGTGGTTGCCTCCTGACTTGATTAACTTTTTACTCACTCTTCAGCAATCTTACACTGATGAAGGAATCAAAAAAAGCCAAATGTTGTGCCCAAGATTGCGAATCCAAGAAACCACCAAGGAGCTGACACTGATGCAAGCGCACGAGGGTTTATTAGCAAGCTCAAGCTTGGGTCCAAGTATACCCGACACAGCAGAGCAGGGACTTGGACCGAAGAGGGTTACAGCTGGGTTTTTTATAGGCTGGTCTAGGGGATTTTCAGAAGGGGTGGAGGAATTTCTCAAGTTCTGTTTACATTCTGATATGGGGCTTTCAAGGGCATTGAGCTCTGTTCTCATTCTACTATGGGACTTTCTACCACGGGCGTGGGCTCTATTGTCTTTCCGATATGGGATTCTCTGCCGAGGACATTGAGGACATTCTGAAGTTTTTCCCGTAAAGTTCAGCTCTTATTCACAGGAGCCTAAGATGGCTGTATGTGTGCTAATGCTAAAGTTTAGGTGGGATGGCCTTAATTTTTCTTGGCCTCCACACAAGAAGGCTCCAGTTCCATAGGCTCCGTCATTACATCTCCTGGGAAAAAATTCCTTCTCATTTGAATGTAACTGTTGATTTTTTTTTCCCTTCTCTTTGTGAGTCAGTTTGCTCTTGGTGTTGAAACTATTTTATTTATATAATTCCACAGAAGAAAATAAAAGAGAAACTGTGTTATCAGAAACATTTCTGAAAATCTTATAAACTAATTTTAGAGACCAAACAAAACCCTTTAATTTTATTACGGGTATTCAGAATATAAGGTTTCATCAAGGATTGTAATGTGGAGCTATGATAAAAATGCCTCTGCTCGGGATCCCTGGGTGGCGCAGCGGTTTGGCGCCTGCCTTTGGCCCAGGGCGCGATCCTGGAGACCCGGGATCAAATCCCACATCAGGCTCCCGGTGCATGGAGCCTGCTTCTCCCTCTGCCTGTGTCTCTGTCTCTGTCTCTGTCTCTCTCTCTCTCTGTGACTATCATAAATAAATTAAAAAAAAAAAAAAAAGATCTTTCATCCATTTTGAGTTTATCTTTGTGTATGGTGAAAGAGAGTGGTCTAGTTTCATTCTTCTGCATGTGGATGTCCAATTTTCCAAGCACCATTTATTGAAGAGACTGTCTTTCTTCCAATGGATAGTCTTTCCTCCTTTATCGAATATTAGGTGACCATAAAGTTCAGGGTCCACTTCTGGGTTCTGTATTCTGTTCCATTGATCTATGTGTCTGTTTTTGTGCCAGTACCACACTGTCTTGATGACCACAGCTTTGTAGTACAACCTGAAATCTGGCATTGTGATGCCCCCAGATATGGTTTTCTTTTTTAAAATTCCCCTGGCTATTCAAGGTCTTTTCTGATTCCACACAAATCTTAAAATAATTTGTTCTAACTCTCTGAAGAAAGTCCATGGTATTTTGATAGGGATTGCACTAAACGTGTACATTGCCCTGGGTGACATTAACATTTTCACAATATTGATTCTGCCAATCCATGAGCATGGAATATTTTTCCATCTCTTTGTGTCTTCCTCAATTTCTTTCAGAAGTGTTCTATAGTTTTGAGGGTATAGATCCTTTACCTCCTTGGTTAGGTTTATTCCTAGGTATCTTATGCTTTTGGGTGCAATTGTAAATGGGATTGACTCCTTAATTTCTCTTTCTTCAGTCTCATTGTTAGTGTATAGAAATGCCACTGATTTCTGGGCATTGATTTTGTATCCTGCCACGCTACCGAATTGCTGTATGAGTTCTAGCAATCTTGGGGTGGAGACTTTTGGGTTTTCTATGTAGAGTATCATGTCATCGGCGAAGAGGGAGAGTTTGACTTCTTCTTTGCCAATTTGAATGCCTTTAATGTCTTTTTGTTGTCTGATTGCTGAGGCTAGGACTTCCAGTACTATGTTGAACAGCAGTGGTGAGAGTGGACATCCCTGTCTTGTTCCTGATCTTAGGGGAAAGGCTCCCAGTGCTTCCCCATTGAGAATGATATTTGCTGTGGGCTTTTCGTAGATGGCTTTTAAGATGTGAGGAATGTTCCCTCTATCCCTACACTCTGAAGAGTTTTGATCACGAATGGATGCTGTATTTTGTCAATTGCTTTCTCTGCATCTATTGAGAGGATCATATGGTTCTTGGTTTTTCTCTTGCTGATATGATGAATCATATTGATTGTTTTACGAGTGTTGAACCAGCCTTGTGTCCCAGGGATAAATCCTACTTGGTCATGGTGAATAATTTTCTTAATGTATTGTTGGATCCTATTGGCCAGTATCTTGTTGAGAATTTTTGCATCCATGTTCATCAGGGATATTGGTCTGTAATTCTCCTTTTTGGTGGGGTCTTTGTCTGGTTTTGGAATTAAGGTGATGCTGGCCTCATAGAATGAATTTGGAAGTACTCCATCTCTTTCTATCTTTCCAAACAGCTTTAGGAGAATAGGTATGGTTTCTTCTTTAAACGTTTGATAGAATTCCCCTGGGAAGCCATCTGGCCCTGGATTCTTGTGTCTTGGGAGGTTTTTGATGACTGCTTTAATTTCCTCCCTGGTTATTGGCCTGTTCAGGTTTTCTATTTCTTCCTGCTCCAGTTTTGGTAGTTTGTGGCTTTCCAGAGATGCGTCCATTTCTTCTAGATTGCCTAACTTATTGGCATATAGCGGTTCATAATATGTTTTTAAAATTGTTTGTATTTCCTTGGTGTTGGTAGTGATCTCTCCTTTCTCATTCATGATTTTATTAATTTGAGTCTTCTCTCTCTTCTTTTTAATAGGGTTGGTTAATGGTTTATCTATCTTATTAATTCGTTCAAAGAACCAACTCCTGGTTCTGTTGATCTGTTCCACAGTTCTTCTGGTCTCGATTTGGTTGAGTTCTGCTTGAATTTTAATTAATTCTCTTCTTCTGCTGGGCGTGGGGTCAATCTGCTGTTTTTTCTCTAGCTCCTTTATGTGTAAGGTTAGCTTTTGTATTTGAGTTCTTTCCAGTTTTTGAATGGATGCTTGTATTGCGATGTATTTCCCCCTTAGGACTGCTTTTGCTGCATCCCAAAGATTTTGAACGGTTGTATCTTCATTCTCATTAGTTTCCATGAATCTTTTTAATTCTTCCTTAATTTCCTGGTTGACCCTTTCATCTTTTAGCAGGATAGTCCCTAACCTCCACGTGTTTGAGGTCCTTCCAAACTTCTTGTTGTGACTTAGTTCTAATTTCAAGGCATTATGGTCTGAGAATATGCAAGGGAGATCCCAATCTTTTGGTATCGGTTCAGACCCGATTTGTGACCCAGTATGTGGTCTATTCTGGAGAAAGTTCCATGTGCACTTGAGAAGAATGTGTATTCAGTTGGGTTTGGATGTAAAGTTCTGTAGATATCTGTGAAATCCATCTGGTCCAGTGTATCATTTAAAGCTCTCGTTTCTTTGGAGATGTTGAGCTTAGAAGACCTATCGAGTATAGAAAGAGCTAGATTGAAGTCACCAAGTATAAGTGTATTATTATCTAAGTATTTCTTCACTTAGGTTAATAATTGATTTATATATTTGGCAGCTCCCACATTCGGGGCATATATATTGAGGATTGTTAAGTCTTCTTGTTGGATAGATCCTTTAAGTATGATATAGTGTCCCTCTTCATCTCTCACTACAGTCTTCGGGGTAAATTTTAGTTTATCTGATATAAGGATGGCTACCCCTGCTTTCTTTTGAGGACCATTTGAATGGTAAATGGTTCTCTAACCTTTTATTTTCAGGTTGTAGGTGTCCTTCTGTCTAAAATGAGTCTCTTGTAGACAGCAAATAGATGGGTCCTGCTTTTTTATCCAGTCTGAAACCCTGTGCCTTTTGATGGGGTTATTAAGCCCGTTCACGTTCAGAGTTACTATTGACAGATACGAGTTTAGTGTCATCATGATATCTATTCAGTCCTTGTTTTTGTGGATTGTTCCACTGAACTTCTTCTTAAAGGGGAATTTTAAGAGTCCCCCTTAAAATTTCTTGCAGAGCTGGTTTGGAGGTCACATATTCTTTCAGTTCCTGCCTGTCTTGGAAGCTCTTTATCTCTCCTTCCATTTTGAATGAGAGCCTTGCTGGATAAAGTATTCTTGGTTGCATGTTTTTCTCATTTAGGACCCTGAATATATTCTGCCAGCCCTTTCTGGCCTGCCAGGTCTCTGTGGAGAGGTCTGCTGTTACCCTAATGCTCCTCCCCATAAAAGTCAGGGATTTCTTGTCTCTTGCTGCTTTAAGGGTCTTCTCTTTATCTTTGGAATTTGCAAGCTTCACTATTAAATGTCGAGGTGTTGAACGGTTTTTATTGATTTTAGGGGGGGATCTCTCTATTTCCTCGATCTGAATGCCTGCTTCCCTTCCCAGATTAGGAAAGTTTTCAGCTAGAATTTGTTCAAATACATATTCAGGCCCTCTGTCCCTTTCGGCGCCCTCAGGAACACCAATTAAACGTAGGTTTTTCTTCCTCAGGCTGTCGTTTATTTCCCTTAATCTATCTTCATGGTCTTTTAATTGTTTGTCTCTTTTTTCCTCAGTTTCCCTCTTTGCTATCAACTTGTCTTCTATGTCACTCACTCGTTCTTCCACCTCGTTAACCCTCGTCGTTAGGACTTCTAGTTTGGATTGCATCTCATTCAATTGATTTTTAATTTCTGCCTGATTAGCTCTAAATTCTGCAGTCATGAAGAGTCCGTTATGCTTTTTTCTAGAGCCACTAGAAGCTGTATAATAGTGCTTCTGAATTGGCTTTCTGACATTGAATTGTAATCCGGATTTTGTAACTCTGTGGGAGAGAGGACTGTTTCTGATTCTTTCTTTTGAGGTGAGGTTTTCCTTCTAGTCATTTTGCTCAGTGCAGAGTGGCCAAAAACAAGTTGTATTGGGAAAAGGAGAAAAAGAGAGGAGAGAAAGAAGGAAAGAAAAGAGAAAAAGGAAAAAGAAAAAAAGAAAAAAAGGAAAAAAAGAAGAAAAAGAGAAAGAGAAAGAAAGGGGAAAAAAGGGTGGGGGAAGCAATCAGAAAAAAAAAAAAGACAAACAAACCCACGAGGGAGTATCTTCTGATTCTGTGTACTTTAAGTCCCTTGACTTCCCCTGGAACTTGTCCTTCTAGCTGGTCGTCTGGGGGAGGGGCCTGTTGTGCTGATTCTCAGGTGTTAGCAGTTGGGGGAGCTGCTGTGCCCCTGCCTGGTGTAGAGCTCAGTGGGGGTTCTTTACCCCGTGAGGCCCCAGGAGGAACAGCCACAGTGGCCGCGGCTGCTCTGGAGCCCTGGAGTCAGCCCCCGCAGGAACTCCGGAGCTCTCCGTCTGCAGGGCCTGGAGGCTCCGGGGCGGGGCCGCTGATCTGCTCAGCTGGGGCAGGAGCGTCCTCGCTGTCCTGGGCCCTCCCGGCCTCTGCCAGTCCCGGGGAGGCCGGATCCTGGGCTGTGTCCCGGCGCCCTGTGCTCGGGGCCTGCGCTGTTGGATTCGCGCTCCCGGGCCGCAGCCCCCTCCGCGGAGCCTCTTCCTCTGCCGGAGCCCCTCCGAGCTGCTCCCGCCCCGCAGCCCCCTCCGCGGAGCCGCCCCCGAGCCCCCCCAGCTGCTCCGGGTCCCGCCGTGCGCGCTGCAGCCCTTAGGGAGCTCGGCGCACTCTCCTGGGCGCGCAGTTGCTGTTACTGTCCCGGGGAGCCCGAGGGCATCCCCGCCCTCCTGGGTCCTGCTCCACCTCCCCGCGAGCCCCTTTCCCCCCGGGAAGGTCGGTGCAGCTCCTGCGTCCTCCGGGACGGGGCTCTCCTGTCCTGGGGACACTCGCCCCGGCCTCAGCCCGGCTCCTCGCGGGCCCCTCCCCCTCGGAGGCCTTTGTTTCTTTATTTCTTTTTCCCCGTCTTCCTACCTTGATAGATGCACGAACTCTTCTCACTGTAGCGTTCCAGCTGGTCTCTCTTTAAATCTCAGGCTGAATTCGTAGATTTTCAGGATGATTTGAAGGTTTTCTAGGTAATTTGGTGGGGACAGGTGACTTGGGGACCCTACTCTCCTGCCATCTTGCCCCTCCCTCCTCTAATACATGGCCGAGAGGTTTAGCACCGCCTTTGGCCCAGGGCGTGATCCTGGAGACCCGGGATCGAGTCCCACGTCGGGCTCCCTGCATGGAGCCTGCTTCTCCCTCTGCCTGTGTCTCTGCCCCTCTCTCTCTCTCTCTCATGAATAAATAAATAAATCTTAAAAAAACAAAACAAAACAAAACTAGGCACAGTTCCTAAGATTACCAAAAAAGGGATAATTCCATATGTCCCCTTACTTCCTTATGCCGCTCTATAACTGTGGTCCCCCCTCCCCCAGCCACTTCCTCATGGCAGATAGTCTCTCCTTTGCTGTCCTGCCCACTGCCCCCTTGCAGTGTGTTCAATAAACTTTTTTCTCTTATTCTGCCTTGGGTGAATTCTTTCTAACTGTTCAAATAATCATATGCACTGGCCCCCACCTGATGGGAGTGCCCCAAAGCATCCATGTTGTTGTTAATGGCAAGATCTTAATCTTTTTATGTCTCCATTGTGTGTGTGTGTGTGTGTGTGTGTGTGTGTGTGTGTCTCACATCTTTATCCATTCATCCATTGATGGACACTGGTACTTCCATATTTTGGTTATCGTAAATAATGCTGCAGTTACCATAGAGGTGCATGGATGTTTTCAAATTAGTGGTTTTGTTTTCTTTGGGTAAATACTCAGTAGTAGAATTACTGGGTCATGTGGTATTTCTTTTTGTAACTTTATGAGGAATTTCCATTCTGTTTTCCATAGTGGATGCACCAATTCACATCATTCCTACTAACAGTGCTTGAGGGTTCCTTTTTCTCCACATCCTCACCAATACTTGTTTTTTGTGTTATTGATTTTAGCCATTCTGATAGGTGTGAGGTGATATCGCCTGGTGGTTTTGATTTGCATTTTCCTGATGATTATTGATGTTAAGCATCTTTTCATGTGTCTGTTGGCCATCTGTATGACTTCTTTGGAGAAATGTCTATTCAGGCACTCTGCCCATTTTTTATTCAGATTGATTGTTCTTTTAGTGTTGAGTTGTATAAGTTCTTTATATATTTTGGATATCAATCCCTTATTGGATATATCATTTACAAATATCTTCTCCCATTCAGTAGATTGCCTGTTTGTTTGTGGTTTCTGGTTTCCTTTGCTCTGCAAAAGCTTTTTTGGTGCAGCCCCAGTAGTTTATTTTTGCTTTTATTGCCCTTGCCATCTAGAAAAATATTTCTATGGACAATGTTAAAGAAATTACTGCTATGTTTTCTTCTAGGAGTTTATGATTGCACCTCTCACATTTAGCCCCTTAATCCATTTTGAGTGTGTGTGTGTGTGTGTGTGTGTGTGTGTGATTTAAGAAACTGGTCCAGTTTCATTCTTTTGCATGTAGCCATCCAGTTTTCCCAACACCATTTGTTAAGGAGACTTTTTTTTTCTTAAAGATTGCATTTATTTGTTCATGAGAGACACATGAACTCTCTCTCTCTCTCTCTCTGTGTCTCATGAATAAATAAATAAAAAATCTTAAAAAAAAGAATCATAGGTATTTTATTTTATTTTTAAAGATACTATTTATTTATTCATGAGAGACCCAGAGAGAGAGGCAGAGACACGGGCAGAGGGAGAAGCAGGCTCCGGTGGGGAGCCCGATGTGGGACTCAATCCCTGAACTGGGATCATGCCCTGAGCCAAAGGCAGATGCTCAACCACTGAGCAACCCAGGTGTCCCAGAATCATAGTTATTTTAAATTTCAGTCTGATAATTTCAACATTCTACCATGCTTGATTCTGCTCTGTCTCTTCAGATTGTGTTTTTTGCCTTTTAGTGTTCCTTATAATTTTTTCTTGAGAGACATGATATACCAGGTAAAAAGAACTGCTCTAAATAGACCTTCAGTAATGTGGTGAAAAAGTATGGCAGTAAGGGAAGCATTCTATAGTCCTATGATTAGGTCCTATATAGTCCATTCTATACTCCTATCATTAGGCCCAATATTGTCCATTCTATAGTCCTATGATTAGGCTCAATCTCAGCCTATTTCTCTGGACTTTGAAATTCACAAGTATTTTTGTTTTTTTCTCCCTGCTTAGGTGGGGCAGGATGGCTAGAGTGGGCTGGAGTTGGATATTTTCCTTCTTTGAGTTCAGTTAGGCTCTGCTTAACTAGTTATCCCTGAAGGCAGGCCTTGTTAAGAACAGAGTGCTGTGGTATATTTCAAATTGGTTTCTTTTCCTCTCCCTCTACCAGAAGCACAAAGCGATTTTTCTCTGATATTTACTGTGAAAGCCTGTTTGAGTTCCTGGATGTATAACTCACAAAAGTGTAATGTCTCTTGTGTATTTGAGCTCTCCTTGAGTTTTTAACTCTCATATTTGCCCTATTCAGCCTCCAACAATTTGTCTATTACAGTTTGAATATCCTAACCTGGCAGTTTCCTGTGGTGGTTTCCATTTGTGACTCTCTACTCTGGTAAACCCACTTCCTGTATTCACCTATAGGTTTCTCCAATCTTGGGAACATTGGTTTGCTGTCCAAGAAGAGTTGGATCCAAGAAGAGTTATTGATTTTTCAGTCTCTTAAGCTTTTTACTGGTTGTTAGGACAGAGTGGAAATTTCTAGGCTCCTTACATGTAGAACCAAAAACTGGAAGTCTTATTTTCTAACTTAAAATGTTATCAAGAGTTTGATTAAGCTTAGTCAAAGAGGGTACAGGTCTTTTTATCAATGACCACTGATACAAATTATTATCAAATTATTACATGATTTAATTAATATATTTTTCTTTTTAAGATTTTATTTTGAAGTCATCTCCACACCCAATGTGGGGCTTGAACCTGCAACCCTGAGATCAAGAGTCACATGCTCTGACTGAGTCAGTCAGGTTCCCCTTATTTTTATTTTTATTTATTTTTTTAGCCAGGTTCCCCTTATATACAATTTAACTCACTTGCTTTTAAATTGGAAATAAGCAATCTATAATTCTACTCAAAAAAAAAAAAAAAAGTAAAAAAAAAAAGTGTACTCCAAAGGAAAGGCATTAAGAGTAGAAGAAAAGAGGCATTGGAGGATAGTGGCAGACCAAGAAAGAATGAGAAATGAAGAACCAAGTAAAGAAGAACCAACCAGATAGAGATAAAGGTGAATGCCACCTATACAAACCTAAACACAAGCTATGGAGACAAAAAGGTCTATATACAATGTGAATTGAATGTGTGGATTGTAGATCATCTACCTGAGTCCTGTTTATCTTTCAATAGCTGATGTTTTGGCTTTGTTATAAGAATATACATATTTAACTTCTCCTTTATTCAACGGAATAATTATCAGACATCTTCTATGTACCAATCACTGTATTTGGAGCACTGTATTAGGGTATAACAGCAAATAAGACAATGATTCCTGTCTTAGAGAAGTTGAAAGTTGGCAGGAGACACTGGCAGTGTTTTTTTTAAATTTAAAAAATAAAAAATTTAAATCACATCATTCTCACCCCCCCCACACACACACCCATACAAGGTGGCAATGTGAGGTGACATGTATGTTAATCAACTTGATTATTGTAATTATTTCATATACATATATACCAAGGTATGGCATTGTATGCTTTAAATACATACAATTTTTATTTGTCAATTATACCTCAATAGAGGCACCTGGGTGGCTCAGTGGTTGAGCATCTGCCTTTGGCTCAGATCATGATCCTTGGTCCTGGGATCGAGTCCTGCATCGGGTTCCCCACGGGGAGCCTGCTTCTCCCTCTGCCAATGTCTCTGCCCCTCTCTCTCTGTGTCTCTCATGAATGAATAATAAAATATTTTTAAAAAATTATACCTCAATAAAGCTGGAAAAAATAAATCACGTTATAGTTTAAAAATACTTTTTATGGGAAAATAGGAAATCCTCTATGAATTCCATTTTAGTGTTTTGCATCTTATTATTTTTAAAATATTTTATTTAAATTCAATTTGCCAACATACAGTATAACACCCAGTGCTCAAACCATCAAGTGCCCTCATTAATGCCTGTCACCCAGTCGCCCCCTCTCTGCACCCATCTCCCCTTCTGCAATGCTTTGTTTGTTTCCCAGAGTTAGGAGTCTCTCATAGTGTGTCTTCCTTTCTAATTTTTCCCCACTCAGTTTCCTTCCTTTCTCTTTTAGTTCCTTTCACTATTTCTTATATTCCACATATGAGTGAAACCACATGATGATTGCCTTTCTCTGACTTATTTCACTCAGCTTAATACCCTCCAGTTCCAACCATGCTTGAAGCAAATGGTAGGCATTCATCCTTTTTTTTTTTTTTTTAAAGATTTTATTTATTTATTTGAGTGACACACAGAGAGAGGCAGAGACATACACAGAGGGAGAAGCAGGCTCCCTGTGGAGAGCCTGATGCGAGACTCAATTCTAGGACCCTGGGATCACAACCTGAGCCAAAGGCAGACACTCAACCACTCAGCTACCCAGGTGTCTGGTATTCATCCTTTCTGATGGCTGAGTAATATTCCATTGTAAACATACACCACATCTTCTTATCCATTCATTTGTCAAAGGACATCCTGGCTCCTTCCACAGTTTAGTGTTTTAGATTTTAGACTCTTCTTCAGGGGGCACCTGTCTGGTTCAGTTGGAAGAGCATGCAACTCTTGATCTTGGGGTTGTGAGTTCAAGTCCCATGTTAGGTATGGAGATTACTTAAAAAAAATAAACTCTTCTTCTGAAGCTTCTTATTTTTTAAATGTATTTAATACTAAGGTCTCAATACAGTTTTCCAGACATTTAGGAAAAATGGCTTATTTGCTAAATATAATGAAATTTGCTTATAGGTAAAAGAAGTATAGGAAAGTAGTCAACATTTTTGAGAAATTGTCCAGGAAAAGTATCTTTTTCTTCCTAATTTGAAAAAATACAGAAAGTACAAAGAGTAATAGAACAAACATCTGTTGGGGAAATAAAATTAAAAACAAAATCTCCCAACCCAATAAACCTCTCCACAAAGGTAGATGAGAAAGAGAAGAGTTTTATTATTTGCATAAGCATTAAACTAGAATGTGATTATTCATCACAGGCAATCTGCTAACAGATTACAGAGAAATAAATCTCACTGTTTTGTATAGCCAGGTAGATATAACCTATCACATATATATCTTCAGGATAAATGATAAAACTAGTCCTCAAGCAGGAGTACTTGAAAACATCGTTTGTCACATACAGTTCATCCTAAATTTGCTTGGGAGTTGGAGTAGCCATGAGTGTTACTTGGCTTTGTAATAAAGGAAAAACCAACTTCTCATATCTTTACGAGAGCAAGTAGTTTTGCAGTTTGGAGCAAGGTAACCACCAAAATTAGGCACCTCTTCTCCCACAGGACCTGGGAAATAAGGATGCTATCTCCCCTGACATTTACATTTCAAGGAGATGTTCCCCAGATTCTTGAGAAAAACATTCCTGAGTTATAAATCTGGGGGGGGGGAGGCCTTTAAAAAGATTTACATATATCTCAAACATACAAGTTTTCTAGAGAAAACACACTAAGGAAAGGGAGGAGAGAATCTCACTTTTTTCTTAAAACAATTTTATTTGAGAGAGAGAAAGGGAAAGCATGGGGGGCGGGGTGGAAGGGTGCAGAGAGGGAGAAGCAGATCTCCACAGAGCAGGGAGCCCAACATGGGGCTCAGTCTCAGGACCCTGGGATTACCTGAGCTGAAGGCAGACAACCCACTGAGCCACCCAGGCTCCCCTCTTCCTTCATTTTTAACAGGGAGAATTAAGCCTTTTATTTTTAATTTTTATTTGCCCGTACATGCGGGACCCAGGAAATTTAACAAAATCCCCTACCCCTGGACAAGCAGAGCAGGACTGACTCTTTCTGTGCTGCACCTGCCTTGTGCTGACCTGCTTATTGCTTAGGGCACTGCCCCACCCTAGTCAAGCCCAGGGCACACCCTAACCGGAAATCCGGCTCAGTGATAGGCCAGTTCAAATGGATACTTTAGGGTAGAATGTAATTCCATCGGCCACCTGCGAGTGGACCAGCATGACTGTGCAACTTTCTGCGTATCCCATTGGCCACTGGCCCCTATAAAGTTGCTAAGCCTCTTAGTCTCGGGGTCAAGTCCCTGCCCCTCTGCTTCGGGTACACTTGGACCCAGGCTCGAGCTTGTAAATAACCCTCGTGTAATTGCATCGGTGTCGGCTCCTTAATGGTTTCTTGGATTCGCGATCTTGGGCACAACAGTACACACCCAAATACTGCCACATATAATTAATAAGTATTAACATTTAGTTACGTTTGCCTTAAATTTTTTTAATAAAAGGAAAAATATGGAAGTTAAAATTCCTTTTGTACCTTCCCCACCCTCAGTCTTTCTTGAAGATGCCACGATTCTATATTTGGGGTGTTTCCTAGTGATTGTGGGTGTATTGTGTTTTGTTTACTCTTACAGCTTACTCTCTGTGCGAGTTTTTTAGATTCCCCATATGAGTGAGATCATGAAGTGTTTTTCCTTCTGTGTCTAGCTCCTTTCACCTAGCATACTATCTCCAAGTTCATCGTTTTGTTGCAAATGGCATATTTCCTCATTATTAAGGCTGAACAATTTTCCACTGCACACACACACCACATGTTCTTTATTCATTCATCCATCAACAGATACTTCAGTTTTTTACATGTCTTGGCTATTGTGGTTTTTTTTTTTTAATATTATTTATTTATTTATTCATAGAAAGAGAGAGAGGCAGAGACACAGGCAGAGAGAGAGAAGCAGTTTCCATGCCGGGAGCCCGACGTGGGACTCGATCCCAGGTTTCCAGGATCAAACCCGGGGCTGCAGGAGGCACTAAACCGCTGTGCCACCGGGGCTGCCCATGTCTTGGCTATTTTGAATAATATTGCAATGAATATGGGTGCACAGTTATATCTTTAAGGTACTGATTTTATTTCCTTTAGATATATATGCAGAAGATGGATTGCTAGATTATATGGTAATTCTATTTTTAGTTTTATGAGGGTCAGGGAAGTAGGGGAAATGGCAAGATGTTGATCAAAGGGTACAAAGTTGCAGTATGTAGAGTGAATAAGTCTAGAGATCTAGAGCAATGACTATAGTTAATACATTTATTCAATACTGGAAAGCTGCTAAGAGAGTAGATTTTCAGGTGCTCTCATAACACACAAAAATGATGAACTGCTGGGATATTATATTTTAACTAGCTTGACTGTAGTGGTGCTTTTATTATGTGTATGTATGTCAGATCATCTTGTATACCTTAATTATATACAATGTTTATTTAAAAAAGAAAAAATCTGTCTTTTGTAATAAGTATGGAATATAAACAGTATCATTTCGCTATTGCCTAGCCTGGATTAAAAAGAACAATAGATAAAGTGTCTGACAAAGAGGAACTCTATCTGGATTTAATATGACTCTGCTTTGCACATATGCTATGCCCAAAATCTTGCTCTGAGCTGATAAAGAAGCTTGATTCTCGGGATCCCTGGGTGGCGCAGTGGTTTAGCGCCTGCCTTTGGCCCAGGGCATGATCCTGGAGACCCGGGATCCAATTCCATGTTGGGCTCCTAGTGCATGGAGCCTGCTTCTCCCTCTGCCTATGTCTCTGCCTCTCTCTCTCTCTCTCTCTCTGTGTGACTATCATAAATAAATAAAAATTAAAAAAAAAAAAAAGAAGCTTGATTCTCCTTTAGCGATCCAAACAAAGAATTGTGGTCAATTGACTGATGAAGGTGCAGCTAAGTCACGTGAGAATTGGTTATGTTCCGACAACTGGGCCTAGGTCAAGTCAGTGCTGATTGCTAGCATGTCTCCCTAGCCTCCTTCCCCCAAGCTTCAGAGGCTGGAAAATCCCTATCCTTGGGCACAGGGTGCATATACAGCAGCAATAAATAGCAATAGGAAGAATATGAGCAACAGGTGCTGGAGACTTGTCAACTAGCAACAGAGTGTTACTTACATATAAGAATATCATGACATGGCTTCCCAGGTTAGAAAGATGCCAAAGGCCAAAATCAAAAAGACTGGGTGCCTCAACATCTACCTATGGCGTAACCATGTTCAGTGGAATGTGTACTCTCTGCTACCTCACTTGTGTAATTTTTAATGCAACAATTTAAAAAACAAAAAACAAAAAACAATTTTTCCAGTGCAGTCCTAAAATCCTGGAGGTGCCCACAATCCTTTCAGGGATTCTACAGGGTCAAAACTTTTCAAAATAATACTAAGCCATCATTTGGTTTGTTTTCATTCTCTCATAAATGTAAAATAGAGTTTTCCAGAGACTACATGGCATGTGATGTAATAACAGATTGAATCTACAGCAGATACGAGAATCCAGCTATCTTCTAGTTGGCTGGATATCAAAGAGATTTACAAAAATGTAAAACAATGCTGCTCTTCTTGCAGAAAATTTTATTTTTTTATTTGTTTTTTTTTTAAAAAGATTTTATTTATTTATTCATGAGACACACACACACACACACACACACACACACACAGAGGCAGAGACACAGGCAGAGGGAGAAGTAGGCTCCATGCAGGGAACCCGATGCGGGACTTGATCCCGGGACTCTAGGATCACGCCCTGGGCTGAAGGCAGGTGCCAAACTGCTGAGCCACCCAGGTATCCTGTTTTGTTTGTTTTAAATGTGTTATTCATTATTGTTACTGCTATTTTAAAAAATGGATTAATAAATATTTTTAAGTGCTTAGTTTTAATTTGTAATGCAGTAAATATTGATGTATTAAACTACAATTGATCCTGGAACAACATGGGCTTGTACTGCATGGGTCCACTTGTATGCTGATTTTTTATAATACAATACTATAAATATATTTTGTAATGATTTTCTTAATATTTCTCTTCCCTAGCTTACCTTATTATAAGTATACAGTGTATAATATGTATAACATACAAAATATATGTTAATCAACTGTAAATGTCAACAGTAGGCTTTTAGTAGTTAAGTTTTGGGGGAGTCAAAAGTTATATGCACACCATTTGCAACAATTGAGCTAGAGTGTATTATGCTAAGCAAAATAAGTCAGTGAGAGAAAGATGAATACCATATGATTTCATTCATATGTGGAATTCAAGAAACAAAACTGATGAACATATGGGAAGGAGAAAAAAGAGAGTGGAAGAGAGGGAAACAAACCATAAGAGATGCTGTATGATAGAGAACAAACTGAGGGTTGATGGAGAGAAGTGGTGGGGGATGGGCTAGGTGGGTGATGGGTATTGGGGGGCACTTGTTATGCTGAGCACTGGGTGTTATATGTAAATGATGAATCACTAAATTTTACTCCTGAAACCAATATTACACTATTTGTTAACTAGAATTTAAATAAAAATTTGGGGGGCGCGGCAAAATGGCAGAGGAGTAGGGTCCCCAAGTCACCTGTCCCCACCAACCTACCTAGATAACCTTCAAATTATCCTGAAAACCTACGAATTCGACCTGAGATTTAAAGAGAGAACAGCTGGAACACTACAGAGAGAAGAGTTTGCACTTCTAACAAGGTAGGAAGGCAGAAAAAATAGATAAATAAAATAAAAAAGAATCTAGTGGGGAAGGGGCCCCATGAGGAGCTGTGCTAAGGGGGGGCAGCAAGAGCCCCAGGACAGGAGAGCCCAGCCCCAGAGAAGTGGGAACTTTAAAAATTCGCCCTGAATTCTTCATGGATGAAAAGGCATTTGCAGGGAAATTGGGCAGAACCACAGGAGGGGCAGTGGGGCCCCTAGTCTCCCGAGGTCACTAGCAGAGGAGGGGTGCCTGGGGGTGAGCGTGCCACACACCGGGACCGAGCTCTGTAAAGGGCTGGAGCGAACCCAGCGGAGTTTCCAGAGCGGCTCAGGTGGCGGCTCCGCACAGAGGGGGCTGTGCAGCCCGGAGCCCCAGACCCGGGAGCACGATTCTGGCAGCGCTGGCTGGAGCCCAGGGTGCTGGGGGACACAGCCCAGGATCCTGCGCTCCCCCCGGGACAGGTGGAGGCCAGGAGGGCCCACGACAGCGAGGATGCTTCTGCCGGCGGGCACCCCTCAGCTGTGCAGATCAGCACCCCCACCCCCACCCCCGCCCCGGGAGCATCCAGGCCAGTGAGGACTGACTGGGAGCTGCGGTAGTTACTGCGGGAGCTGACTCCAGGGCTGGAGAGCTGGCCGTTGCCAATGGTGTTGTCCCTCCTCGTGTCACCCTGTGCCTGGAATGGATTGGGGCCACCAGGGAACAGGGGCCTCATGGGGTAAACAGCTTCCACTGAGCCATGCACCTGGAGGGAGGGGCAGGGCAGCTCCCCCAGGTGTACACCTGAGAGTCAGCACAGCAGGCCCCTCCCCCCAGAGACCAGCTGGAAGGACAGGGGAAGAGCACGTTCGTGGCTGAGCAGTTCTGGAAAGCTCCAGGGGAAGTCAAGGGAATTACAGTATATAGAACCAGAGGGTACCCATCCTATTTATTTATTTATTTTTCTTCCTTTTTCCAGTACAACTTTTTTTAGCCATTCTGCACTGAGCAAAATGACTAGAAAGAACTCACCACAAAAGAAAGAATCAGAAACAGTAGTCTCTGCCACAGAGTTACAGAATTTGGATTACAATTTGATGTCGGAAAGCCAATTCAGAAGCACAATTATAAAGCTACTGGTGGCTCTGGAGAAAAGCATAAAGGATTCAAGAACTTCATGACTGCAGAATTTAGATCTAATCAGGCCAAAATTAAAAATCAATTAAATGAGATGCAATCCAAACTGGAGGTCCTAACGACGAGGGTTAATGAGGTAGAAGAATGAGTGAGTGACATAGAAGACAAGTTGATGGCAAGGAAGGAAGCTGAGGAACAAAGAGAAAAACAATTAAAAGACCATGAGGAATGGTTAAGGGAAATAAATGACAGCCTCAGAAGGAAAAATCTACATTTAATTGGGGTTCCAGAGAGTGCCAAGAGGGACAGAGGACCAGAAAGCATATTTGAACAAATCATAGCTGAGAACTTCCCTAATTTGGGGAGGGAAACAGGCATTCAGATCCAAGAGATAGAGAGGACCCCCTAAAATCAATAAAAACTGTTCAACACCTCAACATTTAATAGTGACACTTGCAAATTCCAAAGATAAAGAGAAAATCCTTAAAGCAGCAAGAGACAAGAGATTCCTAATTCATATGGGGAGAAATATTAGATCAACAGCAGACCTCTCCACAGAGACCTGGCAGGCCAGAAAGGGCTGGCAGGATATATTCGGGGTCCTAAATGAGAAGAACCCGCAGCCAAGAATACTTTATCCAGCCAGGCTCTAATTCAGAATAGAAGGAGAGATAAAGAGCTTCCAAGATAAGCAGAAACTGAAAGAATATGTGACCACCAAATCAGCTCTGCAAGAAATATTAAGGGGGACTCTGTAAAAGAAAGAGGATGCCCAAAGAAACAATCCACAAAATCAAGGACTGAATAGGTATTATGATGACACTAAATTCATATCTTTCAATAGTAACTCTGAACGTGAATGGGCTTAAGGATCCTATCAAAAGACGCAGGGTTTCAGACTGGATAAAAAAGCAAGACCCATCTATTTGCTGTCTACAAGGGACTCATTTTAGACCTAAGGACACCTACAGCCTGAAAATGAAAGTTTGGAGAACCATTTACCATTCAAATGGTCCTCAAAAGAAAGCAGGGATGGCAATCCTCATATCAGCTAAATTAAAGTTTATCCCAAAGACTGTAGTAAGAGATGAAGAGGGATACTATATCATATTTAAAGGATCTATCCACAAGTGGACCTAACAATCATGAATATTTATGTCCCTAATGTGGGAGCTGCCTAGTGTATCAATCAATTAATAACCAAAGTAAAGACATACTTAGATAATAATACACTTATACTGGGAGAGTTCAACACGGCACTTTCTGCAAATGACAGATATTCTAAGCACAACATCTCCAAAGAAACAAAAGCTTTAAATGATACACTGAACCAGATGGATTTCACAGAGATTTACAGAACTTTACATCCAAAAGCAACTGAATACACATTCTTCTCAAGTGCACATGGAACTTTCTCCAGAATAGACCACATACTGGGTACAAATCAGGTCTCTAATGATACCAAAAAATTGGGATTGTCCCCTGCATATTTTCAGACCATAATGCTTTGAAACTTGAACTCAATCACAAGATTGAGTTCTTCCTTTTTCCAGTACAACTCGTTTTTAGCCACTCTGCACTGAGCAAAATGACTAGAAAGAAGATTGTTACTTGTCTTCTATGTCACACTCTTCTACCTCATTACCCCTCGTTGTTAGGACCTCCAGTTTGGATGCATCCCATTTAATTGATTTTTAATTTCAGCCTGATTAGACCTAAATTCTGCAGTCATGAAGTCTCTTGAATCCTTTATGCTTTTTTTCAGAGCCACCAGTAGCTTTATAATTGTGCTTCTGAATTGGCATTCTGACATCGAAGTGTAATCCAAATTCTGTAACTCTGTGGGACAGAGTACTGTTTCTGATTCTTTCTTTTGTGTGAGTTCTTCTTTCTGCATATTTTCAGACCATAATGCTTTGAAACTTGAACTCAATCACAAGAAGAAATTTGGAAGAAACTCCGACATATGGAGGTTAGAGAACATCCTGCTAAAAGATGAAAGGGTCAACCAGGAAATTAGAGAAGAATTAAAAAGATTCATGGAAACTAATGAGAATGAAGATACAACTGTTCAAAATCTTTGGGATACAGCAAAAGCAGTCTCAATAGGGAAATACATCGCAATACAAGCATCCCTCAAAAAATTGGAAAAAACTCAAATACACAAGCCAACCTTGCACCAAAAGGAACTGGAGAAAGAACAGCAAATAAAACCTATACCCAGCAGAAGAAGAGAATTAATAAAGATTTGAGCAGAACTCAATGAAATAGAGACCAGAAGAGCTGTAGAACAGATCAACAAAACCAGAAGTTGATTATTTGAAAGAATTAATAAGAGAGAAAAACCATTAGCCAACCTTATTAAAAACAAAAGAGAAAAGACTCAATAAAATCACAAATGAAAAAGGAGAGATGACAACCAATACCAAGGAAATACAAAATATTTAAAAAACATATTATGAGCAGCTATATACCAATAAATTAGGCAATCTAGAAGGAATGGATGCATTTCTGGAAAACCACAAACTACCAAAACTGGAGCAGGAATAAATAGAAAACCTGAACAGGCCAATAACCAGGGAGGAAATTGAAGCAGTCATTTAAAACCTCCCAAGACACAAAAGCCCAGGGCCAGATGGCTTCCCAGGGGAATTCTATCAAATGTTTAAAGAAGAAATAATATCTATTCTACTAAAGCTTTTCCAAAAGATAGAAAGGGATGGCATACTTCCAAACTCGTTTTATGAGGCCAGCATTACCTTAATTCCAAAACCAGACAAAGACCCCACCAAAAAGGAGAAATATAGACCAATCTCCCTGATGAACACAGATGCAAAAATTCTCAAGAAGATACTAGCCAATAGGATCCAACAGTACATTAAGAAGATTATTCCCTATGACCAAGTGGGATTTACCCCTGGGATGCAAGGCTAGTTCAACACTCGTAAAGCAATCAACATGATAGATCATATCAACAAGAGAAAAAACAAGAACCATATGATCCTCTCTTTTTTTTTTTTTTTTTTTTTTTATTATTTATTTATGATAGGCACACAGTGAGAGAGAGAGGCAGAGACACAGGCAGAGGGAGAAGCAGGCTCCATGCACCGGGAGCCCGATGTGGGATTCGATCCTGGGTCTCCAGGATCGCGCCCTGGGCCAAAGGCAGGCGCTAAACCGCTGCGCCACCCAGGGATCCCTGATCCTCTCAATAGATGCAGAGAAAGCTTTTGAGAAAATACAGCATCCATTCCTGATCAAAAGTCTTCAGAGTGTAGGGATAGAGGGAACATTCCTCAGCATCTTAAAAGTCATCTATGAAAAGCCCACAGCAAATATCATTCTCAATGGGGAAACAATGGAGCCTTTCCCCTAAGATCAGGAACACGACAGGGATGTTCACTTTCACCACTGGTATTCAACATAGTACTGGAAGTCCTAGCCTCAGCAATCAGGCAACAAAAAGAAATAAAAGGCATTCAGATTGGCAAAGAAGAAGTCAAACTCTCCCTCTTTGCAGATGACATGATACTGTACATAGAAAACCCAAAAGACTTCACCCCAAGATTTCTAGAACTCATATAGCAATTCTGCAGTGTGGGAGGATAAAAAATCAATGCCCAGAAATCAGTGGCATTTCTATACACTAAAAATGAGACTGAAGAAAAAGAAATTAAGGAGTCAATCCCATTTACAATTGCACCCGAAAGCATAAGATACCTAGGAATAAACTTAACCAAAGAGGTAAAGGATCTATACCCTAAAAACTACAGAACACTTCTGAAAGAAATTGAGGAAGACACAAAGAGATGGAAAAATATTCCATGCTCATGGTTTGGAAGAATTAATATTGTGAAAATGTCAATGTTACCCAGGGCAATTTACACATTTAATGCAATCCCTATCAAAATACTATGGACTTTCTTCAGAGAGTTGGAACAAATCATCTTAAGATTTCTGTGGAATCAGAAAAGATCCCAAATAGTCAGGGGAATATTGAAAAAGAAAACCAGAGCCAGGGGCATCACAATGTTGGATTTCAAGTTGTACTACAAAGTTGTGGTCATCAAGACAGTGCAGTATTGGCACAAAAACAGACACATAGATTAATGGAACAGAATAGAGAACCCAGATATAGGCCCTCAACTCTATGGTCAACTAATATTCGACAAAGCAGGAAAGGCTATCCACTGGAAAAAGGACAGTCTCTTCAATAAATGGTGCTGGGAAAATTGGACATTCACATGCAGAAGAATGAAACTAGACCATTCTCTTACACCAGACACAAAGATAAACTCAAAATGGATGAAAGATCTAGATGTGAGACAAGAATCCATCAAAATCCTAGAGGAGAGCAGAGGCAACGCCCTTTTTGAACTTGGCCACAGTAACTTCTTGCAAGACACAGCTTTAGAAGCAAGGGAAACAAAAGCAAAAATGAACTATTGGGACTTATTCAAGATATAAAACTTCTGCACAGCAAAAGAAACAGTCAACAAAACTAAAAGCCAACCTATAGAATGGGAGAAGATATTTGCAAATGTTGTATCAGATAAAGGGCTAGTATCCAAGATCTATAAAGAACTTATTAAACTCAACACTCAAGAAACAAACAATCCAATAATAAAATGGGCAAAAGACATGAACAGAAATTTCACCAAAGAAGAGATACACATGGCCAACAGGCACATGAGAAAATACTCCGCATCACTTGCCATCAGGGAAATACAAATCAAAACCACAATGAGATACCCCCTCACACCAGGGAGAATGGGGAAAATTAACAAGACAGGAAACCACAAATGTTGGAGAGGATGTGGAGAAAAGGGAACCCTCCTGCACTGTTGGTGGGAATGTGAACTGGTACAGCTACTCTGGAAAACCGTGTGGAGGTTCTTCAAAGAGTTAAAAATAGAACTACCCTATGACCCAGCAATTGCACTGCTGGGGATTTACCTCAAAGATACAGATGCAGTGAAACGCTGGGACACCTGTACCCCGATGTTTCTAGCAGCAATGTCCACAATAGCCAAACTGTGGAAAGAGCCTCAGTGTCCACCGAAAGATGAATGGATAAAGATGTGGTCTGTGTATAGAATGGAATATTACTCAGCCATTAGAAACGACAAATACCCACCATTTGCTTCAACGTGGATAGAACTGGAGGGTATTATGCTGAGTGAAGGAAGTCAGTTGGAGAAGGACAAATATTATATGGTCTCATTCATTTGGGGAATAAAAAATAGTGAAAGGAATTAAAGGGGAAAGGAGAGAAAATGAGTGGGAAATATCAGTGGGGGAGACAGAACATGAGAGACTCCTAACTCTGGGGATCAAACAAGGGGTAGTGGAAGGGGAGGTGGGTGTGGGGTTGGGGTGACTGGGTGACGGGCACTCAGGGGGGCACTTGACAGGATGAGCACTGGGTGTTACACTATATGTTGACAAATCTAACTCCAATAAAAATATACACAAAAATAAATAAATAAACAAATAAATAAATAAATAAATATTTGAAAAGAAGAAAAAAAGGAAAAATGTTATATGCAGATTTTTGACTGTGGCAAGGGTTGGTGTCCCTAACTCCACCACTGTTAGCACCTGTAGCTTGATTGTGCTGGGGAACTGTGAGGGTCAGTGTAGAAAACATGCCTCCCATCGCTGGGCCAGAGAGGTGAAGGCAGTGGGGTATATATATATATACCAGCTGCCTTCAGTCATCCCTTATGGACTGCGGGGGTGGGGAGGAGGTAAGGGTGGGTGGGGGGAGGGTGTTTCAATTCAGGCCACTGGAGAATGTCCTCAGAGTTGGAAGTCAGCCAAGCCTACCACGGAGTCAGGAACATGGTTGGGCACTGGAACTGTCAGCTACAAACCCAGTGCATAGCTTTCCATCATAAACACTTTATTATTTTGTGTGTTTTGGAAGATTTTGGTAGTTGGTGTTGATTAGTCTTATTGGAGAAGGTACGAGAGGAAGAGAAAGACATAAGGTGATCCAGATGGCAGCTTAGACTTGATTGTGTGGAATTAAACAAAGACCACCTGAATGAAAACAAGCAAAGGCTATTCAGAGCTTGCTCTAGCAAGGGAGTCAGCCCGATAACTTACATTGTGATAGAGGCTTCAGGCTGGCCGAAGAGTGGGAAAGCTTGATGAAAAAATGGAAGTCTTCAGGTATGCTCAACTGGAGGTTGTTGGCATGGGCAAGCTGGTTGGCTAACTGGAAATGGAATATGCTAGGTATTGGTTAGGGGAGCATATTTTGCTCTCTCCGGTTGGCCCCTAGTTGGAAGCTAGGGCAAACATTGGGGAAGCTGGCAGTTACTAACCAAAAGCCTGGACAGTGGGGCATATGGTTGGTCTTTTGATTCATCTCTGTTTATTTCCACAAACTAAATTATTTTTACTTTTACCCTGTATTCCCATCTTATATTTTTCTTTGTGCCAGCCATAGTGAACTTCCCACTTTCCCCAGGTAAACACACCAGCCTTTGGCTTGTAGGAGCTACCTGCCTTTGCTCATATTATATGTCTCCTTGTTAGAAGGTGGAGGAGGGATAGTTAAGTATCCTCCAGACTGAGAATGCACTTTTAGACCAAAAAAACGAAGTAAGCCACTCCATACTGTTTACAGTTGTATTCACGGTATCTTACCAATTGGGGTGGGGAGAGGATTGGGGACTGGGGAGGCAACAATCCAGGTACTATACAGCTGTTCTCTGCCAAGTCTGGATCTTAATTCACAGCTTTTATAGAGCAAGGAGATCGTGGTGTGGTGATATATATATATGGTGTGTGTGTGGAGGGTCTGTCTGCTTCTCCCTCTGCCTCTCCCCTGTTCGTGCTCTCTCTCTCTCCCTCAAATAAATAAATAAAGTCTTGAAAAAAAATTATGGTGTACAGCTTAAATATATACAATTTGTCAGTCATATCTCAATAAAGCTAGGGTGGGGGAAGAAGCAAAGAATAAAATATAGGGCACCTGGGTGGCTCAGTCAGGTAAGCATCTGCCTTCAGCTCAGGTGATGATCCTAGGGTCCTGGGATCAAGACCTGCATCAGGATCCTGGTCTATGGGGAACCTGCTTCTTCCTCTCTCTCTGCCTACCACTACCTGCTGCATATACTCTCTCTCTATGTCAAATAAATAAAATCTTTTTAAAAAGAGTAAAATATAATTAAAACCATTATTGAGGCAACCCAATAAAATAGACATAAAGTCCCCTTCCCCAATACACACAAAGAATACTAAAAATCAGCTATCTTCCTTTTCATGACTGAGGTATTATAGGAAGAAATTATTAGATTTGCCAATGGGAGAGGTGAATATTTTGAGAATCACTTAGTGTTAATACCAGGAATGGAGGTAGAAACACAACATTCTGGTTATTTGGGCCATCATCAAACCAAAATTGTTTAAATGTGTGTTCAACATTTGTTTGAAGGAGATGTATTACTTGGGACCCCAAATTCACTCAGCTAAACAGATGGCTTATTTAAGCCATAGCAAATTTTTGCTCCTGAGAGGCTAGTTAGGGTCATTTGAGTATGATCCTTGGGGGACCTTATTACCCTGCCACCTCAAGCAGTTCAGAGAAGATGACTTCTAACCACAGAGGATATCCTTAAGAGATCTGATAAATTGTCCATGGGTCCCTGGAAGTTTGCATTGGACAGCCACAGCTCACTCTTGTCCCATTAAAAAAATATATATATTTAAACAAAATGTTGTTATTAATAGGTTTATTAAAATAAGCTGGGGATGAGTTTGGTTGACTTGTGCTTTGCACTTTTAGCTTCTGCTGCGATCTCATTTAGCAGTGTGTGAGGCACATGTGCTGCAAGCAGGGCTCTCATTTTCAATGGAAGGGACAGTCTCTCTTGCTTTTTTCAGGGCTCACCAGACATTCTCTAACCAATACCCCTCTCTTCAAGGATCACAAGCAGAGGCAGAGTGCTTACTGTTAAGTATGCTCCCCACACAGGTGGCTGGGCAATTAACTCAGGTCCAGTGATGGTGGAAAAAGGATTGGATGCAGCTTGCTACTGACCACTTACTCTATCTGCCAGTTGTGCCAGGGCTCATGCTTCCATGGAAGAAGTGCACAGAGCCTCCAGCCACCTAATTATAGTAAGTTGTATATGAAATAAGTGGAAAAAATAGACCAAGCAGTCCTGCCACACTGTGGGCAGAGAATACTCTGGTTACTCTTGCTTTAGTGGTTTTATTATATGTTATATAAATAGCTATGTGTAAAGATATTTGTACTATATGTACATATATAGTGTGAATCAGTAACTATTTATTATATTGTAGGTTAATTTCCCCCCATTATCTCTTTCAGCTAGAATAAGCCTTTAAAAATTCTTATAGAATGAAAACTTAAGGGGTGCCTGGGTGGCTCAGTGGTTAAGTGTCTCCCTTTGGCTCAGGTTGTGATCCCAGGGTCCTGGGATCAAGTCCCCCATAGGGAGCTTGCTTCTCTTTCTGCCTATGGCTCTGCCTCTGTGTGTGTGTGTGTGTCTCTCATGAATAAATAAAATATTTAAAAAAGAAAGAATGAAAAATTAAGTCCAAATTTTGGTTTCTCAGTAAAGTTCATGATGAATGTATAAATTGCATAGAGTATTTATTAACATTTACCATGATCAATGGAGTGTAGTCAGTAATACCACTGACTAAATGAAAAGTAGGAGATCCAAATTTGCTGAAGAAAATATCAGCGTCTACTTCAAATATTAGTTAGGACTTTTTTAAAAGACTCTATCTGAAGATAGCTATGAAATGCATGCAGATGCAGAGGCTGTGACACATGACTTATCACTTAGAGCGAATGATGGCTTTTCTAGATAGAGTACTTTTATATACTTTCAAGTCTAAGTTTTCTTGTGCATGTGTGAAAAACAAAATGATATCTGTTAATGTATTGGCTTGCTTTGCAACCAGCTTGATAATGTTTGTTTTATATTGGTATCATCAAATAAGTTGGTAACAATAATAGTTTGATTTTTTCATTCAAGTTAAATTTTTAGAAGCTCATTATTATGTCAAAGAATCAACTTCATTGTGAATACTGCTGTAGTTTCAGTTAAAAAATTCAACATTGACATAAAAATGATTTGGTTTTTACTGATAATAAATGTAAATTAAAAAAAATAAATGTAAATTTTGGGGCACCTGGCTGGCTCAGAAGAGTATGCAGCTCTTGATCTTGAGGTTTGGGTTCGAGCCCCATGTTGGGTATAAGGATTACTTAAATAAATCAGTAAAGTTAAAAAAAAAAAAAGTAAGTGTAAATTTTGAAGAAGTACAGCTTTATGGAAAAACAATGTTTTTTATTAAATTAAGAAATCCATGGATCCAGGGATCCCTGGGTGGCTCATCGGTTTAGCGCCTGCCTTTGGCCCAGGGCACGATCCTGGAATCCTGGGATCGAATCCCACGTCGGGCTCCCGACATGGAGGCCTGCTTCTCCCTCCTCCTGTGTCTCTGCCTTTCTCTCTCTCTCTCTCTCTGTCTATCATAAATAAATAAATAAATCTTAAAAAAAAAAAAAAGAAATCCATGGATCCAGAAATATTCTTGGAACTGATTGAGATGCATGCATAATTCATAATTGTTAAAAGTGCAATAATTGGGATACCTGGGTGCCTCAGCAGTTGAGTGCATCTGTCTTTGGTTCAGGGCGTAATCCTGGAGTACCAGGATCCAGTCCTGCATCAGGCTCCTGCATGAAGCCTACTTCTGCCACTGCCTGTGTCTCTGCCTCTCTCTTTCTGTGTCTCTCATGAATAAATAAATAAAATCTTTAAAAAAAAAAAAAGTGCAATAATCTACCAATGTAAATAAAAACTGTAATTATAAAAATTTACAATTTTTGAAAAGATTTTATTTATTTATTTGACAGAGTGAGCTTTGCGCAGTGGCAGTATCGTAGCCAATGAGGTTTATCCAAGGCATGATTATTGCTAGTTTGACAGAGTGAGAGCACAAGCAGGGGGTGTGGCAGGCAGAGGGAGAGGGACAAGCAGGCTCCCCACTGAGCAAAGAGCCCAAGTTGGGGGCTCCATCCCAGGACTCTGAGATCATGACTTGAGTTGAAGGCAGACGCTCAACTGACTGAGCCACCTAGGCGCCAGAAAAATTCATAATTTTTAAAATCCACAAATTACAGTACCAAAATTTGGTAAAGCTAATTTGAATTTAAATAAGAACTATTGTTAATTAAATTTTGAAAATATCTGAGCCTTGGGGCACCTGGGTGGCTCAGTCAGTTAAATATCTGATTCTGATTTTGGCTCAGGTCATGATATTGTGGTTGTGAGATCCAGACCTGTGTTGAGCCTCATGCTCAGCGGGAAGTCTGCTTCTCTCCTTCTCTCTCTCCTTCCTCCTCTGCCTCTCATCCCACTTGCACTCTGTCTCTAAAATAAATAATCTTTATAAAATATCTGAGCCTCAGGGATCCCTGGGTGGCGCAGCGGTTTGGCGCCTGCCTTTGGCCCAGGGCGTGATCCTGGAGACCCGGGATCGAGTCCCACGTCAGGCTCCTGGTGCATGGAGCCTGCTTCTCCCTCTGCCTGTGTCTCTGCCTCTCTTTCTTTCTCTCTCTGTAACTATCATAAATAAATAAAAAATTAAAAAAAAATATCTGAGCCTCAGAAGAACTATTTTAAGTAAACCTGTGTCCTATAATTGCATTGAACCTTTTGGTAAGGGAGTCCTGTTTGTGTGTATTGTGTATAAAATGAAATAGAAGCCTTTAATCAAAGAATTTAAGAAATGGAGTTCCCCCAAAGATTCAGCTACCAAAGGTTTTAGCAACTTGTAATTATTGAATACAAAATTTGCAAATAGGAAGATATTGAAATTTATTCCTACAAAAGCAAAGGAAAAGCTGAACAATATTGAAATTTATTCCTACAAAAGCAAAGGAAAAGCTGAACAATTTTAACAGTAAGAGATGAAACATATAATTTCAAGATTCAATGATTTTGAGGTAAAATAACTTGACTTCTGAAAATACTTTTTTTCCACTGTACAAAGTTCTTACAATATTATTGACTTTATTTCCTATGCCATAGTTTACATTGTTATGACTTATTGATTTTATAATGGAAGTTTTTACCTTTTAATCTCCTTTACCTACTTCTCCCATCTTTATTCTCCTCTCCTCTGCCAACCACCATTTGTTTTTATGAGTCTGTTTCTGTTTAGTTTTATTTTTCAGATTCCACATAAAAGTGAAATCATATGATTTTTTTCTTTGTCTTATTTAATTTAGTGTGAAACCCTCTAGTCCTTTCATATTGTCACAAATAACAAGATCTCATTCTTTTTTGTGGCTGAGAAATATTCATATATATATGAATATATGTATATATCACATCTTCTTTACATATTCATTCATTGATGGACACTTAGTTTGCTTCCATTATCTTGGGTATTATAAAAAATAATGCTACAGTGAACATAAGGGATGCATATATCTCTTTGAATTAGTGTTTTCATTTTCTTCAGGTAAATACCTAGAAGTGGAATTGCTGGATTGTATGGTAATTCTATTTTTAGTTTTTTTGAGGAACCTCCAAACTGTTTTCCATAGTCACGGCACCAATTTGCATTCCTACCAGCAGTTCACAAGTGTTTCTTTTTCTCCACATCCTCACCAACATTTGTTATTTGTTGTCTTTTTGATACTAAGCATTCTCAGGTATAAGATGATATCTCATTGTGGTTTGGATATGCATTTCCCTAATGATAAGTGACATTGAGCATCTTTTCATGTGCCTGTTGGCCACCTGTATGTCTTCTTTAGAAAAATGTCTATTTTGGGCATCTGACTCTTGATTTTGGCTCGGGTCATGATTTCAGGGCTATGGGATGGAGTCCTATGTCAGGCTCTGCAATCAGCCTGGAGTCTGCTTAAGATTTTCTTTTCCTTCTGCCCCTCCCCTCACCACACTCATGCATGTGTGCTCCCTCTCTATCAAAAAAAAAAAAAAAAAAAACAACAAAAAAAACTGAAACATGTCTATTCAGGTCCTCTGCTCATCTAAAAATTTTTATTATGTATTTATTTATTTATTTATGAAAGAGTGAGAGAGAGACAGCATGAGTAGGGGTGAGTGGCAGAGGGAGAGGAAGAAGCAGACTCCCCGCTGAGCAGGGAGCCCAACATGGGGCTCAATTCTAGGACTCTGGGATCATGACCTGAACGGAAGGCAGATGCTTAACCAACTGAGCCACCCAGGTACTCTCTCTGCTTGTTTTTTAATCTGATTGGGTTTTTTTGGTGTTGAGTTGTATGAGCCCTTTATATATATTGGATATTAACCCTTTATCAGGTATGTCATTTATAAATATCTTCATTCAGTAGATTACCCATTTGTTTTGTTGGTGGTTTGTAAAAGCTTTGTATTTTGGTATATTCCCAATTGTGTATGTTTGGTTTAGTTGCCTTTGCCTGAGGATACAGATCCAAAAGCATAT
The DNA here is from genome assembly GCF_003254725.2 of Canis lupus dingo. Classification (NCBI taxonomy): domain Eukaryota; kingdom Metazoa; phylum Chordata; class Mammalia; order Carnivora; family Canidae; genus Canis; species Canis lupus. The sequence goes on along the minus strand of NC_064269.1, from coordinate 16,834,847 downwards.
TGCTAAGAAGAGCAATGCCTAAGAGATTATTACCTATGTGTTCTTTTAAGAGTTTTATGGTTTCAGGTCTTACATTTAGGTCTTTAATCCATTTTGAGTTTATTTTTATATGTGATATGAGAAAGTAGTTGAGTTTTATTCTTTTGCAGGTAGCTGTCCAGTTTTTCCTGTCCCATTTATTATTGTCTTTTCCTCATAGTATATTTTTACTTCCTTTTTGATAGACTAAGTGACCATATACACATGGGTTTATTTCTTTATTCTGTTCCATTGACCTATACATCCATTTTTGTACTAGTCCCATACTGTTTTAATTACTGTAGCTTTGTAATATGGTTTGAAATCTGGGAGTGTAATACCTCTGGCTCTATTCTTCTTTCTGAACATTGCTTTGACTATTTGGGGTCTTTTGTGGTTTCCTACTGATTCTAGTATTATTTGTTTTAGTTTTATGAAAAATGCTCATGGTATTTTGATAGGGATTGCATTAAATCTGTAGATTGCTTTGGGTAGTATGGACATTTTAACATTAATTCTTCTAATCTATGAGCATATAATATCTTTCCATTTATTTGTGTCTTTAATTTCTTTCATTATTGTCCTACTGTTTTCAAAATACAGGTCTTTCACCTCCTTGGTTAAGTTTATTTCTAGATATGCTATTCCTTTTGATGCAATTATAAATGAATTTTTTTAAAAATTTCTCTTTCTGCTGGTTAATTATTAGTGTTTAGATGCACAATAGATTTCTATAATTTATAAAATTTCTAATTTTGTATTCTGCAATTACTGAATTTATTTATTCTAATAGTTTTTTGGTGGAGTCTTTAGGGTTTTCTATGTATAGTATCATGTCATCTGCAAAGTGACAGTCTTACTTCTTTCTTACCAAAATTGGATGTCTTTTATTTCTTTTTCTTTTCTGATTGCTGTAGCCCATAATCTAGTATTATATTGAATAAAAGTGAGCATCCTTGTTTTGTTTCTGATCTTAGAGAAAGTTTTTCAGCTTTTCAGTTGAGTATAATGCTAAGGGTGGGTTTGCCATATGTGGCCTTTATATATTGATGTATATTCCCTCCATACCCACTTTGTTGAGAGTTTTTTACCATGAATGGATGTTGAATTCGTCTAATATTTTTTTCTCTATCTCTTAAGGTGATCATATGATTTTTATCTTTTATTTGGTTAATGAGGTATAACACTGATTGAGTTGCAGATATTGAACCATCCTTGCTTTTCTGGAACATATCTTACTTGATCATAGTAAATGATCCTTTAAAAATATTATAGAATTCAGCCTGCTAATATTTTGTTCAGGATTTTTGCATCTATATTTCTCAGAGATATTGGCCTGTAATTTTCTTTTTGTAGTGCCTTTATCTGGTTTTGGTATCGAGGTAATGACCTACCTCATAGAATAAATTTAGGAGCCTTCTTTCCTCATCAATTTTGGAACAGTTTGAGAAGGATAGGTATTAATCCTTCTTTAAATGTTTTGTAGGATTCACCTGGGAAGCCATCTGTTCCTGGACTTCTGTTTATTGGGAGTTTTTTGATTACTGATTAAATATCATTGCCAGTAATGTGTCCAGCTTTTCTATTTCTTCCTGCATTGGTCTTGGAAGATTGTATGTTTCTAGGAATTTATTAATTTCTTCTAGGTTGTCTAATTTCTTCTAGGTTGTATAACATTTTTCATGATAATTTCATAATCCTTTGTATTTTTGTGGTGTTGGTTATAACTTCTCCTTTTTCATTTCTGATTTTATTTGAGTCCTCTTTTTCTTTGTTAATAAGCCTAGCTAAAGGTTTATCAGTTTTGCTGATCTTTTCAGAGAACAAGCTCCTAGTTGCATTGATTTTTTTCAATTGCTTTTTCACTCTCTATTTCACTTATTCCACTGTGATCTTTATTATTTCCTTCCTTCTACGAATTTTGAGCTTTACTTGTTGTTTTTCTAATTCCTTTACATATAAGGTTAGATTTTTTTTTAATTTGAGATTTTTCTTGTTTTTTTGTTTTTGTTTTTGTTTTGAGATAGGCTTATAATACTACAAATTTCCTTTTTAGAACTATTTTTGCTGTGTCCCAAAGATTTGGGGACATTGTGTTTCCATTTTCTTTCTTTTTTTTTTTTAATTTATTTTTTATTGGTGTTCAATTTACTAACATACAGAATAACCCCCAGTGCCCGTCACCCATTCACTCCCACCCCCCTGTGTTTCCATTTTCATTTGTCTCAAGATATTTTTTTGAATTCATCTTTGATTTCTTCATTGACCCATTGGCTGTTTAGTAGCATGTTGTTTAGCCTCTATGTGTTTTTGTTTTTTCCTTGTTATTGATTTCTAGTTTCATATTGTTGTAATCAGAAAAGATGCTTGACACTACTTCGTTCTTCTGAAATTTATTGAGATGTGTTTTGTTGCCTGATCTATACTGAAGAATGTTCCATGTGCATTTGAAAAAAGTAGTATATTCCACTATTTTTAGATGGATTATTCTGCATGAATCAGTTAAGTCCATCTGGTCTAACATGTCATTCAAAGCCAGTGTTTCCTACTGATTTTCTGTCTGTATGATCTATCCATTGATGTAAGCGTGGTGTTAAAGTTCTCCATTTTTATTGTATTATTGTCAATTTCTCCTTTGATGTCTATTAGCATTTGCTTTATATATTTAGGTGCTCCTTTGTTGGGTGTATAAATATTTACAACTGCTACATCCTCAAATTGGATTGATTCTTTTATTACTGTGTAATATCCTTTTTTGTTTCTTATCATAGTCTTTGTTTTAAAGTATTTTATCTAGGAGCACCTGGGTGGCTCAGTGGTTGAGCATCTGCCTTTGGCTCAAGTTGTGATCCTGGGGTCCTGGGATCAAGTCCCACATCAGGCTCCCAACAGGGTGTCTGTTTTTCCCTATGTCTCTACCGCTCTCTCTGTGTGTCTCTCTTGAATAAATAAATAAGATCTTAAAAAAGTATTTTATCTAATGAAAGTATTGTTATCTCAGCTTTCTTTTTGTTTCCATTCATATGGAATATCTTTTTTTAATCTTTCACTTGCTGTCTATATGTGTATTTAGGTGTGAAGTGAGTCTCTTGTAGGCAGCATGTAGATATGTCTTATTTTATTATCCATTCAGTTACCCCATGTCTTTTGAGTAAAGCCTTGAGTCCATTTACATTTAAAGGAATTTCAATAAGTATGTGCTTACTGCTATTTTGTTATTTTTGGTTGTTTTTGTAGGTCTCTCTTGTTTTCTTCTCTCACTCTTCCCTTGTGATTTGATGACTTTCTTTAGTGTTATACTTACATTCCTCTCTTTATTTTTTGTGTATCTATTATAGTTTTTTGGTTTGTGATTACCATGAGGTTCATATACATGAGCCTTATGCCTATAGCAGTCTATGTTAAGTTGATGGTTGCTTAAGTTTGAACATATTCTAAAAACACTACATTTTTATTCTCTCCCTCTACTCACCACAATGTATATATTTGACATTGTATTGTAACCATGTGAGGTAAAGGAAGTGTTAAATAACCTGATTGTGGTAATCGTTTCACAAAGCATATGTACATCAAATCAACACATTGTACACTTTTTTTTTTTAAGATTTTATTTATTTATTCATGAGAGAGAGAGGCAGAGACATAGGCAGTGGGAGAAGCAGGTTCCATGGAGGGAGCCTGATGTGGGACTCGATTCCGGGATTCTGGGGTCACACCCTGAGCCAAAGGTCGATAATCACTGAGCCACCCAGGTGTCCCACATTGTACACTTTAAATATAAATTTAATTTGTCAATTATACTTCAATAAAGCTGAAAAAAAGAAATTAAAGTATGTAAATATGTACCTAAATTAATTATTCTTCTATATTATTTTAAAATATTTGTACAATAGATATAAAGGTTTTAAATTTTGCTTTAATATATGCACATATATCTTATTTTCTTAGAATATTATTTTTAAAATGGTTTTACAATTAAATTATTTTATAGATTCACCAAAATAATAAACTAATTTGTTGGTCAATAAATATATAAAAAATTCTAGAATTATGATGACTTTTGGCACTTCCTTTTGATCCAAAATATTACTATTTGGAAAATAATTACATGATAATCCTCCCTACTCACAGATTTGTGCTCTGGGACTTTGCCTAACTGGCTTTCCACTCTCTCTGGCTCAGGATAAATACCAAAAATAGCACAAACAAATACATCACAAGTTATTAAAAGAAGATGTCTTACAAGGGAGGATGAGGACAGAGGGAAGAAGTGAAGGAGCTGGAACTATTGCAGTATAAACTGAAAGAATTTCTAGAGATCCTATTCTCCAGGTCATTCTTAAGCCACAATAGCATTCCAGGCTAAATCAAAGTATACTTCACTTTCTAGTAAATCTGTGAATGTTATGTCTTTCCTCAATTTTATTAAAAGTCACTTTTCACTTTTGAAATTTTACTGTATCTTGTGACTTTTACAAATTAATTGTCATTTTAAAATATTAGTGTAAACAGTGTGCTCTCAAGCAGGTGTCCTGCAAGATAGTCCAGGGGTGAACCAAGGGAGTTAATTAATTACAAAGGCTGTAATTAGCCACCACAAAGCCTGAGTTATTTTTTAAAATATTTATTTATTTTAGAGAGAATGAGTAGACAGAAGGAGAGAGAATCTTTAAGCAGACTCTGCACTGAGACTGGAGCCTGATGTGGGCTCAATCCCACAACCCTGAGATCAGGACCCAAGCCAAAACCAAGAGTCTGATGCTCAACCCACTGCAGCATCCAGGCATACCAGCTTGTGTTATCTTCACTTCTGAAACTCCAGAAGCTTTACAAATTATCAAAATGAATATTAGAAATGAGTGTTTATGGGGATGCGTGGGTGGCTCAGTGGTTGAGTGTCTGCCTTCAGCTCAGGGCGTGATCTTGATCCAGGGATCGAGTCCCTTATCAGGCTCCCCGTGAGGAGCCTACTTCTCCCTCTGTCTATGGCTCTGCCTCTCTCTCAGGGTTTCTTATAAATAAATAAATAAAATCTTAAAAAAAAAAAAGAAATGGCTGTGTATGGATGATATTAGTGATATTCAAAAAGTGTGGATTGGCTGAAAGATTTTAGAAATGGTTCAATTCTTGCATGAACAGGGTCAAGGAATTCAGAATTCTGGAAGCCTATAGCAGGCCCTAAGAATGGCATCCAGATCTTGGTCTCTAACAACTTGTGTCCTGTCTTGGGTTTTTTTGTTTTTGTTTTTTTTCTGTCTTGGGTTTAAAGAATTTGGAGTCTCTAAGGCTGACTCTCATCATGATTAACTAAGTGAACAAGTTAGACTAGGTGTGTTCCAAGAGCCTAACAGGACAGATAGCAAGCAGATCTTTGCTGAACCTACAGAGCAAGGTTTCTGAATTGTTTTGTATCTATTTGTAAATGAATGTCAGTGTGCTGCAGACCTGCTTTCACTATAACCTGGTAGGGAGGGTGCAGGTGAGTGGCTAACACTTACCCACCTCTAACTTTTAGAGAATGTTTTGCCAAAAAGAACTGAATACTTGAGGATGACCTATCCCTCAATCTGGTCCTGATGTAGTTTGTTTGAATGGTGGTGAAGTTTAGGATCTGGAGGTGATGGCCAAGAAAGAATTCTTGAGACACCTTTGGTGCAAAAAGGTGGTTTTATTAAAGCACAGGGACAGAACTCCTGCTGCTCCCTGGGCCTGGGAATTGTGAAGAGCAACTGATTGCATATCTTTGGGTTGGGGGAAGTAAAGATAAGGGAAGTTCCAAAAGAACTTTCATATGCTAAAGAAGACTCATAGGATACCTGAGGCCTTGCTATTGACAAGCCAAGGTTGTTTTTCCTTCTAGCAAGGTATTAAGACAATTGGGAGCTTCCTGGAGGAAGGTTATACTCTGCTTGCTTAAGTATTTGTCAATGGGCTGCCAGTTATAAGGACATTTAATTTTATCTACATTTCCTTCTGCCTTTGTTTCCCACATCATTTATTTTTCCTGGTTTCCAGGATCTAAACCTGGGGTTCTCAAAGTTCAGTCTCCAAGATAGCAGCTCTAGCATCATCTAGGAACTTGTTGGAAACAGAAGCTCTCAAAATCTACCTTGAAACTGCTAAATCAGAAGCCCAGAAGGCAGTTGTTTTAACAAGTTTTTCACATGATCTTTCTGTATGAATGTTTGAGAAGCAGTGAAGCAGATTACATTTTGCCGTCTATCTTTTCTTGATTGCTCTTTTTTTTTTGGGCAATCTTCATTTACTTGGTAAATTGTGCCTTATCTGAAACTCTTGACATTGCTTATTTCTTAGTATTATGTTTTGTAAAAAGTTCTCTATAAATCAAGACCCAGTTGTAACTTTTAATCCAAATTCCTGACTAATCACGTGTCCAGAAAAATTCTTTGTATTAAGTTGATTTTATAAACAACATGGTTTCAGAAATTCATATTCCTCTATGATGCAGTGACAATAGTTCAATGATTATCAAATTCTGTTCCTTGGAACCCTAGGTATTTCTTTGAGTGCCCTACTGGGACACCTGGAAAGTTGGGAAAGGAGGACTAAAGCTTTCTATCCTTGCCTTTTAAAAGAGCCAACATTTGGGACGCCTGGGTGGCTTAGCGGTTGGGCGCTTGCCTTCCGCCCAGGGTGTGATCCCGAGGTCCTGGGATCAAGTCCTGCATCGGGCTCCCTATGGGGGCCTGCGGCCTGCTTCTCCCTCTGCCTGTGTCTCTGCCTCTCTCTCTCTGTGTCTCTCATGAATAAATAAGTAAAATCTTTTTTAGAAAGTTTAAAAAATAAAAAATAATAATTAAAAAAAAAAAGCCAACATTTAGGGGTGCCTGGGTGGTTCATTTGGTAAGCAGCCAACACTTGATTTTGGCTCAGGTCATGATCTTAGGGTCATGGGATTGAGCCCCATGTCTGCTTGAGATTCTCTCCCTCCCTCTCCCTCTAACCTTCCCCCCACTCTTACTTGCATGCACTCTTTTTCTCTCTCACTAAAATAAATATATAAAAATGGGCGCCTGGGTGGCTCAGTGGTTGAGCATCTGCCTTTGGCTCAGGTCATGATCCTAGGGTCCTGGGATGGAGTCCTGCATCAGGCTCCTCACAGGGAGCCTGCTACTCCCTCTGCCGGTGTCTCTGCCTCTGTGTCTCTCTTATGAATAAATAAAATATTTTTAAAAAACTAAGTAATTTTTTTTTAAAACCAACATTTGGGGCACCTAGATGGCTCAGTCAATTAAGCATCTGACTCTTGGTTTAATGAGATCAAGCCCTGCCTTGGACCCCCATGCTCAGTGGGGAGTTCTCTTCCCCTGCCCCCACCTGTCTATGCATGTGTGCATGCTCTCTCTCACTCTCTCAAATTAATAAATAACTTTTTTTTTAAAGTCAACATTTAAAAAAAATAAGCCATCATTTGTTAAGTACTTACTATGAGCCAAACATAGTTCTGAGTCCTTCACAAGCTAAAGCATTCATGTAGGGGTCTTATTCACCTTTTTCATCAGAGAAGTTGTGCCCTCATCTGTTTGATTTACCAGGTTTTCTTTTAGGAAAGAAGCTTGAAACTTAAGACAAAGCAACCTGTACTATTTACTCACTAAGCTCCAAGTATCCAGGCCTCTCTAGTCCTAGAGTACACAGCTGCTTTCCTATCCTGAAATTTTACATGCTTTTCCCTCTTTCTGAAGCTTCTCCAGCTAATTATAGCAGACTTTCCCATTTAGTTTTCTCCTTGAATATCATCTCTTCTAAAAGATTTTTCTTAACCCCCAGACTGTTTTAGGTAGTCCTTTTACGCTCTCAAAGTACCTTGTTATTTATTTTTTTTTCTTTAATGGAATTTGTTAGGATTTATTTTCCTTGTTTAGTTTTTGTGGTTTGTCACCCCCACTGGACTATAAGTTTGGCAAAGACTGGGATCTTATCTAATTCTTTTGTCTTCCCAGAATCTAGTAGCGTCTGGCACAAAGTTGATGCTTATTAAATATTTAGTGACCAATGACTAAAGGGTAACGATGCAACTTGAGTTCTCACTCAGACTCTTTCATTAACAGAAAGAATTTTATCCTTAAATGAAAGTTAGATGGGATGCTCTGTGAGATGATTTCTGCTTCAGCATCATCTGGCTCAAAAATTAAACTTTTGATTTTAAAATCTGTTTATGTTTCTGGTGGGCAGGTGCTTTGTATCTTACCTTAATTGCTTGTTGTGTAAGGGAAAAACATATGTTACTACCTCAAGTGAACACCTTTTTAGATGGATTAAAATAAATACAAAATGGAGACCAGACTTGAAAATAATCTGGACAGAACAAGTTAAACCACATAAGCAAAACCTAATATAACTTATTCTGCAACATAAGCAAAACAACTTGGATTGTTTCTTGTAAATGCCTCAGAAAATCATAAATAAAACCTAAATTGTTTTCCAAAAATGGCATAAGAAGAGGACTTTTAACCAATTCCCTGTCGTTTGGAAAACCCCCGTGCTGTAACCAATCATTATAAAGATGAAATAGCTCCCATGTTTTTATAATCCTAGCTGCCTGTAACATGCCTCTAGGCTTCAAGTCACTATTGGTTTTAAGACTCCCAGTTTGCAAACTGTTCTGCTATGCACAATAAACTTTTACTAAATACAATTTATTGACCTGATTTTATTTTTAACAGTTCCTGGATTTTGACAAGAGCCACTTGCCAACTTTACATTGGATTGGCCTAAATATTGGAATCTGAATTTTGCAGTCATACCGCACAAAACATTCATTGTAAAGAGAAATTTAATAAAACTTTGATTTGGGTTTAAAAAAAAGTGTTGAAAATAATGTGTATAGCTTATTTAAAATGAATTCGGATTTACTTATCTTATAAAATTATGTATTTATTAATCTAGCCAAAAAGTGACAGAGGATTTTAATAGATAGTATTCTAGGAAAGGCATAGAAATGGCCAACAGATACATGAAAAGGTGCTCAACATCATTAATCATCAGGGAAATGCAAATCAAAACCACAATGATATCACCTCACGCTTGTTATAATGACTACCCAAAAGAAGACAAATGATGACAAGTATTGGTAAGGATATGGAGAAAAGGGAAAACGTGTACACTGTTGATGGAAATATAAATTGGTAGATGCACTATAGGAAACAGTATAGAGGCTCTTCAAAAAATTAGAAATAGAACTACCATATGATCCAACAATCCCACTTCTGGGTACATATTCAAAGGAAATGAAAACAGAATACTGAAGAGATGTCTGCACTCTCATGTTCATTACAACACTGTTCACAATAGCCATAATATGAATCAACCTCAGTGTGCATCAACAGAAGAATGGATAAAGAAAATGTATATATGTACAATGGAATATTATTCAGTCATAAGAAAGAAAAATCCTCATATTTATGACAATATGGATAGAGCTTGAGGGCATTATGCTAAGTGAAATAAGCCAGATAAAGACAAATACTGAATGGTATCACTTACATATAGAATCTTTTTTTTTAAGTGGTCTCCATGCCCAGTGTGGAGCCTAGGGTGGGGTTTGAACTCACTACCTTGAGAACAAGACCTGAGCTGAGATCAAGAGTTAGACACTTAACTGACCAGGCCACCTAGGTGTCTCACTTATATATGGAATCTTAAATTAAAAAAAGTCAGACTCATAGAAAAAAAGAGTAGAAAAATTGTTGCCAGGGGCTAAAGAGTGGGAGAAATGAGGAGAAGTTGGTAAAAAGTAAAAACTTTTGCTATAAGATGAATAAGGTATGAGGATCTAATGTAAAATATTGTGACTATGGTTGATAAGACTGTATTATATAATTGTAATTTGCCAAGGGAGTAGAACTTAAATGTTCTCACTAAAAATGTACATATGGGGCAGCCCAGGTGGCTCAGTGGTTTAGTGCTGCCTTCAGCCCAGAGCATGATCCTGGAGACCTGGGGTCTAGTCCTGCATTGGGCTCCCTGCATGGAGCCTGTTTCTCCTTCTGCTTGAGTCTTTGCCTCTCTTGCTCTCTCTCTCTCTGTCTCTCATGAATAAATAAATAAAATCTTTTGAAAAAATAAAATAAAAATGTGCATATGAAAATGGATGTGTTAATTAACTAGATGGTGGGAATCCTTTCACAATTAAAAATAATAATGCATGCAATGAATTAAAATCATATCTATGGAACAATGAAAAATGGCAGAAATTTTCCCAGACTTTCACTAGGCCTTTTACCTTGTAGTTAGAATTAGGGAAAAAAAATTCTTTTTTTTTTTCAATTCTGCCTTATTGAGGAATAACTAGAAATATTTATTTATTTATTTAGAAAAAAAATTTAAGTTTCAAACCACTTATAGTTTTGTTTTCTCTTTGAGCGTTTTAATAAGCTGTCGGTAAAATTTTCATCAGTCATGGGGCACATGGGTGGCTCAGTTGGTTAAGTGTTTGATTCTTGGTTTTGGTTCAGGTCACGATCTCATGGGTCATAGGGTTCAAGTGCCTGTATTGGGCTCTGTTCTTAGCAGGGAGTCTGCTTAAAGATTCTCTCCCTATGCCCCCCTCCCTATTCATGCATGTTCTCTTCCTTTTTCCAAGTAAATAAGTAAATCTTTAAAAAGTTTTCCATCAATCATTAATAAGCTACAGATACAGAAAGTCACTACTCAGAAGACTCCTGATAGTTACCATCCTCCAGCTCCACTTAAATTACTGCTGTATGTTTAGTGGCGTCAAACTCAAATGAGTGGACTCAGTCCTCAAGACACCTTGACTCCAGGTAAATTGAAGAAGAATGGAGAAGAATGCCAGCTACATTCATAACTGCTTTCTGTGGTTCAGACCATCCAGTATGTAGACTCTTAAGTAAAGAGTAATGAAAACATATTCACACCTGAGTACTGTGCACACATCTCTCTATCAGCGAGCGTGGGGTTAGGAGAGAACCCAGGTTCAGGAATTTGAAGACCAAGCTTCTCACTCTAAATCTATCACTAAATTACTATGTGACTTCAAGTGAATCACTTCATGTCAATGGTATTAAATTTTTCTCATTTGTAAAAATGATGGAGCTTGATTTAAGATGTTCTCTACAATCCCTTGAGATTATTTTTATGTCCTTATTTATTTACAGAAACAAGATTGATGTGATTTTTATTTATTTGGTTTTTTTTAAAGATTTTATTTATTTATTCATGAGAGACACAGAGAAAGAGAGAGGCAGGTTCTGCTCTGAGCAGGGAGCCTGATGTAGGACTCGACACCAGGACCCTGCAATCATGACCTGAGCAAAAGGCAGATGGTCAACCACTGAGCCACCCAGGCATCCCAATTGACATGATTTTTTAAAAAAATTTTTATCTGCCCAATTTGTTCTTTACTGGCCTACCAGAAGCAAGTGAGAGAGGCTGCTTGCCAGGAGGTTAGAGAAACCAGAGGATGGTGGTAATGCAATGAGTTTTCAATTTCAAATGCCAAACTTGGAATGGCTGAAATTTCCTTGAGTGATTTGGACTATCAGTAATATCTGTTGGTAGGTGAATTGGAAGAGTGGGACCAGATTTCAAATCCTAGCCTATTGCTAAGACATTTAGTATTAATTGACTCTTTTTCCCTTTTTTAAGTAACTATTGGGGACTTCCTAGAATAGTTCTCAAAGGAATACACCTTAATTACGACCTAGGACACGTACACATTCATATGTATCTACATATATACATACCTATCTGACTAAACTAATACTTAACCTTATGCCATTTAATGCATTGCTTATTTTTTCTTCTATTGTGTATGTTTTTGTTCATTTTTGGCTTCCAGCAGCAGTTTAAAAGCATTGTCTTGGGGTAGAGGGAATATGGTTAGCAGCTGTCTCCTCCTTGGATCTGTGTTGTGGATTTTAGAACAGATGTTTGTTATTCATTCCCAAGCTTTCTAGGCAATGTGCCAGTGGGACTGTCCTGCTGTTGGTCTTTGAGTTGATGGCCCATCTGTCCTGGATCTTGATGAGAGTGGAGGCAGAAGTGGGAGATGCAGGGAGAAAGCTCATTAAACATGGCCTTGTTCAAGGATTTAGAATATGGTAGGTCTGCACTGAATCACTCTGTCAGACAGGTGGTTCTTTAAAAGAAATTTGGCTCTCTGATTCAAAAGTGTGTAAAAAATTTAAATAATTTAGAAATGTGGTCATCTTCTGCTGTCCATCAGTAATCTGTTGCTGAAAACCAGTTGTTCTGCATGCAAATGCTAATCTGCTATTTCTCACTTAAAGTAGGAAAACTTCCATTATGTCAACCCTAAGCCCTCAACCAATTTCTTAAACAGGCAGCTAAAATGTGGTAATATTCGTGTATATATAGTGTTTAAAAATCCAAACCATTGAGCAGCCTGGGTAGCTCAGCAGTTTAGCGCCACCTTCAGCCCAGGGCCTGATCCTGGAGACCCACAGTCGGACTTCCTGCATGTAGCCTGCTTCTCCCTCTGCCTGTGTCTCTGCCTCTCTCTCTCAATATGTGTCTCTCATGAATAAATAAATAAAATCTTAAAAAAAAAAAAAAAATCCAAACCATCTTGTTAAATGTGAAATGCTTAAAATATTGTTTCTCCATCACCAAATAATTAGTATAATCAGTAACACAGTAGATTTTGTATAGTCAAAGGCCACTGACCAAGATGGTTTAATGTTCTCTTCAGCCCGACTTCACTTAAACAGGTTTCTTCCTGACTCAGGCCCCTGAGCTTCCTTTTCTTAGAATATTTACTTTAGAAAATTTGTCAATTCTTTCTTCATGCCTTTGAGATATAAATCTATTAAAAAGCCTCTGGTCAGTTTTACAACCCAGAAAAGTCTCAAGAACCTGGGACCATCTCTTTGAAATCTAATCCACAAAGGAGATGGCACCTCTGTCAGTTTCCACAGGAGGGTAGGAGCCAACCCTAAGGCTCCTTGCTCCAAGTTACAAAACTATTTCATAAAGATAAGAAAAATTTATTATTATTGATTTTTTTTATAAAGTCAGTTGGCAAACACAGATGGCCTGTGACATCCTCCTGACATCCTCCAGTATTTTTCCACTAGCTCACCCCAGCCCTTGAAAAGCTCTGCCCTCTCTGTTGAAGTGGAGTTGAGTTCAGACTTCATGCTGGCCTCTCTCCTATTGCAGTAGCCTCAGATAAAGTCTCCTTTACTAGTTTACCTTGGTCCAGTGCAATTTTTGTTTTAATACTGCCAATGGGCTCACACTACCTCCTTTTTCTGAACAATCAATTCCACAATTTTCAAAAATTTGAATGAGGACTCTATTTGTTTCTTAGGGCTGCTATAACAAAGCACCATAAATAGGAAGGCTTAGAAAACCGCAGGAGTTTATTATTTCACAAATCAGGAGGCCAGAACCCCCAGATCAGAAGGGTCAACAGAGCCACATTCTTTCTGAAGCCTCCAAGAAAGAATCTATTTCATGCCTTGCTGGAGTTGCCAATAATGCTTGGCATGCCTTGTCTTGCAGAGGCATCATTCCAATCACTGCTTACATGGTCACATGGCATTATCCCTGTGCATGTCTGTCTCTGTCTTTTATTATAAACATACCAGTTGGGATGCCTGGGTGGCTCAGTCGGTTGAATGTCTGCTTTCTGCTCAGGTCGTGATCCAGGGTCCTGGGATAGCCCCGCCCCCCCCCCCAATCAGGCTCCCTGCTCAGTGGGGAGTCTGCTTCTCCCTCTCCCTCTGCCTCCTCCCCCGGCTTGTGCTCTCTCAATCTCAATCTCTCTCTCTCTCTCTCTCTCTGTCAAATAAATAAATAAAATATTTTTTAAAAAGATACCAGTTATATTGGATCAAGGGCCCATACTACTTGAGTATGATCTCATCTTAACCAACATTTTAATTATATCTGCAAGGACCCTATTTCTAAATAAGGTCATATTGACAAGTGTGAGGGCTTAGAACTTCAATATATTTGGGGAAGGGGGAGACACCATGCAATCCAAAACTAACTCTGTAGAAACATCAATAGTATTTATAATGAAAGACCATTTTTCTATTTCATTTTGCTAAAAATATTGTGTTATGTTTAAGATATAATTAGAGTTTTCTATATAAATGTTGGCTGGAAATATTATATTGAGAGATACATACATTCTATTAAGTTTGGGTATTGATGTAGGCAGGTCAGGTTTGAGGACCCAGAGGGGTCCCACAGAACCAGCCAAGAAGGTCCTTGGCTTTGTGCAGGATAGAAATCAAATGCAAGCCAAGAGGAAGTGAGAACAGAGTTTATTGCATAGTGTAAGTGATAGAGTATAGCAGATGAAGGTTCTGGAAGACTTGGAAAAGGAAAATTGAGTCTCCCCATCACTTGGGGTGAGGATTTATATTGGAAAGGGGTCCAGGGTATGTGTTCCTTCAGGGATCTAGGATGGGGTGCAATCAATGGTGAGCAGTCATGTGAACAATAGATGTTATTCCATAAATCACCAAAGGTAGGGGATATGGATGCCCTTGTCCACTAAGGTTTGTTCAAAGCTAATGTCCTGGAACATGTTTGGGATCCAGGTTTTGTAGATTAAGTTAGGTGTTTGGGGGCTTAGAATGAAACTCAGAGAATGATTAACTCTCTTGCTCCCCCCCGCCCCTGGAGTGAGAGCATAGCTTCTTTGGTTTTGTCAGATGCAAAATATAGAACATGAGTAAATGGGACTTAATAGAGACACAGAAGAAATAGAATATTTCTAAAATGGAGTCCCTTCAGTTTCCCTATCTTAGTATTAAAAACGAAGATGTACTTACCTCTTTCTGGGAGAAGAGTTATCTAAGAGGCATTGTGCCGAGTAAGTAGTAATTTGCCAGATGACAGGTTTAAGTTTGGTGAGGGTGAAACTTTTTTTAAGGAGGTATCGGTGGATGTGTCAAAGTCAAAACCAGACAAGTAAGAAGATTGCTTTCATTTGGGCTAGATCGAAAAAATTAGGGTGTATCAGCAGGGAGGTTTTGCCTTAGACTTATGTAGGGAGGGGTAAATAGACTATGGGTGGGATGATTTAGAGTTAGGTTGTTTTATAAGCAGGAGAAGTCTAAATAAATAAATAAATAAATAAGCAAGCAAGCAAGCAGGAGAAGTCTCAGCTGAACAGGAAACATTTTTCTCTGTGGTTAACTAGTTTCGGGGGAACAAATAGTTCCAGTCTTAGTTTATCAATTATATCAAAGAATGGGAAGTTGAAGGACCTATGTCTGCTCTTGTCATCAGGTTCTAAGAAGGGGGAAAAGGATCCTGGTCACAGGTAAACAGAGGAATCATTTGTGAGAGTTCTAGGAGTCATAAGAAAGAGTGGACAATGAAGTTTATTGAAGTCAACTGGAGAAGGATGATTCTTTGAGTAAGCCTTTCCTAGAACACAAAGGGATGGGGAAGATTTGGGGTAAACAAAAAGGTTGGAGGTGTTCTTTACCATAACTGCTTTCCAGAAGCACAGGGCTCAGGTAAACTTCAACATTGTCAGCTGTCATGAGGAAGGGCCTGTGTAAGGCTGAGTGCATATTGTCATTGCTTGCCTTTAACTATTTACATTTAATCTTTTAGAAAAGGTTTATCCCTGGGGTTCCTGGGTGGCGCAGTGGTTTGGCGCCTGTCTTTGGCCCAGGGCTCGATCCTGGAGACCCGGGATCGAATCCCACGTCGGGCTCCCGGTGCATGGAGCCTGCTTCTCCCTCTGCCTATGTCTCTGCCTCTCTCTCTCTCTCTCTCTCATAAAAAAAAAAAAAAGTTTATGCCTACAAAACTGATCCTACAGTTGTGGGACATCGCTGCCACCAAGTGGTATTACCCACTTAGTGACTGCCAAACCTTAGACTTGAAAAGTAACATTCTTTTCTTCAGACTCCAGTGGGCTACACGTACCCCCAGGAGGGTACAAGAAAAACCACTGTGATGCAGGAAGAAAAAAGCAGAATGTCTGCTTCATTTTATTTTTATGAAAAAAGCAAGCAAGAATTTACCTCGGTACTGATATTTTAACATAACAGTTTCCACTGGGTTTCTCACCCTGAATTAATATGTCACCTTCTCAGGGAAGAATAGAAGCTTCACATAGTGGTAACTTGCTTTTCTGAACCCCTTCAGACTATAGTAACATCCTGCAAATTGTGAGCACCTGATTAAGTGCAGATAATACCTAGTGTCAGTTAAGCTTGCCCTTACACATGGACAAGTGGCTTTAAAAGATGCCCACCAAGAAACTGCTGGTTTAAAAAATAACTAATACCGCATGTACCAGCAAACAGGAATCGTGGAAACACTGACAAATATTCCTACAGTAGTAGATCATCATCAGCTACCTGACAAGATTTTATTATTTTACAAGAAGTTGGTCAAAAATTCAAAATTATTAACACTGTTTGAAATATGGATTTACTTTATTGTTGATATGAACCTCACCCTAATTGTAGTGTAAGAAGAGGTTTCACGAGATATCTGTTTTGGCTATTATAGACACCTGTCTACAAAGATTTGAAATAAACTTAACTTTGAAATAAACTTTTATTTTTTTTTTTTTTTTTTTTCTTTTATTTATTATTTATGATAGTCACAGAGAGAGAGAGAGAGGCAGAGACATAGGCAGAGGGAGAAGCAGGCTCCAAGCACCGGGAGCCCGACGTGGGATTTGATCCCGGGTCTCCAGGATCGCGCCCTGGGCCAAAGGCAGGCGCCAAACCGCTGCGCCACCCAGGGATCCCATAAACTTTTATTTTGAAATAAACTTGAATAAACTTCTTAAAATTAGAACCAGTTAAATTTATACCTCTATTTTATAATGTTAATCAGCCTTTTCAAATTTGTGAAAATGCAGTGTACAACCATTGACACTTTCCCTGTTATAGTGGGAAAAACCTGTGACTGTGCCCTTATGATATATGTTAAAGTATAATCTTCAAAAGGGTAAAGTTATGACTCTCTGGCAAATATAAAATGAACACAGTTCAAAGATTTTACTTAACTCATTAAGTAATGAAGGAAACAATCAAGATGTTATAGCCAACTCAAAGAGCATCTGAGAAGCAAGGATGTTTACAGGATAAGATGTATGAGATATAAAATACCCAGGTGGCCAAAAATCTTTGGAATTATCTGTGCCACTGACAGAAGTTATTTGCATCTCTTCGAGACAAAAACCTTTAAGTTAACAAGTATTAAAAAACAGATATTCAATTGAGTAAATTTGAAGAGTAAATTGGTTTTACTCAACCATTCATAGATTGGTAGCATCCCATCTAACAAGTAGAGAAATGCTTTGAGGAACTGTGCAAAATGGAAAGTTTTTATAGCCAGGAGGGTAGGGCAAAGAAATTATTGGCAAAAGAAAAGAAGAGTTTATTTCAGGGGGTCTTATCATGAAGATGACCTGTTAGTGCTGATCAGAAATTTCCAGAGTGATTGGAAATTGGAAATAAATTTCCACTCTTGGGATAGACTCAAACTGCATTTGGGTTAGGTAGTAAGGTTTGGTGGGCCTTAACATAAGTGACTCCATTGTGGTCAATTTTCTTTTTTAACACAAGTAATGTCTTGATTCTGGGACCTTTTATCAATGGTAATTATTGGGATAAACCTTACATTGCTATGATTCTCTGGCCAAACTTAGCCCATGTATTATATAAATAAAGTTTTACTGGAACTCACCCAAGAACATTCCTTCTTGTCTATGACTGCTCTTGTGCTACAATGGAAGACCTAAGTACTCAAGCAAGAGTGCTAAAGCCCAACATATTTACTACCTAGACCTCAGCAGATAAAAGTTTATTGGCAACCTGTCCTTGTCAGTTTTTGGATGGGCTTTGCCCTCACACAATACAGAAGGGATGTGATACTCACCTTTTTTTGCCTTATTTCCAAGCATTGAAAAATTTTCTTGACAGCTACTTGAGAACCTTCAATACATAGATTATCTGTTTCTAGTATTTCAGATAAGACTTTCAGTTCAAGTTCCCTGTGTTTTATTTTTCTCCTAAAAATGTTCCAGATATTTTCTCTTATATTGCTTTATTAATTCCAAATCATTCAGAGGGCATTTATTTTTATCCTTCTAAATGAACTGCAACATTTCTTAAAGTATAAAATTTTGCATTTTTGTTGTGAAGTTTAATTAACTACACTATGATATATATATCATACATCTGTAGTTGTAGTTTCATTTTTTTGGAGTATAATGAGACTACCCATCTGTATATCCTTGTCTTCATTTCAGTAACATTTTCCTTCATATTTGATATTATCTTTAGTATTTCACTTGGTATGCTTTCTGAAATTTTCTCTAATCATCACTCTGTAAGTATTCCATGGTCTACCTCTTATTTCTCTCATTTTTCCTCCAGTCACCTTCAGCATTTCTTTTGTAATCAGTGTACTTTTCACAAGACTCTTCCCCAGATTATTGCTTTTTATCTTTTATTTGGGTAATCAAAATGTGTTCAGCAATAGCATTAACTTTTATCTTAATTTATATACTTAGCATCACTAGCACTTTTTTTTCCTTTTCATGTTGTTTTCTTCACTCATTCATGAGCAAATATGTGTGTCCATGTATTCCTTAATGTTTTATTTATTTTTTCTTTAATGTTTTAGATCATTGGTATATTGTGAGAGGATATAACTTGGGAACAGCCAGATGGAAGAGATGCACAGGGCAGGGTATGTGGGAAAGTGTCAGGGCTGCCACGTCCTCTGAGTGTACCACTCTCCCCGAATCTCCACATGTTCACCAGCCTGGAAACTCCAAATTCTCTAAGTTTTAATCTAATCAATGTTTATTGAACATGTATTATGTGCCAGATACTGCAATGAATAGAACCTAGCCTTGTCACTTCCACAGTCTAGTGAAGAAATCAAATGTGTAACAGTAAAGAGTTTTTCTCTAAGAGGTGAAGTCTGAGTCCACCCTGAGAGAGATGTCCTAGGTAGGTGAAGCCCAAAGGCAGGGGGGGAAAAAGAAAGGAGATACAGTTAAGGGTTGCTGGAGGACTTTGGGATCTCTTTGATTTTAGAAAACTACTTCATTGAGACTTTTGATTATGGGAAAGTAAACTTAAAGACCTGTTGGGGGAGATAAGATAGCAGCACAGTAGGAAGACCCAAGCTGTCCTCATCCCTCAAACAAATCATCCTGAATACCTAAGAGATTGGCCTGAGTACTGACAGAACAAACTGCACAACTAGAGGGAGAGAAGAGGCCACACTGAGGAAGTAGGAAGTGTGGAGATGTGGTTTGTGGAAGAAACAGATTGAGGATGCTGTGAGGGGAAGGAACCCTGGTCACACAGAAAGGAGAGGAAGCATGGAGTGCATGGGGATACACACAAGGAGAACACTTCCCCAGAACCATCAGCTGGGAAAATGGGAAGGGCTGATTTTTTTGAGTTCTTGCAACCAAAGGGGCTTAACGACTAGAGGTTTGAAGGTCTGCAGGCTTGGCTGGGATAGAGCTCTAAGGGTGCTGCCCTGCTCCTGGTTAGAAGGCAGGCAAGTAATCCTGGGGCAGAAGGTGCAATCTGAGGATCACCTAACACACATGGGGAGAGACTGTTCACTCTTTTTGGAGTGCATCTGTAAAAGGTGGCTTTCACAGAGTTGCCCCTCTGTGGACAGAAGCACCAGTAGGCACCATTTCCCTCTCCTGGCCCTTAGCACAGGCACCTGCTGAGAGTGGGTAACCCAGACACTGGCTATCTAGCCTCCTTTGCTCCAAATCTCATGTCCCTGTGTTCTGGTGTGACTGCCCTTCTCAGTCAAACCTGCATTGGTCCCAGCTTAGTGAGACCCTCCCCCAGAAGACCATTGCAGGCCCCTACCACAGCACAAGCCTAAAGTGTGGAGTTATAAAAGTTAGCAGGCTTGACTGGGACAGAGCCCAAAGTGCACTGTGCTGCTTTGGGCAGGCAAACAACCTGGAGACAGCATGAAAACAGAGATCTGAAAACCACCTGGGAAGCACAAGGATAAATTATTCACTCTTCTGGGAGGGCTTTCCTGAGAGCAGTAAGCACAGGCTACCCTCAAAGGATGTGGTTGGTGCCATTTCCTCCTCTGCCCCTCAGCATAAACCAACTTCAGTAAACAGTACAGGGCCAACTCTGGCTGCCTAACCTGCTTATACCAAGTCATGCTCCCTGTGCATGCTCTGCTGCTACTGCTTTTCTCAGGCAAGTGTGCAGCAGGCCCCTTCCCCAGAAGGCCATCAGAAACCACTGCACACACCATGTCTACCAACTATAGAGTTCTCCAAGTCTTCTGTTCTAGTGGAAGTAGTAGTATCAGGTCTTACTTAACAAGCAGACTAGAGCACGCTTAGTTAAAACTCACCACACTTTGGCTAAGGTCCAAACACTGCAAGCAGAACTTTGCAGATGACTGACCTGAGGGATAAAGCAGCCAACACAGAGCACATGTAGCACACACCAGAGACACTCCCTGAAGCACGAGACTCTTGGCATTATATGACTGCTTCTTCATAAAGCCATTACTCTCAAGGGCAGGAAACATAAATAGGCTTTTCTGACATGCAGAAGAAGACAGAGACCTAGACAAAATGCAATGACAGAGGAATTCATCCAAAAAAGAAAGAACAAGAAAAGGTCACAGCCAGAAATCTAAGCGAAGCAGAAATAAGTAATATGCATGATCCAGAATTTAAAGCAACAATTATAAGGATACTTACTGGACTTGAGAAAAGCATTGAAGGCATCAAGGAGACCCTTACTGCAGAGATAAAAGGAGGCAGATGGCTTATTTGAGGAAATAAGAGCTGAAAACTTCCCTAATCTGGGGAAGGAAACAAACATCCAAATCCAGGAGGCACAGACAGCTCCCATCAAAATCAACAAAAGCAGGCCAACATCAAGATATATTGTAGTTAAATAAGCAAAATACAGCAATAAAGAAAGAATCCTAAAAGCAGCAAGACAAAAGAAGTCCCCAACTTATAAGGGAAGACTCATAACGCTAGCTGCAGATCTCTCCACAGAAACTTGGCAAGCCAGTAGGGAGAGGCATGATATATTCCATGTGCTAAATGGGAACAATATGGAGCCAAGATACTCTACCAGCAAGGCTACCATTCAGAATAGAAGAAGAGATAAAGAGTTTCCCGGACAAACAAAAACTAAAGAAGTTCGTGACCACTAAACCAGCCCTGCAAGAAATATTAAAGGGGACTCTTTGACTCAGAAAGGAAGACTAAAAGTGGCAAAGACTAAAAAGGAACAGAGAAAGTTTCCAGAAACAATGAAAAAACAAGTAATAATATATCATTAAATACATATCTATCAGTAATTACTCAGAATGAAATGGACTGAATACCCCAATCAAAAGACATGGGGTATCAGAATGGGTTAAAAAACAAGACCCATCTATATGCTGCCTATAAATGACTCATTTTAGACCTAAAGACACCTACAGATTGAAAGTAAGGGGATAGAGAAATATTTATCATGCAAATGAAAGTCAAAAGAAAGCTGGAGTAACAATGTTTATGTAAGACAAACTAGATTTTAAGCCAAAGACAGTAAGAAGAGATGAAGAAGGGCACTATGTCATAATAAAGGGGTCCAGCCAACAAAAAGATCTAACAATTGTAAATATTTATGCCCCCAACATGGGAGCAATAAAATATGTAAAACAATTAATAATAAACATAAAGGAACTAATTGATAAATAATATACTAATAGAGGATTTTAACAGCCTACCTACATCAATGAACAGATATTCTAAACAGAAAATTGACAAAGAAAAAGGGCTTTTGAATGACAGACTGCACCAGATCAACTTCACAGATATATTCAGAGCATTTCATCCTAAAGCAGCAGAATTTCTTTTCAAGTGCACATGAGACATTCTCTAGAATAGATTGCATGCTAGGTCACAAATCAGGCCTCAACCAGTACAGAAAGATTGAGATCATACCATGCATAGTTTCAGACCACGATGCTATGAAACTTGAAGTCAACCACAAGAAAAAATTTGGAAAGACCACAAATACAGGGCGGTTAAAGAACATCCTACTAAAGAATGAATGGGTAAACCAGGAAATCAAAGAACAAATTTAAAAATACAAGGAAACAAATGAAAATGAAAACACAACAGTCCAAAACCTCTGGGATGAAACAAAAGTGGTCACAGGTGGGAATTATATAGCAAAACAGGCCTACCTCAAGAAGCAAGAAAAATCTCAAATGAACAATCTATACCTAAAGGAGCTAGAGAAAGAACAACAAGCTAAAGCCAGCATAAGGAAGGAAATAACAAAGATTAGGGCAAAAATAAATGATATAGAAATTAAAAAAAAACACAATAGAACAGATCAATGAAACTAGGAGCTGGTTCATTGAAAAAATTAATAAAATCGATAAATCCCTATCCAGACTTATCAAAAAGAAAAGAGAAGAGGGGGGCATCTGGATGGCTCAGTTGGTTGAGCATCTGATTTTGGGTCAGGTCATGATCTCAGAGTCCTGGGTTCAAGTCCTGTGTCAAGTTCCTCACTCAGCCGGGAGTTTGCTTGTCCCTCTTCCTCTGTCCATCCCCCTATTCATGCTCCCTCTCTCCCTCTCTTAAATAAATAATCTTTTAAAAAAGAGAGAGGACCCAAATAAATAAAATCATAAATGAGAGAGGAGAAATAACAGCCAACATCACAGAAATACAATTACAAGAGAGTATTTTTAAAAATCATATGCCAAATCAAACAATATTGAAGAAATGGATAAATTCCTAGAAATATATGAACTACCAAAACTGAAACAGGAAAAATAGAAAACTTAAACAGACAGATAACCAGCAAAGCAACTGTATCAGTTGTCAAAAATCTCCCAACAAACAAAAGTCCAGGACCAGATGGCTTCCCAGGGGAATCCTACCAAACATTTAGAGAAGAGTTAATACCTATTCTTCTCAAATTGTTCTAAAAAATAGAAATGGAAGGAAAACTTCCAAACCCATTCAATGAGACTAGCATTCCCTTGATTCTAAAACCAAAGACTCCACTAAACAGGAGAATGACAGGCCAATATTCCTGATGACCAAGAATGCAATAATTCTTTTTTCTTTTTTTTGAATGCAATAATTCTTAACAAAAAACTAGCAAATTGAATCCAACAATACATTAAAAGAATTATTCACCATGATCAAGTGGGATTTATTCCTGGGCTGGTGATGGTATAACATTCACAAATCAATCAAATGTGATGATATACCACATTAATAAAAGAAAGGATAAGAACCATATGATCCTTTCAATGGATGCAGAAAAGGCATTTGACAAAGTACAGCATCCACTCATGTTAAAAAAAAAACCCTCAACAAAATAGGTATAGAGAGAACATACTTCAATATCATAAAGCCCATGTATGAAAAATCCACAGCTAGTATCATCCTCAGTGGGAGAAAACTGAGCTTTTCTTCTATGGGCAGGAACCATACAGGGATGTCCACTGTCACCCTGGAAGTGGACATAGTACTGGAAGTCTAGCCTCAGCAATCAGACAACAAAAAGAAATAAAAGGTATCCAAATTGGCAAGGAGGAAGTCGACTTTAACTATTTGCAGATGACATGATACTGGAGACCCGGGATCGAGTCCCACATTGGGATCCCTGTGCCTGCTTCTCCCACTGCCTGTGTCTCTGCCTCTGTGTGTCTCTCATGAATAAATAAATAAGCATTAAAAAAAAACACAAAATATATAAAGAACTTACCAAACTCAACACCTAAAAAACACGTAATCCAGTTAAAAAATGGGCAGAAGACATGAATAGACAGTTTTCCAAGAAGACATGCCGATGGCTAAGAGATACATGAAAAGATGCTCAATATCACTCATGATCAGGGAAATACAAATCAAAGCTATAAGGAAAGACCACCTCACACCTGTCAGAGTGGCCAAAATTACCAACATAAAAAACAATACATGGCTAGGATGCAGAGAAAGGGGAACCCTCTTACACTGTTGGTGGTAGTACAAACTGGTGCAACCACTCTGGAAAACAGTATGGAGGTTCCTCAAAAAGTTAAAAATAGAACTACCCTATGATCCAGCAATAGCTCTACAAGGTGTTTACCCAAAGAATATAAAAATACTGGGGGGCCTGGGGGGCTCAGTCTGCTAAGCACTGGACTCTTGACTTCTGCTCAGGTCATGATCTCAGGATTATGAGATGGAGCCCCATGTCAGACTCTGCACTGGCCATGGAGCCTGCTTAAGATTCTCTCTCTCTCTCTCTTTGTCCCTCCTCCTGTCTCTCTCTCCCTCTCTAAAAAAAAATAAGAAAGAATACAAAAATACTAATTCAAAAGGATGCATGCACCCCAATGTTTATAGCAACATTATCTACCATAGCCGAATTATAGAAACAGCCCAAGTATCCACTGACTTATGAATGAATAAAGAGGAGGCCATGTATATATACAATGGAATATTACTCAGTCATAAAAAATGAAATCTTGTCATTTGCAATGATGTGGGTGGAGCTAGAGAGGCTTGTGCTAAGCAAAATAACTCAGAGAAAGACATACTATATGATTTCACTCATGTGGAATTTAAGAAACAAAATAAATGAATAGAGGGTGGGGAAAGGGGAAAGAGAGACAAAACAGGAAACAAACTTTTTAGAGAACAGACTGAGGGTTACTGGTGGGGAGTGGGGATGGATTAAATAGGTGAGGTATTAAGGAGGGCAGGTGTTGTGATGAGTACTGGGTATTAGATGTGATAAGTCACTAAATTCTACACCTGAAACTGATATTACACTGTATGTTAACTAGAATTTAAATAAAAACTTGATGAGAAAAAAAAAAAGGTTCTATGTTGGGATAGAGATGTCTCAGGCATTGGGGAATTAGGGTGCTTTGCTCATTATTATAAAATGTCTTCTTATCTGTTTCCTTTCAGTAATAAGTTGTAACATCATTTTACTAAACACATACTTTTCTTTGGTAATTCGATATGTGCCCTACCATAAAGGTTGGTCACTCAGCTAAAATTTATCTGTGCTATAACTCTTATTGGGGGAAAGTCTCCTGATTTAGATTCTTCAGGTAGTTTATTTTTTTAAGATTTTATTTATTCATTAGAGACACACACAGAGAGAGGCACAGACATAGGCAGAGGGACAAGCAGGCTCCACACGGGAAGCCTGAATTGGGACTTGATCCCAGGACTCCAGGATCATGATTTGAGCCAGAGGCATACGCTCAAGCACTGAGCCACCCAGGCACCCCGATTCTTCTACGTCGTTAAAGGAGGCCACAAGTTTTTCTTAAGCCTGCCAGGTCTCATTCATGATCAGCTCAAAATAGTACACATGCCAAAGTGGTACATTTTGGGGAGACTTGTTACGAACACTTCAGTGTATCACCAACTCAAATACTATAACCAAAGTCGGCTTCAAAGAAATGATTTTCCAAAATTATAAGTAACTCAGTAATATTCTGGGCCAAGTAAAGTACAATATTTCTTAGATTTACACAATGGTTGTATTCCTGGAAAGCTCAGCGTCTAGTAAAAGCATACAAAAGCTTTGTGTTTACATGTAAAGCAAAGTTAGGTTTAAGCTCAGATAATTATGAACAGGTTTTTAACTTCTAAAAATGTGTGGAGGGATTAGACATTCATGCTGAGAAAACAATTTTGCATTATGAGATGCTTCTACACATTGGATGTGTCCTCCTTACTAAGTCGTGCCCACACAAGTTTCTCCACTCCCAGATCCGAGTGATTGAAAAGACTTTCAGAAATTTCCAAATTGACCTCTAGGGGGCAGTCTGATTCTTGTGGAGAATCCCTGAACTTGGAAAAGGTCTGTTTTGGGATCCCTGGGTGGCGCAGCGGTTTGGCGCCTGCCTTTGGCCCAGGACGCGATCCTGGAGACCCGGGATCGATTCCCACATCAGGCTCCCGGTGCATGGAGCCTGCTTCTCTCTCTGCCTGTGTCTCTGCCTCTCTTTCTCTCTCTGTGACTATCATAAATAAATAAAAATTAAAAAAAAAAAATTAAAAAAAAAAAAAAAAGAATGCTTTAAAAAAAATTAAAAAAAAAAAAAAAAAAAAAAGGAAAGGTCTGTTTTCTATCACTTTTTTTTCACTTTCACTGTGGGGTAAGGTGGGGTGGCATTATTTCCTTTGCCTGGGAGGCTGGCTTGGGTTGAGGGTGAGTGGTGGAAACAAAGGAATTTTTCTCCCTCTTGCTAACCACCAGGGAAGGCTGAAGTATTGGGGCTTTAACATAAATGAAAGGCTAGGTAACTTTTGACGCCTTTCTCATGCATTTTAAGTTTTCCTTGGTCAGTTTGTCTTGCATAGAAAGCTGGAGTCAAAAACCCTTCCCTATAAAAATGACAAAATAAATGCAGAGATATCTGTATGTATGTATGCAAATGTACATATATGTATATTGTATGTGTACACACACATATTCATCATGTCATTGCTTGTACTGTAGAAAAAAGTGGAGGCAATAAATAAATGTCCACAAACAGGGGCGTGGATTTAAAAAAAGGAAAAACAAACCTATGTAATCTCCATAAAATGGAATAACATTGTAGCCATTTTTTAAAAATGAGGTAGATCAATTCACTGGCTTTGAAGAATGTCCTCAAGTGCAACAAAACTACAAATTTGATGTGCCCAGAAATAGAATTGAAAGAATATAAACTAAAATATTATTAGTGGAATTATTACCGGGAATCTGAAAATTGCAGGGAGTAGTAGGACTTTTACAGTAGGATGACCTCCTAAGTCATGACCACAACCCACAGAAAGCTATGTGTGATATCAGATTTCAATTAGATATCATTTTTTATTCTCTTTTCATCTTCCAGTGTTGTTAAAACTCACGTGACCATGAAACCCTATTTACCTTTTGGAGAAAGCAGTATTTGAAGAAACTGATATACAGCTTAATAAATGAAAGTGTATGAATTTTCTTGTGTAATTATTATTATTATTATTTAAAGATTTTATTTATTTATGCATGAGAGACATAGAGAGAGAGAGGCAGAGAGACAGGCCGAGGGAGAAGCAGGCTCCATGCAGGGAGCCCGACGTGGGACTCGACCCCAGGTCTTCAGGATCAGGCCCTGGGCCGAAGGCGGCGCTAACCGCTGAGCCACCCGGGCTTCCCAATCACTCTTTAAAACTTCCAAGACCTTTAAAATACAGCAGAAATCCCTTACTTTTGTTTACACGGCTATATATGATCTAGCCCCTCGTTATGTTCCAGTCTCATCTCCTACCTACTCACACTGTCCCTTCCCATCCTGCCACCCTCCTCCCAACTTCCACACACATCGGCATTCTCTCTCTCTATTTATACTTGACTTCCTTCATTTGTTCCAGTAGGAGAAGCTTTGCCCATGCTGTTGCTTCCTGAAACTGCCTCCCCTCAAATCCCACATATTTCTGGCTAATTTCACATTCTTCAGGTCCCAGCTGCTAATTTCTCCAGGAAGGCTTTCCCCAGGATCTCAGATACTCATGAATCTTTCCTGTGTCTCCAGTGCTCCACTCAGGAAGCACCCTGTACTTCCCATCTGTCGTGATCACGCTATGAAGGCACACACGTGAGTTGTGTCTTTCCACAATGTCAGCTTTATTCAATCTCAAAGCAAGGTTAATTATAAATAATAATTATAAATACATAATTAGTTATTATGTAATTATTATTATAAATATAATATATTTATAATAATAATTATAAATAATAATTATAAATACATAATTAGTTATTATGTAATTATTATTATATATATAATAATATATATAAATTATAATTACAATTATAAAGCAGGTTCAGGATTCCAAACTCATTGACATCTTACCACGTGTTTAACTCGGTTTCTTACACAGCACATAAAGCAAAGCCCAAGACAAGTCACACAACAAACAAGGTAGAACAGGCGGTAGGTAGAAGGCAACACATCAAACCTGATGTCACCCTGGGTGCACGGTTGAAATAAGGCCTGTCTGATCCGATCAGTTCTTGGCTCTTACTGCTTATTATGTCCCAGCAGTGAAGGATCTCGGTTGTTTTTGTTTTAAAAGATTTTGTTTATTCATGAGAGACAGAGAGAGAGAGAGGCAGAGACACAGGCAGAGGGAGAAACAGGATCCTCAAGGGGAGCCCAATGTGGGACTCGATCCTGGGGCTCCAGGATCACGCCCTGAGCTGAAGGCAGATGCTCAACCGCTGAGCCACCCAGGCATCGTAGGATCTCGATTCTGATCAGAGATGAATTGGCACAGCCTTTGGCAGCAGCTGCCTTCTTGAAGTGCTCGGACGTAGACAGGTCAGCATCTAAAGAGCCTGACAATTGGCTGTAAAAATCCTCCCTTTTTAAATGGGATTGAATCTTAGGCTCCTGTAGGCCTCCTCTGCTTCTGTGGGTTATCATTTCTGGGGTGTCATAGCTGGTGCTGGTCTCAGCCATATCTGGTAGCTGCAAAGCCCCTCAGCTGCTTGCATCACTGCTTGACACATGCCCTTGCTTGACATGAGTGACTTCATTTTGCTCTTAGCACCATCACAGCTTGAGTTGTCATCATTTTTTTTTCTATTTATTATATGGGCTTGAAAAGACTTATTTACTTCTACTGTTGTTTATCATTATTTTCTACGTGAGATATCATTGACATATAACATTGTATTAGTTTTAGGTGCATGGCGTAATGATTTGATATATGTATATATTGCAAAATGATTACCACAGTAGGTTTAGTTACCATCCATCACCACGTAAGTTGTAGTTTTTTTCCTGTGATGAGAATTTTTGAGATTTTCTTGTGAGTAGAATTTTTGACATCTACTCTCTTAGCAGCTTTCAAAATATAATATAGTATTGTTAACTATTGTCACCATGCTGAACACTCATCCCTAGAACTTATTTATCTTATAACTGAAGTTTATATGGTTTCACTCCCCACTCCACACTACCTCCTGCCTGTGGCAACCACCAGTCTCTTCTCTGTATCTATGAATTTGGGTTTGGGTTTTTGTCCTTATTTTGGTTTGGTTTTTGTTTCTATATATAAGTAATATCATATAGTATTTGTCTTATTCATCTTTCTCTGTCTGACTTATCTCACTTCGCATAACGCCCTCAAGATCCATCCTTGTTGTCACAATAGCAGTATTTCCTTCTTTTTTATGGTAAACAATATCCCATTGTGTGTGTGTGTGTGTGTGTGTGTGTGTGTGTGTGTGTATCTGTATCCATTCATCTATTGATGGGCACTTAGGTTTTTTCCATATCCTGACTCTTATATCTCATGCTGCAGTAAACCTGGGAGCACAGATGTATCTTTCTGAGAGAGTGACTTCCTTTCCTTTGGTATTAAATACCTAGAAGTGGAATTGCTGGATTATATGGTAATTCTATTTTGAATCTTTTGAGGAAACTTCATACTGTTTTCCTTAGTGGCTGTACCAATTTACGCGCCCCACAGCAGCACACAAGGCTTCCCCTTTTCTCTACATCCTTGCAAGGGTTTGTTATCTGTCGTCTTTTTGATAAAAGCCATCCTAACATGTGTGAGGTGACAGCTCATTGTGGTTCTCATTTGCATTTCTCTGATAATTAATGATGTTGAGACCCTTTTCATGCACCTGCTGGTAATTTGTATATCTCCTTTGGAAAGACATCTATCAGACCCTCTGCCCATTTTTTAATGGAACTGTTGGTTTTTTGCTATTGAGTTGTATGAGTTCTTATATATTTAGATATTAACCCCTTATCAGACATAGGATCTGCAAATATATTCTCTCATTCTATGGTTTGCCTTTTCATTTTGTTGATGGTTTCCCTTGCTGTATGGAAGTTTTTAAATTTGATGTGGTCGCACTTATTTATTTTTGCTTTTGTTGCCTATACTTTTGATGTCAAATCCCAAAACTCATTTCCAAGAATGATGTCAAGGAGCTTATCCCTTGTGTTTTCTTCTAGGAGTTTTATAATTTCAAGTCTTATGTTCAAGTTCCTAACCCATTTCAAGTTTATTTTTGTGTATAGTTTAAGATAATGGTCCAGTTTCATTCTTTTGCATGTGGCTGTCCAGTTTTCCCAACACCATTTACTGAAGAAACTATCCTTTTCCCATTGTGTATTCTTAGCTTCCTTGTTGTTAATTAATTGACCATATGCATGGGTTTATTTCTCATCTCGCTATTCTGTTCCATTGGTCTATGTGCCTGTTTTTATGCCAATATCATACTGTTTTGATCACTATAGCTTTGTAAATTCAATTTATTTTTTTTATTTCATTTAACAACTTTTTTCTGTTAAGGATAATCTGCAACCTGAAAATAAAGCAAAATTATAGCATGTATCCTCTCAAAGTTATACTAGAAGTTCTTCCACGTATTATATAGTTTTCTAGGGCAATGATTCTCAAACTTAAATTGGTGAGTAGAATGACAGTTTTATGGTTTTGGAAATCTCTTTAATCTCTGGCTTAACAGAGGACATGGATTCCTGTATCTGTTTCTTTCTTTTTTTTTTTTTTTTTTTTTTTAAGGATTTTATTTATTTATTCATGAGAGACAGAGAGAGAGAGAAGCAAAGACATAGGCAGAGGGAGAAGCAGGCTCCATGTGGGGAGCCTGATGTGGGATTCGATCCAGGGTCTCCAGGATCACGCCCTGAGCCATAGGCAGATGCTCAACCGCTGAGCCACCCAGGCGTCCCTCATATCCGTTTCTGTAGTCAATCTGCTGCAATATCACATGTAGGCTCTGGAAAACTCTATTGTATACTCATGAAAGGATGAAAATGAAAAAAAGCAAATATATTTACCTTATTATTATTATAAAAATAATTTGACCTTGCACACCTCTTAAAAAGGATTTTAACCCTATCTGGCCTCCTCCCCCACCTCCAAGGGTCTCCACACAGCACTCTGAGAGCCCTTGATCTAAGAGACTGTACAATCAACTAGGACCCAGACTCTGAATTTAGATGTTAAATGGATGGATAATTTTCAAATGATATTTCTTTTCAGTACAATGTAAATGTTTTATGTCCAATAGAAAAAGTAACTCCAAAGGTTACAATTTTCATTTTAATTTAAGCAGCTTTATGTGTAATTTAGCATAAATTGTCATTTCTTTTTTCCCCAGTGATTATATATATATATCCAGTCTCTCAAATTCTCCTTTGAACCAGTTTTTCCACCCTGTTGGTCCCTTCATTAATGAGTTAAATAAACCTTTGCCTTTGGTACTTTCTTACTTATTAATCTAAGAGTCATGTTTTTAAGTATTTGAATACCTTCATTTTTCTTTTTTACCTTGAAAAATTTGAAACCTTTTAAAAAGTTGCAAAACTAGAATGAATACTCTAATGCCATTTACAAGATTCAGTCATTAAGTTTTTACCACATTTACTTTAACTTTCTGTCTCTCCATCCATCCTTGTAAGGATAAATTTTTAAAGTGAATTTTTGCAGTTGTCAAGAAGGAAAGGGAAGAAACCTTTCCCTACTCCCCTTCTTAGATCATTTCTGTGAGAAAGCTTAGTGAATATGAATCCTTTCTCTAACATTTTTTAAAAATAAACATTTTACTTTAGATGCTAAGTATGAGGGTATTCTACTACACATCTAAATATGATCCCACTCAGAAAACTTAGAATTTAGAGGCATCTGGCTGGCTCAGTCAGTAGAGCACGCGACTCTTGATCTAGGGGTCATGAGTTTGAAGCCTACGTTGGATGTAGAGATTACTTTAAAAGAATAGGGTAGCCTGGGTTGCTCAGTGGTTTAGCGCTACCTTCAGCCCAGGGTGTGATCCTGGGGACCTGGGATCGAGTTCCACATTAGGCTCCCTGCATGGAGCCTGCTTCTCCCTCTGCCTGTGTCTCTGCCTCTCTCTCTCTCTCTCTCTCTGCCTTTCTCTCTCTCTGTGTCTCTCATTAATAAATAAATAAAATCTTAAAAAAAGATTACTTTAAAAGAATAGAAAGAACTTATACATTAAGCTATCCTACTTTCTAATATCTGATCCATATTCAAATTTCCCCAATAGTTTTAATAATGTCCTTTATGGTTTTCTTTTTCATTTGAGATCCAGTCAAAGATTACACATTCCTTAGGAATTTGAACCTTCCTTGGCTAGGTGAAAGGTTAGATTTTTAACCTTTCTTCTCTCAGAGTTTCTGCTTCTTTTCTGTATGTAAGAAGTAAAAAGGTAGATAATAGCATGATATATTAGATTCTAATCTTTGTATTTGTAAATTATTTAATTTTACTAAACTTCAGTGAATTAGTTAGGTTGCTTTTAGTTGTAAGTAATAGAAAATCCAAAACAAAAATGACTTAAACAATTATATTTAATACCTTAACTAAAAATAAATCTAGAATTAGAATAGCTGCTCAGTGATGTCATTACTGTTCTTGAGTACCTGGGTGGCTCAGTCAGTTAAGTGGCCAGCTCTTGATTTTGGCTCAGGTTGTGATCTCAGGGTCATGGAATCGAGCTGTGTGTTGGGAATCCATGCTCAGTGGGGAGTCTGCTTGAGATTCTCTCCCTTGCCCTTTTCTTCTCCCCACCTCATGCTCTCTCACTGTCTAAAATAAATAAAGAAATCTTTAATAGGGATACCTGGGTGGCTCAGCAGGTAAGTGTCTGCCTTCAGCTCAAGGTGTGATCCTGGAGTTCCAGGATCGAGTCCCACATCAGGCTGACTCTATGGAGCCTGCTTCTCTGTCTGCCTATGTCTCTGCCTCTCTCTCTATGTGTCTCTTATGAATAAATAAATAAAATATTTTTTAAAAAAGAAATCTTTAATAAAGAAAAAAAAAACAAATTTCCTTCCATCTTTCCATTGTGCCATTCTCAACATATTGGTGTGCTGCCTTAGGCTGTCTTCCTACATGATTCCAAGATGGCTGCCACAGTTCCATGGTCACATGTGAATGATAATGTTCAGAGGTAGAAAATAATAGATCTCTTCTTGACTCTTTTTAAGAGTGGAGATAACCTTCCTGAAAGCACCACCATCCCCAGCCTTCATTGCCTAAAATTTCATTTCATGATCCTGCTCAAACCTGCTCATCTTGGCAAGCAAGATGACAACTCCACGATTGGCTCAGGCCAGTTAAAATTTATCTCCTAGTCTAAGAGGACACTGAGATTCCTCTGAAGGATTTGTCTGCATAATGAGCATAATCTGGCTTGGGAAAGACGACAACAGTGTCTGCTTTACCTAGTTTTTTTTCTCACATCAAAAGGAGAATGATATCATTTATGCAATATTGCTATGAGTATAAAATAAAATATGTGAAGTCCCCTAAGCCAGTGGCTGGAGTGAAATATGTATTGATTATTTACATTTCTTCCCTTGTTTTCTACTTCTTTTTTAAAAAATTATTTATTTATTTGAGAGAAAGCATGAGTGTGGGGAAGGGGAGGAGCAGAGGGAGAGGGAGAAGCAGACTCCGTACTGAGCAGGAAGCCTGACATAGGGCTCTATCCCAGGACCCAGAGATCATGTCCTGAGCTGAAGACAGACATTTAACTGACAGAGCCGCCAAACAGCCCCTTCTTCTTTTTAAAAAAGACTTATTTATTTTTAGAGAGAGAGAGACAGAATGTAAGCAGGGGGAGGGGCAGAGGAAGAAGGAGAGGGAATCTCAAGTGGACTCTGTGGTGTGTAGAGCATGAAACAGGGGTCAGTCCCACAACCCTGAGATCATGACCTTTAGATCATGACCTAAGCCAAAATCAAGTCATATGCTCAAACACCTGAGCCACCCAGGCACCCCCTTTCTTGCTTTCTTCTTAAGGTTTACTACTGTTGTTGAACAAAAGATGGCAGCAAAGGGAAAAATCTTCAATTTAATATTTTCTGCTTGCACCTACCTAACTGAGAATATTAGTTCCCCTAGTTATCTATGTTAGAATTTATCTATGTTAGAATTTATGACTCTTTAAGTACTCTGAATTTTAATAGTACTAGAAGAACAATTCTTAATAGATCATGGCTTGTATTATTCATGTTGTAATAGCTGTTCTTGAAATCCCATAGTGTCCACTTGTATCAGTCACTTCAGAAGAAAAGAACATATTGGAATTACAATTCTTGGCTGGGAGAGCAATTAAATAGACTGGGAAACATGCTGTTCAAACCTCTTGCTTCTCCAATTATTTTTACTTGAGGGACAAGTCATTTCATAATTTTGCAATGCCTATAACAAATATATTAATTAACCCCTAATTGATTAATACTCACACCTCCCAGTGGAATTTGTTGTTGTTGTTATTGTTGTTTAAAGATTTTATTTATTTATTTGAGAGAGAGCACAAGCAGGGGGAGCAGCAGAGGAAAAGGGGGAAGACTCCAGCTGAGCAGGGAGCCCAATGTAGGGCTCAATTCCAGGACCCTCGGATCATGACCTGAACCAAAGACATATGCTTAACCAACTGAGCCACCCAGACACCCCTCCCAATGGAATTTGAACTTCAGTTCAGTTCAGCAAACATTTGTTAAGCACCTGTTATATGCTAAAGTCTGTGCTGTACTGCCTTAGGAGAGTCTATTGGGTTAGACAAAGACTCAAATAGAAATTCCAACAAATAAGGTAAGTGCTAAGGTAAAGATGCATACGTGGTGACATAGGAGCAATGAGAAGGGTACTATACTTCATCTGGGGGACTGGGGAGATTTTTCTAGGGTAGATGAGACCTCAGTTGCAGTACAATGAATGAGCTGGGTTTAGATGAGCAAGAGTCGGCTAAGCAAAGAAACTTGGGAAGTCATCACAAGCCATAGTATGAATCCCAAACTTAGAAGTGGAATTTTGGGAGTATGGGGATCTGTGACAGGGTTTTGCTAGCAATTAAGTATTCCCTGAGAGTAAGATTTATTATAGAGAGAAGGAGATGAAACTGGGGACTTAGGGAGTACAGTTCATTGAGGATTTTTCAGACCAACTGAGAATGAATTTTAATGAATAAACAGAAACAGTGGTCCCACACTCCCATCTAAAGAGTTTTAGGCAAAGAAGTAATATGGTAAAAATTTTCTGTTCCAATAGATCAATATGTCTATTTATTGGATTTGGTTTTAGTTTCTTGAAAATGTTTTGCAAGGTGCCTGGGTAGCTCAGTTGGTTCAGTGTCCAATTCTTGGTTTCAGCTCAGGTCATGATCTCGGGCTTATGAGACTGAGCCCTAAATTAGACTGTATGCTGGGGTGTAAAGCCTGCATAAGATACTCTCTCTCCCTCTTCCTCTGCCCCTCCTCCCCTTAAAAAATGCTATCAACTTGATTACAAAGCCAGGTTAATTGTCCCGTAGAAAGTCCTAAATTCTGGTTTTGACCAAATATTCCTCCTACAAGTTACCTAACTTTTTCCTATATCCTCCATGTTTCCTATAGACTTCAGGCTTGATTAGATTTAGGTCTGAGGTTTCTTGTTTGTTTTTTAAAGATTTTTTTTCATTTTTTCATTTTTTTCAAAATGCATCATATGCAAAAGCATGTAATACCTGGTTGCCTTACCTTTAGTGGATGCTAAGATTGACCAGTAAGTCCAACCTGCTCCCTTTATCGGAAAATTTCCCATTAATCTTTTTATCTAATGATTTTGTTATCCCTTACTAACTATTTCATTAGGAGTTGCAAAATGTTGATTTTCTTTTTTTTTTCTTTTTTTTTTTTAATGTTGATTTTCTAATTCAAATATAGAACTCTTATCTACTAGAGCTATTTGATTTCTAGGAAATTCTGTTCATACTAGAAAGGCAAAATCTCATTTCTCTTCCTTTAGTTATCAATTTTATTTTATTTTTTAAAAAAATATTTTACTTATTTATTCATGAGAGACACAGAGAGAGAGAGAGGCAGAGACACAAGCAGAAGGAGAAGCAGGCTCCATGCAGGGAGCCCGACGTGGGACTCGATCCGGGTCTCCAGGATCACACCCTGGGCTGCAGGCGGCGCTAAACCGCTGCGCCACCGGGGCTGCCCAGTTATCAATTTTAGAGTAATGAGTTGGTGCCCAGCAATCTTTAATTGTATCTGTACATTCTTGTGTTTTCTTTTTTTTTTTTTTAAGGTTTTATTTATTTATTCATGAGAGACAGAGAGAGAGAGGGAGAGAGAGGCAGAGACACA
This sequence comes from Canis lupus dingo, assembly GCF_003254725.2. Taxonomy (NCBI): domain Eukaryota; kingdom Metazoa; phylum Chordata; class Mammalia; order Carnivora; family Canidae; genus Canis; species Canis lupus. Next base: position 16,798,667 of record NC_064269.1, on the reverse strand, counting down.
GGCAGAGGGAGAAGCAGGCTCCATGCAGGGAGCCTGACATGGGACATGATCCCGCGTCTCCAGGATCAGACCCTGGGCTGAAGGCGATGCTAAACCGCTGAGCCACCCAGACTGCCCATTCTTGTGTTTTCTTTATTCTCGTTTTTGTTGTTGTTGTTGTTGTTGTTTTAAAGATGTCTTTTAAAAAATTTCATTTTAATCATTTGGAATCATAATTCTTTTTTTTTTAAGGATTTTATTTATTCATTCATGAAAAACATAGAGAGAGAAGCAGTGACATAGGCAGAGGGAGAAGCAGGCTCCATGCAGGGAGCCCGATGTGGGACTTGATCTCCAGACTCCGGGATCTAAGCCTAAGGCAGACGCTCAACTGCTGAGCCATGAGGTGTCCCTGGAATCATAATTTTTTTCATGATCAAATCATCTCATCTTTGACCAATGGGAGCCTCTTCCAGCTGGCTCATGGTTTTTTGTTTTTCTGATGTGTTCCCATTATTAGGTTTTGATAACATCTTTGCTTTCTGGTACAACAAGCTGTTCCAAGCTCATCTGGTATATTTTCTGCCGCACACTTGGATTAGACTCAGTGCCTTGGAATGAGAAATGATATTCAATTTTAGCTCTTCAAATGGGTATATAGTGGTATTTCATTGTGGTTTTAACTTGCATTCCACTGATAAATAATGATTGTGAGCATCTTTTTGTGTGCTGATTGACATGTATCTTTGGTGAAAGTTTCTGTTCAAATCTTTCACCCATTTAAAAAAGTTGGGTTATGTTTTTATTATTAAGTTGTAAAGATTTCTTTTTTATATATATTGTGAATACAAGTCTTTTAACAGATATATGTATTGTGATATTTCTCCCAATTTGTGGCTTGCCATTTAATTTCCCTATTGTATTTTTTCAAAGAGCAGAAGTTTTATGTTTTCATGAAGTCCAAATTATCAATTATTATTTTAACTCTTCTGCTTTTTTATGTCCAAAGATATCTTCCACTATCCCAAAGTTGTAAAGACTTTTCTCCCTCATGTTTTCTAAAAATTTTATGGTTTGAACTGTTGCCTTTAATTTTGAGTTAATTTTTTTGTGTATGGTGTGAGGTAAGAATTGAGGTTCATTTTTTCCGTTTTCACATCATTTGTTTAAAAGACTGTTTTTTCTCCTTCATTAAATTACTTTGGCATCATTTTTGAAAATAAGTTGATCACATATGGATGGGTCTATCTCTGGACTCTATTCTGTTGCATTGATTTATATGTACATCCTTATGCTAAGGATTGCCTTGATTATGCTCACTTTATGGGAATTTTTGAAATGAAACAGAAGTCTTTGATCTCTGTTTTTCTTTTTCAAAATTGTTAGGTTCTTTGAATCTCTATTTTAGTTTTAGCTTGACAATATCTACAAAAGAGATTCCGGAAATTCTTTTTTTTTTTTTTTTGATTCCGGAAATTCTTATTGGAATTGCATTGAATCTATAGATCAACTTGGGGGGCACTGACATTTTCACAGTATTGATCATTGCCATCTATAAGCATGGTGTACCTTTCCTTTTATTTAGATATTCTTTAATTTCTCTCAGCAATGTTTTGTGGTTTCAGTGTATGGGTCTCATACATACTTTGTTAAAATAAGTATTTAATGTTTTAGATATTACTGTAATTGTATTTTAAATTTCAGTTTCTAGTTGTTTATTATTAATATATAGAAATAAAATTGACTTGTATAATAACCTTATATCCTATGACTTTGCCAAACTCACTTTAGCTTTAATTACTTTCTTCTGGATGAGGAATGATATTTAAAGACCACAATCTAGATTTTAGGAATGTTTACTGCTGCTGGACTGTCATTGTTTCTAGGGCTTTTCTTTGGATAGCACCAAGAAGAAATCATGTGGATATACTGATATCCTTGGTTTTAGATTACTGGATTTTTACTTAAAACCTTTGGTTTAATTTATTGTAGGTCTTTTCTCATTTTGAGAACCCTGGTTCTTAACATTATTAGAATGATTGCTTGTTTTAGCCAACAATATAAAAATATTAGTATCAGAGTATCAATCTTAATAGCATTACTAATAAGAACATAGAATGAAGTTCAAGATTTTTTTGCAGTTCTTTTTACCCTTAGCATATCCCACTGAGGATATTCTTTTTCTTCCTTTCTTCCTTTCCTTTCTTTCTTTCTTTCTTTCTTTCTTTCTTTCTTTCTTTCTTTCTTTCTTTCTTTCTTTCTTTCTTTCTTTCTTTTTTAAGATTTTATTTATTTATTCATGAGACACAGAGAGAGAGAGGCAGAGACACAGGCTCCCTGCAGGGAGCCTGATGTGGGACTCGATCCCACAACTCCAGGATCACGGCCTGGGTCAAAGGCAGACGCTCAACCGCTGAGCCACCCAGGTGTCCCCCACTGAGGATATTCAATCAAGAACCTATATAACATAATTAGATTAATTTGTTTTCATTTAAGTTTCTAGATGTTAATTTTAATTTAATTTATTATTACATAAACATTTTTATTACCCAAGGTTAAGACTAAATAACTGCATTTAGACAAGTCTCATTTCCATCACTGTCCCATCCATCCTAGTTCCTTATGGGTAATTGTTTACATCAGTATTTCACTAAATCTCCATTGGTTCATGCTACAAATACAAGCAAAAATACCAATTTTTTGGTTTATTTACACTTGTATCTTTGAGATAGACTGCTAGAAATGGGAATATTGGGCTAAAAGGCAAATGCATTTGTAACTATTGATAAATTTGCCCTTTTAAAGACTGAACTATTTTGCATTCCCACCAGAAATGTACAAGAGCCTAGTTTTCCCAAAATCTCACTGAGTATATTGTCAAATTTTGAAGTTTTGCCAACAAGTGGGTAAGAAATGTTACTTCAATAAGGACTTTAATTTATATTTTATAATACATTTTTAATGATTATTTTTTCTGGAATATTGCTAATGCTACAGATCTTGCCATTTCACAGATACTGCTGATCCTTAGAAATGGAAATAATTTTATTATATGAATTTGACATTAGTTATCTTCTCTGTTGAATTCTTGGTCAATAATCAATGACATCTGAATTACATATTAATTAATGTAAATTCAGAGACAGGATATCTATATCATGCATTAGCTAAACCCTTATTTCCTTTCCTCCTTTTTTTTTTGCCATATGATCTATGATTATTTGACCAATAATTAATGCTTTCCTCATTAGCTGACTAAGCAGTCAGCAAAAAACGTAATGGAAACAACTCAGTCAGTGTCACTATTTGCCTGTCATTCAGCATTACAGTTAGTTACAGAGTAAATTTTTCCCTAGATCATTGATCTTAACAATGGATGTTAATTCTCTACCACCTTGGAAAACTGAGCATTGTCTGCAAGTTACACTTTTGCTGATAACATATGCTTTAACAGATACCTGGTAAGTGGAATGAGAAAATGGTGGTTTGTGTGAGTTTGCATTTCTCAACTGTTTTTCATGCCTCTGTTCATACTTGTAATTGAGACTCTTGGGTTAAAAAGACAAACAATTACTGTTAGGAAAGTGTGATAGGTAAGTTGGACAAAGAACAAAGCCTCAATCACAACTGTTGGAAATATTGACATCTGCATAACAGTTTTCTTATTAATGACATTTATCACCAGCTCTCGTGTTTTTTGATGTACATTAATGATCCGTTAATCAGATAATCCCCAGTGTTTGCCAGAGAAATATCAGACTCTGAAAACCTAACTGGTAAGATGCAAAAACTTGCAGCAAGTGGTATATATATATAGGGTGCTCCCATTGGCTTTCCCTCTGCTAGATTAAGGGCAGCTCTAGTTGTAGCCCTTGCTTATGTGAAATGATAGGGGCACTTTCTGGGAGGCAGGAGCACTGGTTTACTAAAGCTGTCATGGTCTGAATGTTAGCTCTTTAATTTCTTTTGAAGTCTCCTGTAAGAGTTTCCTCATTGAAACTTTTGCTTTAGACTGTCAGGGCTTGAGGACAGAGATCATATCCTATATGCCTTTAATCTCTACATGGGACTCATATTTCTTCCCAGATCGGGGGATGCTGAAGCCTTGGAATTTTTGTGTCCTTGTCCAGTAGTTATTGCCCCCACACACAACTGTTTGGGGAGAACTAGTGCACTCCATGAGGGCAGGGATTACATCTGTTTTGCCTATTATTGTATCTCCAGCACTTAGAACAACGTTTTGCACATAACAGATGCTCACTTTGTTGAAGGAATTATCTTTCCTTCCATTAGTGGCTGAGTGTCACAGCCTTGCTCTAGGTTTGCAATCTCCAAGTCAATGAAAAGTCAATCTGGCTGGCTCAGGACCCCCAACATCTCACATGGGTAGAATCTGAAGTTGATCTGTTTTACTGAGCCCAGAGTAAAGTTCAGAGGTATGGCTTTTGCTCTTCTCCCTCTGTCACTACACGTCTTATTATTTTATTTTATTTTTAAAAACTATTTGTTTTTCACTACATGTCTTATGTGTATGATTTGATTGAGTGGGATCTTTCTGAAATGTTACTGGGATTTGAGTCCTACCATTAACCAGCTCATTTGGTGATAGATGAGATCCCCTGCAGAGCTGTAGCTTGCTTTCTCTTTTCTTCTGAGGTAGTTGGCTTCAGCTTCCAGAAGCCCTAGCTTTGTGCTGTGTCCTGGCTATCTCTGAATCCATAATGATGCCATGATGTTATTTTATTATTTTTAAAAAGTTTTTATTTATGCTTGAGAGACACACATAGAGAGAGGCAGAGACATAGGCAGAGAGAGAGAAGCAGTCTCCCTGCAGAGAGCCTGATGTGGGACTTGATCCCAGGACTCCAGGATCATGACTTGAGCCAAAGGTAGACACTCAACCACTGAGCCACCCAGGTGCTCCAGTGCCATGATTTTAACAGTAAGTTTTGCCAGTACCAAAAAAAAAAAAAGTTTTGCCAGTACCCACTAATACTTATTCTGAGGTCCCTACCTATCAGAATGGATTCTTTAATACTGATTCCATCCTGGATCATACATGAATCAATGCCCTCCCAACACACACACACACACACACACACAAACACACACACTTTTGGACTTAAATTTTAAAACACTTTGGGGATTTGTTCTATTACAAATATGCTATCTTAGTCACAGCTCATTCATTCCTGGGGCTTACATTCATCTCCCTGTCAGTTCACCGTTGGATTCCCAGCAGATCTCAAGGCCAGGGCTATATATGGTTATAAGAAAAGCTCCTTTCTTCAGCAGTGCACAAGGACTTCTGGGGGTAAGTAGCAAAAAGATAGCCTGACTTTATTGCTTCAATTCACCCTTATCTGTCCACTTCTTTGAAACAGAAATGTCTTGCTTTCCCTTCCTAAGGCACACAACTTACATATTATTAAAAATAAAAATCAAAGTGTTCCTATGCTTTTGTTCCATTGGCTAGTAATTTAAAGTGGATACGTGAGCCAATTCTGACAAATGAGATGGAAGTGGAACTGACCTGTGGGGGGCTTCTTTCCCCCAAAATAAGATGAAGGCATCTACCTATTTTTATTGGCTTGAACTGGGGAAGCAGCCCTCCTGCAACCTTGAGTTGACAAGTGTGAGGACAAGAGCCAACACACTTAAGCATAGCACAGCAACAAGAGAAATGAGTCCCTTTTGAATATTTTGCAGGTGGACTTATGCCAGCAACAGCCTACCTCTGGGCTCTTTTTGGCGGGGAGGGGAATTGATCTATTACTTGTTTAAGCCTGAGGTTGGATTTTCTTTCACTTGCAAAAGCATGGATTCTGACTTGGAGTTAATTTTCTCTTTTTAGAACATCATACTGGTCTTATTTCTAGCTATTATTCTCATCTGATGCTTCCTGGGACCTCACATTCACACATTCCTGGCCTAACCCTCTCTTGGAATTTTATTTTTCTTTGTGTCCTAAATGTATACTTTCCCTGTCCACCACTGGATGTCCCCCCTACACTTTTCTCTAAAGGCTAAATAAGACTAGTCCACTTCAATATAAATATTATATATATTTTAATGTGGGAAATGATGATTTATGGAGGACCGACTACATGTCAGGCAACCATTCCAGGTATGTCGGGCATCCAGCTACCTCACTGACTCTTCAGAGAGTTGCAAACAAAAGTGATGGCTGTGAATAGAGTCAAGCACTCCAGCTCTTTAAGCAGAAAGGGATTGGTTTCCTGGTACAGGGTAGCTTACAGGATTTCTGAGAGTGCCAGGGACTCAGGTTAGGTGCTGCACAGCTTACTTAAAGAAACACTGGAGCACACTATGGACTGTCAGCACAGAACCCCCACTGCTCCCTGCGCATGGAAGCTCTGGGCTCCTGTGACACTGGAGCACGACCAGTGGAACTTTCGCCATAGCAGCCCTGAAGGAATCCTGTGCCTGCACTACGAGAGTCCACGGGTCCCTGGGCAGCTGCCTCTCCATGGGACTTTTTTCACCTTCCAAGGAGTCTTCCAAACTTGCTTGGCAAAACCTGGCCACATACACATGGATATGGAACAGTGGCCACAGGGGAGTCTAAAAAGCTGAGTTCTTCATTTTCCAGCATCTTGAGTGTAGCATGGCAAGCTACAAAGGCTTGCAACTGGCGTTGAATGAGCCAATAGGAGGACCTGATTCAGACTTCCTTAAAGAAAGATGTTTCTTTACAGGGGAGCTAGTTAACTGGCTCATTGTCACAAGGCAGAGAGAACAAATGGATTGTAATTCAGTGGCATCTCCAGAACAGGAGTAGTGGTAGAATGATTGAGGTGGAATTTCCAGAATGAGGAACGTCGTGAATGAAGGATGCCTCTGTTGGCTGAGAGAGGGAAATAGTGGCTTCTTGCCATAGGCTGAGGAGTTATTCCTGAAATTTCTTTTAGGTAGCTCCATAAATAAACATTAAAATATTCACACACTTCTTTAAATAAGACGATGGCCTGCTTTAAAGAAATTAAATCCTTAAAAGTTTTGTTTTAACCCATTTTAAATGTACTTCTGGAGGTAAATGGCCAGATGAAACCTTCCTTCTGCTCCTATGTGAGTATATGGGGAAAGCCAGCCTGTGGGACGTCCCTTCTATGTTGCTGTGACCTAAGTGAAATGTTGAATAAAAGCCCTTCTAGCTGGTTATGGAAAGTCTTAATGAACTGAAAGGCTGGAGGAATGCTGTCTAACTGCTCTTATATGCATCACCTTAATAATGGACACATTTTTAATATCTTAAAAATAGAAACAACCCTGTAATTTTCTTCATTAATTATTCTGTGCTACATTGTTAGGGTTTTCTCTTTCTTTCTTTCTTTCTTTCTTTCTTTCTTTCTTTCTTTCTTTCTTTCTTTCTTTCTTCTTTCTTCTTTCTTTCTTTCTTTTTCTTTTCTTTTCTCTCTGTGTGTGTGTTTCAAAAGTATTTCAGGGATTTTATTTTTTTTATTTATTTTTATTTTTTATTTTTTATTTTTTTTAATTTTTATTTATTTATGATAGTCACACAGAGAGAGAGAGAGAGAGGCAGAGACACAGGCAGGGGGAGAAGCAGGCTCCATGCACCGGGAGCCCGACGTGGGATTCGATTCCGGGTCTCCAGGATCGCGCTCTGGGCCAAAGGCAGGCGCTAAACCGCTGCGCCACCCAGGGATCCCAGGGATTTTATTTTTTATAAAATTTTTTTACTTCATGTATTAAAATGTATACCAGGGCAAAAAACAAATCGTGACCTGTATCATAAATACAAAACTAACAAGTTTTCAAAACATACAAGACACATACAATGTAAAAAAAAGTCTTTGGGCAGCCCGGGTGGGCTCAGCGATTTAGCGCCGCCTTCAGCCCAGGGTGTGGTCCTGGAGACTCAGGATCGATTCCCACGTCGGGCTCCCTGCATGGAGCCTGCTTCTCCCTCTGCCTGGGTCTCTGCCTCTCTCTCTGTGTCTCTCATGAATAAATAAACAAAATCTTTTAAAAAATCTTTATATGTACAAAATGCAATGTAATTTGCATTACCTTTCAAGGGCAATGTTCATTAATTTAGTAGCACCAGCTAGCTGACAGGTTGTCCAAGAGGCTGTCAAGGGCATTGACAAGTGACAAGGATATTGCTTCTCCTGAAGGATCTGGGGGGCTTTTCACCCCCACTCACAGGGTACTGACAGCTGAGAATGTCAATCCACTGGCAGGGAGTCTCCAAGTGGCAGATTGAACATTTCCTGCTGCTGCCAGAAACCCAATACTGCAGAGTAAAGCTCTTCTTTGCATTCAGCACCCCTCACCCCCATTCATTTTCAGAGCCTGTTTTTCTTTTGACAACACCTCTCAGAACTATGACAAGTGTACAAATGAACTGTCTATTCCTATCTTGCTGTACAGCAACATGTCTACTATCTTAAATCCTCAAACATAGCAGCTTCTAGTTCATTTTCTTGATGTCTTCATTATGGTAGCTGTACCGGGGGTTATCAAATCAAATTTTCATTAGTGAACATATCAAAAGACAAAGTACGTCTCTCTGCAGGATTGCGTAGCTTTCATAAAGTTTACGATGAACTTACTTTAAATGAATAATGGTTTTCTCAGTAACATCACCTTACAAATGGGGAATTTCATGCTTATAAAAAAACTAGTCTCATTATGTAAGTAAAGACACTCAACAGAATGCAGCAGATTAAGAAAAAAAAAACTTAAAGGAAAAGGAACATCATTCATAATTTTAGCACATTTCAGCACAGATATCAGATTCAGTGTTTGTTGGACTGAAAATCATATTATTTAAACATTAATTCTTCTAGGTCCTTAGGCCCAGTAAATAGGTAAACCTAGTAAATAGTAAACCATTTTACAATGTCAGGTCTGTTGCTTTCAGCCATTTTTTGCAAAAGGATTTTGCTGTTTGCTCATCAGTTTAGTCTATTTTGCTGAAGACTTCTGTTTGACAGTAGATCTCACTACTTTCAGACTATCTGATCGACAAGAGGCTTAACTGGTGTTTGAGTTTTATCCTATTGTTTGTGAGCCTGGGACTGAATCTTATCTCCAGAACCAGGCCTGCTGCCTGAGCCATCATACATTGTCAGTACCAGAGTGAGTTGACCTTGATGCCCACAGGAGGTGAAAATAATCACTGCCCTATTTTTTTTTTATTTCTATAAGTTTGTCAGCATAGGAGGTTTTATGTAAATGAAAATATGTAGTAATTAACAGTAAAAGGTGAGGAGAAAGTAAGGAAAAGGAAGAAAGCAGATCATTAAGAAGAAAGAAATACAAAGAAGTTCGAATAACAAGAATGTTTGAACAGTTACTAGTTGAGGACTGATTTAGCTTAGAGCAAGGGTTAGCAAACTGTATTATTGGCCAAATCCGGCCCAGTGTCTGTTTCTTACAGCTCATGAATCAAGAGTGGGTTTGTTTGTTTGTTTGTTTTTTGTATTTTAATGATTGAGGAAAAAAATTAAAAGAAGTCCATTTTGTGACATTGAAAATTATAAGAAATTCAGATTTCAGCATCCATGAATAAAATTTTATTGGAACACAACTGCTTTGTTAAGTATTGTTTGTGGCTGCTTTCACACTACTATGGCCAAGTTGAGTAGTTATGACAGAGATCATGTAGTCTGCAAAATATTTAATAACTGGCCTTTAACAACAAAAGATTCTCCATCCCTGGACTAGATTTCTAAGTTTTTTTTTAAAGATTGTATTTATTTATTAATGAGAGACATGTAGAGAGAGGCAGAGACATAGGCAGAGGGAGAAGCAGGCTCCCCACAGGGAGCTGGACATGGGACTTGATGCCCAGACTCTGGGATCACGCCCTGAGCCGAAGGCAGACACTAAGCCGCTGAGCCACCAAGCGCACCCTAGATTTTTAAGTGTAATATTTGATACATTGCTCTTCCTCACTTCTCCTGTCCTAAACCCCTCTTTTTCTATGCACATTTTAGGGAGCCTGAATCTGAGCTCAGAGATGTCACTGGGTTAAAGTGAGGGTCTTGGTTTATACCTAAGTCTGAAGTAGAAGAGTCCTGGAAAGAGCAAAGAACTTAATAGAAGACAAACACGAGTTTTGACTCTGGCTCTGGTTCTATATCTTCTCTCTCTCTCTTTTTAAGATTTTATTTATTTATTCATGACAGACACACAGAGAGAGGCAGAGACACAGGCAGAGGGAGAAGCAGGCTCCCTGCAGAGAGCGCAATCACGCCCTGGGCCGAAGGGAGGCGCTCCACCACTGAGCCACCCAGGCGTCCCCGGTTTGTATCTTCTCTTGATGGAGCATCAGTTTTGTCATCTGTACAGTAGGGATGATAATTCAGACATGGGTAATGTTTAGTCAAAAGCAAATTGAATATGCACAGTGCTTTATTTATACCTCCCTTTCTAATTACCTGAACAATGCTCTATGCTTGAGGTTGTTTTTCTAAATTTGGAGATGGTTTGGGGAGAAAGAACTCCTCTTGTGGAGTAGTTTCTTCCTTTGGGTCCTCTCCTCATGGGGTGATTTAAAGCAACTTCCCCCAGTTTACTTAAATGGGTGTTCTCTGGAGACTGCTTTAGAGAATCTTTACCCTGGGGTCCGAGGAGGACTGCCTTGGACAGGTAATATTGTGGCTGATGTGAAGAATCTGGACTTCTATGTGACTTTTCATTGTTTTATTGAAGTCTATCAACTTTGTTTTCATTTCCACCTATAAACAATGTATGTCTAGATTTACATTTAGAATGAGTCACATTATTCTATACTATTTCTTTTCTTGTGTTGAACCCTAAAACTTTATGTTTCTAGCCAGTCTCTGCTTTTTTCTTTTCTTTCTTTCTTTCCTTTTTTTTTTTTTTTTTTTTTTTTTAAACCAAAATGCTCTTAAGGAATCCCTGGGTGGCGCAGCGGTTTGGCGCCTGCCTTTGGCCCAGGGCGCGATCCTGGAGACCTGGGATCGAATCCCACATCGGGCTCCCGGTGCATGGAGCCTGCTTCTCCCTCTGCCTGTGTCTCTGCCTCTCTCTCTCTCTTTCTCTCTGTGACTATCATAAATAAATAAAAAAATAAATAAATAAAAAACCAAAACGCTCTTAAATATTTTGATCATATGCTCTTAAAGTGCAAACACTGAACAGTGTATTTATTTATTTATTTATTTAATTTATTTATTTATTTCAAAGATTTTTAAAATTTATTCATTTATGAGAGACACACACACAGAGAGAGAGGCAGAGACACAGGTAGGAGAAGAAGGCTCCATGCAGGGAGCCGGATGTGGGACTCAATCTGGGACTCCAGGATCCCGCCCTGGGCCGAAGGCAGGCACTAAACTACTGAGCCACCCAGGGATCCCTCCCCTGAATTGTGTTTTTAAATGTCACTTTTTTCTCTAAAAAATGTAAGTGCTCATTAAAATTCTCACTCTTATTTTTTAAATATTTTTATTATTTTTAAAGATTTTATTTATTCATGAAAGACACGCACACAGAGAGAGAGAGAGAGAGAGGCAGAGGGAGAAGCAGGCCCCATGCAGGGAGCCCAATGTGGGACTCGATCCCTGGTCTCCAGGATCACACCATGGACTGAAGGTGGCGCTAAACCGCTGGGCCAACCGGGGCTGCCCAAAATTCTCACTCTTAAAATGCTTCCATGATTATTGTTATATCTCAACTTTGTTTTTGGTCTGGATAGAAGCCACAGTGATGACTCAGTTCATTCCATGAACCTTCAGTCTATTTTACTAAAATAGATAGCAGTCGAGCCATATTTATGTCATAATCTAATGAACCAACAGCATATATAGTAACATTATAAATCTTTCCTTTTTTGAGAAGGAAATTTACTTAAAATTAAATATCCTTTTATATTTGTTTAAAATAGGCACCATATGATTTTTATACATATATATGCATATATATACTTTTTTCCTACTTGATATATATAGGTACATACTAAGTTTTTGAAAAGTTTAGAGTTTTTGCTAAATAGATTCCGTCTTGTTTTCAAATCTAGGCTTTGACAATTAAGAGAAGCCTTACTTTTTCATTATCTATGAAGTAGGGATAACCTTAATGTCACATTCTTAATCCTGGGTTTATATTTGAATAAAAGAGCAGCTAATTGCTGAAAGAAGCTGCTCTTCAAGTTTAGAGGGAGTTTGTTCCCTCACAAGCTGGCACAGAAAATTGACCTGCTCCCTGACAATAGCCTGGAGGAAGGTGGCAGGGGTGTTGATGAGGCTGGTTGGGAGTAGCTGGATCCTGTGTGGCTTGAGTGCCATCATGTGAGACTAAGGGTAGATCCCAGACTTACAGGTCCACCCCAGACATCCATTATCGCCTGTTCCCCAGGTGTGATTGGTGGGTACAGAGGGAGCTAAGCCAGAGAGAGCAGCTGATTCTTGCCTTTTGCCTGGTTGGACTGAGGACCCAAAAGGATGATGATCTTGTATAGAACTCCATGTAAGGTATTCACTGATGAATTTTTTTCTTAACACTAGGGGCATCAAGATAAGGCCACTTGTTTCATTCCTTACTGATATCTATGTGGATTGAATATGTTGCCTGACCCATGAGTGACAGCCACTGGGCCTTGTTTCTTAATTGAGTGAAGCTCAAAAGTCTCAAGTGTGTAAATTTTGGTGTATTTCTCCCTCCCTCCTTTTCTAGCCCAATGAAAGCAGCCACTAGCTGTATGTATCTGCTCTACTGTCCCAAACTTGCCATTATGTAGGCTCTTCTTCTTTTTTTTTTTTTTTCTAAAGAGTTATTTATTTATTTATGATAGAGAGAGAGAGAGAGAGAGAGAGGCAGAGACACAGGAGGAGAGAGAAGCAGGCTCCATGCTGGGAGCCTGATGTGGGACTCGATCCCGGGACTCCAGGACCCCACCCTGGGCCAAAGGCAGGCGCTAAACCGCTGAGCCACCCAGGGATCCCCCTACGTAGGCTCTTCTAAGGGCTAGACTGGAGGATGGGGAGTTAACACAATCATTTTATTTTCCACACAAAGCTTCATCTTCCAAACTATACTTTATCAGCACTAGAAGGAATAATTGAGTTTCCATCTGCCTTATTCCTTTGTAGTATTTCTCAATTGGTTCAGAAGCCAAATAGAAAGAGAGGTAATATTTCTGGGTCGTTCTCAAAGACTTGGTCAAGAATCACCCCCAGAATAGTCAATCTTGCCAAAATACCATGAATTTTGCACAAAGGAGAGGGAGTGAAATGAATATTGGTCATAGTTATTAAATGCCACACAACAATTTGGACTTACATAATTTTTAAGTTATTTTTTGATAGATATTGATGACTGCCCTTAGTTAGAGGTGGGTCAGGGTTAGCTAATCCCCATCCCTCCCTACCAGCTTATACTGAAAGCAAATTTCAGGCAAAAATCAGGCCATCCATGCAAATGTTTTTTTTTTTAATTTTTTTTATTTTTTATTTATGATAGGCACACAGTGAGAGAGAGAGGCAGAGACATAGGCAGAGGGAGAAGCAGGCTCCATGCACTGGGAGCCCAACGTGGGATTGGATCCCGGGTCTCCAGGACCGCGCCCCGGGCCAAAGGCAGGCGCCAAACCGCTGCGCCACCCAGGGATCCCCATGCAAATGTTTATCAAGATTCACTTAGCAGCAAGCAGGTACACGGTAGTCCATATGATCTGTTCTATTTGGTTAGATGAAGACCCAGCATGTTTCCTTAGGTGCTGGAGCAGATCTTGCCTAAAAGGTTCATTCTGAGCTGGCCACAGGTATCCATGTTCTGGAAGCAGAATGTGGTTAATTTCATCATAGAATTCTATGAGTCAATGGCTGGACATTGGAGGTTTAGAGGCCAGGATCTGGGTGCTATCCCTTAAGGAGTAGGCTCCAGAACATCCCAGATTCTTATACTCTGTTCCTGCCAAGAGTGGCTAAAACACTTTAGTTAATCCACATATCTTCTTCACCACCGATTTTACCCATGAACACTCCTTACTTTTTTTAAATTGTTTTTTAAACAAGAATTTATTTATTTATTGACAGAAAGATCACAAGCAGGGGGAACAGCAGGCAGAGGGAGAGGTAGAAGTAGGCTCCCCACTGAGCAAGGAGCCCAATGCAGGGCTTAATCCCAGGATCCTAGCTAGGATGCTTAATCAACTGAGCCACCCAGGCACCCCTGAAAACTCCTTTCTAACATAATGATGCTAATTTGACAAAGTTTCCTTGCTTATTAAAGACAAGTGCTTATAGGGTAGGCCTTTTCTTTTCTTTTTTTCTTTTTTTTCTTTTCTTTTCTTTTTTTCTTTTCTTTTCTTCTTTTCTTTTCTTTTCTTAAGATTTGTTTATTTATTTTAGGGAGAGAGAGAGCACACAAGCACACAATATAATTGGTCAAATAATAAATGAAAAAAGTTTATAAATTTCATACTTTCTCATTAGAGTTCAAATATGTATGGAAATCCTAAGGGAGACTCCTCATTGAGCCCCTGACAAATGGAGTCTCTTGGTGCCTATAGGCATGTTGGCCAGCTCCTGAAGGGATTGGCGGGGGGGTTTCCAAGAAGAGCATATGACCTGCCTACCTCTCATGTACTATAGAGTACACAGCCTCTGCAAAGGGCTTCTTCAATATCTCTGTAGTCTCATCTACAGAGGTGAAAGAGTTCAGGACATGACACCCAAAATATGCCCCTTGGTATATTGATTATTTCAAGCTGAAGGCACTTGAAAATCAGCAAATGCTAGAAGATGCTTTCTTTGAATTCCTCTTATCTGCTTAAAGAAAGATCCTTCCAAATGAATAGGAATGCAGTTGTTAGAGATCCCTCTCCTGGACTTTCATCTACCAAGGAAGATTGATTCTTATCACAGGAAGGAGACTAGAGGTCAACACCACACCAGATAAACTTTGTCACAAACTATCATATTCCCCATCTATTCTCTTAAGGCCCATTCATTTGTTTCAGAAAAACCACATAGTCTCTCCTAAGTGGCCTGTATCCTCTATTCCCTAGCCCTATTGAGACTGTAAACTCTCAGATTTCACAGCTTTTTTGGGTATTCACTATTTTCCCCTAGGAACATAATATAAAAATTAATAAATTTGTATATCTTTTCTCCTGTCAATCTAGACCCAGATATTCACTTATAATGGTAGGAGGAAAGTCATTCTCCCTCTACAAAGGTTTAAAGCCTTTTATATGCCCATATAGAGAGGAGAAATACAATAGTAAGTTCCTATTTCCATACATATTTGAACTCTAATGAGAAAGTATGAAATTTATAAACTTTTTTCATTTATTATTTGATCAATTACATTATTCCTTTTGCCTTTCCTTTCTGTGTTTGAACATATTCTTTATGATATAAGTTGAATAATTTAAGATTTACTTAATTCCTCCTTCCACAGCCCCTCTTTTGTAAGTTTGTAATTTTTCCTGAGGCCAACTGGTGGTCATAGTTCAATTTCCCACTGGAGGTTTGGTTGGATATCATTATCTCCGTAACTATCATTCCAAAGTTTCCCCTACCCCAAATTATTCCATGTACCATGTCTTTCCAAAGTTTTGAACAGATTTTGAAGGTGGTAACCTGTGTGCCCCAAAATGAGTGATCTATAGGAGCCCAAGTCATGAACTGGTGAGCTCAATGAAGACATAATGAGAATAACTCCTTTTGATCTTTAAAGTGTTCCATT
This sequence comes from Canis lupus dingo, assembly GCF_003254725.2. Lineage (NCBI taxonomy): Eukaryota > Metazoa > Chordata > Mammalia > Carnivora > Canidae > Canis > Canis lupus. The sequence goes on along the minus strand of NC_064269.1, from coordinate 16,782,980 downwards.
GAGGATTGGTTGTATTTATAGTGTTTATTTTTCAGGATCCATCCTGAAAAGCCAATTATGGTATAACCTCAATTGTGAAGTAAACAGCTATAGACATGGTTGGTGGATTAATAATGTGGCCCTCACTCAACAGCCTTTGTTATAGGCTGTGGATATATTTGGAAAGATTGCTCAGGGAGTATTCTCTTTAGGGTAAAAGAACAGTGTGGCCTGACCCTCCCAATTACTTGAATTTCTTCTGCTTACCTCCTCCACTAGGACTGCTTCATAGTTTATACAGGGCTTTGAGTGCTCCTCTACCTCTGTCTTTTTTTTTTTTTTTTTTTTTTTGCCTCTGTCTATTTCCAGCCACATATGAAGGGTGCAAGAAGGATATTACAATGGACAATGCTTTCCATGGTGTAAGATGGATCCTGAAAGCATCAGACTTGCTTGCCTTAACCACATGTGAGATGGAGCCAACCTTAAGTGTTTATCTTATCAGGATTTGATGTGTCACATTCAGGTAAATAGTCAAAAGTATTTAGGGTTTCATTGTTTTTATCTTGAGGATGAGTAATAGAATTTCTGGTCCTGAAATGAAAAAAAAAAAAGTTTTAAAAAATTAGTTGAATGTGTTTTGATATGAATCATGTCCTCCACCCTCACTCCTGTTCCTATCCACATCCCTCAACATGTCCTCCATGTTAGCTCTATGTGTGCAGCTTTGATATATGCACTCATAGTCTCCAAAGCCTGCCCCTTATGCTCTGGAGATCTGTTATGTGTAGCAGTTGCTTCACTGATCCATCTCAATTTCTAGTTGTACTAATTGCTTCAGGAGTGATGTTTGGAAACATGAACAAAAATCATTAATAATGTAACCAAACTAATGTGAGTTTGCTCCTTGATAAGTCACAGCTAAAAACTACACCAGATGGAGTTATCACACAAGGGAAATTTTATTTGTGGCAAATATGGAAATCACAGGGAATAACTTGCAAAGTCATGACTCCCTGAGCAGGGGTGATTGGGTTCTTTATATTTAGGGTTAGAGTGAATATTCAGAAAGGAGAACTTTGTCCCCGTATGTAAAGGCAGGCATAAGGTTGCATAGGCACTTGGAAAACATGCCTCTACATGCATCCTATAGTATGTTCATGAAAGCTGTGCTCATCCTAGGGCAGAGAGACCTTAACATTGTAAAGAAGCAGAGGTAACTAGGACCAGGGGAAGGGGCCTATGAGCAGTGCTCCTGGAGGTGGTATAAACTACATGGAGGTGTTAGGCTCCCCTAAGAGGAGGGAGAAAGAATGCAGGTCTTTGCTTATTTTTGAAACCACACTGGGAATTTTAATATTTATTTATTGTCTCTGATCCGGTTAGGCTATTTCCTGGCCCGGTAGAGACTGTTAGTGTTTTCATTCCCTTTGTTCCCTTAAGATCCTTAACTACTGAGGTTTTTGAATTTCTTTGTAATTCTGACACCTCCTAGGAAGTTCTGCAAGAAGTGTGCTCTGGTGAGCAGGGCACAGATCATGGAAAATAGCTGGGGACCCACAAGGACTTCTCTTTTATCACAAAAGCTTTATCTGTCTTTTCTGGGAACTCCTCACCCTTTCTGCTTACAATGTTTCACTTGAATCATTCTGCATTGTTTATGCCTTAAAACAAAGTTTTAAGTTTTGTGGACAATCCCAGTGTCTAGTCCAATGAGAGAGGAGTAACTGGCTTAGAAGAAAAGCTTATATATACAGTTGATGAACATCATTTGCCAGTTGAGACCTTGGACAAGATATGTAACCTTTCTGTGCCTTCTTTTCCTCATCTGTAAAATAGGAATATAATCTCCTGGGGTTGTTGTGAGGGGTAAATTTGTTATAAAATGCTTAGAACAGGGCCTGGCATAGAGTATCATTCAGGAAATGTTATCTTTAAAGAAAGAGTTTAGAGGGATCCCTGGGTGGCTCAGTGGTTTGGCGCCTGCCTTTGGCCCAGGGCTTGATCCTGGAGTCCCGGGATCGAGTCCCACGTTGGGCTCCCTGCGTGGAGCCTGCTTCTCCCTCTGCCTGTGTCTCTAACTCTCTCTCTCTCTGTGTGTGTGTCTCTCATGAATAAATAAATAAAACCTTTTTAAAAAAACCAAATAAATATTAAAAAAAAAAGAGTTTAAAGAAAGGACAATGGGTTAGGATGAAATCAACCTTCACATCTGTTTACCAAATTGAACATCAAAAGCTTGCAGTTGGGTTTTCCTTAATCACCCAGAGAATGCAGTTCCACGTGAGATAAATTTGAGATGAGGTTTGTATAGCTCTGTCTAGCATGTGGCCATGGGCTGGGTATATACCATCTTTGAATCTCTCAGTATCATAAAAAGAGGCTAGTACATCCAGCAATCTTATTAGGAGAAATCAGAGGAGAGATTAGAGAATTGTTATGGCATGTGCTTTGTACTTTTTAAAAAAGATTTTATTTATTTATTTGAGAGAGAGTGAGCGAGAGAGAGCAGAGCACAAGCCAGGGCAGGGACTGAGGGAGAGGGAAAGGCAGAAGGAGGTTCACCGCTGAGCAGGGAGTGCCATGTGGGTCTTGATCCCAGGACCCTGGGATCATGTCCTGAGCCAAAGGCAGATGTTTAACTGACTGAGCCACCCAGGTGCCCCTATGTGCTTTATACTTATCAAAATGTTTTTAAAAGAACAGAAAAAGCTAAAATTATTTTTTTAAAAAAGGGACACCAAGAAGTTGAGCTGCTTGTGTAACACAATGCCAAACCATCAAACTTCCCTCTACTAGCAATGAGAGAAAGCACTTCTAAAAAGAAACGATTTTGGTAGATACATGATTTGTTTGACTTGGTTCACTAAAAATTATTTGTGCAAGCTAGTTATGTAGCCATGGCTTCGTCTGGGTTTCCATGGCTACAAAAATAATCACTCTTCTACAGTCTTTGCAACAGACAAGTATTTGTGATCTTAAAATTACTTTATAATTCAAGGAATTTTATTTCAACTAAAAGAACAAAGACTTAATGTTTTAAAACCTACTATTCTGGAATTAGGCATGTTTTAAAAGAATAAGAGGAGAGTAGATTATGGAAATGATGTATTAACTGTGTTTTGAGTGTTTTGTTTTTAGAACTGTGCATCCATCCTCAGCTGGTAAGATGGCAGTTCACTCTGCAGGACCCGTGTGCTGACCTGAGCATCCTTTATGTGTTCCTGGTTGCTCCTTGTCTATTCCCTGTGACTGTCCCTGTGAGAGAGTAGTCTCTCTACTACACTGTCCCTCTTCTCTCACCAGATGAACAGAGACAGAGAAAATAGGGTCCCTTATCTTATTTAAATAGATAAAAGGAAAAACACAAAGACGTAATAGAAAAATTGCAAAAGATGGAAAGAGAGAAGAAATGTAAATGATCAATAGGATAAATGTAGCGGTTTTGGTCAGAAGGTTCAATCTCATTGGTTATCAACAAAATGTAGATTGAAATGACAACAAGGTAATATTCCTTTTTTGCCGGTCAAGTCAGCAAGTATTTTTAAAAGAACTCAGCATGGATAAAGGCATGATAAAACAGGAGCTTCTTCCATGCCAGTTGATGGGAAAATTGGTACACAGCCTTCAAAACATGCATGGTATTTGCCCAGTCATTCCAACTGGGCTAAGTCCTACACAAGATAAAACTCCAATAAATAGAAATATTACAATGATTTCTTTTTTAAAATTTCTTTTAAACACTTAACTATAAGCTGAGCAAAAAGCTGAGGTCTTCACATGTATTTTATTTTTTTATTTTTATTTTTTTTATAAACGTCACATGTATTTTATCAATTAATTCTCATCAAAACTATGTGAGGCAGGGATCCCTGGGTGGTTCAGTGGTTTAGTGGCTGCCTTTGGCCCAGGGCGTGATCCTGGAGTCCCGGGATCAAATCCCACATCAGGCTCCCTGCATGGAGCCTGCTTCTCCCTCTGCCTGTGTCTCTGCCTCTCTCTCTGTGTCTATCATGAATAAATAAATAAAATCTTAAAAAAAAAAAACTATGTGAGGCAGATACCTTTATTCCCTTTTATACAAAGGAGATAAGTAACATACTTGCCCAAGGACACACAGACAGGAAGTGGCTCCAACTCCAGAGCCAGGCCCTGAACCACTATGCTTTCTATTGCCTAGTTCTAGAAAAGATGTAAAGCAGCAGGCAGGGCTCTATGGAACACAAGATAATTTCAAGAATTCTATAGATGAAAGAAAAACAATGATAGGGACATAAAACAGGAATAAGGCTAAAAGTACATATTATTCAACCTGTATCCTTGTTAAAAGATCACACATTTGCCTAGAAGCTTTCTAGCAGCCTGTGGATAAAGGGGAATCTGATCAGTTACACAAATCACAGTACTCATGTTATAAAAGCAGACAAATTACTCCAGAAAAGGCCAACTATTCTTGGTGGTGAGATCTTAGATTTATTCCACAGAGTACAGAAGGTTCTCATAAAAAGATATTAGGTGAGGTTATGGCTAATGACCTCAGCAGCAGCCTTGTGTAGAGAAGATGACCACTTCTGCTGGGTTGAGTATTCCAACTTTTCTCATAGGGCCTCATGACCCAACATCAAACATGGTAATGAGCAAGCGGATGTGGGCCAGGCATGTTGTTCTATACTGGTCTAGAGATTATAGAGTATCTGTGAGTGAGTGAGCTGATATCCTTTCCATAATCCTCCCTTTGGTAAATGTTGTGGGGCATGAGATTGAGATGTGCTTTCCAACAACTATGTAGAATTCAGCTCTTCTGTTTTGTCAGACAGTTTCATGTGCACTAAGGGTCATTGGATTGGATGGAGGTTGGAATGATTAAAAAAATTATAACATGAAATAGTCAATTATGCAGCTAATAAAGATGAGGCTTAGGAAATTTTTAAAAAACAATTTATTTATTTATTCATGAGAGACGGAGAGAGAGAGAGAGAGAGAGAGGCAGAGACATAGGCAGAGGAAGAAGCAGGCTCCATACAGAGAGCCTGATGTGGGACTCAATCCTGGGACTCCGGGATCATGCCCTGAGCCAAAGGCAGATGCTCAAATGCTGAGCCACCCAGGCCTCCCAGGAAATATTTTGATAACATGAAAAATGTTTCAGGCTACAGTATTAAGTAAAGAAGGAAATAAAACTATATATAGCGTATGATCTCAAGTATGCTAAGAATATGTATGTAGCAAGATATGAGTCTTCAGTATATCTTAGTATAGAATCTTCTTTTTTTCTGTTATTTACTGCAATAGAAGAGTGGAAGGCACTTTCTGGGTTGATTGGAATATCTTAGAAAGGGGCATCAGTTTTCAATAATTAATTGCTTGGGTTCTAGGTTTGATTTTGCAATCAAAGGGAAAGACGAAGAAAGCAGTTTTGTTTTGATTTAGTTTGGGGGGAGGTATAAAGATCACATGGAGGTAACAGATTAGAGAGAAGGATAACAATGAGGAGGATTTCCAGAAATCTTCAGAAACCTAAAAGCTGATTTCTGAAGTTGTCTATGAAGGGAAGGAGTCCATGGCTAGGTTTCTGTGCCCAGGAGAGAGCTGAGCCCTTAGACCCTATCCGATACACTTGCATTTGAGTAGTAGCATGCCCATCACCAGTGTCCCAGGGTCCACTGCTGTTTCTTCTCACAGAGATATAGGGGGGACATGCTCCTTCCTGAACTTTCATTAAGCTGATAATTGCCCCACCACAAGATTGTGGGATCCCTTATTCAGTACCCTGTACCAGCGTCTTCAGTAGCCATGCCTCAGGATACCAGTGCAGAGTAGGTGGTGGCAAGAGGCTTCTGTATGTGGAGTAAAGAGATTGAACTGGACAAGTTAGAAATCATTTTAATAGTGTGCCCACATGTGCATGCACATGCACACACACGTACTGGAGAAAACTCTACCTCCTTCAGGGATCTTACTCTGCTTCCCCTACCTGCCCAGGATCCATTCTTAGTCCTCCTTCCCTTCATTCTAGGTACACTTCCTGGGCTGTTTCAACTTCCACACACATTCTGATGCACGTACATTACATGTGAAATCTCCAGCATGAGTCTTCTTCGATTATGGTCTATCGACATCCAAAACAGCTTCCACGTAAGAAACACATCTAGTTTCTCATCTACAAGCTTTTTAATCTTTGTTTTGGTCTTTATTCCTTAATCCCTAAATCCTTGATGAATAGTATTCCATCATGAAAAGGAAGGTTCTGGGCAGCCCGGGTGGCTCAGCACCGCCTTCAGTCCAGGGCATGATCCTGCATGGAGCCTGCTTGTCCCTCTGCCTGTGTTGTGTCTCTACCTCTCTCTCTCTCTCTCTCTCTCTAAATAAATTAATAAATAAATAAAATATTTTTTAAAAAAAGGAAGGTTCTGGGAGGGAGAAAGAAATTAGCACTCAGAATCTTCACAACCACTTAGGAAGTAGGCATACAGTCATTCAAATTTATAGATAAGGAAATTGAGATTGGAGCAGGCAAGTAACTTGTGCAAGATCAAACAGCTTGGCAGTAGGAAGACTAAGGTTTAAAGTTAGATTTATCTATTTCTTTAAGAAAAGGCTGATCACTCTTGTTGGGGAATCAAGCTTCTTGTCCTCAAGATATGGGAGACTATGCTAACCAGGAAATAACTAATTCTTCCTCCAGGACAGGTTACTGTATGAGGTGTTTTCTAAGTCACCACTACTTTTAACGTCAGTTTTATTAAAGAATCCTGAGTAAGTGCTGTGACCTTCTCGCTTCATCTACCTTCTGATATAACCTGAGACATGAGCCTGTTGGGCAGAAAGGTACATTGCAGTATGCACACTATAAAGAAAAAAACATCCCTCCTGTTGTGTGTCTCCTTTACTCTCACATTGCACTTCTGACCCCAGATGTGTGGGTTTTCCACACATCAAGCAATTCTGGGATATCAGCTGGGTGCCCTACAACTTAGTTGTGATACTACCCACCCAGAGATAGCTGAGATCCCTCAGGTTAAGGACTCAGTCCCAGGAAACTGCTTTATAACCCCTCCTTCAGACACCATTCGAAAGTCACAGTTGTTAACCTGTGTTCCTGACCACCTGGCTATAAATGAGAGGTTTCCACATCCCAATCTCTGGGTATGATTAATTTACTAGAGCCACTCACAAAATTCAGGAAAATAGTTTACTTACCAGATAACCAAATTATAATAAAAGATACAGATAAATAGCTGGCTGAAAGCATACATAGGACAAAGTCCAGAAGGGTCTTGAGTGCAAGAGGTCTATACTCATGGAGTTGGGATGTGCCACCGTCGAAGCACACAGATGTGCTCACTAACCCAGAAACTCTCTGAATTCCACCCTTTTGGGTTTTGGTTCTTTTTTAAAGGATTTTATTTATTTATTCATGAGAGACACAGAGAGAGGCAGGTTTCCTGCAAAGAGCCCAACCTGGGACTTGAGAGCCTGATGTGGGACTCGAGACTCAAAGTGGCACTCGACATGGGACTCAACATGGGACTCGACCCGGAAACTCCAAGATCACTCCCTGAGCTGAAAGCAGATGCTCAACTGCTAAGCTACGCAGGCATTCCCACCCTTTTGGGGTTTTATGGAGGCTTTCTTTCATGGGCATGATTGGCGAAATCTTTGGCCATTGGTGACTGATTCAACCTCCTCCTGGAGATGGGGGTCTAATGTAAAGTTAACAACTGTCTATTCTTGGTTGATTTATCCAGCAACCAGCCCCCATCCTTAAGTGACTTTCCAAAAGTCACCTCATTAACATAAACTCAGATGTGGTTGAAAGGAGCTTGTTATGAATAACGATACACCTTTTACTCCTATGGATCTGGAGCTCTTTCAGGAACTCTAGGAAAGACCAAATACTCTAACAAAAGATGTTCCCATTGCTCTTCTCACTTAGGAAATTCCAAGTATTTTAAGAGTTCTGTTCGAGAAATGAAATGACCAAATATACATTTCTTATTATAAAACATAATATCACATATACTTCTCAATTTCAAAATTTACTACAAAACAATAATCTAGTCACTGTGGTACTGGCATAGTAAGAATGAACAATGAGGGGCACCTGGCTCAGTCAGTAGAGCATGTGATTCTTGATCTTAGGGTTGTGAGTCCAAGCTCCACATTGGGCATGGAGCCTACTCAAAAAAACCCTTTTTAAAAAATAAAATAAAATAGGGGCACCTGGGTGGCTTAGTCAGTTAACCGTCTGCCTTTGGCTTAGGTCATGATCTCAGCATCCTGGGAGAGAGGCCCACATCAAGCTCCTGGCTCAGCAGGGGGTCTGCTTCTCCCTCTCTCTCTGCTCCTCCCCCCTCCTCATCCTCTATCTCTCTCTCAAATAAACAACATCTTTAAAAATAAATAAAATAAGGTGCACCTGGGTGGCTTAGTCAATTAAGATACTGCCTTTGGCTCAGGTCATGATCCTGGGTCCTGGGGTCGAGTCCTACATCAGGGCTCCTTGCTCAATGGGGAGCCTGCTTCTCCCTTTGCCTCTGCTTTCTACACCTCCTACTTGTGTTCTCCCTCTCTCTGTCAAATAAATAAATAAATAAATAAAATCTTTAAAAATATTTTAAAAATAGGCAAATGGACCAACAAAATAGAACTGAGAGTTTAGAAATAAACCCACATGTCTATAGTCAACTGACTTTTGACAAGAGTGTCAAAAGAAAAGTGTAAAATTGTGTTGGGATAATTGGATAGCCACATGTAACAGATGAAATTAGATCCTTACCTTACACAATATACAAAAATTAATTCCAAATGGATTAAATATTTAAGTATAAGAGCTAAAACTACAAAAATTCTTAGAATAAAATAGGTCTGGATCTTCATGACTTGGATTTGGTTGTGAATTTCACATACTACACCAAAAGCACAAACAACAAAGGGAAAATAGGTAAGTCAAACTTCATCAAATTAAAACCTTTTGTGCAAAAAACAACAACAACAACAACAACAACAACAAAAACCTTTTGTGCTTCAAAGGTCACAAGAAAGTGAAAAGATAGCTTATAGGATGGAAGAAAATCATTGCAAGTCATATAACTAAAAGAGATTTGTATCTAGAATATGCAAAAACTCCTACAACTCAATAATAAAATGACAGCCCAATCAAAAATGTACAAAGAATCTGTAAAGCCATTCCTCTAAGGAAGATATACAAATGGCCAATAAACACGTGAAAAGATGCCCAACATTATTAGCCATTAGGAAATACAAATCAAAACCACAAGATACCATTTCATATCCATTAGGATGACTAGAATCAAAAAGTCAGATAATAATAAATATTGATAAGGATGTAGAGAAATTGGACATTTTATACACTGCTGGTAGGGATGTAAAATAGTTCAGCCACTTTGGAAATCTGTCTGGCAGCCCCCCAGATCATTAAACCTAGAGTTACTCTATGACCCAGCATTTCTACTCCTAGGCAGACCCAACAGAAATGAAAATATATGTCCACACAAAACCTCATATAGGATATTTGTAATAACATTATTCAGTAGCCCAGAGGTGGAAAAAGCCAAATATCCAGGAACTGATGAATGGAATAAAATATGGTATATCCATACAGTAGAATAGTATCTAGCCATAAAAAGGAAAATAGTACTGATACATGCTACATGGACAAATCTCAAATATTTATTTTTTTATTTTTTATTTTTTATGGCTAAAGTTTTTTTTAATTTATTTTTTATTGGTGTTCAATTTACCAACATACAGAAAAACCCCCAGTGCCCGTCACCCATTCACTCCCACCCCCCGCCCTCCTCCCCTTCTACCACCCCTAGTTCGTTTCCCAGAGTTAGCAGTCTTTACGTTCTGTCTCCCTTTCTGATATTTCCCACACATTTCTTCTCCCTTCCCTTATATTCCCTTTCACTATTATTTATATTCCCCAAATGAATGAGAACATATGTTTGTCCTTCTCCGATTGACTTACTTCACTCAGTCAGCACAAATCTCAAATATATGCAAAAGTGAAAGAAGATAGTCACAAAAGACAACACATAATATGATTCTATTTATTTATTTATTTATTTATTTATTTATTTTTAAAAAGATTTTATTTATTTATTCATGAGAGACAGAGGGAGGCAGAGACACAGGCAGAGGAAGAAGCAGACTCCATGCAGGGAGCCTGATGTGGGACTCGATCTGGAAACTTCAGGACCATGACCTGACTGAAGGCAGTTGCTCAACCACTGAACCACCCAGGTGTCCCAATATGATTCTATTTATATTAACTGTCCAGAATAGGGAATCTATAGAGACAAAAAGATTGGTAGTTAGGGCTAGGGTAGGGGGTGAAATACTTGGATGATAGCTAAAGGATACAGAATTTGTTTGTAATTCATTTTTTTTTTTTTTAAGTAAGCTCTATATCCAATGTGGGGCTTGAATTTACAATCCCAAGATCAAGAGTCACACGCTCTACTGACTGAACCAGCCAGGAGCCTGACAGGGGTTCTTTTGAAGGTAACAAAGTTTTTCCAAAATTGACTGAAGCGAGAGCTGTACAGTTTTGTGAACCTACTAAAATCCATTGAGGGTGATCCCTGGATGGTTCAGCAGTTTAGTGCCTGCCTTCGGCCCACGGCATGATCCTGGAGTCTCGGGATCGAGTTCCACATCAGGCTCCCTGCAAGGAGCCTGCTGCTCTTTCCACCTGTCTCTGCCTCTCTCTCTGTGTGTCTCTCATGAATAAATAAATAAAATCTTTAAAAAAATCCATTAAGTTGTATACTGTATTATTATTATTATTATTATTATTATTATTATTATTGAGTGAGAATGAGTGAGAGTGAGCAGGGTAGAGGGAGAAGCAGACTCCCAACTGAGCAGGGAGCCCCATGCAGGGCTCATTCCCAGGACCCAGGGATCATGATCTGAGCTGAAGGCAGGTGCCTAACTGACTGAGCCACCTAGGCACCTCAAGTTGTATATTTTATTTATTTTTTTTTAAGATTTTATTTGTTTATTCATGAGAGACACACACACAGAGAGGCAGAGACACAGGCAGAGAGAGAAGCAGGCTACATGCAGGGAGCCCGATGTGGGACTCGATCCGGGGACTCCAAGATCATGCCCTGAACCAAAGGCAGACGCTTAACCACTGAGCCACCCGGGCGTCCCAAGTTGTATACTTTAAATGGGTGAATTCTAGGGTATGTGACCCATATCTCAATAAGGCTGTTAAAAAAAGAAAGATTGACTAGAATAGATGATTTCTAATGTTGTTCTTCTTAGACTCTCTTGCAGTAAGGAAGGAAGAACAAGAGTTAAGATGATTTTCTCAAGTTTTTTATTTTTCTAACTTAAGAAAAAGTTACTTTACATGGATGTTGAGTTTGCAATATTAAAGCTGGTTACCTCACCAAATCCTCAAGATTTAAGGACCTGGGCACCTTCTATCCTGATGCTCAGTCTATATGACTTTCATTATCAAAGTAATTTTATAGGCCAGGATGGCTTCTGGAGCTCCAGTCATTCTGTTTGTATTCTAGCCAGCAGGAAAGCAAAAGGGGAGAAGGGCATACCTCCTCATATTAAGGATAATTACAGAGTTGTACGTATCACTTCTTAAAACCAATTAGCCAGATCTAGTCATTGGCAAATAATTTAATGTAGTAACTTAAATAAATAGCCAGATTTATTACATGATCATTCATACAGCAAAAAATTGGGGATGCAATAATTATAGAAGAAAAGAGATGTTGAGAGTCACCTAGCAGTTGGCCATCTTCCACAATATAACCCACCAGCTACCTTTGTGTCAATATCCTCAATTTCCTTGTCTCCTATTCTTCCTACATACTCACTGATAAAACCCTAAGTCTGGACTGATAATCTACCCATCTCTACTCTTATACTTGATCCTTTGGAAAAAGCCATACAACTCTATGGCTTTTAGTGTTGTTATAAATTGGTAATATTTAATTACAGTTGGGCTATTGACTCAGCTGGGTGACAAAAATTTATTCAAAACAATCTTTATATTCTTTGATCCATAGCACCTTGTAAGACCTTGGGTGTATTTAGTTGCTAGTATATAGTTTTGCTCCTAAAGTGATCCTCAAAATAAACTTTATGAAAAACAAGAATTGGTTATTCTGAAACAAGTGACTCAGAACACTGCCTCAGATCAAGAAAATCAAGGCAGGTCAGTGGACAAACTCTAAAGAAATAATGACTGGTAGTCAGAATTTTTTAGTCTTCTTTTAAGAAAGGATAAGTTATATTAGCTTGTGTACTACAGTGTGCAAATTCTTGTGATTGTTTTCAGCCAAAATACATGGGAGACAGATTTAATAATGAAGAAAAAATTTAATGGGATAAGATTGCCCCAGGAAATAGGCAAACGCTGATGGCAAAAACAATAAAATCGAGAGATTTGAAGAAATTATCATTTAGAAACTAAAGGAAAACACAGGTGGAGAAATATAATCCCAGTGAAAATTAAACCAGTGCTTTTCTGGTGGGAAGATGAGAAGGATGTAGGTTGTGGCTAAGAAACAACTCCAGAGAGTCTGGCAGTCAGGAGTACCCGGGTGGCTCAGTTGGTTAATTATCTGCCTTCAGCTCAAGTCATGATTCCAGGGTCCTGCCTACTTTTCCCTCTCCTCCCTGCTCATGCTGTCACTATCTCTGCCATTGTCTCTCAGATAAATCAATAAAATCTTAGGGGGAAAAAAAGAGAATCTGGTAGTCACTGATATTGAAGATGTAAAACAGGAGAGAACAGCTATGTGGTTCTTTTTTTACCCTGGTACAAAATACTCCAGCTTTTATTAATTAACATCTTGCATCTTAAAAGAGACAACAGACAGATGAGGTAGCAGAGTTGAGAGCACTCTTTGAATGAGCACCCAAAAGACAGCAGACAGGGCTCAGCAAGAGGCAGCACCTTCTGGGAGGGGGCCTGGACCCAGGGGTGCTCCAGGATCTGAGCCAGAAGCAGCCACTCAGGGGGTGTCTGGGCAGCATGGAGATTAGGCTCTGGTCTCAGAAGGCATTGATGGGGGAAACCTCACTCTTATCTTGAGAGTGTATTTGGAGCTCTCAGTGGGCGGATTTCCCACCAGCAGTTCAGAGCAGAGTATCCTAATCCACATCTACCTTCTCATTGTATATAGTCCCCTCCACTGTTTCTGGGGGCACAGAGTTGTCAGCTCAGGCTGTTTCCATATCTTAAACTTCTTTTCATATTTCAATCTCCTATATCCTGTTTTTTACCCTCTCTGTCCTGCACAAACTACTCTTGTCAGGAGTTTCCATTTGCATGTTGCTAAATATGGTGACATTTCTGTGTCCTCATCTTACTTGACCTTGACCTCTCAATGGCATTGACTTAGTCCTTATTCCTTCACTCTTCAGATGGTCTCTTTCATTCTATTCAGATATTTCCCTCCTGATTTTCTTCCTAACCACACTGACTGGTCCCCTCTTAGCTTTCTTTATTTAAATTCCAGTTAATTAACTACAATGTAATATTGGTTTCACATGTTCATTACGGTGATTCAACACTTCCATACAGTGCTGGGGGCTCATCACAACAAATGCCCTCCTTACTCCCCATCACCTGTTTCACCCATCTGCCTACCCATCTCCCTTCCGGTAACCAGCAGTTTGTTCTCTATTGTTATTTCTTAGCTTTCTTTGTTGGCTTTTCCTCTTCCACTCAGCTTTTAGTAGGGGTACCTCAGAGACCCTCTTATCTTCTCTATTTAGACTCTTTTCCTAGGTAAAATCATCCATTTCCTTCACTTGAAATCCATATAAAGCTGAAGTGACTGGCTGACTCACGCAGAAGAGCATGTGACTCTTGATCTTCTGGTTGTGAGTTCCAGCCCCCTATTGGGAGTAGAGTTTCCTTTAAACAACAAAACAAAACATCTAATGCTAATAGTTTCCAGAGAAGAATTGTTATACCTCCCAAGAAGTCTCTTAGTTCTGGTCTTATATTCATTTGTCTGCTTAATATTTCTATTCAAATGTCTCCAAAGTGGCTTATACTTAATATGTCCAAAACAGAACTCCTAATCTCCTGAAACTTCCTTAAAGCCTTTCCCATCCAACTAATGGCAAACCATCTTTCCCATTGCCCAAGTCAGAAAATTAGAATTTGTTAATGATTCCTTTTTTTCACATCCAATCCCCAAACAAGTCTTGAGACTTCTATCTCCCCTCCCTCTCCCCCAATATGTTAGGAATCCATTCATTTCTTTTCCTTACTGCCACCCTCTTCAGTTCAGGCCACCATCTTCTTCTCTTAGACAATCACAACAGCTTCCTAAGTAATGACCCTACTTCTTTTTATTCTTTTTTAAGATTTATTACTTATTTACTTGAGAGAGAGGTTGAGAGAGAGAGAGAGAGAGAGAGGTTGAGAGAGAGAGGGAGAGAGAACATACCTGAGTGAAGGGAGGGGCAGAAGGACAGAATCTTCAAGCAGACTCCCTGCTAAGTGTGGGGTCTGATGTGAAGCTTGATGTGGGGCTTGATGTGGGGCTCGATCCTATGACCCATGAGATCATGACCTGAGCTGAACCCAAGAGTAAGAGTCTGACACTCAACTGACTGAGCCACCCAGGCACCCCTTTTTCTTTTTTTCTTTCTTTCTTTCTTTCTTTCTTTCTTTCTTTCTTTCTTTCTTTCTTTCTTTCTTTCTTTCTCTCTCTCTCTCTCTCTTTCTTTCTTTCTTTTTTTCTTTTCTTTCTTCTTTTTCTTCTTTCTTTTTCTTTCTTTCTTTCTTTCTTTCTTTCTTTCTTTCTTTCTTTCTTTCTTTCTTTCTTTCCTTCCTTCCTTCCTTCCTTCCTTCCTTCCTTCCTTCCTTCCTTCCTTCTTCTTTCTTTCTCTTTCCCTTTCCTTTCCTTTCCTTTCCTTTCCTTTCCTTTCCTTTCCTTTCCTTTTTTTCCTTTTTTCTTTTCTTTCATCTTTTTAAAGTAAACTCTACCTCCAGTGTGGAGCTCCAACTCACGACCCTGAGATCAAGAGCCACAGGATCCACTGACTGAACCAGCCAGGTGCCCCTCTACTTCTATCTTTTGATACCACCAATCTTTTTTGTGTGTAGCTATGATATTCTTAAAATATAAATCAAATCATTTCATTTCCTGACTAAATAATCAGGTCTCCTGCTGCACTGAGAATAAAACCCAAATTCCTTATCCTTTTCTTTCCTTTTTTTTTAGGCTTGTTGGGTAAAGAAATGTTTCTGAATAGGTTCAGAATTCCTATATAAATCCTAGGGCCATCAAAAAATCAAGAGAAAGGGACATATTTTGGCAGAAAGAAGCATGTTAGGAAATTTTGTTAAAAACTTGAAGAGCTGGGTGCAAGGCCAGCCATAGGCATAGATGTGAATTAGATAATGTTTGTCTGCAGTGCAGCCTCCACTTCTTCAGCCATTTGGTTCCTTCCTTGAGGTATCTCTTTATCAGAATCAGGAAAAAAATATAAATGTAAATTTAAGTTTAAGGGACGCCTGGGTAGCTCAGTTGTTGAGCATCTGCCTTTGGCTCAGGGCATGATCCTGGAGTCCTGAGATCAAGTCCTGCATCGGGATCCCTGCATGGAGCCTGCTTCTTCCTCTGCCTATGTCTCTGCCTCTCTGTGTGTCTCTCATGAATAAATAAATGAAATCTCTAAAAAAAATTAAGTTTAATAACTTTTTGCATTTTAAAGTTATTTCTAATTATGAAATGATAGATGTCTTTATTGCCAAAGTTGTTGCAGACATCATTTTGAGGGGGATTTGAAAGAAAAGCAGAGGATTTAAAACATCCTTTCTGGCAACCTTAAAATCCCAGCCTACAACCTACCAGCTATTCTAACTTTAAGGCTAAGTCACTTAGGGTTATTTAAATTTTTTTTCTAAAGCATGCTGAGAAGCAAAATAGAAGTATTTGTCTCTTCTTGTTCTTGTGCGGTATGAAACTCATTTGCCTTGGAAAGTTTTTTATACTCTGCAAATGTTTGCAATTTGAAAGACCATATTCTTTTTTTTTTCTTTTTTAAAAATTGGGATATAATTGACATGTGATATTAAATTAGTTTCAGGCATTTAACATCCAAATAAGTCTAACTTGCAAGTCAGGCATAATCTCTGAGTGTCCCTTCAGTGTTGCCTGTCTTTTCTATTGTAGTCCTAGGCCATCTACCCTTGGCTCATAAAGCCTCAGCTTCTACCTTTTATTCTTTACATTTATCAAGCTCTTTTCTGCCTTAGGCTTTTACATATGTCCTTCCCTCTTCCTGGAAAGCTCTTCCCTCCACATTTAGCAATTCCAGTTCCTTTAGGTACCTTAGATACTAAAGTAAATATTACATCTGCAGAGAGATCTCCACTAATCATTCTGTTGTTTCGTTTTTCTACCTCAATCTTATCCTTTTTTTCTCAAAAAACTTAAAAAACAAACATATTGTGTTGCTTCTTAGGTGTCAAATATCATTCTATTCACAACAGTCTCATTAGGAGTTATATTATTGTCCCCTCCTTAAGGAGGAGGCAACTGAGACACACACAACTATAAGTGGCACAGTTGGATTTGACCCTAGCAGATTAGTGTCTGCTCTTTTTTTTTTTTAAGATTTTATTTATTTATTTATTTATTTGAGAGAGAGGAGAGAGCATGAGTGGAGTGAGGGGTAGAGGGAGAAGCAAACTCCCCGCTAAGTGGGGAGCCTGATGCAGGGCTGGATCCTGGAACTCAGGGATCGTGACCTGAGCTGAAGGCATATGCTTACCTGACTGAGCCACCCAGGCACCCCAGCTTCTGCTCTTAACCACTATGCTGTATCCTGCTTATCAGTGTCACAATTTGGAATTTTTGTATTAATTTACCTGTTTCTGTTGTCATTTTTTTTTAAGATTGTATGTATTTTTTTTTTTTTTTTTTTAGCTAGAGAGAGGGTGTGAGCAGGGAGAGGAATAGAGGGGAAGGGAGAGGGAAAGGGAGGGAGGAGGAAAGAATCTTAAGCCGACTGTAGGCTTGATCTCATGACTCTGAGCTGAAACCAAGAGTTGGTTACTTAACCAACTGAGCCACCCAGGCAATCCCTGTTGTCTGTTTTTGGTCTGTTTTGTCTCATGTTTGTCCCTCCCAGAGCATAAACTCCATGAGGTCAGGGACCAATGACATCTTACTGGTCATTGATTTTACAATGCCTACTATTGTTCCTAAGACATAAGGGGTACTTAATGAACATCTGTTTAAGGAATAAATGAATGAATAAGAGCAAGAGAAAGCAATATTCATGCAAAGTTAGTGAGGGGTTGGTTTCAGGTACTAAGTCACACAATATAATTTTTCCTAAATATTTGTGTTTTTAAACAATATTTATTTATTTAAATAATCTCTACACCCATTGTGGGGCTCGAACTTACGATCTGGAGATCAAGAGTCACACGCTTTTCTGATGAGCCAGGCAGGCACCCCTAATTTTTCCTAAATATTTGTATGTAAGAAAGTTTCCTAAATAATTGGAGGCTGCTAATTTAAAGAAATACACTTCCAGGAATAGCTTAAGAAATTCTTTTCTAGGGCAGCCTGGGTGGCTCAGCGGTTTAGCGCCACCTTCAGCCCAGGGTGTGGTCCTGGAGACCTGAGATGGAGTCCCATGTATGGAGCATGCTTCTCCCTCTGCCGGTGTCCCTGCCTCTCTGTCTGTTTCTCGTGAATTAAAAAAAAAAAAAAAAAATCTAAAAACAAAAAATTCTTTTCTAGATATTTGTCAGTGATATATCTGTATCTATGTCTGTATCTATATATACATGATATGTATGACATATATATATACATATATATATATATGAAGAAAGAGAAATGTAAATGTGTAGTACTGGAGGAGTGTGGTATGTAAGGGAATAAGCTGATTTTCTTCAAGTTAAATACCAACATATATAGGATCAAAGTTTTAATAAATAAAATCTTATAATGTTAAATGTTATCTGAAGTCCGATTGAATACATTAACAAATGTGGATCAATCAGAAAAATGGGGCATGACAGAGCATAGGGGATGGGTGACCATGGAAATTGAGAAGGAAAAGTCCCAGAGGCAAACTCCATTCTTAATTCTATCTAAAGGAAAGGGAGTAGTAGGCAATCTACTCCAAGTGTTGTGATTCCTTCGGAAGGGCTCTGCTTACACTTTGCAGAGTGAGGAAAGGCCAGGGACATACTGGGAAGAAGGCAGTTTAGCTACCCACAATTACAGCTTTCATCTCTCCTCTCAGCAGTTCATGATCATTCATCACTGTGATAGAGGATGGGCGCTCCAGGAGCACACAGGCAGAGCTTCTCCACTGGAGTGTGACATCAAGGCAGTGTATGAGGAATGATGTGGTCATTATCACCCCTGCTTCTCTGCCAGGTTGGAATTCATGGTTAGTAGTGTTTCAAGTGTTTTCTCCATTAATTAATTAACTAACTGATTATTTATTTTATAGATCAGATAATCACAGGAGAATATTCTGTTGTAATTGTCAGCATCTGGAAGGAATCTTTTTGTCTGTTTTCAGAGGCAGTGAAAATCACATCCAGACTGCCTACTAGTCAAGGCTTTGTTAGAGCATTGTTGTTTGTTTGCTCTTCCTCCCACACCATCAGCAACGTCTTTTTGCTTTCCCACGTACAAAATGAAGGGGAGAGTTGAGTCGTGCTTTTTTTTTTTTTTTTTTAAAGATTTTATTTATTTATTCATGAGAGACACAGAGAGGGAGGCAGAGACACAGACAGAGGGAGAAGCAGGCTCCCTGCAGGGAGCCCCATGGGGGACTTGGGGATCATGCTCCAGCGGAAGGCAGACGCTGAGCCGCTGAGCCACCCAGGCGCCCCGGGGCCTGCTAAATCAGAAAGCTTGTGTGTGTGTGTGTGTGTGTGTGTGTGTGTGTGTGTGTTAAACACCTCCTGGCCACAGAGAAGCAGCTCTCCAATAAGTGGCACCCAATAGAAGAGAAGCAAGGAACTGGTGAGCTTTTTGGTCTATGGGTCCCAGAGCCTTCCTTCCATTTCCACAAAAATCGCCCCCTTGCTGCTCCTATTGCTCCCTTTCCTCTAGGTTCTCTATCCTCATCTCTTCTCCATTTTTGGTCTTTCACCCTGACTTTGCCTTTGCCTCCTCCAGTGACTCTTCCAATTGATCAAAGCGGTCATTTTACAAGCATATAATATTTAGTTGCTGGGTTTGTATTATTCATGAGTGGCGAGGCCAACAGAATGATCCAGTTTGGGGCTCTGGAGTTAGGATTAAATTTTGGCTCCACCAAGTCTGGCTTCACTCAAACTTCCCTGTGCCTTTCTTTCACCACTTTTCAATTGGGGATCACGCTTCCTACCTCCAAGAGGGGTCCTTAGGACGGGACAGCATGCACTTAGGACACTCAGAAGAATGCCTGGCACGTGGTCTCGGGAACTATTAGCTCTTACTTAAAAAAAAATTGTGGTAGGGTCTCGCTGATACCATATATGGGGAATTTCATATAGTTTTCCCTCGTTGAAGAATGTGTAGAGTGGGACGCCTGAGGCAAGAAGCAAGGTATCTAGAGGCTTCCCGGGTGGTATTTTCCTGGGCAGACCCAGTCTTGTGGCGAGCTGGGCACCCAACGCTCGCGCCAGGGCACTTTAGCCAAGACTCTCCCGGGGGGTTAATAGGGTGACTCGGCGGCCGAGCGAGGCGGGCCGGGCCGGGCGGGCCAGGCGGGGGTGGGAAGGAGGCTGCGGGCCCCGAGCGCGTTAGTCACGGTGCGCTTTTCTTTGGGAAAGGCGCGGATCCCGGCAGTTCCCCGCGCAGCGGCCGAGCAGGGGCAGCCCCGCGCACCCGGCGGGGGGGTGGGGAGGCTGGGACGTCGGCGGGGCAGAGCCCGGGGAGGACCTCCCGCCGCGGCCGAGCGGACCAGGGCGCAGGTCCCTCCGCCCCCGCGCGCGCCCCCGGCCCCGGCCCGCGCGCCCCCCGGTGCAGCTCCCGGCGGCGGCGGCCCCGCGCACCCGGCGGGGGGGTGGGGAGGCTGGGACGTCGGCGGGGCAGAGCCCGGGGAGGACCTCCCGCCGCGGCCGAGCGGACCAGGGCGCAGGTCCCTCCGCCCCCGCGCGCGCCCCCGGCCCCGGCCCGCGCGCCCCCCGGTGCAGCTCCCGGCGGCGGCGGCCCCGCGCACCCGGCGGGGGGGTGGGGAGGCTGGGACGTCCGCGGGGCAGAGCCGGGGGAGGACCTCCCGCCGCGGCCGAGCGGACCAGGGCGCAGGTCCCTCCGCCCCCGCGCGCGCCCCCGGCCCCGGCCCGCGCGCCCCCCGGTGCAGCTCCCGGCGGCGGCGGCCCCGCGCGCCCGGCGGGAGGCGCCTCGGGATGCCTGGGTCGGTTCCTTCCCTCCCCCCGCGCTGACTCCCTCCGCCTCCCCGCCCCCTGCGCGGAGCCGGGGGCCGGGCGCGAAGGGCGGGAGCGGGCCCGAGACTGCATCATTCCGCACCGGCTGCAGCGCGGCCAGAGGCAGCAGGTGGAGCGAGCGGGCGGGACGCGAGCCGGAGCGCGCCGGGCCCCGGGGACACTGCAGTGACGCTGCCCGGGAGACATGGCGGCCGGGCGCCTCTGAATAAGCAGAATCGCAGCCCCTCGTCGTCCCGCGGCCGCCGCAGCCCGGGCCATGCCGCACGGCTGCTGAGCGCACGCAGGGCCCGGCCCAGAGCACGCCGCCGCCTCGCCCCTCATCCTCCCGCGCCTTCTCCATGTCGCATTTCTCCCCAGTGTGTCGGGCGGTGTAGCCGCCGCGGCCGGAGCAGCAGTCGGGGCATCGCCGTGCTCCCTCCGCCAGCCACACTCTTCCATTCTTACCCTTCCCTCCCCGCCTCCGCCACCCCCCCTCCTCCTCCCTCCCCCCGCCCCCCGCCCCCCGCCTGCTTTGCCTCCGGCTCCGCGTCCCGACGCCCCCTCCCGTCTCCATCCACCGGGGCTATGGCCGCAGAAGAGGTGCTGCAGACCGTGGACCATTACAAGACTGAGATAGAGCGGCTGACCAAGGAGCTCACGGAGACGACCCACGAGAAGATCCAGGCTGCCGAGTACGGGCTGGTGGTCCTGGAGGAGAAGCTGACCCTCAAACAGCAGTATGACGAGCTGGAGGCGGAGTACGACAGCCTCAAACAGGAGCTGGAGCAGCTCAAGGAGGTGAGTTGCCCGGCCCCTCATCCCTCCCCGGCCCCCGGCCCCCGGCCCCCGGCCCGCCCACCCCCACCCCCACCCCCACCCCCAGCGCCCACTCATCATCTGTAAAGAAGTCGCAAAGGATGCATGCAAAACATCCAAAGGCATGTTTCTTCGTGTTAGAGTCCTTTGTTGATAAGAGAAGATTGAAAGAGTCCATTGTGTTCTCCCCCCCCCCCCCACCCCCCAAGAGAAAAATTGCCCAGGAAATGAATGTATAAGCTGGCATTTGAGAGGCAGTGGCTGGTGAGGCCGTGGGGGAGGGAGATGCAGAAGTCTTCAAGTCTCAGCACTTTAAGGCGACATTTAGCTGGGTTGGAATGTGTAAATCCAACTTCTTCCGAACTGCTGTTATTTCAAACCCAGGGGCCAGCGACTATCCCATAATCCACAAAGGTGATGAGTGGGTTTGTGCTGAGGGACCTACAATTTCAGGATGTGGGATCTGTGGCACCTCAGCCCTCTGAAGGCAACCACCCCTCGATGCGAGGGGGAACTGTTATTAGAAGAACTCTCCGCCAATCCCATTTGACAAAGTCTGGGCCATCTCCATTCTCTTTGGCTTTAGTTATTCTTGTCATCTGGCTGCCTGAGAAAAACAACTCTGCTGGGTGATCCCGCTGCCTTGATTTTACCTCGGAGTGAGGCAGAGCCATGCCCAAGTCATCTAAGGTCACCCTGACCAGGGAAAATTTAACTCCCCTACAAACGATCTGAATGGTTTATATCAAGTGCATGGATAGCCATCCGTATCAAATGAGGCTCTTCTGCTTGGAATGACTGTATTTATAAAACCAGAATATCACAAATGGGCCATGCATAACACTTGTCCTCTTTAGTCTTTAGGTATTTGGCTTCTCTTAAAGACTGGGTAATGTTTTGGAAGAAAATAATGGATATGCTTTGATTTCCTATCAAGTACTCCTAAGAATATACATACGGTTGAAGGAACTCAGTCTGTTTTACCTGATTCCTGAAGCACTATGGGTAACAAGTCACCGGTTATAAATTTATATGTACACACTGCTTTTCTTTGTGGCAAGTCTTTCTTTTTAGGAGGCTATTGACTTTTAAGTGTTAATTCTAAATTTGGTATATATTATTATCAAAAATATATTATCAAAATATATATATCAAAAATATATATATTTTTCTTAGTTTTTTTGGAGGGTGTCTGTTTTTATGTTGCTACAGTTAAAAAAAAAAACACGTTTTATGACCTATCTAATCAACTTGCCTTCTAATCTAGTACACGATATGGTAAATACTTCCACTTTTAAGTATGTTTTCTTTTTATTCTGAGGGCTGAATGCCAACAAATAAACATATGGTAAAAAAAAACCCAACTAAAAATCTGATTTTCATGTATCAGGATGTAAATTTTGAGTTCATGTTTTTCTTACCATGTACATGTCTGTTCTTAACAACAGCTGGACTTACTGGTATTTTCCAACTTAGATTAGGTCTGATATGTTTAAATTCAGTGATGCTAAACCTTGTGAAGTCAGGAATAGTGATTATAATTCTCAGAGATGTTTTGATGTTTAAACCTATCAACACTGCTTTGCCAAGGTGCAGAAGTGCAAACCAGGCAGTGGTAAGCCATCACCTCCTTGATAAAGGAGGTAGATTTAATTTAATGAAATGGAGTATTAACTGTTAACTGACCTTCCTGCTTGATTTAAACAACCTTTCTAGGGGTATTTCTGTGTCATTTGCACTTACTCTACATAGTAAACCATAATGGAATTGTCTTTTGCCTTGACTAGACCATGAGCTTTTAAGGAAAGGAATCTATCTTAATTTACTTTGCATCCAAAGCCTTTAACACAAAGCCTATCACATAGTAAGTGTATGATAAATATTTTATTAAAGAGTACATTTATATTGGAAGAAAGAACACCTTTATCAAACATTCACTAGTCAATCTTGGTTAGTGTCAGAGAAAGAATAAGAAAATTAGGAAGTATAGGAAGTGACTGGTATTGAAACACTACCTGTCATCAACAATAATGGGAAGGATGAGAAAAAACGTTTTGTGAGAAGAGTACAACTGTAGTTTCTTAATACAGAATAATGCAAAGAGCAGTTATACATTTTTTTTCTTTAAAGATTTGAGGCATATTTTGTTCTATAGGAGGTTAATAAAAAATTTATCAGGATTATTTTTACCAGACGATACTCATTTACATATGTATTTTGAGTTGCACTTAGCATAAATTAGTTCAGTTTTTTATTCCAAATGAACTGTGCTAAGCAATTACATAATAAGATATTTAAGAGTAATAAAATAATGATTATATTTGTTTGATAGCATGACCTGTTATTTTTATTTTTTAAGCATAATGTATACTTTAGTTGGGATTATTTAAATGCACTAAATCGGTCTCCATAATATTTCCTGTTTGAAAAGTAAATCCAGAATAATTGTGCAAGCTAAGATATCCCAATGATGATATCATATAGAAGCCATTTTTGAGAGATGTTTTGTGAGTGTTCTGATTTTTAAAAAGGAAGTTTTGTTCATTTGCAGGTACATATAGTAAACAATTTTGTATTTTATGTATAACATCAAGTATAAAATATCTGGCTTATTTCTAGGCTCTTTTTAACAAATATGATTCATTTATTCGTTTAAAAGTCATTGGTCCAGTTTATGAGAACATCAACAGAAAATGACTGTACTAAGTCCAAGTTGAACATTGGTAATTTGCAGGATAGCAACATGGCTCAGTCTTTACAGGTCATTTTTTTTTTTCAAGAGTCAGCACCCAGCAATGTTGCTGCCCTCCTTCCCGGGCTGATTACTGCTATGACGATAATGCAAGTGAGCGGTGTTGGCCTGAAGATGTGCAAAATCAAGATGATGAACTCATTATTTTTTTTTCTAGTTTTTTTCTTCCCTAAGTCTAGATTGTTTTTTTTTTGACCTGGCCAGACATCCTTTAGGGCTGTGCCTTCTGCCTGTATTACTATCTACATGACCCAAAAGAACACACTTGAAAGAAAAGTAGTCACGATATGAAAAAAGGAATGACTTCTGCCATCATCATAATGTTCTCCTTTTAATAGTCTTTGAGGAGCCAGACAAAGCAACTTGTCTCTTAGAATACTTGACCATGGTTTTATGATTTCACGAGTAATGCTTGCTTTTCAGTGACCTGAGGGCACCCATGCCCAGTGTTGCTCAGGTCCTGGCTGATTGTATGCTTGGGATGTGTGTAAATCAGCACTGTGAATGTCATTCAGGCCAAAATAGTGGAAGAGTCATAGTTCTAAAAAAATTTTTAAACTAAAAATATACATACATTAAAAAAAAAACCTCCTAGAATTTAAATTTGTTTGTGTTTGTTTTATTTTTTACCTAAAGAAAGTATTTGAAATTTAAAAAATAGTAAAGTGGAAAAAGATCCCCTTAGAAAGGAATGATTCAGCATTCTTTGTAGCATTTTAGAAAACATATCCATGTGACAACTTTAGAAAAGTTTTGCAGCTAGGTTACGGTAGACTATGTATGAAGAATCTTCAACTCCTTTTTTTTTTTTTTTTTTTTCGCTCATTCTTACCCCTGACACCAAGGATAGACACCATTTGTTAAAGAAGCACTTTGTGGACAGTGAGCAGCTTTTCTTCCTGGAGCCAATTTTGTGTTTTTTTCAGAGCACTGGTTAAATCATTCAAAGAATAAGCATTGAACTTATGTACTTTTTAGAGACTGTCACATTAGGACCTGATGAAAGCCATTTAATTATTTGGATTCATCTTTAAACAGAAATTTCTTTCTTTATATGGAGAGATTGTTAGCTTTGTATATGCTAAATTATGAAATCATAGTTGGGGGGAAGGGAGCCCTCAGATTTCATTTCCAATTTATGAATGAACATAGAGAATGTTAATTACTTATTTACGTAAGTATTTTCTCTCTCGGTGTTTTGAAAGAGACATGTTTATATTTATCATTATATTTATTATCAAATTAATTAAAACATCTAAAATATATCAATATGTGCTTTTGGAAAGTATTTACAAACAACCTCAACAAAAAACACAATCACTTTCAATCATGTTTCTCTCTCTCTTTTTTTTGATCCAGCTGTTCTAACCTGCACCATTTCTTCTTTTTATTTCAACTTAAAATTTCATCTCTGGCTAAATTATTTCTCAGATATTATTTAACAAGATGGTATATCTTTCATCACACTCATTATGTTTGGATGAACATGTATGGTAACTATGGTTTGATTATTTTTTCAGATTTTCATGCCTATGAATATTCTGCTCTATCATCCCCTTCAGTACACTTATGCTAAATGGATATTGCATTCCAAGTTCAAAAATATGATAATCACTTGCATGTTGAAATATATAGTAAAAGACTTGCTCACACATAATGTTGTACCTGTAAATATGGCCTTGAAGGAGAGAAAGGCATGAAGAGATGCAGTCTTACTATTAAATCATTCATTATGTTAAAGAAGAATGTGAAGTCAAGTGTCAGGAGATGTTACTGGGAAGGTGGCAGTAGCTACCTTTTGCCTTGGGGATGGAGAACCATTGAAAGGAAACAAAAAAAGTTTCTTAGTAACTGTGTTTGGTGCCTTACATCTTACTTAATCTTCAGAGTGATTCAGAGACTCTGCTTATTTTTACAGATAAGAAAATAATAGAGTAATAAAGCATTTAATTCTGTAGAAAGCCCTATTTAGGACTAGGCATTTTGCATACCTTATCTCTAATTCTTTAGGAATCCTTTTTATATGGTAGATATTACTTGAATTATGCAGAAAAGAAAAATAGGTCTTAGGTTAAGGATTCTTCTCAAAGCTGCAAAATGAAGTGGTGGAATCTGGTTTAGGAAGAAGCCCATTTTCTTTTTCACTGTACCATACTACCAGAGAGGGTGAAATATCTCAGTCACATGTATGGTTTAGAAGTTCCAGTGTTGGGTGTAGAGAGTGGATTGGAGCTGTGCAGGGGCAGTAGGGATGATGAGGAGGGGTCAGACCTAACTGCTGTTTAGGAGGTGTAGAGTGGAACATGATGCTGGGTGGCTGGATGTGGGAAGTAAGGAAAAGAGTAGAGTTGAGAATTTTCTAAGGATGTGTAGAAGGTGGTTCCATTCACAAAAGAAGGTACTATGTATGGGAAGAGCCATTTTAGAGGGTCAGGTTGATGGCTAGGTTATAGGAATCCTTTTAATTCATGTTTTCTTTGAGGGGAGGCATAAGTTGCATGACAAATTAAAATACTCAACTCTCAATTTAATAAAACAAACGAGTAATTTGTGCAATTTTGTTGTCATTTTATTCAAACCCTATTTCCAGAACATGGAAGATATGAACAACTTAACAATGTTTTCGCCAGTTAGTTTGATTGCATTTTGAATTAGAAGTTGTGCAAATTAATAAACAAAGCTGGGCCTGGCACAATGAGGACCCAGAGGTCAGCCTAAGTGGAAAACTGGCCCTTCCTGACCTCTTAGGTTAGAGGGGCCTGGGAGAAACAGCACACACCTCTTGCTGACAGATAACTTGAAATCATATTAGTGCTTTTCATTTAAAATTTTTTCATTCTTTTTTTGGTCATAATAGTTTGCTCTTTGAAAATTATGATTCTATAATTACAATTTATGGCAACAGTCCAAGTTAGATAAAATCATATACAAATTAGTTGTTTTCCTTTCTCTCCTCCCAATTCTGTCTGTATTCTTACACTTTGTTGAATATTCTCTTATACTTGTTTTAAATATCTTTAACATATGAATCCATTGACAGAGTTTTTTGTTCTTGTTTATTTTTATAAAAATGGGATCATGTTATACATATTACTCTGTAACCTGGTGTTTTTCATTTAATACTATATCCTTTTAAAATGCAGATATTTCTAGGACTCGTGGGTGGTCCAGTTGGTTAAGCCTTGGACTCTTGGTTTCTGCTCAGGTTATGATCTCAGGATCCTGGGATCAAGCCCTGTGTCAGGCTCCCCGCTCAGTGTGGAGTCTACTTGTCCTCTCTCCCTTTCTGCCCCTCCACCCTCTCTCTAAAAATAAATAAATAAAATCTTTAAAAATACTAAAAAAAAAAAAAAAATCAGATATTTCTAAAGCAGGGCTAACTTTTTTTTTTTAAAAGATTTTATTTACTTATTTGAGAGACAACAAGTGAGCATGGGTAGGGGGTTGGAGGCAGGGGGAGGAAGAAGAGGCAAAGGGAGAGGGAAAACAGACTCCCCACTGAGCAGAGAGCCCCACGTGCTGCTCTGTCCCAGGACCCTGAGATCATGACCTGATCTGAAGGCAGATGCTTAACTGAGCCACCCAGGTACCCGGCAGGGCTTCCTTTTTAAGGCACTGATGTTTTGAGCGTGAAGAAAATGGGAGTGAATAGAGAAGAAAGCCAGAGAATCCCAGGGAGTGTGGGTGACCCTGGGGGCTTGGAGGGATCAGGTGGTCCAGCTTCTGCCCTGAGGATAGCTCTGGTGCTGAGAGAGAGGAGTGCAGGCGTGTGTAACAAATGGATGGAATTTGTTGGGTTGCCCCATGGCAGCCTGTGTGATAACACCAAGGAAAAAGATGGAAAGTTTTGTGCATGAATTAACAGCAATTTGATTCTTGTCTTCTTGGCTGGTGATGGGGCTTATGTGTATCAGCATAATAGGTGGCTAGATTCCATGGCCGATGAGAGCTGGTCCTGCAGTGTGGCCACATCTTGTCCATACCAGGTCTTGGTGAAAAGCCAAGATGATTCAGGCAGTTGGGCCTCATTATGTTATTCCATCTTTGCCCTGTGATAGTTGAGTTTTGAGGTGTTGGTTAGGATCATATACAGAATCTCAGATTCAGCATGTTATGTAGGTGATGGGGACCAGTGGATACAAGACAGGAAATTGTTTGGTAAAAGTGTTCTTCCTTAAAACAATGAAAAGGTATATAAGAGTGGCAGTTGATACTTTTTCTTCTAGGATTTAATAATTTTGTCTATAAAATTAAGGAGTTGGGATAGATAATTTCTATGATTCTTTTCAGCTCTAGATTTCTATGATGCTCTGTTTTAGCGTTACCTAGTCTACTTGTTTTAATCTATCTGTCCTTTATTTTTCAAATTCATTGTATTTTCTTTACAATATACAGAATAGACTTATTCAATTACCATAGTTTTTACTTAGCCGTTAGAGCTCAACTGTTTTCTGTCTTTTTCCTCCTGTTTCTACTCTAGTCACTCATCTCCAGCCAGGGAAATCTACCTGTTTTCACACTTGTATTCTGTCCCTTGACAGTTTATTTTTATTATTTTTTTAAATTTTAACAATTCATAGTTCTCTTTTCCTTTGAGCATCTGGCCCAAACTTATTTCCCTCTGGATTAATTTTACTTTTTTAATCATACCTGTATAGTTATAGAACTGGGGCA
Source organism: Canis lupus dingo (assembly GCF_003254725.2). Taxonomy (NCBI): domain Eukaryota; kingdom Metazoa; phylum Chordata; class Mammalia; order Carnivora; family Canidae; genus Canis; species Canis lupus. Next base: position 16,754,346 of record NC_064269.1, on the reverse strand, counting down.
CCTGAGCGGCTCAGTGGTTAAGTGTCTGCCTTTGGCTCAGGGTATGATTCCAGGGTCCTGGGATGGAGTCCTGCATCGGGATCCCCACAGGGAGCCTGCCTCTCCCTCTGTGTATGTCTCTCTCTCTCTCTCTCTCTCTGTGTCTCTCATGAATAAATAAATAAAGTCTTAAGAAAAAAAGAACTGACTCATTGAGTTTGTTTCATTGACATATTTGTGATTGCTTCAGAGAAAGAACAAGGCCCAGTGGGTCCATGGGAGCCAGATTTTGAGTCAAAATCAAGAACTAAGAAGTATGGGGTCCGTTACCGTTTTCTTTAGGCAGGTTTCTTTAGGAAGTAGTGAGTTCTTTGTTGCCAAAACAATTTTAGGAAAGGCTAGCCAACCACATGCTAGGAATACTGTCTAGAAGGTTCATGCTTAGAAAGGAGTTTATATAGGATGATCTCTAAAGTTTCCCCTACCCCAGTCTGAGTTTTGAAAATTTTATCTTTTTACACTTTCCAAGTAATTTCATATTATTTATGTTTTTTTATACTCCCTTCCCTACCACTAGATCATAGTGTTTCCAACATGGTTACATTTTTCTGTTTTAATGTTTAGCATTTTGCAGTGTTTATGACTTTTGATTATTTGGAATGTTTTCAAAGTATATCAAAAGTTTATCTTACTTTTGATATGTTTTGTTTGATTTTCAGAAGAGAACTGATGTGTAATAAAGAATTTAAGATGACTACATCAGTAAATTTGGGGAAGTTTCCATGAAATTTTGTACAATTTGAATCTATATGATTTATACTGAGGGGGTCTGTAGCGTCCAGAATATTTGGGTTCATACACACACGCACACTGATATATTTTGTCTTTTACACTTAGTTCAATATTTTAGAATTGGCACCATTAACAATTTACATTATATAGCAATCTGAGTTTGGGTTTTGCTTTAGATTACCTGTGCCCCTTGTTCTGTTTCATTTATCCATTCAAATGCTTGTGTTGAGTGGCTACTGTGTTGGGCACTGTGCTGCTTGCTGAAGATACAGTGTTGAGCAAGACCGACAAGATGGAGCTGCCTGAATGGAGCTTATGTTTGAGACCCAGGAGATAGTCAGTAAGCACACATGCACTTAGGACATGAGAAATGCCATGAACCTAGGCGGAGACCGGCTAGGAAAAGTGTGATCAGGAAACCCTCTCCAGGAGGTGGCATTTGAGCCCAGACCTGAATGATGAGTCACATGAAGATTGGGGGAAGTAAATTTTAGGAAAGGGCATAAGTACAAATATCTTGGAGCTCTGTTTGTAGTTGTTAAGAGAAATGATGGGTCACTATGCCCCATAAAAACAATCATTCATATTTGGAAAATGACCATCTATACAATACTATATTACCTTTGGAGTTTTTGGATGAAATTTTGGGTCTCAGCATAGGAAGTGTTTAAGCAAAGCCTAAATACCCACCCTGGGATCTTCTTTTAGAAGACCTGGGTCAGAATCAATGACTTTCTATACAGACTACTCAGTAGGGTCACCTGGGTGATTTACCAAACTGCTGCGTTGACTCCACTCCAGTATAGTTCAGAGTCATTGGGGGTGGAGCCAGGGCTTTATTATGTTAACCTTCCTTCCCTCATAGATACAGCTGGGGCTGAGAACCTCTCCAGAAACTTCCAACTCTAGAAATAAATGATTCCACAGGAATAGAAATGTTTATTTTTTAAAAAGACTTATTTATTATTTATTTTAGAAGGGGGAAGGGGCAGAGGGAGAGAGAGAATCCTAAGCAGGCTGCATGCTCATTGTGGTACCTGATGTGGGGCTTAAGTTCATGATCTGAGCCAAATCAGGAGTTGGATGCTTAACTGACTGAGCCACCCAGACACCCCAGGAATAGAAGTGTTTTGAAGAAAAGAGCTGGGAATTTATGAGCTAATATGGAAACCTTAACTGCACTGTCTTTTTTCCTCTCCATTTTTTAGAAATTAAAATACTGTAAAACCTTTCAGAAAACCAACAAATATCATCAAAAACTTGACTGTATTGGACAGATGTATGTTAAACGAGACTGTGTTTATTTTTATTTATTTTATTTTTATTTTTTTTAGACTGTGTTTATTTTTATATTCTCCAGGGTTGTTTAAAGTTTCTTTTGAAAGTTGTCTCCTTTGTTGGATCTGTTTTGTGGCTTTATTCTGTTTGCAGTTGCTTATGCAAACTTTATGAGTTTATAAATGGGATATTAAAATAGAATTGCTTTGAATTGTTGATCGTTAACTTCTGAGGTTATTTTCCATTGCTTTTTGGTTATACATGTTTACTGTTTTCAAACAGTATTTTATGGAGAAAAAGCACTATTCTAAAATGTAATATTTAACTGCTGTGTTTCTATCTTTAAATTTAGAATTGAAAATAAGAAACCTGTTTACATTTATGGGAAGTACAGAATAACAGCAATTTCCTTAAGAATGTTTTGTTGCAGTTGGCGTGGGTCTGTAATGGAGGGTTCAGAATGATAGGTCTTTGTTTTTCTCTTGAATACTGCAGACTAATATGGAATCAAATGCCACTGCTGAAGAGCCCTTACCCAACATTTTTTGAAATTGAAAGAGGTTATAACATGGTTGTGCATTGTTGATAAGCCTTACTGATTGCTATTCTCTAGAAGATTGTAGTTGTTGTTTTTTTTATTGACCTCGGTGTGAGGTAACTAGATGGAGACAGGACTGTACATGACTTCTTTTGTTGAGCTGAAGATACTATCATCTTGCACATTATCTCCTTGGCATATACAACGATTTTTTTCCCCTTTAAATCACAGTCTGGCTTGCTTTCTGCTAATGCTGGTGTGTGTGAAGAGCTTTTAAACTCAAAACCTCAAGTAAATATAATTAGGAAGGAAAAGCAACCATTAGAGAGGCAGAAGCATAGGGGTATATTGCACTTGAAAACCGATTCTAAATACCTTTCGAGTTGTTGGCTCTTTGGATTATTTTTTAAAAATTGATGGTTCTTAAGTACTGTTGGTAGTTCAGAATTAACTATGGTTTAATGATCTGAATAAGAAGACGCTCTTTTAGTTAATATTTTTAAATAATTTAGACCTAGAACCCTTTCCTAAGAGAATCCTCAGGTCATTTGTCTTAATCACTGTAGTTATTTCCAATCAAGTTATATGTGCTTGTTTTTCATTTTAGTAAAATAAATAATATACCTTTGCAGGTCACTTGAAGTGTTTGGGATAATATGAGCTATTATTTGCTAGAATTGAGACCAGGATCTCAAAGCCATAATTAAAATTTTAGACAATGGTCATAGTAAGACTTTCCGGGAAAGACAATGAAAAGAACTCTATATCCATGAGGTTTTTGTCATCATTGATCAGTTCCGAGTGAAAAAAAATTTTTTAAAAGATTTATTTATATGTTTCAAAGAGAGACAGTGCAAGGCAGAGATGCTGCAGAGGAAGAGGGAGGGGGGAAGCAGACTCCCCACAGAGCATGGAGCCCAACGAGGGGCTCAGTCTCCCTTGAGGGAGATCATGACCTGGGCTAAAACCAAGAGTCGGATGCTTAACTGACTGAGCCACCCAGGTGCCCCCCAAGTGAAACATTTTAAGTTGCATTTTAACTTCTGCTGGCCATGTGATTTAGAAATTTGGAAAATGGACACCAAAGTAAATACTGTGAGCAGATAGATCATTGCATAAAGCTAGGTCATTGTTCATTCAGTCTTCCCTACAGTAATGATATATTTAGCACCTCTTACGTGTTAGGCACAGATCTGGATGCTGAAGATACAGCAGAGGACAAATCCAACAGAAATCTTGGTGATGGAGTGGGCATGGTGAGGGTAGTGTGGGCACAATAAACAAAATTAATAAGTAAAATAGAATGTTAGATGGTCCTAAATGGTATAGAGAAAAATAGAGCAAGTGAGAGGGAGGTAGACTGTGAAATGTGACAGGTTACTCTTTTCTTTTTTCTAAGATTTTATTTATTTATTTATTTGAGAGAGAGAGAGGTCTCACAAGCCTGTGCAAGCACATAAATGGGGGAAAGAACAGCGGGGGGCGGGGGGGGGGGCGGTAGAATGCAGAGCCCCATATAGGGCTTGATCTCAAGACTCTGAGATCATGACCTAAGGTGAAACCGAGACTCTGACACTTAACCTCCTGAGCCACCCAGGGTTCCTAAAGGTTACTATTTTCAATAGTGTGGTCAGAGAAAGCCTCCTTGAGAGGTATGGCAAAGAGGCTATCTCGCTGACTAGTACTGAGTAGGGGATGAATAGTAAATGAATCACAGAGGGAATAGGGGTTAACTGATGAAGCAGCTTTCCCTTTTGCTCTGGGTGAGATGGGGAAACTTGTGGAGGATTTTGAACAAAGGAGTTACAATGTTCTGCGCTCTTTTTTCCCTCCAGTGAGATAACTATGCATACATTCAAGCAAGAGTTCACTTCTTTCCGGGGAAAAGGAGTTTAAAATAAGCTGGTAGCTCATGAGTTATGAAGCATTCTTTTTTTTTTTTTTTTTTTAAGTCTCCCCCCATAGCAAGGATTTAATAGATGCTTATGGTATTGCATTGATTTAGGCTGGGAAAAAAAGGTGAGGTTATTAAGATAGCCAGTTATTTTATTTTATTTTTAAAAAATATTTATTCATTTAAGTGATCTCTATACCCAGTGTGGCAAACTCATGACCCTAAGATCAAGAGTCACATGCAGGGATCCCTGGGTGGCGCAGCGGTTTGGCGCCTGCCTTTGGCCCAGGGCGCGATTCTGGAGACCCAGGATCGAATCCCACATCGGGCTCCCGGTGCATGGAGCCTGCTTCTCCCTCTGCCTATGTCTCTGCCTCTCTCTCTCTCTCTCTGTGACTATCATAAATAAATAAAAATTAAAAAAAATTTATAAAAAAAAAAAAGAGTCACATGCAGTACAAACTGAGTCAGCTAGGTGCCCCAGAGAGCCAGTTATTTTGAAAAGATGTTGGATTAGACCACTTGTTTTATTTTTATTTTTATTATTATTATTTTAGACCACTTGTTTTAAAAATAGTCATTTGTTTGACTGATTAAACCAGTTTTTGGTTTATTTTTAAGTTAGTTATTTACTATCGGTGACAATAGACATGAACAAACGTGATTATGTATTTTATTGGAAAGATCATGGACTTGTGAGTCAGATAAACTGTATTTGAATCCATTTAATAGCTGTATGATCTTAGGCTAATACTTAAAACCATAATAACCTCACTTTCCTCCTCTGTAAAATAGAGGAAGGTAATAACTATGGGTGTTCTAGAAAAATCCATGTGAAGCATTTAATAGAGTCCTTGATACAAAGTAAAACACCTGATAAGTGATGGATGTGATGGTAATGATAATAACTAATAAAACTGATGATGTATTTGCTGTGCTTGATGATAGGACATGAAAGTAGAAGGCAGCCGAGTTATCTTTAAAAAATCAGAGAAAAAAAAGTCAGAGAAAACTTCCTGATCAAGGCAATTTGTGAGTGGGCACTGAAGAACAAGTAGGGGTTTTCCAGGCAGCTGAGAAGGCAGAGAGTCATTCAGAAATAGGCAAACAGCCTGTAAACGAGGGAAGATTGGAGGGATTGTTGCTCGTCAGTGTCAGCAGCTGTGTGGTTGCAGTCGAAATGAGGTAAGAGGTGGGAGGTGAGCCTGGGGAGATGGTTTGGGGCCAGATGGTGAAAAATCTCATGATGAGGTTGTCCGTCCCCACCAGCCAAGGCGTCGGTGTAGCTGACTCCAATGTCTGCCATGGGGGAAGGCTTTGCCAGTGAGAGCAGGCCCAGAGACACTGGAGGAAGATGCCTCTAATGAATCAGGGATCTGGAAATGTCTGCTGTTCCTTGGTGCTCTGTTTGGTTTGTTTTAGTGTTTGTTTTAGCCTCATGGCTTTTTGTGAATTTGAGGGTGACATTTTCCCAGTCTTTTTGCCATTGTGACCAGGTTGCCTAATTGCCTGTTAGTTTGGATTCTCATTGCCTACTGTCCTTTTGTGGCGTTGGGCTGGTGCTGCTCCTCCTGGTCCTGGTCTCTCACACCCCTACCGGATTCCTGACTTTCAGCTCTAAGAGCCTCTAGTGCCCTGCAGTCTTGACTTCGATTAACTTGTTGGTCAAGCCTTTGGCTGTGTTAAGCTCTGTCCAACTAGACTTGAATATTCTCTGCCATTGGCTCTGCTAAGATTAATCATCATTAATCTTGTCTCTTTTCTCTTTTCTCTCAGTTGCCTTTGATTCAGGTTCAATTCTCCTTTTGCTTCTCCTCTGGGAGAGTCTCTCATGGTTCTGAAACAGGAGCAGGTCACTTATGGGAGTGTAAAGAAGCTTCAACTTTATTCTAATGCCATGGGACAAGCACTGAAAACTTAAAAGCAGAAAAATAATTAGCTTTATGTTATAGAACTATGATTTTTGGCTTTTGATGCTGGCTGCACAGTGGTTTAGGAGCTCTGACTTCTGTTGGAAACAATGAAAAATGCTGGATAAAATATAACTATCCCTTAAAACTCATAAATGAATCGGCTACTTAGCAAGGATTCTCAGAGGCTAAAACTGAGTTAAAGTGGGCACCCTTAGAACTAAACAGTGCATCAGAGCTGACTTTTGCCTCAACTGCATTTGCTGAATCAGGTAAAAATGAGTGTTGTTTATATGGGCTACCTGGGGTAGAGGAAATAAGAGAGAGACAAAACCTAGGATCCTCCTAAGTTTGGGTCTCAAAGGACTTCCTACTCAGTATAAGGGAGAATGTGTGTGAAGAGGATGAAATCCAAAAAACTTTAACAATTTAAAGTCAGAATTTAGTTTAGAGTAATTCCAGGTTGGTCATGCCCGTAGACATATGTCAGAACCAAATGTAAACCTGCTTTGAAGAAACCTATTGTGGTGGGCTAGAAAGACTTGACACATAATATTTTAAAAACTATGAGCCCATGGTAAAAAAAATTGCAAAATATACAAGGAACAAGGCACCATTGGCTCCACAACCTTGTCCTTACTTTGTATTGTTACACTTTAGGATATTTACCTCAATGGCAGATGTGAAAGTATATTTCATTGTACCTTTAGTTTGTGTTTTGGGGACTGTTACTGAGACTAAGCATCTTCTTAAATGTTTATAGGCATTTATGTTTCCTCTTCATTCAAATTTCTTTTTGTGTATCTTTTGCCCATTTTTCTATTGGGGTTGTTTATATTTTTCTTACCAATTTGTAGGAGTGTATCTGTATTCTGTAGATTAAGCCTTCTCAGTTATATGTGTTGGAAATCTCTTCCTAGTTTGTGGATTGTCTTCCGACTCCTGGGGTGTCCTTTGATGAAGGGAACTTCATAATTTTAGTTTAGTTGACTTATCACTCTTTTATGTTTATAGATTGTGTGTTTTGATTCTTGTTTAAGAAATCCTTCCTTATTATGAGGTCATAAAAATATTCATGTAAACTGTTTTCTGAATATGTTATGGTTTGCATTTATATTTAAAATTTTAATTATTCCTGGAGTTAATTTATGTGTTTAATGTGAAATAGAAATCTATTTTTTCCCATAATTTTCCCTATAACATTGGATAGCCACTTATCTCAACACCACCAGTTATTGAACAGTCTTTCTTTCCTCCACTAATCTTCAAAGTCTGCTTTGTTATAAATCAAGTTTCTATATATACATAGGTCTGTTTCTAGACTGTTCTGTTCCACTGGCTGTTGGTTTCTTCCTTTGCAAATATCCCATTGTCTTCCTGTTATGGTTTTATAATAACATTCTTAATAGCTGATGGAATACTTCTTCCTATTTTTCTCTTCTTTAGGACCCATGGTTTTAGGTGTCTTCTTTGGTCTCATTGACTCTTTGTTTTGATGGGCTTTCAACATTTCTAAGGAAGCAGCAAGTGAATGAGGGCAGATCACACTGTTTATTTCTATCTCCCCAGTAAGTGTTAAGGAAAAGGATGCCAAGTGTTGGTTGTGGTTGTCCTAGACTTTGCATACATTTTTAAAAAGATTTTATTTATTTATTCATGAGAAACACAGAGAGAGAGAGGCAGAGACATAGAGGGAGAAGCAGGCTCTATGCAGGGAGCCTGATGTGGAACAAGATCCCGGGACTCCAGGATCACGCCCTGGGTGGAAGGCAGGCACTTAACCACTGAGACACCCAGGAATATCTGCATTCATTTTTGTAAGCAAAGCAAGCAAGATCTAACAAAGGAACTAAATTGTCCAATTAGATGTTATTAGAAACCTTAAGAACTCTGTGCTCTAATTCTTAAGAAGTTACTTTGGAGAAAAATGCTATTTAAGGGCTTTTCATATACTATTAAAAAATATAAGTTCTAATCTTTAAAGTAACTTTTTTGACTTTTGAGCAAGCACATTTCTAAGCAAGCGTATTTCTAAGTTCAGCATGTGGAATATCTTATTACCTGTAGCTCTGTAAAAATTCTTTCTTTAGTTATTTTTTCTTATGATAGTTGTTGGAAAAACTAATTTGTATGTTAATTCCCAATTCACTTGTCTATTTAGGTATAAATAACATCATAATATCATAAAATTTAAAGCTGCTATGGAAAAGGCTCAGATGAAATATTTCCTGAATAGGAATTAATTTTTTTTTAGTCATTTTACATTTTTTCACTTTTAGTATTATGAAAATTATAATTGTTCCTCTTTTTACTTTAAAAAATTTATAGTATTATTTGTGCTCAGATAGTTTTAAACCAATAGTTTTCCCTTATGTTTATGTTTGTGTAATTAGAGCTTAATTACATTTTCAAGTCAAAATACTTGAGTTTTTCCCCCTTCATAATATTAACCATATGGAGAGGAAAAGTTCAGCAATGCAGCATCACATGGAAACTTCCTTTTTAACATTAAAAAAATAAGACTTCTCTAGTCCCCGTTTTCTATCCATTCACTTTTCTTTCATGTCCTCATTTATCCCCTCTTTCCATGAACCTTACACTAGAATTTTGAGGACTTAATGCATTGTTAAAGAATTAACTCAGGAGAAAATTCCTGAGAACATTTATTAAATGTCAGTGTGGGGGAAATATTCCTAAGCAAGATATGAAACTTGCAATCAAAAGACAGGACTGACACATCTGTTTATGTAGAAATTAAAAAAAAAAAAAAAAACACAGACATGATAGATACCATAAACAAAAGTCAAAAAGAAGCCACAAACTGGGATCCCTGGATGGCGCAGCGGTTTAGCGCCTGCTTTTGGTCCAGGGCGTGATCCTGGAGACCCCAGGATTGAATCCCACGTCGGGCTCCCAGTGCATGGAGCCTGCTTCTCCCTCTGCCTATGTCTCTGCCTCTCTCTCTCTCTCTCTGACTATCATAAAATAAATTAAAAAAAATTAAAAAAAAAAAAAGTAGCCACAAACTGAAAAAAATAATGCAGCATGGATGACTTACAAACATTAATATCCTTAAAGTACAGCTCCTACAGGTTGACTGGAAACAATAATACAGTAGAAAAAAAGAGCAAAGACTAAATAGATGAACAGTAAGATTTGCAAATAATTAGTCAATTAATTAGTCAATAAACATCTGTAAAGATGCACAATCTTAGTAGTCAGTGAATGCAAATTAATAATAATGAGTTTTTACTTTTTCATCAGTCAACTTACAAAATGAAAATATTGATAATATACAGTGCTGGAAAGCAGGTGGAAGTGTGAATATTCTCGTATGTTGCTTCTGAGAGCATGAAGTGCTGTGAGTTGTGAGAATGGCATCTGGCAGTCTATATTATGATATAAAATGCACACAGTACTTGGGCCCAACAATCTCACACAGATCATAGGTCATTGTATACCAGACCCCAAATACCACTCATCGAAAAAGCACTTAGCATTTAGTATCTAATCTAGACTCTATCCAATAGGTCATATATGTGTGGAGCAAAAAAAAGAATCAAATTACACTTTCTTCTTTACAGACTTCTGTATGTTTAAATAAATAATGCTTCTAAACATTTCACAAATTCAGAGGAACCTCCACACAGTTTTCCAGAGTGGCTGCACCAGTTCACATTCCCACCAACAGTGTGAGAGTGTTCCCCTGTCTCCACATCCTCTCCAACATTTGTTGTTTCCTGTCTTGTTAATTTTTGCCATTTTCACTGGTATGAGGTGGTATCTCATTGTGGTTTTGATTTGTATTTCCCTGATGGCAGGTGATGCGGAGAATTTTCTCCTGTGCTTCTTGGCCATGTGTACGTCTACTTTGGTGAAATTTCTGTTCATGTCTTTTGCCCATTTCATGATTGGATTGTTTGTTTCTTGAGTGTTGAGTTTAAGAAGTTCTTTATAGATCTTGGATACTAGTCCTTTATCTGATATGTCATTTGCAAATATCTTCTCCCATTCTGTAGGGTGTCTTTTAGTTTTATTGACTGTTTCTTTTGCTGTGCAGAAGCTTTTTATCTTGATTAAGTCCCAGTAGTTCATTTTTGCTTCTGTTTCCCTTGCCTTTATAGCTGTGTCTTGCAAGAAGTTACTGTGGCCAAGTTCAAAAAGAGTGTTGCCTGTGTTCTCCTCTAGGATTTTGATGGATTCTTGTCTCACATTTAGATCTTTCATCCATTTTGAGTTTATATTTGTATATGGTGTAAGAGAATGGTCTAGTTTCATTCCTCTGCACATGGCTGTCCAATTTTCCCAGCACCAATTATTGAAGAGACTGTCCTTTTTCCAGTGGATAGTCTTTCCTGCTTTGTCGAATATTAGTTGACCATAGAGTTGAGGGCCCATTTCTGGGTTCTCTATTCTGTTCCATTGATCTATGTGTCTGTTTTTGTGCCAGTACCACACTGTCTTGATGATCATAGTTTTGTAGTACAACTTGAAATCCGGTATTGTAATGCCCCCGGCTCTAGTTTTCTTTTTCAGTATTCCCCTGGCTGCTTGGTGTCTTTTCTGATTCCACACAAATTTTAAAATGATTTGTTCCAACTCTCTGAAGAAAGTCCATGGTATTTTGATAGAAATTACATTGAATGTTCTCATACATTTCAAATCCTCCTTCTCCCCCTAGGGTGCCAGTACTGCCCTCAATGGAGAGTCTCTGAAAGCTGGAGCCAGAGAGTTGGGGGTGGGAATGTTAGGAAGGAAAATGGAGAGACGGACAGCAGCCAGGTTCTTGTGCCCTGACAAGAAATCTGGATTTTATTTTAATCATAACTGGTAGCCACTGGAGTGATGTGGCTACCATCTGATAAGTGTTTTTAAAAAGAATACTGGCTCTTTCTTACAGATTGTAGACAGAATAAGATAGGTAAGTTAGGAGGTCTATGGCTCCAGTTCCTGCATTAGATGGTGGTGGCTTGGACTGTGGAGAATCTCCCTGGGAGAGGGGATGGTCTGATGCAGAATATTGGAGGATTTACTAATTAATTGGATGTAAGAGCAAAAGAAAAAGATACTCGGATGGCTTCTGTTTTTTTTTTTTAATAAAAGTTAAGAATATAAAGAAATCATATGATAAGGAGATATGAAAATGGAGGAATAGGATAATATTTCATATCTCAATTTAGGAGATGAAATACTCCATATTTGTTTGAATTTTCAAATTCTTATGGACCGCAATTTGGATGTTGTTGTTGTTCTTCTTCATCTTTTTTTTTTTTTTTAAGATTTATTTATCTAAGAGACAGAGAACACACCTATGTGCACATGTGTATGGGGAATTGGGGCAGAGGGGGAGGGAGAGAAAGTCTTAAGCAGACTTTTTGCTGAGCTCAGAAACCCACGGATGCTTGATCTCACAATCCTGAGATCAGGACCTGAACGAAACCAAGGGTTGGACACTTAACAGACTGCGCCACCCAGACATGACCCAATTTTGATGTTCTACTTTTTAAATGTTTAAAAAAGATCTTATTTATTTATTAATGAGTGACATAGAGAGAGACAGAGACATAGGCAGAGGGAGAAGCAGGCTCCCTGCAGAGAGCCTGGGATCATACGCTGAGCCAAAGACAGACACTCAACCACTGAGCCACCCAGATGTCCCTTGATGTTCTGTTTAAAAGACCATTTTAAAATGTGTCTGCCAAAAGCATTTAACATTTGGAAAGGACTCATGACTTTGATAGATAAACAAGCATCATCCTATAGTTCTAATGCTCTGTGATGTAATTTACTGGACTTAAGTTGGCTACATTTCATAATACACATTGAGTATATATAGCCATATTTCTTAGTTTTAATTTAAAAGCTAAACTGTTAAGTCATTTTCTTCCTATGAAATCAAGCTAGCCATATACACTCTTTTAATATTTTGTGAAGCCAACCTCATCTGGTTATTAAAATGGATGTATTTTTAAAACTAAAGAGTTTAAAAAGTTATTTATAGGATGCAATGTGTGTATTCTAGATTAGAAACATGGAGATTAGGGCATAAATATTACCTTATACTGGAATTAAAGTAAAAACATGACTGGTAGAAAGAACAGCTCTCTTTCCCCTCCACTGTGGATGTTTGTTGACTGGCTTGCGTTGCTAGATCATTCCATAGTCCCAGGTGGCAAGGGAGGCAAGTGTACTAGACTCACGAAACACTGTCCAGGCTGTGATGATAAATGTGAGTCCATCCACTCCTGGAATATTGTGATTTAGGTATAATGATCCAGGAACAAATAGGTGGCAGATGCAAGGATACAGAGTTCAGCTCCCTATGAAGAAGAACCTTCCACATGGGTAAGACTAAGCACAGTGAAAATTAGCAGGCCTTCTGAGGAGAGGACTTCCCTGTTGATTAATGGAGATGTTTAAGCAGAAGCCAAAAAGCTACTTGCTAAGGGATGTCCAGGAAGTGAGGCAGTTACTTGATGGATTTTGGAACAGATGCTAAGTTGTTTTCATAACTGTGGTTCTGTCATTAAATGTGCATACCTCATACATACTGCAGGATTAGAACAAAATCCTGATAACAACACTTGGACCAGTCCTGTGGCTTGCTTTGCAATGACTGCTTGGTTGTTAAACTCTAGGGGTGAAATACCACAGTGACGGAGAGCAATGCCAGTCAGATTGGCCACCTGTGATCTAGAGCAGAGATTGTAAACTGACATCCCATAGACAGAATTCAGCCCAGTGATTAGGAAACATTTGATTCAGGGAGCTGCTGCTGCTGCTTCTCCTTCTCTTTCTTCTTCTTCTTAAATAAAGAGAGTCATATAAAAAGACTGGATTTCAGACCTCTCTCAAAAAAATTGGGAGATTTCACAAAGTCCTGGGCCCACATTCTGCATGACATTACAAGGCTAGAGCTAAGTGAGTCTCCTTCTGAAAGGGCACAAACCTCCAATTAGCCCCAGTCCCCACTATCTCATCTATATCCCCTGTATTTCCCTCATTTACATTACCTGCTACTCTAATATTGACGTTTGAGTTTTGACTTTTTTTTTTAAAGATTTTATTTATTTATTCATAGAGACACAGAGAGAGAGGGGGGCAGAGGAGCAGGCAGAGGGAGAAGCAGGCTCCGTGTAGGGAGCCTGACGTGGGACTAGATCCAGGGTCCCCAGGATCACACCCTGGGCTGCAGGTGGTGCTAAACCGCTGTGCCACCGGGGCTGCCCTGAGTATTGACTTCTGATCTAGATGCTGACCCTCTCTTGCCCTTTTAGGGAAAGGAATAAAGGAGAAAGGCAAATCCAGAATGAGAAAGTAGAGAAGATGGAAAAGTATCTTCGTGCCTTACAGAGAGCCCTGGACTTGGATTAAGAGGGCCCCAATTTCATTCTGAGTTCTACCTCTTACATCTCGAAGCCTCCATTTCTTCCTCTACTGAACAGGAACAATAAATAGGACTCACGTTTATTTCCGAATGAGATAGTATATATAGGAGCACTGGGTATATAACCTTGCCCAAAGTATACATTCTAGTTAGCTGGTTAACTGATGTCTGTGTTGTCCAATAAAATCTAAGGTGACTATAATGTTTCTGTTCTGTGACTGTTGATGTTTGTTTCCTCTACTAGATTTTTGGTGTCTTAGTCAACTTTATGTCACCAAGCACTGACCTTGACATTTTGATGAATAAGTGAATTTATGAGTGGATTTTGAGAGTGGTGGAAAAGAAAATAGAGAGAAAGGAATGACTGGTCATCTCCTGCCTTCCCTTACTTCAGATCCCCCTCCCTCCTCTTGTGACCCTCAGGCTCCTAGTTTCGGTGTGAACCCTAATTTCTAGAAGGATGTCCAGCCGTATTGAATTGGACTACTTTGCGCTGGGTTGTACATTCTTTTTTTTTTTTTTAAAGATTTTATCCATTTATTCATGACAGACACACACACACAGAGAGGCAGAGACACAGGCAGAGAGAGAGAGAGGGAGAAGCAGGCTCCATGCAGGGAGCCGTACGCGGGACTCGATCCCTGGTCTCTAGGATCACACCCCGGGCCCAAGGTGGCGCCAAACTGCTGGGCCACGGGGGCTGCCCTGGGTTGTACATTCTTAAGAAATTAAGGAGGTGGTTAAACATACCCCAGTTTTTTATTTAAAAAAAAAAAAAAGACTTAAGATTTTTTTAAAGATTTTATTTATTTGACAGAGAGAGCACAAGCAGGGGAGCAGCAGGCAGAGGGAGAGGGAGAAGCAGATTCCTCACTGAGCAAGGAGCCTGACATAGGGGTGGATCCTAGGACCCCGAGATCATGACCTGAGCTGAAGGCAGATGCTTAACCCAGGTGCCCCACAGTGTCCTATTTAGAAACTGTATGACAGCCTCATAATTGGGGGAGCTAATCTGTCATATGCCCTGTGGTTGTTAAGGGGACTGCTTTTAACACCAGTGTTACTCTTGCTGCTGAATTGGTTTTACTGCACCATCCGTGGTTAGTCATATTTTCTAATGTAGACCCATGCAGTTTCTGTGAATTTATTCTTGTTGTTATCTCAAGAATTTTAAGGCAGTGTTTTTATGGTTTCTCTTTTTTTCTTTTTGTGTACAGCATGGTAAAAAAAAAAAAAAAATCAAAAGCTCTTAAATCAGAGTTTAATCCATGTCCCTAAACTAGATTGGTAAGCTGCTTTAGACCTTTTCCTATCCCTTTACACCCAGTCATGGCTCAGTAAATACTTGCTGATTGATTCTGAAGTTAAGGATTATTTTTATAGTAGCATATGGTAGACTTTAAAAAAATATCGGTAGTGGAAAACTTGTTGGCCTGTATCCATTTTCAGATTTTTCTAGAAGGTATTATACCAGATGAAAAACAGCAGAACCATCTGTCCCAGTACTTTGGACAGATCTTAGCAGTCCTCGTTTGGGTTGTACTCTTTGTAGTGGATTGCCTTGCTGCACTGTAATTAAGTCAGCCGGTGGGGGTCCCTGTATTGAAGGGGCCCTTCCATGCTGGGTTAGTACCACTGCCTTTGTGTTACATGCCATGTTATTGTGGAGTGGGTAATTTTTTTTCCTGCATGGATCTTGATTTAACAGCAGGATCCTCTGGGCTTCTTCCAAGCAGCATCATGTTTCCCTGAAAATAAATGGTGGATGAATTCTTTCTCCAGGTTATGAAAAACTGTTATATGAACGCTTTTCTTTTTCTCATGTTCAAAACAATGCTAAATGTTTATAATTATATTCATAATGAGTTACTTAGGCTTCTTCCTGTTTTGGCAAAGATGGATTTTTTTTAACATGGGAGAGAAATTTTATAAGGATAAAATATTTTTAATATGCCAAAAAGTCAAGAATATAACATCCTTATACGCCTCTCATTGTGGTCTAATAAAAGAAAGGCTATAAATGAGACTGTTATAATTGGATTTGAATATCCTTTATTGGTTTTTTCACTTATTCTTAACCTTCCTAAAGCCTCGTGTCCCCTCCTTCAGCCAAGTCTTTTTCTGCTCACCCATTCTCTTATTCTGCACACCCCCTTGACCCTACCTGCTGACTTACTGTCTGCTCTCCTTCTCTATGGCAAGCAAACTGTCTTGTACCTTAATTTCTTCCTGGAATATTCTTTCCATCTACTCTTTTTTTTTCCTTTAAAGATTTTTTATTTCTTTGAGAGAGAGTAAGAGAGCACATCAGAGGGAGCAGCAGAGGGAGAGGGAGACTCAGACTCCCTGCTGAGTGGGGAGCCCTGCATGAGGCTTGATTCCAGGACCCTGGGATCATGACCTGGGCTGATGGCAGACCCACTCAACTGACTGAGCCACCCAGGGACCCCACCATCTTCTCTTCTTGTTCTTACTTGTCTTCCCTTGCAGCCCTTTGTAAAAGATACTGTTCATTTTCTCCCATATCCTATAAACCTAAGAATTCAAAGACAATGACATATTCTTTGTCATATTTGTCAAAGACAAATATTTGTCATATGTCTTTGACATATTCTTTTCTTCTTCCTTATTGCAACATCCAGACCATTATTCCTCTATCATTGCCTCTACTTTTGCTGTGTACCCTTGCCCATAGTCTATTTGGATTGAATAGCTCAATGAAAAAGAGTAGACTCAAGGGAAGAGATAATGGAGAGACATAAATGGGAAGCTTATCAGCAAATATGCTATGATATAATTCTATTACTTTTTAAAGATTTTTAAAAAAAAATATTGTATTTATCCATTGGAGAGAGAGAGCACAAGTGTAGGAAGGAGGGAGAGGGACAAGCAGACTCCCCGCTGAGCAGAGAACCCGACATGGGGCTTAATCTCAGGACCCTGAGACCATGACCCAAGCTGAAGGCAGACACTTAACAGAATGAGCCACCCAGGGGCCCCAGGGATTTTATTTATTTGAGAGAGTGAGAGAGAGAGCAAGAGTGAGCACAAGCAGGGGGAGAGGGGCAGAGGAAGAGGGAGAAGCAGACTTCCTGCTGAGCATGGAGGCAGTTGTGGGGCATCATCCCAGGACCCTGAGATCATGACCTGAGCTGAAGGCAGCTGCTTAACCGACTGAACCACCCAGGTGCCCCAGTGCTGTTACTTTATGAAAACTTGTAACCTCATTCATAAGCACTCAATTCTAACTACATGCCTGAGTACAAAGCAGCTCCAAGAATGATTATATAAAGTTTGAATATTTAAATTAAGGGTAGAGAAAATATTATTCCATTGTTAAAATGCATAATTTCGCCATGAAATATCTGGTAAATCAAGTCAAAATGGCCCTGAGTTTTCCAAGAAACATTTCATGGTGCTTTCATTTCTTGCAGGAAATCTTCACAGACATAACCTTCTGAAGTCTGTTATTGCTCTGAGGATGTATTAATAGGAAAAACATTCGATTAGAAATGTAGGTTATGAAAAATGCTGGAATTGTGGTCACAAGTGTTATTGACCTATACACATAGGAAACAAATGTGTGCCTTCTTTCCTCCAAATCCCTACTTATTATCCAATAAGTATAAGTTAAAAACGTGGCATGCCATACATTGTATTTTGAATTTTTAAATTATTAGTAAGGGTGAAAAACTTTCTTTCATGTTGTTTAACAATTTAAAATTCCTCTTCTGTCACGTTGTTTCTGGTGTGTCTGTCCTGTGCCTTCTTATCAAACTGCATGTCAGTGCTTCCATTGAAAGAAGTGCCATAGTTTGAGAGGATCTTTCTTTTCTTTTTTTTCAATCTTTATTTTCTAAGCAGAGTATTTATTTGTTTCAGTATTTTAAGAACCAGATCTATAAATTAAAAGTGAAATGTTAGGTATTAGTTTCTTTGAATGAATAACATTTTATGTATATTTCCTCATTATTACAGGGTTACATGTTTGAGTGTGTATAGTTTTGGCATTTGAGACAGCAGAACTGAAGAAAAAAGGATGTTTAAACCATATCAACAGCATGCTATATAGCGGAAGAAATGTAGTCACTTAAACTCACTAACTGGAAACTCAAAATTTTTCTGTGTCATTGAAATCTTCCTTTGAATGTACATGTTTCCTTGACTCAGAAAGGAAAACACGTTAGAGAGTTAGAGACACTAGTTACTAACTAGTTACACTAGTTACCTCCTGTTTCTGTAAAAGTCTCTGAAATTCAGTGTCTCTTACCTTTGGAGGGATTAAAGTTCAGAACCATGGTGCTCTATTTTGCTTTTTTGCCGTTGGCCAAGTGGTTACCTTTTTTGAGCCCTTGGCTTTCCATCTGTGAACATAAGGTGTTCCATCTGCCGTTTTAAAGTGAAGATTTATAATGCAAACAAGATACCGTTTTGATCTTACATTCCTGTTTTATTAGATTCCAACTCAAAATAAGAAAATGGAATTATTCAAGACCTTATTATCTCATTTATATAGCTTATTCAGAATTTATATTTCTGATTTATTTTGTCCTGATATCTGCTTTTGACTGATATGTCATTTTTTTGTTGTTGTTAGAGCTTAAAAAATGTATGAAATGATATCCTCAAAACAAAATCTTGTATTTGTAATGCCCAATGAGAAATCTGATTTAGATGCCTCTTCCTTTGGATAAACTTCAATAACACCATAGTTATCCTGTATGTGTTGGTTTTCTAAACTTTTTTCTCCTGTGAGCTTCATGAGTCAGTGATCCTGTCTTGTTTTTGTCTCTCTCTAGGCACTAGCGCATGGTATGTGATCAAACAAATGTTTGTTGAATGTATGAGGTAAATAATAGTCTAGTTTACAAAAAAAATGATATAAACCTTATCAGTGTTTGTAGTTTTCCAGAACAGAAATGATAGTGGATTCCTCTTAAAAAGAGAGGGAAAGTTATAATGAAAAACCTTTTCTGCATAATGGCCAACTTTTCAAGCATTGGGAGGCAGAACTGTGTCATAAGGAGGACATGGCTTAAGACAGTAGGGGTCCCACGTCAGGACAAATTGTATGAAACTGCCTTTTTTAGATCAAAAATGATAGGTTGAGCCGTGTGGAATTGCAGTATTCTAATATATTGATCAAAAAGGTGTGAGTGTGAGCGCTTAAAATTTAATCCATTTGAGGATGGACCTTTGTTATCTGGGAACAACTGACATACAGAAAAAATAAATTCACTTAAAAAATTGGGAACAACGCTTCATAGTAAATAGTCAAGAAGAGGAAAAGGAGTGATTGGAATTTTTTCTTGAAATATATGAACATATGAAGATGTTGATAAAAATAACAATCAACTGATTCTTCAAATTAAAAATGAATGACTTATTGTTATTTATGACATGCAGCTTTAACTTCAGATCTTTAGATCTCAGGTTACATTTGAAGACTTAATTAACTTTTCCAAGGCTTTATTAATTTATTTTTTAAAAAATATTTTATTTATTCATGAGAGAAGCAGAGAGAGAGGCAGAGACCAAGGCAGAGGGGGAAGCAGGCTCCCTGGGGGAGCATGCTGTGGGACTTGATCCCAGGACCCGGGAATCATGACCTGAGCCAAAGGCAGACACTCAACCACTAAACCACCCAGGTGCCCAATATAGACTGTCCTTTTAATTTTATCTTTTTCAATTGTTAGCAGTCTAACACTTCCAGATCCTTGTCTATCAGGGACTTTGTGTGTAATTGGAACCATCTTATATGGACTTCATGAAATCTTGCATGTGGCATGATTTGAAATTTCATTGTGCGTTCAGTTTGCATTGCCCTTGTGTCCACAGCAGCATTCCATACTCAGCTGTGGAGTCACTAATTTCACAGGCTATAAATAGTTCTCTCTACTCAATCCATTCCCCTTATCTTGCTTTATATTTCTTCATGGCATGTGTTCCCTACTGGTGATAGTTTTTTTGTTTGTCCTTTGTTTCCTCCCATCCAATTTCCAGAACATCTAGTCTTGTATGTCTGCACAGCCTTTTTAAAAAACATCTTTAACTATAAAATATACCATTATATACAGAAAAAGTACACAATAAGGAAGCACAGTTTATTTAAATAATTTATATAAGCCACTCTTCACATAACCATCACCCAGGTGAGGGAAATAGAATATTGTGACTTCCCCAGAATCCCTTTGTGCCCCTCCTCAATTGCAACTACCCCCACCCCAGGTAATCCATAATTTTGTCATAATAATTATCTTGATTTTATGTTATAGTTTTGCTACATGTGGTTTAGTTTTTATCTGTTTTTGAACTTTACATGAATAGCATCATATTATATATATTTGTTCATATCATATTGCTTTAACATGTTCTGATAATCTCCTGGTTGTTGCATGCAACAGTAGTTATTTCATTTAATTACTATATAGTAACCCATTGTCCTATTTATCCACTCTTTGGTTGGTGGACTTTTGGGTTACTTTTATTCTTTGGACGATAATGAACAGTGCTGCTCTGAATATTTTGCACACATAATCCCTTATATAAGTTTGTGAATTTCTAGGAGTGTAATTTCTGTCATAGAATATGCCTATCTTCAGTCTCATCATGTTTCCCAAAGTGATGGTACCAATCTATAAAACAGCAGGATATGAGAATTCTCACATTACTGGATATTTTCAGATTTTAAAGTTTTGCTAATCTGGTAGGTGTAGAATGGTATCCTATTGTAGTTATAATTTGCATCTTCCTGATTATTAAAGAGATTCAGTAACTTTTCAAATATTCATTTGAATTTCCTATTTTATAAAATGCCTGTTTAAGTCTTTAGCCACTTAAAATATTGGGTTATCTGTCTTTATATACTGGCATATAGGAATTCATTGTATATATTCTGGATCCTAGTTCTTTATCATTTACATGTGTTGTAAATATTTGTTCCTACACAGTGGCTTGTCTTTTCATTCTTTTTGTGATGTCCTTTGATAGAATTCCTAACTTTAATTAATGTAATTGAATTTATCGGTTTTTCCTTTGTTGTTCATGTGTTTTTGTGTCTTCTTAGAGAAAGTCTTCCCTATCTTGAGGTTTTACATGTAATTTTTGTCTTCCATAATTAGTTCTTTAATCTTGTATTGCTGTAAGTATAAATGAATTGGGACCATCTTTGAATCCACAGTAATTGAATTGCATCTATAGAAGCTTGAGTTCATAAAAGATTCTTTCCAGGGTTTAGCGTATCATAATAGGACAATGACTTTTTTTGCTAGGGAAATCCTATATTCTCCTTTCCCACTCGCAAGAACATTTTTCTAAACAAGAAATCAATGTACAAAGATATAACTCTGTAGTAGAAGTGAACACCAAAATTAAGAAACATTTTCT
Source organism: Canis lupus dingo (assembly GCF_003254725.2). Classification (NCBI taxonomy): domain Eukaryota; kingdom Metazoa; phylum Chordata; class Mammalia; order Carnivora; family Canidae; genus Canis; species Canis lupus. The sequence continues at coordinate 16,733,182 of NC_064269.1, read as the reverse complement.
CATATAGCCCCGGGCTTCATCTGGGCTAAATGAAGAATCACTAGGAGATGTTACATAGTGAAATTAATCCACTTGTGGTAAAACCACTTGGTAATTGCTTTCACTAATCAAGGCAGGTTAATTTCTATCTACTTGCATAACAATGTAAAAAATCTATTATCTACTGAAACCTCTTATGTAGCAAATTAAGCTCTTATTTCTTTCATAAAGATTAAATTTTAATCCAAACTACTCAGAATCACTTTCTTTTCCTCACCTTTCAGATACCTGCACCCACTCCCCTATGAGAGAGGCCAGATTACAGCATCAGTCATCTTAAAGCCCTCTTCTTTTATATCCAATACCAGGCCATTGGTTCAAAAAAAATTTTTTTAAAGGAAAGATACCAACCCTGGGTGGCACAGCGGTTTGGCGCCTGCCTTCGGCCCAGGGCGCGATCCTGGAGACCCGGGATCGAATCCCACGTCGGGCTCCCTGCATGGAGCCTGCTTCTCCCCCTGCCTATGTCTCTGCCTCTCTCTCTCTGTGACCTATCATAAATAAATAAAAATTTAAAAAAAAAAAGAAAAAAAAAAAAAAAGGATGGGTGGGGGCAAGTGTCATTGTCTTTTATCTAGGAGAAGAGTTAGCTGTTCCCTATGGTTCCCGTATGGTTGAGTAATATGCATAGACAAAGAGAGACGTAAGTTTTCTTGAAAGCAGTATTTTTAATTCTTGTCAATGTTAATCAGTACCACTATTCATATATTATTTCTGCATATTTTAGCACTTGGTGTTAAACTACATATTTGTTCTTTGTTTCTGCTCAGGGACTGAGTAAGAGAAGAAGGAAGTAAAGGAGCCTTAATGCCAAGAACAGTGCCTATAGTTCCACATCATTGAAATTGCGAGAAAGGCTCTCTGACACAAGTTAATGGTTATATGAGATGACAAAAAATGGTAGAGGAAAAGGCCATGGAGAGGTACAAAGTAGGAAAGACAAAAAGATTCATTTTTGCTATTAAAATCCTATGTCTATATCCCCAAATCTCTTTTCTTCTTTCTTTTAAAGACAATGATTTATTGAATACCAATTAAATTACCAGGTACTATGTTCAGCCCATTTATTACAGAGGAGATCCTGAAAATCTTTAAGTAGTTCCTGGTCTTAGAAGAGGGAAGGAAGAGGGAGATGCCAAAATAATTAAAATACATGAGAATTTGCAGAGTGCATTGGAAGCACAAAAAGCCAATAATTTTACACAGAGAAAGTGGTTTTTGAGCTGAATCTTAGAGGATTAGGTTGATAGGATTTGATGATCAATTAGATTTGAGGGACTAGGGAGAATGAGTTTATTGTTTGTTTGTTGAAGTCTACAGTGAATATTATGTCTACAGACACAGGGTTTTAAAGAGAAAGGCTTAGGACAAAGTGTCAGATGACAGCAGATTTCTATTTTCTGTATATTTATGTATCAGGATAATTCATGAACAGACACCAACCCTCATCTTTGTGAATAGATTGTTCATGTCATACTTACTTTTCATCCAGTCTGAGTTGACAGCTTTGGTCATAGTGAATACAGAGCCAGCTTCTCCTTCAGCGAGTGTTTGGGTGGAATGATTTCAAAGGAGTTCTTTCTCTTGGTTCTTTTTATTTTTTCTTTGATTTTGATTAGAACTCTCTGCTTGTCTCATACCTTCCTGATCAATTGATGCCTAGAAAATTTGATATCCTACATTACAGACTTGTTTTATCATTAAAAGGGGCTTTTAAAATGGTAATGACCCTCGACTCAAGGCCAGTTTAGTTTTGTTGAGGTGAAAATCACTATTATAATCAGAGTCTCTGATTTAGTGAGAAAGATAAATTTCTGGTTAAATAATGAACGGAGGGGATCCCTGGGTGGCTCAGTGGTTTAGCGCCTGCCTTTGGCCCGGGGCATGATCCTGGAGTTCTGGGATCAAATCCCACATCAGGCTCCCTGCAGGGAGCCTGCTTCTCCCTCTGCCTGTGTCTCTGCTTCTCTCTCTCTGTATCTCTCATGGATAAATAAAATCTTAAAAAAAAAAAAAAAGAACGGAGACTCAACAGGTATGCTGAGAATGTTTTATTCATTTCACTAGACCATGTTTAGTTTCTGTAGTGGTATTAAATAGCTGTGTTTTCAGCTAATTGTGTTAGCAGCTATGCATCTAGCAAGTGTTTTCTAAGCATCTGTTATATGTGAAGCACTGTACTAGGTGCTATTGAAACAGAGATAAGCAAAACAGGCATGAATCTTGCCCTTTTAGAACTTAAGGTTGAGTGGGAAAAATGCAAGTAGTCAATTTTCCATATTTATAATTACAAATAAAGGTCCCTCCTAACCCATTCATTATTCCTTTCTAATCTTCTTAATTATACTGTCTGTATTAGTTAACAGTCATTTGCCAGGCTTATTTAGCAACTAACTTAGCAATTTTCTCTTGTGCATCTTTGTTAACAATTAATGTTACATGGTCACTCTTTCATATTAACCAAAGTGCCTCACAACCATGATGGCTTCTAAATTATCAATTTGGGAAAGCAGGTGGATAGGGCAGCCGTAAACTGAAATAGAGAATGTAGGAGAGAAAATTTGAGACTAAGGAAAAAAATTGTTTTGAACACACAGAGTTTGAGGGAACTCTGAGACATTGGCGTGGAAGTAGTGAGTAGGCTGATGCAAATACACTTCTGAATCTCAGGACTGACTTAATAAAAAACCAAGACAATTAACAATGAGGAACCAATCACATGTATCTAGCTCTGGTTATGATTTCAAGTCGTGTATGTAAATCATTCTTTTTTTATTTTTTAAATTAAAAAAAAATTTGTAAATCATTCTTGAAGTCACTGAGTGAAGAGATGAAAGAGAAGGACAAGAGCTGTGGGTAGAGTCCTGGGAATCAGTCCTTCAGGGCAGGCAGAAGCAGAGACTGCAGCAAAAGCCCTAGAGAAGTGTGGTGGGAGAGCTAAGAACATGATCAGGAGAGCAGACAAATGGATACCAACTCGGGAAACATTTTGAGAACCAGATACCAATGCTGCAGAGAGTCCCAAGACAGATGGACACTGGAGAGCAAGTTGGATTGGGAGGTTCATAGGAATAAGGGTGGAGAATCCTGAATTCTGAAATTCACAGCTCTCATTTCACAGAAAAGGACAGTTGGGTGGTGTTTTTTTGTTGTTTTCCTTAACCATCACTTTGGATATTTGATTAATTATCGGACAGCTAAACTTCCAATTTCTCGGTAGTTAAGATTTACCAAGAAGAATTTCTACATTTTTAAAGTTAAATCACTTGTGATTAAAATCATTCAAGTTCATTGTTTATCTCACTGCTCATTCAATTTCTTTGTTTTATTTTCTGTTTTCACATCTGCTTCAAGGTACTCTCTTTAGAGTCTCTATGGTGATAATTTTTTTTTAAGATTTTATTTATTTACTCATGAGAGACACAGAGAGAGAGAGAGAGAGAGAGAGAGAGAGAGAGAAGTAGAGACACAGGGAGAGGGAGAAGCAGGCTCCATCCAGGGAGCCTGATGCGGAACTCGATCCCTGATCCTGGGATCACGCCCTGAGCCAAACCAAGGCAGACGCTCAACCGCTCAGCCACCCAGGTGTCCCTCTATGGTGATAATTTTTAAAAAGCTTTTTCAAGTTTTCTAGAAACATGCATAAGTACACAAAAACTTGGTGAAAATGTGGACAATAAGTACATGGGTGTGGCGATGAAGTTCCTGCTATGAACTTAGATAAGGAATAAGATGAACAATTAACAGGCTAGAGAAGGAAAAATCTCAGAGACAGATTGGCTCCAGATCAGCAAGTTTTGTCTACAATCCTAAGGAAAAAAAAATCTTAATATTATATCAAGACTACAGCAATCAGAGGTAGGGTTGTTTAAAAAGGGAAGGAGAGAACAAAGAGAATTGAGCAGCAGATGTTGGCAGTGTGCACTGAGCAGGGGTGGGCACCCTGTCTGGCTCCTGCGGTGGCCCGTTCTGCCAACAGGCCTGTGCTGTGGAGACAGACATCCTGAGCTTTCAGAGCCTGATGCCGTTAACATTTGGATCAGGCAAATTTCCTGTTGACTTTGACTCTGTGCTCCTTCAACCCGGGCCTGGTTAACTGGTTGCTGGAGAGCTTGCCTTTGAGGAGAGAATGTGATTTTCCTACTGATATCTTTCTCTGACCTCTTGGCAGTTATATAATTTTTATTGTAAAATAAATGTCTATTTCGTGTATCAATCCCCTGGGGGTTTAATTCACGTGTGAGAGCATCCTTGAGCCTGAATGAGTCTGGGATAGGATCAAGTTTTCCTGGTCCACGGCTCATGATCTGAATCATGTCAGATTAAAGTCTGTTAAAGTCTCTTGGCAGGTGGGCAGGCACGCAGGCTCATTTCTGGTGAAACTCCTCCATATTACCATACAGCCTTCCTCTGGGAGTTTTCACAGATGACCATTATTTTTCTAAAAAACGATAAAATCTAAGGTAGTAAGACTTAATTCTTTTGTAAAGATGTAAAACAGATATTATCTTCTGTGAGATGAATAACTAGACATTTGAAGCATGTCATGATTGTTCACATATTACATTATATCTCCTGGTGCTCAACTGCATGGGCCAGGCATTTATATACAGCCCAGTCATCATCTGAATAAGGGAACTATGATGCTCATAAACATGTTTTCAATATAGATCTTGAGTAATAATGAGACATTGTTGGCCATTGATAAAGACTATTCTTTGTGGTAATGGGCTGGTCTCTTAGGGACGATAGCATTTTACATCTATAGGTACTTGTATGTTAAAATTCATGTAACTTTATTTTTTTAAAAGTTTTTATTTATTCATGAGAGGCACACACACACACACACACACACACACACACAGAGAGAGAGAGAGAGAGAGAGAGGCAGAGACACAGGCAGAGGGAGAAGCAGGCTTCATGCAGGGAGCCCGATGAGGGACTTGATCCTGGGTCTCCAAGATCATGCCCTGGGCTGAAGGTGGCGCTAAACCGCTGAGCTACCCCGGCTGCCCAAAATTCATGTAACTTTAAAAGAAGTTACATAAATCACTCAACTTAATCGCCTTTTCTATGTTTCAGTATGTATTATAGGAGAAACCATTTCTTTTCTGAAGTCAAGAAATATGTATTGTTTCATGCTGCTGAATTTGTGTGCTTTGTCAAAGAAACACTTGAAGAAAATGAACTGAAGTCTGGAACAATAAAGTTGGGGCTTTAAGATGTTTTAAGTAAACCAAGAAAAAGAAGACTAGTGTCAAAGTTAAAAGGATACAAAACAAGAATAGAGACAAAACATTGACCCTGTCTGATTTGAGAGAATTCTGGTCATGTGATCTTAAGAAGAACAAATAACCAGTTTGGGATGTCCCTGATCCGAAATGATCCTGGTAGATTATTTTGGCCTCTTGTGGTAAGAAAAAGCACACGTTTTTCCTCCTGACATTGAGACTTTACCCTGGCTTTGCTATTTACAAACAGGAAGATCCTAGGAGATGCCCAATCAAGAGGCATGTGGATAAAGGTAGGGATTACAAGAACTAGGCTTGGTGGCTGGGCAGGGAGAATGATGGTCTGAAAGGACACCCAGGGGATGCCTGGGTGGCTCAGTGGTTGAGCACCTGCCTTCAGCCCAGGGTGTGATCCTGGAGTCCCACGATCGAGTCCCACATCAGACTGTCTGCATGGAGCCTGCTTCTCTCTCTGCCTATGTCTCTGCCTCTCTCTCTCTCTCTCTCTCTCTCTCTGTGTGTGTGTGTCTCTCTTGAATAAATAAATAAAATCTTAAAAAAAAAATGAAAAGACACCCAGGTTAGATGCTTCTTTAGCTGTATAAACACATGGCCTGTTAACATCATTGAATTTACATTCTTGCTTTTCCATGCCATAGAAAGGTAAATTTCCAGGGCTGCTATGCACAACTCATCACTACTTTGAGGAGTAGTGATGGTAATGACACTCCTGAAGTTATGCAATGCAGGTCTGCACAGCCTAACTTAGGTGCCTTGGGTTGGTCTGTGATAGCAATAAGTATATGACACTGATATCCTGCTAGAGTAGGGGTACTCTGCTATTTTATGAAGTAGATAAGATATGCAGACTGTTGCTCAGAGATAGTACCCTTTCCATCGGCAGAGAAGGCTGACAAGACTCCTGGTAAATTCATTGACTTTTCCTGATAATTTTAGCCCTTCCTTATAATCTTAGTATAAACTGCACTCTGCTTCTCAGCAATTCTGGCAAATCTTTGTACTTCACCAAATGCTCCAAAAAATGTAGAGTCTACTGGCTTATGTCTTCAGTGTAGGCATCAAAACAGATGATGGTGACATTGTTGGAATGATGGTAGCAGACACAGTTGCTTAGAGATATTAGATTTCCAGGATACCTGCGTGCCTCAGTGGTTGAGTATCTGCCTTCGGCTCAGGGCATGATCCCAGTCAGGGGATCGAGTCCCACACTGGGCTCCCTGCGAGGAGCCTGCTTCTCTCTCTGCATGCTTCTGCCTCTCTCTCTGTGTTTCTCATGAATAAATAAATAAAATCTTAAAAATATATTAGATTTCCTTGATGTGAACTAATACTGAGATATAAGTGACTAGAAATTTCTGTACAAGGGGGGTGACAGTGTAGAATGTTTTGAGACAGAAGTACATGGTCCATCTCCCCCAGAGCTCCTCACACAGTGGTGCAGCTGTGACTCATGGAACATCTTCCATCAGTGGACAGGCACTCACCTTCTTTCTTAGGCAGTCTTTTTACCCTGATAGCCCTTCTAACTCTTCTGGAACCTCTGGCTGCCTGCCTTCCTGCCTACTCAGCAGGTACAGCTTGTTAGTTACTAGTATACACTATGATTATTGGATTATGGTACAGCTTTCCTTAAATCACTTATATTTTTTATTCTTATTAATTTGGAGAAATGCATATGCCAACCCAAACATAATGAGTTGCACAATATTTATTGCAAGACTAGATGAATTGGAGGTCATGTTTCCAGGCATCCCCAGGCTTGGTAACTGTACATTATGGTTACTTCATATTGGGTGATGACTAATCAGACTTGATCAGATCTTCCCTCTGGGAGGGAAGGAGACAGGGAGAAAGGAACAGAAATGCCAGTGGTGGAAGCAGACAGCAGAAAGCAGAGGAGCAGAGGAGAGCAACTGAGAGTGCACTGAGTCATGGAGTGAGGACTATTGAAGTAGACTATGAGGTGGGGGCATCCCTGCCTCTGCCTGGATATCTACTTCTTTCTTCCCAGCTTTTGGTTTTTCTTTTTTTCTTTCTCCGTGCTCATGGTAGAAGATGGATGCTCCCAGTACCTGAGATTACATGTCTTCAGTTTAAGCAGTCAGCAGAGACAAGTGTTCTTTTTTAATTTTTAAAATTTTTATTTATTAGAGAGAGAGAGCCAGAGCATGAACAGGGAGGAGAGAGAGAAGCAGGCTCCCTGCTGAGCAGGGAGCTGGATGTGGGGCTCCATCCCAAGACCCTGGGATCATGACCCAAGCAGAAGTCAGACACTTAACTGGCTCAGACACCCAGACACCCCAAGACAAGTGTTTCTAAATTTCAGTTCTACCTGCCAGGGAGGGTGGAATTGATTGGTATACCTGGGATTATGTGTTCGCAGCTGATCTATTGTGCTGTAGCCAAGGAGGCAGATTTGTGTGTATAAACATGGCTGCTGGGGCCCGACCCCAAGAAAACAGAGATATGAACTGATAGGAATAAGTTCCCCTTTTTAAGGAGTTGTTTCTATAGGCATATAACATAACATAACATAACATAACATAACATAACATAACATTATTTATTTATTTATTTATTTATTTATTTATTTATTTATTTATTTATTTATTTATCTGTTTATTCTTTTGAAGAAATAGTCAAAGAAATACACAGCCACAGCTGGTTAGATTTGGTTGGTCATCTGGATCTATGAGGATTGTTCAGTTATGTTCAAGAGGTTCAGTAGGAAAACTGCTCTTAGAAGTGAATAAGTAAGGCTACTGTGACAGAAGAGGAAATTAGAAAACATTAAATCAATTAACATGCTTTCCACATTCTCAATGATTGAATCAGAGGATGGATTTAAACTTACCCAACTCCAAGATTTTTTTATAGGCTTGTTTGAGTTCATTGTGGACCTTATTTTAAACAGTCAATACTTTTTTTTCAGTGAATATTTTGGATCTAATGCTTTTTTTCAAAAATATTTTATTTATTTGAGAGAGCGAGAGAGAGAGAGAGAGAGTGAGCACATGGATGAGTGAGTTGGAGGGAGAGACAGAGGGAGAGGGAGAGAATCTCAAGCAGAACCCCCGAGTGTAGAGCTGGACACGGGGCTTGATCTTACAACTCTGAGATCATGACCCGAGCCGAAATCAAGGGTTTGCAGCTTAACTGACCGAACCACCAGGTGCCCAGGATCTAATGCTTTTTTTTTTTTTTTTTGATCTAATGCTTTTTTTTTATTTTTTTTATTTTTATTTATTTATTTATGATAGTCACAGAGAGAGAAAGAGAGAGAGGCAGAGACATAGGCAGAGGGAGAAGCAGGCTCCATGCACTGGGAGCTCGACGTGGGACTCGATCCCGGGTCTCCAGGATCGCGCCCTGGGCCAAAGGCAGGCGCCAAACCGCTGCGCCACCCAGGGATCCCTGATCTAATGCTTTTTAATGACATTCCTTCATGGGGTTCTATGACCCTATTCTCATTCTCCTCTTACGTCTTTTTCCTCCAAAGTCCCCTAAACACTCTATGTCTTCCCTACTCTGTGAATATGGGCTCCAGTTTAGTCCTTCACCACTCATTTTCATAAGTTTTTTTCCAGTGTATTGTGTCAAGGAGACCTGTTTCTACCCCTGACCTCTCATATCACTGTCTCTTTGTAGACACTGTTGCCAACTGAATGACAACTCAGTGGCTTCATGTCTCATAATGACTAACATTCCCCTAATTATCAAAATTCTGTGTCTGTGTCATCAAAATTCTCCCATTCACTTAGGCTTAATACCATGAACTCATCTTTGACAGCATTTCCCTTCTTCTTCATTGTCATTACTATGAACACAGACCAAATTCTCATTGAAATACCTTCAATATTCTAAGAGGGTGTTTTTCTTTATTTTTTATCTTTTGGCTTTTGTTTTGCTTTGTTTCTTTTTTTAAAAAACTTATCCACTTAGTGGTTTATAGCTGGAAATCACACCAGAATTTCTTGAAGAATATTTCTTAAATATACACTCTCTGATCTCCATTACAATCAGAATCTCTGGAGTGACTTGAAAATCTCAAAAAATAAATATGAATTCTAGTGTAGAAAGTTTCCCAGGTGATTCTGATTGGTTAAGGATTACTGCTCTGGTCTATCCTCCTGTCCATCTTACTACTATTAGATCGATTCTTTAAACAACACTTAAATCCTTCCTTTTGCCAGCAGCCTCTTCATGCTTGTCAGGTCAAGGTCAAGATCCTGAGTCTGACGTTGAGTGCTTACCATTTCACTGTGTGAACCCTGAACTCAGAGTAACTAGTGTTTCCTTTATCTGCCATGTTCGTATTCAATCTGGAACTTTACTGGTCTCATTAAAATAATTCTGCCTTAACCTCTCTCAAGAACCACTTTCTCCACCAAGCATTTCCACTGATTATAGCTCATGTTGTTCTTTCCTTTCACCAAATTCCTGTGGTCTTATTGTCCACAATAAGACCACACTGTACTTCTTATAACTCAATACTTGATTATGTACTGTCTTGTATGCATGAAATCTTTTCTGTGCAAGTAGATTTTCCATTTCATAAGAGTAGGAAAGTCTTTGATACCCTGTGCACAGTCTAGGATAGCCTGGTACTTTGAGTCAACTTAATTATACACAAATAATGTGCATGCTGATGCATTATGGATAAACCTCCTGCATTATCCTGTATTCAGTTAAAATGATCTCATTTCAGGTTTTCTCCTAATTTAAGCATTTTACCCCATATTGTTTCTGCAATTAGGCAGAAAGATGAGCATCTGTGAAATTAACCTTTTTGCTTTTCTTACTCTTATATGTGATTTTTAAAAACAAGCTCTAGTTTTCTTAAAATCTTGAATGACATTTTTTTCAGGTTACATATTTAAAATTTTTTTTAAAATTTTACTTAATCCATGGCACAGATAGAGCCCTACAAGCAAATGTAGACTTTGTCCACAGATGTACCGTATCAGCCACTAACACTCTGTTTGCATTATTTCAAAGGCACAGCAATCATTTACACTCTTTATTACCCAGGGGCATTTCAAACTGTTACTGAAATGCATCCATCCCTGGAGTAACCATCTGTGAATGTTGACACCATAAGGTAGAATGATGAGACCTACGTCTAATTGATATGCAAGAAGGAGAATTTCAGTTGTCCAGCTATGGAGATTAAAATTCAACAATGAGCTGAATTTTATATATAGTATCTAGCTCTATAACTCATTGTATTAAGATTCTCAAGTAGAAATATAGACCTCTTCTCCATTCAGGTAAGAACATCTCAAAGTAAAAGTATCATCTTTAATATATGTTTATTGTAAAAGATTCAAATTCTACAAAGAAAGGAAGTTCTTATGAAGGGAAAGAGATTGCTGTTGTTGCCATAGGATACCACAATAGCAATACATTTCCTTCATATATTTGCTTGCCCTCCAGAAACAAAAAAGAAAAGAAAATGCCTTATTTTAATATTTAAGCTATATTAAAATAAATTATTGGAAGCAACATTTGTTCAGATATTAAGACATATTCATTTATATTGAATTGGTTTTATAACAATGGCTTAAAATCTTTGAAAATCTTCTCTCCCTTTATTATGAAATGTAAATGTGAAAAGGGTCACTTAAATTAGCTGTTTGGCTAGATGGACCAAGCCCTCAAAGTTCACTTGGAACTATCTAGAAATCCTACAGACCAGCTTATCCTGCAGAAAAGATGTTCCATGGTGATTTATATGTCTGCGGACAAATAACACCTTTAAAATGCCCTGCTGTTGAAATAGCCCTGCTGTTGCTGTCCTTGGAGAGATCACTATTCTCCTGAGGTCTACCCTAACGGCTGGAGGTAAAATAGCAACTCCTGTCAGTCTGTGACAGGAGTGTATTAGCAGACATTTGTAAAGAGGCAACAGTAGACTCAGGCCTTTCTGCAATAAAATTGCACTTAAAAATGATTGCTCCTCTAGGGTTTTTGTATGCAGTACTAAGGCACACTGCAGTTCAGGCAGCAGGCAGACAGCTTTCTTTGAATGGCAGGACAAGCATGTCTCTGTGTGTGAAGTGCCTGCACTTGTCTTGCCTTTGCCAGGGAGGACACAATGGCATCTTCTCTTCTCAGCACAGCTCAATCCTGGCTCCTGGGATGAATTAATAAAGGGATATAGCCAAGGGCAGCTCTAGCCAGGGTTCAGGTTCCCAGCTATCATATTGCTGAAATCTAAGGATGGGCTTAAATAATTGAAGGAAAGCACAGCGGAGTTTTATTGGCTCAAGATGAGGCACTCTGAAAGAGGTCTGTTAGCAGCATTTTGGGAGTTATTTGGCACTGGAAACCTAGATCATGTCCCCTAAAATTGCAATATTTTTTGGTGTTCTGAGCTCCAGATACTTACCATTCTTTTCTAAAGAGCTGTTCACTGTCTGCCAGTTTACATGATTACATTTTGAAGTAATGCCATGAGGACATCCCTAAGCTGTCTTGGTATTATTTACCATAAACAGGGCATGTATGTATTTCAGAACCCACATGTTTAGATCAACCAGGAGATCTGCTTGTGACATAATCCTAGAAGCTGTCAAGACTTCTTTTTATATTCTTAATAGGTTATTTGAAAATTATTTGTATTTAGGAAAAATTCTCACTATTTGGATTCTCCTTTCCAAAGAGGGCAAATTCTGCGAAATTTTTATGTAAATATCTGCATATGTATAAATATATGAATAAACACACATGTATGCGTGAGACTTTTTAGTGAGACTGTGTTTTGTAGTATGTGTGTGAGGTGCTATATTTATTAATGTGTGTGATTATGTCTCTATTATCTTAAGATTTGACAGTATTGACACTATACCATGTGACCTAAAAATAAATCAGGAAATCCTTAAATTTTGACTCTCAAAACAGTTTCTCAAACATGATGGTACTGTTTTATACTGAGTAAATGCTGGTTATTAATAAAAACAATAATTTTGGCATTTACAAATTAATTAATATTTTTATAGTCAAGCTAGTTCTCTGATTTGCGGTGTTCAAATTTGTAAAATGTATATATATATTTTTTAAGTTCTGTGCCCAAAATGGGGCTTGAACTCACAACCTCGAGATCAAGAGTCATGTGCTACTGACTGAGCCAGCCAGGCACCCCATGTAAAATGTGCATGCTAACAATAGCACCTATCTTGAAAGATTTTACGTATTGTCTATCTATGCATATTTATATACATAATTCTCCCTGAAACCAAAAATGTATAATAGAAATGTATATATACACATACCCCTTCTACATGTATATGCATATACAGAATGAGTTAGTATATATCAGTGGCTGTTGACTGGGAGTAATTTTGCACTCTCTTCCTCCTCACCTTGGGGGATATTTGGCAATGTCTAGAGACTTTTTTTTTTTGTCACAATTAGGAGTTGCTACCTGCATCTGTGTAGAGGCCTGGATGCTGCTAAATGTCCTACAATGCACAAGACAGCTTCCCAAACAAAGAATTATGTGATCTAAATGTCAATAGTGCTGCATCTGATTATCCCTGGATTAGCACAAATTAAATATTGTTGCCCTGGATACATTCATATGTATGTGTGATATATGTATGCATTGTGTATACATATATATACACACACACACACACATATATATATACATACATGTCACATATTATATATATATACACACACTATATATGTAAGGAGAGACAGAGACAGACACATAAACATACTTTAAATGAGTTAGTAAATATAAAACACTTTGAACTGTTTGTTGCCTAGAATGTAATTACTGGTAGGTATGCGTACATTATAATTATTTCTCTAAACCAGAGGCCTGGTTTTCACAGACTTAAGAACCAATAAAGTTGGATGTTAATTAGCATGTTTTAAAAAATTAGATATTGATTCAGCTAATTCTTTAGAAATGACTCTTTCTATTACAATTATTTTGAGTCTAGTCTTATTTTCAGAGATAAGGGCTTGATTCTAGCCTCTATATATCAATTTGAGTTACTTTTTATGCATATGCCTTTTTTATAGTATTCTTTATGTGCAGATACAGACATTAATGAAGGACCCAGGCCCACTCTGATGATGCTAAGGAGTTTACTTTCTCTAGAAGAGACGAAATGTTGGTAGGACAGACCTCTTTGCTTCAGAGCAAATGCAGATGTGTTGTTACTCTTTTTGGATAGTTTGTATTAACAAATTTTTCAGAACCACCACTAACCATTTTGGAGGGCCAATACAAGTAGACAAATAGAAGCCCAAACATTCTATGTCTATATTTTAAAAGTGGTAAATTAAGGGTGCTTTCCATGTTTTTCTGCTTCTTTTGGAAGCAACCAAGATTCCTGTGCTCAAGGCTACCTATTGGATGGTATCAGGAGCCATCTGATCTCAAATCTCCTTGACACATTTCTATAGCCTGACTGCTCATTTCCTAAGTGTTTTCTCAATATCTCTCATTTTTTTCCCCTGTCTTTGTTGGCCATAGCTTAGTGAATTTCACTTTAGAGATTTACTTTTTCACCTATTCACATTAAAAAACAAACAAACAAAACTTCCCCCATATTCACTGTGGTGTCATGATTAAGAGTGTGGGTTCTGGAGCCTAAATGCCTGGACCAGCCAAATCCTCCATGGATTGGCTATAAGATTTTGGCTAAGTTCCCTCTCTGTGTGTCAGTCTCTTCATCTGCAAAATAGAGATAATAATATTACTTTAAAGGGCTGTTTTGAAGACAAAAGCAAACGTACATATAGAGTAGGTAATAAGCTTTTGATAAATGTTATTATTTTTACTGAAGGGAAAGTAAGTATAATAATTCTTGCCTTTACCTAAAATTTTGGACTGACCAAAAATCCCTTTGGGATTTTGATATTTCGATTTCTGGTGTTACAAAGGTGTGATATTTTAGCAGCATTATGCATTAAAATGTTTTGGTGAGTAGATAGGGCACTTTGCCCCATTTAATAATATTTGAGGAAATATTTTCAGAGTATAAGCCTATATAGATTAATGTTTGGAACATGACTGGTTTATAAGTTGGGATTGTATTTGCTCACTGAATTGACAATGGGCTGATGCCTTGTTATCTGAGATCAGTCACTAGGGTGGCCTCCCTTGTATCTGCACCTTCACAGCTTGTAAAGAAGCCAAGGCTTTTAGTCAAATAAAACATGTCACACAGTTTAATTTTAATTTGGCCATTAATTATCGCTCACCTTTCTATGTACTAAGGGTTGGGGCAATAATATAGTTAAGGGGTTAAAGTGTCTGCTTTGGAATTAGTCTGGTTTTGGATCTTGACTCTAGCTCTATGACCTTTGGCACATTACTTCTCCACGGCTCAGTTTCCAGAAGTAAGAGGAAAATAAAAATGATAGCTGCATGTTAAGGTGTTGTAAGAACTAAATGAGTTAATATGTAAAAAGAACACCTCTGACACAGAGTAAGCACTCAACAAGTATTAGTTATTCATCTTGTAAATTCTGTATGTGGGAGACTTGGTCCCTGGTGTATCATAGAGAAGCTCATGCTGTGGATTTGTGAACAGCCCTCCGTGACTCGTTATGGCTTCACTTCCATTTCTGTGAGACTTTCACACTTGTGCAGAGCTCTGTTAGTCTCTGACTGATATCCTGCAGCGTCTTGTTTGTATTCCCTTCTTTCCATCCCCACTGGTTTATGAGCTCTTCGAATGCAGGAACTGGGTCTTTGGCATTCTTTTCAAGGGGCCTGCACAATGCCTGCCACTCCTGATTAAAAACGTCTAAGAAATGTTCATTGAGTGAGCGAATGAAAGAATGGGCCCAACAATTTGTGTGTTATTTGTACCTCATCAAACAAGTTTGGTTTACCAGTTTTCTAATGTCCAGATGAGCTGGTAAGATGTGTTTTTGGAGAGGCCAGGCGGGGAGAATAGGGGAGACAGAAATTGCTGTTCATTTATACAGAAAGCAAAAAGTGGCTACTAGGCTAGCAGGGAAGGAGGGAGAAAAACTATGAAAAGTCTGGTGGTCCACAGCTATTTCCTGTAGACGCAGAATGCTACACATCTCGGTAGCCCCCTCCAGCATTCCTGTAATGTCGAAGTACAAAACCACAAGTGCCAACTGTGTCCTTCCTGTCCTGTTTGCTTTAGCCACATCATCATCCTTCTGTTAGTGCAGCAACAACCACTTGGTCCCAAAAGCCAGTCCTGGCAAGAAGTGTTCAGGGAGGATCAGAATCAGAATCAGGTGGGACTCTGGATTTGTCTTACTGCCAGAGAGCCTGTATGTATGTATGTATGTATGTATGTATTTAAAGAAGCAGCATTTATTTATTTATTTATTTATTTATTTATTTATTTATTTTATTTTATTTGTTTGTTCATGAGAGACACAGAGAGAGACAGAGACACTGGCAGAGGGAGAAGCAGGCTCCATGCAGGGAGCCCGATGTGGGACTTGATCCCTGAACTGGGATCACTCCCTGAGCCAAAGGCAGATGCTCAACTGCTGAGCCACCCAGGGGTCCCGAGAGCCATTATATAATGTGTGTCTGTCATTACTGGACACATGTGTCCCCAAGTCAAAGTCACTATACTAACCATTCCCTTGACCGGACTCTGTCTTGAACCCTGCCTGTTTACCTGGTGCTTTGACATTCTTCCCAGCTTATCTTGCCATTCCTGTTCTTGCTGAGGAAATAGGGCAATTAGTTTCTACCTGTAATTTGGGGTTCTTTTCAGGAGGAGCCGCGCAGTTGCCCACTTTGAACACAGAGCTTGGGCCCAAGAGGCTGAGGTTCAAACGTAGATTCCACTATTACCTAGTTGTGAACTCTCCGAGCCTCAGATTTTTCACCCACAAAATGGAGATGATAATGCCCAGTTGTTACAAGTTTCAATGACATGTATGTATGACATCTAACATATACTTAGCATGTGATTTAGTCTAGCACATACTTTGTATTCAACAAATGGTAGGTATTATCCCTCCCACTCTCTGGATATTATCCTCTTCTGGAACCAAACCTACCTTTACCAGGCAGCTCTGGCTAATCCCCGAGAGGCAGACCCCACAGCAGGGAGTATCTCTTCCCAACATGTCTTACAGAGCCTCTTTTGACAAGAGGTTTATAATACCCTTTGTAGTTAAGAAAATATTTCATTGTTAAAAAACTAAGCTGATGCAAGCTATCTTTAAAAATCCATTGTATATTTTAGAAGTATTTCCATAAATATGGTTAAAATAAAAGTCGCCACTCTTAATTGAGGTTATGTTCATTTATCTGAAAATAGAAGTGCCTCACTTAAAAAAAAATTGAGCCTTCAGATTTTGGAAAATCAGGAAGTATGAGTTTTTCAATATCAAATCTGAGTAATAAGAGCTAGCTAACTCAAATTACTTTTAATCCTTAAAATCTAGGATGAAAATCGGAATCATTTTGAGATTCAGTGGTGACAATTAAAACTGCTTTTGTGTTTCATGTTCATGCATTTATGCAACAATTTGGGTTTGTTATGTAGATAATGGGTAATAGATAATGAGTTGGGTAGATGCTCCTGTTTGTTAATGGTAAAACATATGTTTGTATAATTAAATGTCAGGTATCTCTTGCATACACACATACATATGTACATGTACCTATTGTTTCCCTTTTTCTCCTTATGTAATTAAAAGGTAAAACAAGTGAAAGTTGTTTCAGTTGTACTTAAGCTCTATCTAAATTCACTTTATTTACATTAAGACTGACAAAACTTTATAAATACCTAACATCGGGCAGCCCAGGTGGCTCAGCGGTTTAGTACCGCCTTCAGCCCATGGCCTGATCTTGGATACCGAGGATCGAGTCCCACATCAGGCTCCCTATGAGCCTACTTCTCCCTCTGCCTGTGTCTCTGCCTCTGTGTGTCTGTGTGTGTGTGTGTGTGTCTCATGAATAAATAAATAAAATCTTTAAAAAAAACAGTGAAAAAAAAAAACCTAACATCATTTTTTTAAAAAAACATTTTTACAGCATAGATTTACTCTATGACTCTATGAGCAAGATATTTATCTTTTGTCTGGGAGTCTTAATGATACAGTAATAGTCAATGATACAGTAATTGCTCATAATCTTCAGATCCAGAAAGAAAAATGATTTGAATGTCATTATGTCTTCAGACTTGCCTAAATCCAATCTTTTACATGACTTACTGAGCCTCCCATATGGTAAAAGATCTGAGCCTGAAAACACCCATTGCCAAATCATTAGCCATCATAATGCTGAGTAGTGATCCTTCCAAGCTGAAAGACGGCATGCTGTATAACAAATGAAAGGGAGCTGACACTAGAAAGAACATTAGTGAAATCAATATTATTCAACCAGAGACATGCACTCCATTAACAGTATGTCAATATGACCAATTATTTTCTACAGCACTGACATCATGATTGAATTTTTTTTCTCTTTGTCTTTAGCAGAGAATAGTTTTGCTTACCGTAATTGTTGAGTTGTAGCCACTTGCTTAAAGAAGGTCTTCTTGGAAGTTTTGCATTGTCATCATTACTGGTTCAATTTGTCTTTATTTGCTAGCTAAACTCCTCATTGTAACTTACCTTAGTTTGAAGGTTAAGATCAATAAACTGGAGTAAACATCCCACAAAATGGAGATGATAATGCCCAGTTGTTACAAGTTTCAATGACATGTATGTATGACATCTAACATATACTTAGCATGTGATTAGTAAGTCAATATGAATTCTAGAAATTTCTGGTGATACTATGTAGAGAATAAGATGAAATGGAAGCAGGAAGAACTTTGAGTAGAGTTTGTAAGTAAATATTTATTTGTGAAATTTTTTTTTTTGTTAATTTCTGCTTTCCCAGCTAGGCTGTAAGCTCCCTAACTGAAGGGATGTGTATATTTGGTTTGTCATTGTGCTCCCACCACCTAGTACAGTATTGGAAAATAGAAGGTTTTAGTGAATATTTTTTAATGCATTTCTAATGTTTCATGGATTTTTGTTCAATTTTTTGACATTAGGAAGACATCAACTTCAGATTTATACCTCCAACGACCATAGTGAGGAAAGCACCATAATCAGGAAAGTGCACATACTGTTGCTGGTTCCAGAACCATGCTATGCCTGTTACAGTAGGCACCAGCAAATGCATGAACCTCATCATGAGGTGAGGGAATAATCTTTGGTAGCACTATCACAGAAGAGGAAGATACCTCCATTATCATGCTTGGTGGCAGAAACAACTGTAACCTCAGTCTCACTTCTCCCTTCTAGTTCTTTTTTAAAATTTATTTATTTCACACACACACACACACACACACACACACACACACACACAGAACAAGTACAAGCAGGGGGAGGGGGTGAAGCAGACTCCCCACTGAGCAGAGATTCCTGATGCAGGACTTGATCCCAGGACCCTGACATCGTGATCTGAGTCAAAGGCAGACACTTAACTGGCTGAGCCACCCAGGTGCCCCTCACTTTCCCCTTTTAAATCCCAGATGAGTGTATCTATGGTAGACCCTAAATCACACTCAAAAACCTAGCTGCAAAGGAATCTAGAAAGTGCAATTTTTAGTATTCCAGCTTCTGCTGGAAAGAAGGCTCATTAAGAAGTTGGAATGGATGTTAAGCGCACTCTCCTGTGTCTATTCTATCTCCTTCGAAGTCTATATTCCATTAGCAATCCTGGGAAGAATGTAAATGTAGGGGATGATTTTTCAGTGGCAAAAAATAATTGTCAGGTGTAAGATAGTAGTTAAGGGTATGGTCTCTAGAGTCATACTATCTGAAGTCAAATCCTCTTTCCACTCTGTGTGCTCCAATTTCCAAATCTGTAAATCAGCATAATCTTGTTTCAAGGTATAAGTTTGAGGAATACATGAGATAAAAAAATGTGATATGCTTAGCACAGTGCCTAACCTCATTCATCAAATTTTTATTTTCGAATATGAAATGGAGATTCCTTGATTAATAAGTAAAATTTCAATTTTCCATATAGTACCTTTGTTATGTAAGAGTAACAAATCTTCTTTAATTCTTCCTGTTTCCTTTTCATTCATTCATGCAGTGACTGAGGGTTTATTAATATACAAGATCCTGAGGTGGGTTTTACTCTAGTTTTATTGGATTGATATAAATTCTTTTTTTGTTTGTTTTAGTAAATGTGCTGCTGAAGTGAGCATGGATTGATATAAATTCTTTTAAGATTTATTTATTTTATTAAGAGAGAGCAAGAGCAAGCGAACACAGGGAAAGGGACGGAGGGAGAGAGAAACTTTAGCAGACTTCTCTCTGAGTGTGCAGACCTGATGTGGGGCTCAATTCCAGGATCCTGAGACCACAACCTGACCTGAAACCAAGAGTCAGATGCTCAACTGACTGCACTACCTAAGTGCTCCTGATATGAATTCTTAGTACATGGTTATTGTATTTGGCATGATATTGGAGAATTTGGCAGTAAGGAACTACATAGAGAATATCATTGTACCTATAATCAATCATACTGTACAGAGATAACTGCTGATAACAAAGTGGTATTTTCTTCTAGCTTTTAATTTTAATTGCTTGTAGTATTTTATTATGTGGAATATAAAAATTGCCATTTCCGGCAATGGAAATATATCTTTTTTTTTTTTTTAAGATTTTATTAGGTAATCTTTACACCCAATGTGAGGCTCAAACAACCCTGAGATCAAGAGCTGCATGCTCCACTGACTGAGCCAGCCAGGTGCCCTGGAAATATATCTTTTGAACATGGATTATAGTGCTTAGCAAAAACCCCATGTGCCCCTTATATTTCTTGGCTTCCCTTTTAGTTGAGTTAGGATCCTTAGACTAGTTTAGACAATGATCTGTGAACAGAATTCACTAATGTCGCTTCTAGGCCTAGGCAGTTAAGAGCTAGCTAGTGTGTTTCCTTTATCCCTTTCCTCTTCTGCTTAAATGAACTTGTAGGTGGTATATTCCAGATGGCATATCCAAGTAAAGCTGCCCAATCTAAGACATTACTTTAGTGAAAAATAAACATTTGTTGAGTTAAACGTTGAAATTTACAGATTTGTCTATTGTAGCAGCTTCTATTAGTTGTCCTAATAATTTATAGAATTTATCTTATTTACCAGAAGTATTGATTTACTATTGCACTCCTCCCCACCCCCCAGTTGTAATGGTCCAGGCTTTTATATACCAGTTGTTATCAGTGCATTTAACAATCAGTTCTTCCCACCATGTAAACTGAAGATAAATCAGAATATATGGTTCAGAAGTAAAAGTCTGAAGTTTACTACCATGTAAACTATTTTTGTCTCCTTTCTCTTTAATTGACATTGAACCAGTCAGTATTTTAGACTACAAAATTTTTGGGCAGCCGGGTGGCTCAGCGGTTTAGCTCATCACCTTCAGCCTAGGGCCTGATCCTGGAGACCCGGGATCGAGTCCCACATTGGGCTCCCTGCATGGAGCCTGCTTCTCCCTCTGCCTGTGTCTCTGCCTCTCTCTCTCTCTCTCTTTCTCATGAATAAATAAATAAAATCTTTTAAAAAAAAAGACTACAAAATTTTTGTTGCATGGAGGAAAGTAAAATGGATTGAGATAGTCCCTATTGTTAAATGAAACTTTGTTACTTGTTATAGAGGCAATTAAGGTAATTAGAGAAATACAAATATAATCTGTCTGTCTCAGTTGCTTAATTGTGAGGTCAAAGGAGGAATTTTGCAATCTAGATTCAGAAATCCCTTTCAATAGCATATTGGTAGTTAAAGAGAAAATTTGTTCTTCAAGGGTGTGAAAGGACAAAAGTGAATCCATTAACACTATAGAAAACAATCTGACTACTCTGGGAAAAAAAAATCCAGAGGTAAATGGGTTTTAGAAGGTCACAGGAGCTAATTGTCAGTATTTATGCCCCTCATCAAAATTATTTTTAATGAGCTCCCTGATAGCTGCACATCCTGACAGCGTAGGTGAAATGGCAAGTCTAGGATCATGGGGGCATAATTAGCTGACACTACCCTGCTTTTGCTGAACTAGAGAGAGATCTCCCCTTGAGAAAGATCTAGAGGGGACTATGATAAGTTAGACAAAGCATTCAGTGAGAGCTTGAATAATTTCACACCAGAGCTCAGAGAAACTGCAATAAAGATGAATTGGGTTCATGAGTATAAAATAGAATATTATGAGAAGAAAGACTAGAATTACTGGAAGAAATATTTGAAAAGGCTCCAGGATTGACAGTTTAGATCTGTATAAAAGTATTTGAGGAGATGCTCTGTCACAATTCATTTGTCAAGAGAATTTGGCAATTAGCCTCAAGGTGAACAGAATGAAACAATGCTGAATACCAAGAAACTGCAAAGAGGGACCTGTGGACTGTTCAAGAATCCTAAAGGGGCTGTTTATAAAGGAAATCTGCAGATAATATTTATTGAATGGTTTCTACGAAAAAAGTCTCAGCGGACTATGTTAATATGAGTTTCCAAAGATTGTTACGGAGTTTATTAAATTGCAGTAGTTCTCAATTGGGGCAATTTGCCTCACCTCTCCTTCCGCAACATCTGGAGGCATTTTTGGTTGTAACAACAAGAGGAACACTATTGGCCCCTAGTGGGTAAAGGCCAGGGATGCTTGCTAAACATCCGAACATTCTATGTTGCCCAGGACAGTCCCCAAAACAAAGAATCATTCAGCCAACATTGTCATTGTTACTCAAGTTGAGAAACCTTGAGTTTAATAAACCAGGAAATTTGTATTTAAATGAAAAAGGGGATAAAACTGGAGAAAGTGAAAACTAACTGTAAGCCTCTACCCAACGCAGTGCCTGAGGGGGGATTATAGATGGGGAGACTGCTTCACTGAGATCATAGGACTAGCAATCCCTCTAGTACTAGGTTAGAACCTTTGCTGAGGGCAAATTTCTAGATCTCTCTGAGCCTCAGTTACCAAAAAAGTAGGAGTAATAACAATGGTATTTGCCTTGCAGGTTTTTGTAAAAATTAAACAAGAAACATAGTAAGTGTTTGGCACTGTGCCTGATAATCTTTAAATGCCTAGTAAATGGTAGCTAGTATTGCCACAGAAATAAAATTGAGCAGATGTACACCACAGTGTCTGTATTGGTTATCACTGGGCCATCAGTTTTAACTCAGATTATATTTAAAAATGTTCTACCATAACATGCTTATTTTTGTGAGAAAATAGTAAATTTGTTTTAAATCAATTCAAAAGGAACCTTCTGATTCTATATCATAAATCCCAATTATTCTCTTCTTCTTTCCACAGTCAAGTCTAGGTCATCTAGATCGCAAAAATAGATATTTTCAGCTACCACCTAAATCATGAGTGTGTAGAAAGCTGTGTTATTGGAATGAAATGAAAATATGAAATAAGATACTTGTCAGTATTCTGTGATAGCAGAAGCAGCGATGTGTTTATGACAGACTGGAGGATAGATTATAGGATTTGGTTTTGTTCAAATTATTTACATATATTCATGTTTGCTTAGACTTTAAAATTATTTCTCTTCCTATGGGCACATAGCAATTACAGGGAAGTAGCTGAGAGTCATTCTTATTTGACATGGATTTTCCTTTAAAAATTTTTTTTTAAGATTTTATTTTTATTTGGGATGCTTGGGTGACTCAGCAGTTGAGTGTCTGCATTTATGTCAGGGGGTTATCCTGGGGTCTGGGATCAGGTTCCGCAACAGGCTCCCTGTGGGGAACCTGCTTCTCCCTCTGCCTGTGTCTGCCTTCTGTGTCTCTCGTGAATAAATAAATAAAATCTTTAAAAAAGTTATTTTATTTATTTATTTGAGAAAGAGAGATTGAGAGAGAGAGCATGAGAAGTAGGCTCCCCACTGAGCAGGGAGTCTGACATGGGGCTCAATCCCAGGACCCCGGGATCATGAACTGAGCCAAAGGCAGATGCTTAACCAACTGAGCCGCCCAGGCATCCCTATTTTTTCATGTATTTTGTAGATAAAGCAAATGGGCTCAGAAAATGTACATCATTCATTCTAGATTAGAAATGGTAAACAGAACTTGGCTTCAAGCATCCTCTGACAGGGATTTTCCTAATGCCACACATTTTCCATATGTGATTAAGGGAAACACTCAGAAAGAGTCTTGTAGGGTGGTTAAGAGCAGAGACCCTACAGCCCAGCTTCCTTGCATCAAACTCCAGCCCTATCACTCATTAGCTTTTTGATCTTGGAGAAGTAACTTAACTTCCTTGTGACTTTGTTTCCTTACTTTAAAAAGGAAATAGGGATCCCTGGGTGGCGCAGAGGTTTGGCGCCTGCCTTTGGCCCAGGGCGCGATCCTGGAGACCCGGGATTGAATCCCATGTCGGGCTCCCGGTGCATGGAGCCTGCTTCTCCCTCTGCCTGTGTCTCTGCCTCTCTCTCCCTCTGTGAGACTATCATAAATAAATAAAAATTAAAAAAAATAAAAATAAAAAAATAAAAAGGAAATAATATTTTATGAAGGTTAAAAGAAGATGGTAAAAATTTCTGTTTTTTGAATGTTGGATATGGTTCTATCTAAAAATTACTATTTTTTAATCTATTACAAACACAAACAGCACTAACTTTGATAAAACAAAGGTAATTTTGATAGACATTTTTCAGTATGTAAATAACAGGTATTAGACTGCGCTGAATTAATTAGTTCACTTACAGTGGGTTGCATTCTCTAGCTTCTTCATGCCAATAGTTACACTGAAAGATCATATTATTTAGAACCATCTACTAATGTATGACTGAGTTGTAGTTCTTGGTCAAAAACCTTCCTCATCTTTCTGTCGTTCTCAAGGAGGGCCTCTCATTTATGTTCAAATCATGAGATAAAATCTGAGAATGCAAATTTTTGTGTTCTTGATGAGAGAGTGAAGGATTCAAGGTCCCTTTCTCCTGGTGTGGTTTCTTTTTCCTTGTTTTTAATTTATGTGGTAAGACTTGGCCTCTGTAAGCTTTCTGCTTCGAAGGGCCCCAGTGGAGGAGTGAGGAGCAAGGCCAGGTAAGGGTGCAGGAGCAAGGAATGGAAGCCAGAAGCTCAGTGGTAATTCTGTCCTGGACTATGAGGAAAAAGGAAAGGATGTTGGATGGGCAGTCTTTGAGACCCGTGAGAAGAGTTACTGGCATTTGGCTCACAGGAGCCAGAAAATTATAACAAAAGTTGATCACTGGTAACATTTGTGCTGAAAGATTTTTAGGCTCAGACTGCCTCAGCAAAGCTCAGCAGTGTAGAAACTTTGGATGTGGACCAAACCCTAGGTCAGGTCCTGAGTGGATCCAAAATGGATATCTGAGAAGAATCCTGATGATGTGTCTCTGTTGTGAGGAGGTGGGAGAGTGCACCTACATGTCACTGGTAGAAGCTTTCATTTCCATAATAAAAGTGGACTCAATGATGAACTCTTCTAAATTTAAAGATCTGGACTTAATCCACGTTGCAGGCTTTACCAGGGAATTGTACTGAGAACTGTCAGTATTCTCATAAAAAGTTCAATGGAAAAAAATATTATAGGAAAAATCATATATAAAACAATACTTACTCTGATGCTTGGCAGGAACACAATATGTAATTGATGAGTTGTTGAATATATTCTAGATATTTGAAGTTTTTTTTTCTAGGTTAGTGGCTTTTGAACTTTGCCATGAGCCCTTGAGGCCTTCTGAGGATAAGGGAGAGTGGAAGGAAGGAAAGACACAGCTTTGTCTTGATCTGTTTCACATACTAGACTTCTCTAGAAGGTTCTCCTTGAAGAATAGTTTCCTCTACGTTTTGAAAACCACTTCTGTAGGCAAATGACGTCTTATCCTTAGATCACGTAGATAATTAGACAGCTTACATTGGAAAGCTACCCATGTCATTCTAGCTTTTCAAAGAAACACCTTCACCAAATTGTATTTCAAAGTTATGCTTTAAAATTGTATTTAAGGATCACATAAAAACTGGCTGATAGGGCAGTCTGGGTGGCTCCACTGTTTGGTGCCTGCCTTCAGCCCAGGGCGTGATCCTGGAGACCCAGGATCGAGTCCCACATTGGGCTCTCTGCATGGAGCCTGCTTCTCCCTCTGCCTGTGTCTCTGCCTCTCTCTCTCTGTCTCTCATGAATAAATAAATTAAATCTTAAAAACAAAACAAAAAAAACTGGCTGATAGAATGCATCCTTTGAACATGTGTTCCCCACATAAGGCCCCACATGAAACATAGTATGTAATGAAATACTAAGGAAAACCTTGTTTATATAGAGAGTAATCCCTCTTCTCTGACCATGCAAATTATATAATAATTTTGCCTCCAAGTTTTCCTTCAACATCCTGAAATTCTGGTTCTATGTTTTATGCACAAGCACAGAAATGATATTGACTTTGAGGATTGCAGTGTTTATTTCCTCTTTGTTCTTTACCTATTTCCCCCTGGTTTTATTATTTTCTTTCCATTTTATTATATATGCCTCTTCGCAACCTGTCTCAAATGCCTTTTGGAATGAGGCAGATTATAAATTCAATAAATAAAATGTTTAAACCACTTATGAACAATACCTTCTTTGGTCTGAACCTAAACATTGCTTACATAGAAAGATCTGGTGAGCATATTAGAAAGCTCATGGATCTAGATTCTGTGTTTACAACAGAGGAAGCGTTACTTTTAAACTGTCACTTTACCCATTGTAGTTATTATTTTCTTGGACTGGTATACTTGATGTGTTCAAAATTTGGCAAAGGGTTTTACTGGTTTGAACATAGATTAGTGGAGCATTGAATTTTAGAATTTGAAGTGACATAAGATATCATCTAGTCCAGTGATTCTCAAGTAGGGAAACATTTGCCAATGTCTGAAGACATTCTTCGTTATCACAACTAGGGTGGATGCTACTGGCATCTAGGGGTGGAGGCCAGGGGTGCTGATAAAGCAACCCTGCAATGCACAGGACAGACCCTGCACCAACATGGCAATACTGCCAACATTGGAAACCCTGATTTAATCCAACTGCAAAATTTTTCAGACAAACTGAGGCCCAGAAAGATTAAGCATTTTGTCCATCAGGGACACCAGGGTGACTCAGCGGTTGAGCGTTGCCTTTGGCTTAAGGCGTGATCCCTGGGTCTGGGATCGAGTCCCATGTTGGGCTCCTGTGGAGAGCAGGCTTCTCCCTCTGCCTGTGTCTCTGCCTCTTTCTCAATCTGTCTCTCATGAATAAATAAATAAATAGATTTTTAAAAAGCATTTTGCCCATCAAATATATGATTTTAAATATAACCACCCAAATTTATTCTTTTTTTTTTTTTTTTTAAAGATTTTTCTTTTTAAAGATCAGGTCGGTAGGTCTGTTAGCTTGGTCTCAGTTACAACCACCCTTTGATGAAGATGTAGTGAGAACTAGAAATAAACCTTTACTGTGGTTTTAAAAACATAATCACATTAGGAAGTGTGATATATAGTTTTCCTATGAAGAGCAAGATTTTGATGCTTTCTTTTCTTCATAACCTAAGTCTGCACACATTCAATAATTTCTTCTTCTTCTTCTTCTTTTTTTTTTTTTGAGATTTTATCTATTCTTGAGAGACAGAGAGAGAGAGAGGCAGAGATGTAGGCAGAGGAAGAAGCAGGCTTACTGTGGGGAGCCTGATGCGGGACTCGATCCCAGATTCCTGGGATCGTGACCTGAGCTGAAGGCCGATGCTCAACCACTGAGCCACCCAGGCACCCAGTAAGTTTTTCTTCTGTTGTGGTACCTCAACCAGGGCACCCTCTGTTCTCACTCATCTGGAGTAAACAGTAAAGCTTATGTCACAGTCCTGTTATGATGGAGCTAGCAATATGAATGATTTTCTTTGTTGTTTGTATATTTATATTTTTAAATTTATAATATAAGTCTGCTGGAATTGAGCACTAGGCTTTATGAGGAATTTTTTCCTTCCCTTCTCACTTCTTTGCATCAATTTTTCCTTCTGTTCTCCTGTCCTTCTTTTCATATTTATTTCTACCTTGGACCAAGCATGAATGCATTCATTACTGGCTACTTTTATCTACCTTTATGTAGTAAGTCTAGAATGACCGGTTACCCAAAGAAGGACTAAGTGGCTAGAAAAGCAGACTGATTATAGTTAGCTGGGGTCACCAGGCAGCTGGTATCTTTGTGAGAGGGAGTGACTAGTTTGCTTTTACCCTAGGTACTGATTTTATAGAGATGAAAAGAGAAAGATTCTTCACTCAAAAACATGAGAGTCTAGAAGGGAAGTAGACATGCCAGCAAACTACTTTGTCTCCTTACCTCTAAGATTACTAAATCTCTGGCTTTACCACTTGAATGTGGAAACAAAAGCCCTTCCTGAGTAATGGCAGTTAAGAGATCCAGAGTCTAGAGCTTTCTGCCCACAAGCTTGGAATAGATCTGGCTGATTTTACCTTCTTCTCATTCACCTACCTACCATTGGTCCTACACACAACTTCAGATCTTTTAAAGATTTTTTTTTTTAAATCTATTCATGAGACACACGCACACAGAGAGACGAGAGAGAGAGACAATGAGAGAGAGAGAGAATGAGAGAGGCAGAGACACAGGCAGAGGGAGATGCAGGCTGCTTGAGGAGGGCCTGATGTGGGACTCAATCTCGGGACCCTGGGACCAGGATCTGAGCCAAAGGAAGACTCTTAACCATTGAGCCAATCAGGCATCCCAACTACAGATCTTTTAAAAGTGTGGAGAACTCCCAAGAGTTCTCAGTTGGCTGGCCGGGGGTTCTGCTCCATTCAGGCGGAGCTTTTTTCTTTTTTTAATTAATTTATTTTATTTAATTTTTTTGGTATATTTTCTTATTGGAGTTCTATTTGCCAAGATACAGTGTAACACCCAGTGCTCATTCTGTTAGGTGCCCCCCTCAGTCATCCAGTCACCCCAACGCCCCACCCACCTCCCTTCCACTACCCCTTGTTCGTTTCCCAGAGTTAGGAGTCTCTCATGTTCTGTCTCCCTCTCTGATATTTCCCACTCATTTTCTCTCCTTTCCCCTTTATTCCCTTTCACTATTTTTTATATTCCCCAAATGAATGAGACCACATAATGTTTGTCTTTCTCCGATTGACTTACTTCACTCAGCATAATACCCTTCAGTTGCACCCACGTTGAGGCAAATGGTGGGTATTTGTCCTTTCTAATGGTTGAGTAATATTCCATGGTATACATAGACCACATCTTCTTTATCCCTTCATCTTTTGATGGACACCGAGGCTCCTTTCACAGCAAGGCTCCTTTCACATTGCTGCTAGAAACATCGGGGTGCAGGTGTCCCGCAATTCACTGCATCTGTATCTTTGGGGTAAATCCTCAGCAGTGCAATTGCTGGGTGGTAAGATAACTCTATTTTTAACTCTTTGAGGAACCTTCACCCGGTTTTCCAGAGTGGCTGCACCAGTTCACATGCCCACCAACAGTGCAAGTGGATTCCCCTTTCTCCATATCCTCTCCAACATTTGTTGTTTCCTGTCTTGTTCATTTTCCCCATTCTCACTGGTATGAGGGGGCATCTCATTGTGGTTTTGATTTGTATTTCCCTGATGGCAAGTGATGTGGAGTATTTTCTCATGTGCCTGTTGGCCATGTGTATCTCTTCTTTGGTGAAATTTCTGTTCATGTCTTTTGCCCATTTTATGATTGGATTATTTGTTTCTTGAGTGTTGAGTTTAATGAGTTCTTTATAGATCTTGGATACTAGCCCTTTATCGGATAGGTCATTTGCAAATATCTTCTTCCATTCTGTAGGGTGTCGTTTAGTTTTGTTGACTGTTTTGCTGTGCAGAAGCATTTTATCTTGATTAAGTCCCAGTAGTTCATTTTTGCTTTTGTTTCCCTTGCCTTCATAGATGTATCTTGCAAGAAGTTGCTGTGGCCAAGTTCAAAAAGGGCGTTGCCTCTGCTCCCCTCTAGGATTTTGATGGATTCTTGTCTCACATTAGGATCTTTCATCCATTTTGAGTTTATCTGTGTATCTGGTGTAAGAGAATGGTCTAGTTTCATTCCTCTGCACGTGGCTGTCCAATTTTCCCAGCTCCATTTATTGAAGAGACTGTCTGTTCTTTTTCCAGTGGATAGTCTTTCCTGCTTTGTCGAATATTAGTTGACCATAGAGTTGAGGGCCCATTTCTGGGTTCTCTATTCTGTTCCATTGATCTATGTGTCTGTTTTTGTGCCAGTACCACACAGTCTTGATGATCACAGCTTTGTAGTACAACCTTGAAATCCGGCATTGTGATGCCTCTGGCTCTGGTTTTCTTTTTCAATATTCCCCTGGCTGTTCGGGGTCTTTTCTGATTCCACACAAATCTTAAGATGATTTGTTCCAATCTCTGAAGAAAGTCCATGGCATTTTGATAGGGGTTGCATTAAATGTGTAAATTGCCCTGGGTAGCATTAACATTTTCACAATATTAAATCTTCCAATCCATGAGCATGGAATATTTTTCCATCTCTTTGTGTCTTCCTCAATTTCTTTCAGAAGTGTTCTGTAGTTTTTAGGGTATAGATCCTTTATCTCTTTGGTTAGGTTTATTCCTAGGTATCTTATGCTTTTGGGTGCAATTATAAATGGGATTGATTCCTTAATTTCTCTTTCTTCAGTCTCATTGTTAGTGTATAGAAATGCCACTGATTTCTGGGCATTGATTTTGTATCCTGCCACACTGCAGAATTGCTGTATGAGTTCTGGAAATCTTGGGGTGGAGTCTTTTTGGGTTTTCTATGTACAGTATCATGTCATCTGCAAAGAGGGAGAGTTTGACTTCTTCTTTGCCAATTTGAATGCCTTTTATTTCTTTTTGTTGTCTGATTGCTGAGGCTAGGGCTTCTAGTACTATGTTGAATAGCAATGGTGAGAGTGGACATCCCTGTCGTGTTCCTGATCTTAGGGGAAAGGCTCCCAATGTTTCCCCATTGAGAATGATATCTGATGTGGGGTTTTTGTAGATGGCTTTTAAGATGCTTAGGAATGTTCCCTCTATCCCTACATTCTGAAGAGTTTTGATCAGGAATGGATGCTGTATTTCGTCAAATACTTTCTCTGCATCTATTGAGAGGATCATATGGCTCTTGTTTTTTCTCTTGTTGATATGATCTATCATGTTGATTGCTTTACGAGTGTTGAACTAGCCTTGCATCCCAGGGGTAAATCCCACTTGGTCATGGTGAATAATCTTATTGTACTGTTGGATCCTATTGGCCAGTATCTTGTTGAGAATTTTTGCATCTGTGTTCATCAGGGATATTTGTCTATAATTCTTCTTTCTGGTGGGGTCTTTGTCTGGTTTTGGAATAAAATGAGTTTGGAAGTATTCCATCTCTTTCTATCTTTTGGAACAGCTTTAGTAGAATAGGTATTGTTTCTTCTTTAAATGTTTGATAGAATTCCCCTGGGAAGCCATCTGGCCCTGGACTTTTATGTCTTGGGAGGTTTTTGATGACTGCTTCAATTTCCTCCCGGGTTATTGGCCTGTTCAGGTTTTCTATTTCTTCCTGTTTCAGTTTGGTAGTTTGTGGTTTTCCAGAAATGCGTCCATTTCTTCTTCTAAATTGCCTAATTTATTGGCATATAGCTGCTCATAATATGTTTTTTTAATATTTTGTATTTCCTTGGTATTGGTTGTGATCTCTCCTTTTTCATTCATGATTTTATTAATTTGAGTCTTTTCTCTTTTGTTTTTAATAAGGTTGGCTAATGGTTTTTCTCTCTTATTAATTCTTTCAAAGAACCAACTCCTGGTTTTGTTGATCTGTTTTACAGTTCTTCTGGTCTCTATTTCATTGAGTTCTGCTCAAATCTTTATTAACTCTCTTCTGCTGGGTGTAGGTTTTATTTGCTGTTCTTTTTCCAGTTCCTTTAGGTGCAAGGTTAGCTTGTGTATTTGTATTTTCCCAATTTTTTGAAGGATGCTTGTATTGTGATGTATTTCCCTCTCAGGACTGTTTTTGCTGTATCCCAAAGATTTTGAATGGTTATATTTTCATTCTCATTAGTTTCCATGAATCTTTTTAATTCTTCTCTAATTTCCTGGTTGACTCAACTTTTAGCAGGATGTTCTCTAACCTCCACGTGTCTGAGTTTCTTCCAAATTTCTTCTTGTGATTGAGTTCAAATTTCAAAGCATTATAGTCTGAAAATATGCAGGGGACAATCCCAGTCTTTTGGTATCAGTTGAGACCTGATTTGTGACCCAGTATGTAGTCTATTCTGGAGAAAGTTCCATGTGCACTTGAGAAGAATGTGTATTCAGTTGCATTTGGATGTAAAGTTCTGTAAAACTCTGTGAAACCCATCTGGTCCAGCGTATCATTTAAAGCTCTTGTTTCTTTGGAGATGTTGTGCAGAGAAGATCTGTTATTTGCAGAAAGTGCCGTGTTGAAGTCTCCGAGTATTAGTGTATTATTATCTAAGTATGTCTTTACTTTGGTTATTAATTGATTGATATACTTGGCAGCTCCCACATTAGGGGCATAAATATTCATGATTGTTAGGTCCTCTTGTTGGATAGATCCTTTAAGTATGATATAGTGTCCCTCTTCCCTTACTACAGTCTTTGGGATAAACTTTAATTTAGCTGATACGAGGATTGCTATCCCTGCTTTCTTTTGAGGACCATTTGAATGGTAAATGGTTCTCCAACCTTTTATTTTCAGGCTGTAGGTGTCCTTAGGTCTAAAATGAGTCCCTTGTAGACAGCAAATAGAGGGGTCTTACTTTTTTATCCAGTCTGAAACCCTGCGTCTTTTGATGGGATCCTTAAGCCCATTCACGATCAGAGTTACTATTGAAAGATATGAATTTAGTGTCATCATAATACTTATTCAGTCCTGTTTTTGTGGATTATTTCTTTGCGCGTCCTCTTTCTTTTAGAGTCTCCCTTAATATTTCTTGCAGAGCTGGTTTGGTGGTCACATATTCTTTCAGTTTCTGCTTATCTTGGAAGCTCTTTATCTCTCCTATTCTGAATGAGAGCCTTGCTGGATAGAATATTCTTGGCTGCATGTTTTTCTCATTTAGGACCCTGAATATACCCTGCCAGCCCTTTCTGGCCTGCCAGGTCTCTGTGGAGAGGTCTGCTGTTAATCTGATATTTCTCCCCATATGAGTTAGGGATCTCTTGTCTCTTGTTGCTTTAAGGATTTTCTCTTTGTCTTTGGAATTTGCAAGTTTCACTA
The DNA here is from genome assembly GCF_003254725.2 of Canis lupus dingo. NCBI lineage: Eukaryota > Metazoa > Chordata > Mammalia > Carnivora > Canidae > Canis > Canis lupus. The sequence goes on along the minus strand of NC_064269.1, from coordinate 16,700,696 downwards.
TTAAATGTCAAGGTGTTGAACAGTTTTTCTTGATTTTAGGGGGGCCTCTCTATCTCCTGGATCTGAATGCCTGTTTCCCTCCCCAAATTAGGGAAGTTCTCAGCTATGATTTGTTCAAGTATACTTTCTGGTCCCTTTCGGCACCAATTAAACATAGATTTTTTTCCTTCTGAGGCTGTCATTTATTTCCCTTAACCTTTCCTCATGGTCTTTTACTTTTTTTTTTCTCTCTCTTTTTTCCTCAGCTTCCTTCCTTGCCATCAACTTGTCTTCTATGTCACTCACTCTTTCTTCTACCTCATTAACCCTTGTCATTAGAACTTCCAGTTTGGATTGCATCTCATTTAATTGATTTTTAATTTTGGCCTGATTAGATCTAAATTCTGCAGTCATGAAGTCTCTTGAATCCTTTATGCTTTTTTCCAGAGCCACCAGTAGCTTTATAATTGTGCTTCTGAATTGGCTTTCTGACATCAAATTGTAATCCAAATTCTGTAACTCTGTGGCAGAGAGTACTGTTTCTGATTCTTTCTTTTGTGGTGAGTTATTTTTCTAGTCATTTTGCTCAGTGCAAAGTGGCTAAAAAGAGTTGTATTTGTTAGAAGCGCAAACTCTTCTCTCTGTAACGTTCCAGCTGTTCTCTCCTTAAATCTCATGTCGAATTTGTAGGTTTTCAGGATTATTTGAAAGTTATCTAGGTAAGTTGGTGGGGACAGGTGACTTGGGGACCCTACTCCTCCGCCATATTGCCCCCTCCCCTCCGCGGAGCTTTAATTGACTATAATTAACTGCATTACTCCTGGATACTAACTTCTGCTTGGGTTCTTTAAAGGTATGACGCACTTACCTGATTGGTTGTCTCAATACTACTGCCAAGTAGCTGACATAAGCGTGGTGTCAGTTTTTCCCTTGGCTATCTATGAGAACTTTAGCTAACATGATCATTTTAATAAATATTCTCTTTAGAAACAAAGAGATGGGAGGAAAGGAAAGAAAATAACAGCTAGTGTCATGCTTGCCTAGTTTCAACTTCTGAATTTTGCTTTTCTTACCAATGCAGTAGCCCAAGGACAGATCAAATACCCCAATACAGTAATCCCCAGCTCCAAACCTGATTTTTATCCACTCTTTAGAAATTTTTATCTACTCTTTAGAAATTATCAGCCACTTGCTTTATTTTGATTTCAAAACTTATATATAGTTGCCAGATGTATTCATCAAAGACTTCTCTAAGAAACTTGTACACATTTGTAATTCAGTAAATATTGGTTGGATAAATGAATGCGAACTCTGTAGGAATCACTTATTCCACAAATGGTCCCTTACCAAAATTTCCAGAAACAATTTTTGTATTAAATCAAAAAGCAAAACAAAAAACCAATTCTGCTTCTTCCCACAGAGTTTTACAATAGCCTTTACAAAATAATCTTGAACATATTTCAGTCTTGTTTATGGGAGAAATAAGTAGGCATCATCACATTTTTCTTTTGGGTATTTTTTTCCCCCATAATTTCATAGGCATTCTTTGTCTATTATAACTTTAAAGCCTTGATCCATTAGAATTATTATGAATTTTATGAATTTTCTTCCAGTTGGACAACCAATTGTGTCAGCATAATGATACTGTTCTGCCCTATGAAATGAATTGCCATCACTGTCTATAGACTCATCTTTCCTCATATATCCTGTTCTGCTTAACTGATTTATCTTCTGTAGTTAGGCCAGTATAATGTTTGAAAGCATTGTTATTAACAGAAATTTAAAAACTGTAGAGACTACCTTCACTATTCTGATTTTTCATAATTTTCCTGATTCTTTCCAGGTTTTTATTTTTTAAATATGTAATTATAAATCATTTAGCTCCAAAACCTCATTGGGATTCTAACTGGAATTGCATTACATTTCTGATTCACAAGTATGGAATGCATTTCCATTTACTTATCTTCTTTTATGTATTTTTAAAAAATGTATAGCTTTCTTCATATAAGATTTGTACCTTTCAAACAATATTTTATAGTTTTTTTGTAAATCGAATTTTGTTTATTTAGATTTTATTTATTTGAGAGAGAAAGAGACAGCACAAACCAGAGGGTGGGGCAGAGGGAGAGGTAGAAACAGACTCCTCACTGAGCAGGCAGCCTGATGCTGGGCTCGATCTCAGGAGTCTGGGATTATGACCTGAGCCGAAGGCAGATGCTTGACTAACTGAAGCCACCACCCAGGCTCCCCTACAGAGTCAGTTTTATATTATTTTGTATAATGGCAAGAACTAGAAAAATCTGAAGCCCATCAGTAGGAAGATGGTTGGATAAAATCTATATCATGCATTTAGGCCTTGGAATTTATTTATTTTTATTTTTAAAAAATTTTATTTATTTGAAAGAGAGAGAGGGAGAAGGTGTGCACAAGCAGGGGGAGGGGCAGAAGGATCAGCAGACTCCTGACTGAGTGCCATGCAGGGCTCAATCCCAGGACCCTGAGATCATGACCTGAGCTGAAGTCAGATGCTAACCTACTAACCAACTGAACTACCCAGGTGCTCTTTCCTTAGAATTTATATAAGTAACAAAAAGAATGAGTTAGATCCTTATCCATTGAACTTGAGTTTTTTGTCTTTTATCTTTAGTGAAATAAGCAAGTTGCTGAGAAATGCAGGAGGTACAATACAAATTTTATAAGATGTGTATACTTATTTACAATCGTGTATATATTTGTTTACATGACATGTATATATTTGTTTACAGGCTCATAGGCAAGGGAAGAGATTCAAAAGATACCTACTGGGACATTGACCCCGATTTGCTGGCTGAAGGGGTTGAATTTTTAAAAAAAGGAAACAAGGATAAAAACATTATTTTGAAAAGAAAATCATTTTAAAAGAGTATAAAATATTTATGTAAAATAAAATTCCAAAAACTTTTTAATGATAAAATTTAGAAACAGTACAAATGATTAACTTAATGAAATTATTTGTGGCTGTTAAAAATAGTGATATAAGAGGCACCTGGGTGGCTCAATGGTTGAACATCTGCCTTTGGCTAGATTGCCATCCCAGGGTCCTGGGATCGAGTCCCACATCAGGCTTCCCACAGGGAGCCTGTTTCTCCTTCTGCCTGTCTCTGCCTCTCTCTCTCTCTCTCTGTCTCTCATGAATAAATAAATAAAATCTTTTTAAAAATGATATACATGTATTTAGGATGTGTGGGGTTTTTATTTTTATTTTTTTTTAGAATGTGTATTAAATAACAAATCAGATTGTCTACTTTGTACTAATATGATTGTCTGATGATGGGTTTTTTTGTTTTTTATTATTTTTTATTTTTTTAACCTAATAGGGAAAAGGAACTGAAGTTATTTCTGGAAGTATGAATTACTTATAGTACTTGTAGTCTGTATTACCTAAATTATACTCTTCCTGGTATAGCTGTAATTACATGAGATTCAGTCATATCTTTAATTAGCAGTCTGATTGAAGGTAGGAATCACTTTTTAAGATTCTAAATCTCACTCTTAGCGCTCAGAATAATTCTGATTCATAATTTCAAATGATCACCATTGAACTGAACCTATATGTGAGAATGGACTCAGCATTAAAGAAGGTCAAAGCATGAGCTTTTAAAAACAGCAGGCCATGGTGAAAGTATTCACTTGGCCGCAGTGCTTGGGCTTGCCTGTTTCAACTAACCAGCTTGATCACAAGGCTGGCTGAGACTTAAGCTGAAGTTTCTAGGAAAAGGACAGAAAAGTGAGCTAGGGAGACTGATCTGTTTGCTAGGTCAGCAAATTAATCCCCTGATGTATGGGAATTTAGGATTTGATTCTATGAGAATTTGATTAATGTTGTGGCTTTTGTTCAAGCTCAGAGATGCGACTCCAGGATATCCCATCTGGTGGATGGGCTGCAGAAGCAAGAATCTTGTATTAATGTTAAAAAGTCAGGCAGGGGGCCACTTGTTGGTTCTATGAAGTCTCTAACTGCAGAAGCGTGGCAACTGACTGGGTGGTTCAGTCAGCCCTCCCTAGTGCTGACATAGGGAGTTCTCCTGTCACTGCTGCTGGCTGTCCCCACCTGGGGTCACTCTCTTTGGGACCTCCCCGCTGAAGTGATGAGTAAAGAGGGAGGCTTTTGTATACAGTTTAATTTAAGGACTTCACACTTCATTTTAGGGAACATAGTTGTTCCTTAGCTGCTTTTAACAGAGCAGCCACTTTCTTCCACTTATGGTAGGGGTAGGTTTTGGAGTATGTAAAATATTAACCAAAAAGAACAAGATATACTTCATAGTTCTCTAAAGGCCACCGAAATGTAAACAAGTCAGGTTATTCCACATAGTTGAGGGACTGGCTTTCCATTTTTCTGTGTAATCTGTTTGTGCCTCCCTAGGAACAGTAGGCCACACCTCAAATGATGAAGCAGTTCTGTGGAGAAACCCATTTACGCCAGATTCCAGATGTCATTCCCACCAGGAACAATGCCAAGAATATACTTATATTTTAAATAAATGAGAAAATCAATATCTAGATGAAATGTATACTACAAAATAGAAATTTTATATTATTGGTATATTTATCAATCCATTTTGACTAAAGTTGAACCTGACAAAAATATCAATCCCTTCTTAAAATATATAAAACACATTTTTAGTTTTTTTTTTTTTTTTTTTCCTGGCTAGTGCTAAAAATGTAATGGTTTGACAGTGTAGGGGAGGAAAAAATTTTCCTCAACCCTGTAAAGGTCCCTGGCTGGGTCTGAAAATTAAACTGACAAAAAGATTAATAGGAGAAAAAGCATCCAAATATATTTCATATTAATTTTATGTTATATGGGAGCCTTCATAAGGAAATGAAGCCCCAAAGAAGCTGTTAAATCGGAGTATTTTTATGTTAAGTTTGTTGAAGAGTGGACATTTGTGGAGAAATTTGATAGGTCAGACAGTATGAGATTAATGAAGTGAGCTGGAGGAGACTTCAGGAGACCTGTTTGTTTGGATTCTTCTCAGTTTCCCTTTGTCTTCTGAGATAAGAATGCTCTTTTCTTCCTTTACAGGGAAGACACCTCTTATGAAGGTTTTATGATCTACTTCAGGGGTAGAAGATGGGGAAGAGGAGGGAAGGTCTTTCCTACTTCTGCCATTTTTTTCAGACTCCATCAACTTAAAAATTTCAACATGCCAACTTGCCATATTTTGACATAGCATATCTTGAACCCCATCAATAGATTGAGTAGTAAAGGAATCTAAATTTCTCCTTTTTTGACTCCTAGTATGCTAACTTTTCTTTTTTCTTTTTTTAACTTTTCTAAAACTATGAAAATAAGCAAGATATTTTTATAGCTATAATATTGATTTCTAAAAATTATGTGAAGATTGTGTATTATGAAGTAATTCATATCTTTGTAGTGGGAATAAAGTGGACTTAACCCGGAGGATTTCCCTTTGTATAAGGCAAAGAAGCAAAGCAGCAAAGCCCCGTTTAATCACTGAGCCCAAGATCAGACTTGAATTTCTCTCCTCTTATGAAGTGGCATAGCCAGTGAAGTCTACCCATAAACTTCAGTGCTCCTGAGCTCTTGGGTCTAATAATTAGCTTTAATTTGCTCTGCTCAAAGAACCCTGAGGATTTCTTCCTAGACTTTGCAGTCACCCACTGAGACATGTTTTCTGGGTCTGCTTTTCCTTCTTCCTCATGGATGGATATCTTCTCTGAAGAATCTCTACTTAGCGTTTCATCTAGAGGGAGACTCAGATGCTTTATAATAGGCCCCCAGTACATATTCTACTTATATGATTCTGGAGTAAGGCCTTTCTCTTGATGTTTTCTGTGGTTACATTTTTTATTTCCTTATCAGATTTCCAAATATACTTTCCCTTGTGTCTTTCATTCTCTTCTGCAAAGGTTTTTCTAGCAACATTTAGCTCTATTGGAAGTACATGGTACTCTTGGGAAATCTAAAATAAAACTCTTGCAACACCTCAGAGATAATTGTGGATTTGGTCCCAAATCGCCACAATAAAGCGAATAGTACAATAAATTGAGTCAAATGAATTTTTTTGTTTTCCAGAGCATATAAAATGTATGTTTGTACTAAACTGTAGTCTATTAAGTGTGCAATAATATTATATCTAAAAAATGTACATTCCTTAATTTAAAAATGTTTTATTGCTAAAAAATGCTAACCATCATCTGATCTTGCAGTGCGTCATAGTCTTTTCACTGATGGAGGGTCTTGCGTCCATGTTGATGGCTGCTGACCAATTAGGGTGGTAGTTGCTGAAGGTTGGGGTGACTGTAGCAATTTCTAAAAATAAGATGATGACGACAGTAGTTTGCTGTATCAATTGATTCTTCCTTTCACGAACAATTTCTCTGTAGCAAATGATGCTGTTTGTATTTTACTTACAGTACAACTTCTTTCAAAACTGGAGTCAATCCTCTCAAACTCTGCTGCTGCTTTATCAACTAAGTTAATGTAATATTCTAAATCCTTTGTTGTCATTTCAACAATCTTCACAGCATCATCACTAAGAGTAGATCCCATCTCAGGAAACTACTTTCTTTGCTTATCTGTAAGAAGCAACTCTTCATCTGTTAAAATTTTATTATGAGATTGCTGAAATTCAGTCACATCTTCAGGCTCCACTCCTAATTCTAGCTCTCTGGCTATTTCTGCCACATCTGCAGTTACTTCCTACATTGGAAACCTTGAACACCTTGAAGTCATCCATGTGAGTTGGAATCAACTTCTTCCAAACTCCTGTTCATGTCAATCTTTGACTTTCCCATGAATCACAGATGTTATTAATGGATCTAGAATGGTGCATCCTTTCCAGAAGGCTTTAAATTTACTTTGCCCAAATCCATCAGAAGAATTAGTGTCTATGGCAGCTGAAGCCTTATGAAATGTATTGCTCAAATAAGACTTGAAACCTGAAATTATTCCTTTTTCCTTGGGCTACAGAGTGGGTGTTATGTTAGCAGATGTGAAAACAACATTAATCTTGTACATCTCCATCAGATCTTTTGGGTGACCAGGTGCACTGTCAACAAGCAGTGATATTTCAAAAGGATTCTGTTTTTGGAGCTATAGGTCTCAACAGTGGGCTTAAAATATTCAGTAAACCATGTTGTAACCAGATGTGCTGTCATCCAGACTTTGTTCTATTTATAGAGCAAAAGTAGAGTAGATTTAGCATAATTCAGTGCCCTAGGGTTTTTGGAGATAGTCAATGAGCACTGGCTTCAACTTAAAGTGACCAGCTACATTAGCCCCTAAAAAGAGAGCCAGCCTGTCCTTTAAAGCTTTGGCACCAGGCATTGACTTTTCCTTGAGCTATCAAAGCTCTAGGTGGCATCTTCTTCCCATGGAAGGCTGTTTCATCTATATTGAAAATCTTGTTTGGTGTAGCCACTCATATTCATTATCTTAGCTAGATCTTCTGGGTAACTTGCAGCTTCTATATCAATACTTGCTGCTGCCACTTGTACTTTTATGTTATGGAGATAGCCTCTTTTCTTAAACCTCATGAACCAACCTCTGCTAACTATACGCTTTTCTTCTGTAGCTTTCTCATCTCTCTCAGCCTTCATGGAATTGAACAGAGCCAGGGTCTTGCCCTGAATTAGGCTCTGGTTTAAGGGAATGTTGTGGCTGGTTTGATCTATCCAGACTACTCAGATTTTCTCCATATCAGCAATGAGGCTATTTCCCTTTCTTATTTGGGTGTTCACTGGAGTAAACTCAAGAACTTTTCATTTCCATTTGCAACTTGGCTGTTTGGTGCAAGAGGCCTAGCTTTTGGACTATTTCAGTTTTTGACATGCCTTCCTTACTGAGCATAATTACTTCTAGCTTTTAATTTAAAGTGAGAGATGTGTGACATTTCCCTTCACTTGAACATTTACAGGCCACCGTAGAGTTATTAACTGGCCTAATTTCGATATTGTTTTGTCTCAAGGACTAGGGAGGCCTGAGGAGAGGAAGAAAGATAGGGGAACATCTGGTTGGTGGAGCAGTCAGAGCACATATAACATTTATAGATTAAGTTCACTGTCTTATATCGGTGTCGTTTATGGTGCCTCAAAACAATTATAGTAGTTACGTCAGTTCTGGAGGAAAAAAAAATATATATAGTAGTTACGTCAAAGATCACTGATCACAGATTACCATAACAAATATAATAATAATAAAGTTTGAAAATATTGCCAGAATTACCAAAATGTGACACAGAGACACAAAGTGAACAAATGCTGTTGGGAAAATGGTGCTGATAGACTTGCTCAACACACAAACCTTTGTAAAAAAAAAAAAAAAAAAAGCAAAAAAACAATATCTGCAATGTGTAATAAGTTAAAGTACTGTAAAATGAGGTATGGCCGTAGAGCCTTTTCCCTTAGTAATTCACAACTCTGGTCTCATCAGGTTACATTTTCCTCCTAACATTTCTGCTTCCTGGCTTGCCAGTTCAAAACTCTGTGTCATTTTCCAAAAGATTATCTTTTGTAAACATCTTATTAAAAATAAAAGATAGCGGGGCACCTAGGTGGCTCAGTCAGTTAAGTGTCTGCCTTCAGCTCAGGTCATGATCTCAAGGTCCTGGGCTTGAGCCCAGTATTGGCCTCTCTGCTCAACAAGGAGTCAGCTTCTTCTGTTCCTTCTATTCCTCCCTACACTGCTCATATTCTCTTTCTCTCTCTCAAATGAATAAAATCTAAAAAAAAAAAAAAAAAAAAGTGAGCATTTATCTCATTTAATTCTTATAATAATGTTATTGATTAAGGAGAATTGATTGGCTTTCTCAGGTTTGTGGAGCTGGTCACTCCTCATCCACCTGTCTTCTAGAAGCTTGTAGTATTGCCTTCTATCACATTCTCTGGTGGAAATATAGGTACATACTGAATTTCACTGTAGTTTTAAAGGGTTTTCAAGGAGGGAGTAAAAGTGCATGTTTCAATCTCTCTTTACTCAGAAGTTGGAATATTACTTCCTACAGTGAAGTCCTGAATTTAGGTATATTTTAGCACTTGGAGGTAGACTGAAAGAACTAAATAGGTGTTTATTGAAAAAAAAATCCCACTCTTTACTAATTTGTCATATTGAATGCCATGCTGCATAGTAATTTTGGCTATAAAAAGAAGACAATTATTTTTAGACTTGATGTTTTTAATTAACATTTGAAATCATTAAAAGTTACTATCAGGATCCTTTTGTGCATATAAATTCAGTAAGACAGCTTGTTGGCTGTCTTGAGTACTTGTGTACTATCATATGAAGGATTGTAGTTTAACACATTTTCACATTCACCTAAGCTAATGATTTGATTAGAGAATATAGTTTTTCCATTCATTGGCTTTTGGAACATAATGCAAAAAATTTTAAGCAACTTTTGCTTTTATAATTGGAATTCACTTGTTATGATTCTAACAGAGCAAAACACTGACCTATGTAATTTTGGTGCAATTAAATTTTTCTCCTTATGTCTATATGTACTTCATCAGTTTAGCAAAAGCAATAGCAAAACTTCAAAATCCTGCACAGCAGATTGTCGGGGAAGAAGTATCTGCTGATTTGTCTGCTCTGTGAGACCCTGGTTCTGGCAATATCATGTTGGTAATTGCTCAAAGATGCCTTCTGTTTACTAAGATGAGTGTTGCAGCTGTTTTTAATTAACTTCTACAGATGATAAACTGCCAGTGTATGCTTGTTAGATTTACTTAAATTTATTCCAAATAAAGGAGAATTTAAAGAGTATCAATATAGAGATTTGTAGCATTTCTATTCATAAGAGTTTTAAAAATTGTTTTGATGAAAGAGAGTTAAAGTGTTATGATTTATCATGAAATTTGGTGAATATCATTCACAGAGCTTTATTTATCCTATGGGTTGGAAAAATGTGTGTTAATTTTCTTATTATTCTTTTGTTCTCTAAGCTTCATTCCTTAATTCCAGCCCGGAGGTGGTAATACTAATGTGCAAAGTGGCCAGAGTTGCTAAATTACTGTTTATTTCCTTTCTTACAACTTTTTCCCGAGGCTATCCACCCTGTTGCTTGGCAGCTCTAATTGTTAAACTGCTCTTTTTTGTTAAAAGAAAAGTTGACTCCCCATAATTTTCACCAGTTGGCCATATTTCTAGCTGCTGGATCTACACACACGTTGGGTGTAGCACTTACTTAAAAAAAAAAAAAAAAGAAAAAGATTACAACATGCTGAAAGATCAGATGATGGTTTAGCAGCTTAGGGTACCTGGCTGGCCCAGTTGTGGAGCATGTGACTCTTAATCGTGGGGTTATGGGTTCAAGCCCCCCATTGGGTGTAGAGATAACAGAGATAAAGATGTTAAAAATAACATCTTTTATTTATTTATTTATTTTTAAAGTATTTATTTATTTGACAGAGAGAGAGAGAGCACAAGTAGGGGGAGCAGCAGGCAGAGTGAGAGGGAGAAGCAGGATCCCCGTAGATCAGGAAGCCTGAGAGAGGGCTTGATCCCATGACCTGAGCCAAAGGCAGACAACTAACTGGGCCACAGAGATGCCCCAAAATACAAATTTTTTTTTAAAAGAACAAAACTGATCCTCATAGTAAGGAAAGACTATTGAAGAAAGCTGACATTCTAGGTTACTGTAAAGTCTCTAAATTGTGATGGTATCTAATACAGTGCTTGCAAGGAGAACTTTTATTGATTTGATTTGATGGTACACTGATTTCTTGTTACTATATGGCTTTGAATAGTCAGTAATTGACTATGACCTGAATATTGTATGGAAGATGATTGTTTTCCATCCTAGATGAGGATCTAATGAAAATTTACTTAAAATAACAGCAAAGGAACTTAGACCTCAATCATGCAAAATAGAGATAACGGAGATCCCTTTTGCATAGGACTCCTTTTACTTTGGAAAATAGGTAGATGAATTAGAAAGCTAAATTTTTTCAGCTTTTTCTTTCTTGACTTTTATCGTTATGTGGAAAGTTTATGAAAACTGAATTTTCTTTAATTCATGAAATGTGTTTATGATCTAATAGAAAAGTTATGTCAAGTTAGTTATATGTTTTATTTATTTATGATAGTCACAGAGAGATATAGAGAGAGAGGCAGAGACATAGGCAGAGGGAGAAGCAGGCTCCATGCACCGGGAGCCCGATGTGGGATTCGATCCCGGGTCTCCAGGATCACGCCCTGGGCCAAAGGCAGGCGCCAAACCACTGCACCACCCAGGGATCCCTAGTTATATGTTATATATTAATAGTTATATATTAGTTATATGTCAACTTAGTTCCTATTAGCTACATTCCTGCAGAACCAATTTGTCTTTTTTTCCATATGATTTGTTGAATTATGGAAGTTTATTTGTAAGTCATTTGTTACAAAAGGGTTATTATATATAAGTTCTGTCCACATGGAAGTCTCTTTATCCTTGCACATGCCTAAACTAATGAATAGTGCCAATAGGCAGAACCACCCCCAGTCATCTCGCCCCTTCCACAGCCTTCACTACCTAGAGGGGAAGCAAGGACTCTGCTAGCAGAGTTCCTTCCCCAGGACCCAGGAAGTAATTTTAGAAGTAAAAAAGCCCAGGGCACCTGGGTGGCTCAGTTTGTTAAGCGTCTGCCTTCGGATCAGGTCATGATCCTGGGGGTCTTTGCTGCTCAACAGGGAGTCTGCTTCTCTCTCTGCCCCTCCCCCTGCTCCTACTTGCGCATTCTCTCTCTCTGAAATAAATAAATAAAGCCTTAAAGTAAAAAAGTCCACAGTAAAGGTCATGCCTAATTTAAACTATTGCTTTTGTCACATTCTCTACCAGTCATAGGAATAGTTTTATTATGTCACAAATCAAAGAATTCCTATTCTTAATTTATAATGCATCTCAAGAGGCACATCCACTGCTATGCTTTTGATACTTTATTAGTCACTTAGGCTAAGTTATGCTGTGGTAACCTACCATTCCCAAAATTTTCGGGGCTTGTAACAACAAAGTTTTATCTCTCATGCTCTACATCTGCTATAGGTATAAAACTTATTCCATGTCATTGTCATTCTGAGATATGAGCCAAAGAAGCAGCCCCTCTCTGAGACTTTATCTTTTAGTCAAGGGGAAAAAACCACCCACAGTGGAAACATGCAACGGATCTTAAAGCTTCTGCTTGAAAGCAGCATGTGTCATGCCACACACATTTTACAAACCGAGTCAGACACCCACTCTGGGGATGTGCAGTTCAGCCAAGCCTGGCATCAGCATGGTGGGGATGTATAATCCTTCCATGGTGAGGGGCAAAGAATAGTTTTGAATAGTGATACCATCTACTTATAAAATATTGAGACCCGTCTGTTTGATGAGATCTGAATGTTCTCAAGCAAAGACAGCTCCCTGTACTTATCACGTTATTTCATTTTCTTTTGGAGATTATAGGAAAATGGCCTTTCTCAATCCCTTTGCATCTGTATGGGGCCAGAAAACTACTTATGGTCAGTGAACTTTGGAGAGAAGTGGTGTGTGGCACTTCCAGACTTAGTTCCGAAACATCTAGTAAAATCTACTCTCCTTTCATTATTGTTGGGCTGAATGCAGAGTAGCCTACCTCTCCAAATCACTGCTCTAAGTCATCCAAGACATCCAAGGAGATGTAGCCAGGAGAACCACCTGACCAGAAACATCTACTTTGAACTATGGGATAGAACAAATGAACCTTTTTTGTCTTAAGACACTAAGATTTTGTGGTTGCTGTGTTACCCCATCCTGACTACTATAACCTTGCTTTATGGTTTATTTAGTGATGCATATTGGGTGCATATAATGATGCATGGTAGGGTGTTGTACATTCTGTAATGGCCAACTATGACATAGTCCCAAAATTGTTGAAAGTATACATAGATTTTTACTGTAAAAATATGAATATGTGACCAAAAAACTGAGTTTTAGATTTTACTATAATTACTGTAAATGTAAATGGCCACATGTGGCTAATGGCTACCATATTGGACGGTAGGAAGCTACTTCCTACTTTAGACAGTAGGAAGCTTTTTGGTTGTTTGATGTATTATAAATCTTTCCATTATTCAGCCACCTAAACATAAAACCAACATGTTGTCTAAGTTAGAAATTTTCTGAATGACTAGGAGCCATAAAAATGAAGAACAGAAAGTAATCATATCTTTCTGTAGTATTTCATTGGTGACAGTTTTGACATTGGAGCACCAGTCAGAGTCCTTTAGTAGTACAAGTTGACATGAGGGTCTTTGTTAATAGGTTCCAATTACAATACAGAAGAACAGATGGTGGAATGGACATTTTTGCCAAAGTTTAAGTGTGATCTTTACTGACAAAATAAATTTAAAATGAAGACTTCACTGCTTTAAGTTTCTAAATTTATTCATTGTTAAGTATGTAAGATGTGTTAGAAGTTAACTTTGCAAATGCTATGCCTTTGCTTAAATCTCTGTATTACATCTGTAGGGATGCTTGTGATCCCAGGAACCACTGATAGGGATTATGAGAGACTCCCTATATTTCTCTGTGTTTAAAGATTCATTTCAAAGCAGGAGCTGAGTCATGTAATGGAAATATTGGATTCAGAGCAAAGTATCTCTATTTTGTTATCTACTCTCTCTCTCCAACTTGCTATATGAATTTGGGTAGGTTGTTTAAATTCTCTGGATCTCAGTTTCTTCTACAGTAAACTTAATGAGGTTAGATTACTCACCAACTTCTAAAATTCTATGGCTGAATATCCCTCTGTGTCAATCATGTTTTTTCTCCTTCACTATTTGTTACTTACACATGGAATGGAATGTATTAGAACTGAGCCCACCCATGTCAGTATGACTTAACTCTTGGCTCCAGGAAATTCTTGCTCAGGAAGATTAGACAGTAAATTAATAAATAACTTCACTGTTTGCTTTAGGAAATTCTTGCAAATCAATTTATCAGGACAAACAGTTTGCTTATCTGGGCAAACAGCTCTCTTAATAGAACAATATATTGTTCATCTGGGCAAACAGCTTGACAGGTATGTAGAAGAATGACATGCACTGTGGTCTTGAAAATGAAGCTGCTGTAAATGCTATTTTATTTTACTATCTGATTGGGAGAAAAATATATTAGTATGTGAGTCTAGGTATTTTTCTTGACTAGCATGAGACTCTACATAGTTTGTACATTGATGAAGTTATTATAACAAGAATACTGAGATCATAGACATTGTATTAATTATAACAAGGTAGGTGAGCAAAATCAATTTTCTGTGTCAAACATAGTTTACCACTTTATGTAAACAAGAATTTGTCTATAAAATTCATTCTAAGAGATTCAGTTTTCTATAAAAAATATACATAATCTTAAGGTTCCAGGTTAAAGTTTTTATAGTTTGCATCTTCTGCTGCTGCTTTTTTTTAATCAAGTAAGTTCAATGCCCAATGTAGGGCTTGAAATCAAGACCCTGAAATCAAGCTTCACATGCTCTACTGACTGAGCCAGCCAGGTGCCCCAACCCTTAATAGTTTGAAATAACATAATATGGAGGTTCTGTGACATCACTTAAGAGCTTCTTATTCATTTGTGGTGTCTGAGTGGATCAGTCAGTTAAGTGTCCAACTCTTGGTTTTGGCTCAGGTCATGATCTCAGGGTTGTGACCTCAGGGTTGTAGGAGTAAGCTCCATGTTGGGTTCTGTGCTCAGCACAGAGTCTGCTTAAGACTGTCTTTCTCTCTGCTTCTCCCCACTGCATTCTGTCTCTAAAATAAATAAAATCTTTTTTTAAAAAGAGCTACTTATTATTTTGATAAGAGACAGATTATGTGCAAATTTAAACTTAAAGCAGAAATTTGTGACTGTTGTTTGAGTATCCTTTGTTCAATGTGCTCCTAAGACCTCCAGATGAAAATACTTATCACCTTGTCATATTTTTTATTCATCCTGAATTCTTAAATAACTGGTATCAAAGTAATTTTCTCAAAGTTTCTCACTCAGTACCTTTATTACTCAAGAGTTCTTTCTTTAATTTTAACTAAGGCTGAATTAAAATATTTTCAAATTTCTACTTTTTATTTCCATATGAAGTCTGGTAGGAAAAGCTTTATCTTTAGAGTCATAGTTTTACCTTAGGAAAATCAAACATGGATCTGAAAGCAGATTGTTGAGAATATGGAATTAGAACTTAGAACGTGCCTTTAAGAAGGAATAACCCTGAGAAAGAATCTCGTGACATTTACATTCTGTTGCTTTGACATAGCCATTTTGTTGTGGGGTCATTTGATGTAGACTGAAAAGGATACTTTGATTCTATTGGAAAGAAATGGTCAAATAATGTTCAAAGCAGACCACTTCACCTTTCCTGAGCCTCACCTCACTGTTGACCACCTGTTATAATCTCTTTCCCTTTATGAACTCTTCTCCCCGCAACTCCCCACCCCTACCCTGTTACTATCAGATATAATGTAGAATTGGAGACATGGTGAGGCATAAGGTAAATCAGAGAGAAGCATAAGCTGAGCTTGAGGGTTAAATAACATCTGGCAGGGCAACCACATATAACTAGACTTTAGAAGTTTTCCAGCCGTACTTACTCATCTCAGGAAAAGCCATCAGTCATTAAAAACAAAGCATCTGTTCCTTCCTGAGATTGTACTTATATCTTTAATATCTGCATCCTAAATTCCATTTCTCTCATTTCTCCCTCAAGTTAAAGGCCTTGATGTGGGTTAGAGTTGGGATGGAAATGTTTGGGCCTATGGTAGAAAAATTATTAATTTTGGTTTGAAGAGAAGAATCTGTTTGTGGTTATCATATTATTACAATCAGGCCTAAAGGAGGAAACAAAAAGTCTTCATATTTTTTTTACTGGCAAAGGAATTTAAGCGCTTGGCCAAGGATGGTACATATAGAAGGCTGAAGACAGCTTCCTTGACAGCCAGTTAGTAGATACAGCTTCAAAGTTTATGACTATATTCCCTAAGAGATAGAGTTAGCCTTCTGAAGTCTAGATGTCTCAAGGTAACTTGATACAAATTATTTAGGACACTTTTATGATGACAAGATACAGATTAGCCATAAGTAAGACAAGAATGGCCTTCATCCAGCTCAGGTTAAGATTTATAGATCTCCTCTCCAAGTCCTAGGTATAATGGCTACTCTTAGCCTTCACCTGTGCCAACTGGCTATGACTGACTAACACAAATCTCTGAGTAACAAACATGCATCATATTTTTGTCCCTAATCATTTATCTTTAAAGTTCTCACAGACATTTTAAAATATTTTTGAGGGCACCTGGGTGGCTCAGTAGGTCAGACATCTGTCTTCAGCTCAAGTGGATACTTGGGTCCTGGGTGGGTTGGAGCCCCACATAATGTTCTCTGCTTGCTGGGGAGCCTGCTTCTCCCTCTGCCTCAGCCCCTCCCCCTCCTGGTGCATGCACTCTCTCTCTCTCAAATAAATAAATTAATTAATATTTAAAAAAATATTTTTAAGATAAGAATGATTATAAGAATGATTGATTAATAATAAATAATAAAAAAATATTTTTGAGATAAGAACACTGAAAAAAAATAATGAGAAGACTGAACATTCTTCACAGCCAGGGTACAGGTGAGGGATAAATATTGCATAACTTGGTAATAAAACCAGCAACTGTGCACCTTAACAGGCCAGTCTGGATACCCTGCTTGTTAATCTGTTTCCCTACCCCCATCTCCCCCATGCTGGTGGTTGAGAGGTACCCCTAAGCCTACTTATTTCATGATTTCACATCTCCTTTTTGGTTCTTTGCATCAAATCTGCTTTAGTACTGCACCAAGGTCTGCTTTTCTTAAAATGGCTCCTCATGGTCATGGCTTCTAATGGCCTGTAATTAAGTAGTTTACCTCCTACCTTCTCCCCTGAGGCTTTTGCTAAACCTGTCACCTTCAACTGGAAGCTTTTTCGTATACAATGGAATATTACTCAGCTATTAGAAATGACAAATACCCACCATTTGCTTCAACGTGGATGGAACTGGAGGGTATTATGCTGAGTGAAGTAAGTCAGTCAGAGAAGGACAAACATTATATGTTCTCATTCATTTGGGGAATATAAATAATAGTGAAAGGGAAAATAAGGGAAGGGAGAAGAAATGTGTGGGAAATATCAGAAAGGGAGACAGAACATAAAGACTGCTAACTCTGGGAAACGAACTAGGGGTGGTAGAAGGGGAGGAGGGCGGGGGGTGGGAGTGAATGGGTGACGGGCACTGGGGGTTATTCTGTATGTTAGTAAATTGAACACCAATAAAAAAATAAATTAAAAAAAAAAAAAAAAAAAAAAAAGGAAGCTTTTTCTACTTCATTCTTGCCAGTTCACTATCAGTGGATCCCTTTAAGACCAACATCACAGAGGAGGCTTTAGGTTTGAGCCCTGGTTTCATCAATTATTGGACTGGTGATTCTAGACAAATTTCGTAACTTTAATTCTCATGGTCTTTTTTTTTTCTTTTTATATCACAGGCTGACCTGCTGACTTTTGCATCTAGTATTCATTTTTACCTTTACTAATATTGCAATATTTCTACTAATAGTATATCCTATGAATTCATAACGATGTGAATATAAGACTAGTGAAGATGTGTTGCAGAGAGAAATAAATGTGAGGCACGAAGGGGATTATTGTGAATTAGAATACAATTTATTAAGAGTTCTTGTAAATTTCTGGAAAGAACGTTGGATATTGAGGATAATTAAAAGTTAAAAAAATTATGTAAGATATGATATTACTTGGGGTTAGAATTTAGCCACATTTTACAGAAAACTCAAATATGAGTGGTTTAAACATAAAAGTCCAGAACTAAGTAATTTAGGGCTGGTGTGGCAATTCTGTGGTCACAAAGAGCCCAGGCTTCTCCTCATCTTCCTTTCTGATGTCCTTAGTGCTGGCTTATAGGCCAAAATTTTCCTCATGGTCACAAAATGCTCTTAGCAATCCAGCCATCATATCTATATTCTAGGCTATAAGAAAATGAAATGGCAAAAGTGTGTATCTCTCAACTGAATCAGCCCCCTTTGAAAGAGCTTGCCTGGCTCTACTTAGCTTCTCCTTACGTTTCCTTGAACTTTCCTAGAAACCAAGAAAGTTAGGAAAAAGTAGTCTTTAAGTTGGGCCACTGCACCCCAAATAACATCAACATTTCTTTTGAAGAGGAGAGAAGGGTGGATATTGATGAGATAACTCACAGGTCCTTCCACAACAGCAAAGTAGGGTGGAGATAGCTAGATGATGGTTTCACTTGATGATGAAACCACATCACTAGATGATGGTTTAGCCCAAACAAGCTCACAGTTTACTCTCTCTAAATTACTTGTGTATTTCCTAACTTCTTATAAATTCAGAACAAAAGTCTCATGTTATCTTGTTAATGCTTCTTATCAGGTTTTTCATTTCTGATTTGTTGCTGCAGTTCTGCTATACAGAATACTTGATGCACAGGCTCTGGGGTCAGGCCCCTGGGCTTTGAATCTTGGCTCTACCACTGACCAGCTGGTGATTTGGCATATTGCTGAACCTTGTATGCAAAATAGTGAATAATGTCATTTGTTATTTTAATTAGTTTTTTTAGGCTGAGACGATTTTTAAAAATTCAAGTAAAGGAAACTTACATGAAAACAAGAAGACACAATGAAAACATATGGTTAGTTCACTTTGTTAACCAATAAGAACATAAGGACCAGTGTACAGAGGACAGGAAATAATGTTTTCAAGAAACATTTTTCTTTTCTTGATTAGTAATTAAAGTTGCTTGATCTATTCTCTTATATCCTAGTCACAATTGAGTTTATGAAAATCTAGGTCATATTGATAACTCCATATCAATATTGCTTTTTTGCTAATAGCTGAAAGATCAGGGATATTCCCTTATTACTCTCTTCTTTATGTTTCAAAAAACCTACTGTATTTATTCTCCAAGAATAGAGTGTGAGATAATCTTTTTTCTGAATACAAACCTCCTTTCTATGTATGACTCTTTCTTCTGAAACAAGGCTTTCCTTTTTCGAGTCCTAAGTGAAATAGTCTGTGAGGGATCCCTCTTATCTAGGGAGATTGTCCTCAGGTCACTCTGCCTGAGCTGATTTCAGTTCATTTTCTTGAGCTGAATCAACTGAATGGCTTAACAAGATGTCCTCTAGAAGAGTAGACTTGCGGGGTTTTTTTAATGATTTTTTTAAAAAAAGATGTTATTTATTTAGAGAGAGCATGATGGGGGAAGGGCAGATAGGGAGGGAGAGAGACAATCTCAAGCAGACTCTGCACTGAGCGCAGAGGCCAATGTGAAGCTTAGTCTCAAGACTCCAGGATCACGTCCTTAGCCGGAACCAAGAGTTGGGTGCTCAACTGACTGAGGCACCAAGGTGCTCCAAAGGGGTAAACTTGTTTTTATACAAAACCTGTATATAAATAAAACCACCAGGTTTCTTCATGCAATATAACGAGGCCTTGATATTCCAATGATTTGGTGCCTAAATGCATAGATTCCGAATGAATGTTTGTTGGAAGGAAGGGTGGCAAAAAGAAAAGGAAGGGAGGGAGAGTCAGCAAAATGAGGGTTTTTTACTGGATGTTGGTTTGATTTTTAATCAGGAAAAAGAATGTAAAATTTATTATTTTTATACTGGGGGACCCGGAATATAACTTATGATAACTTAAGAAGTTCATTTTATCTACATTTTAGTAGACAAAGACCCTCACTGGATAAGACCCAGAAAAAAATTTTACTTGTATTTTATACATGTTTTGTTAAAAAAAAAAAAAAAGAATAAAAAAATAGAATCTGTTAAAAAGTTGAAGAGTTTCTTTCTGGTAATACTCATAAAATGTGTGCATTTGAATTTTGCTTCTGGACAGACATATTCTGCTAAGCAAGCAGTCTCAAAGAGATTGCTTGCTAAGCATGTATATTTTTCCTTATGCTGATTCCTAAAGTCTCTATAATTTGCTTGGGACTGTGAATAGCCATAGTAATAAGAAACTAGCTTCTAACCCAGCCAAAGGAGGCTGAAGTGAGCCATCAGAAATAAGATTGGCTATATACATCAACTAGGGGACAGTAGTTGTCTAACACTTTCGATCCCAAGATTTCTTATGACATATATCACTCTAACCTATATTTAGAACCCAGGGAGAGCTAAGGAGGAGGAAGCATGAGTGGACACCAGTCTGGCAGAAGGCGTCCTTTTGGTTGAGCCAAGTTCACCAAGGTAGAAGACCAGATCCTAACTTGAGGCCCAAACCTTTATGAGTAAAACACATCTATGGACCTCAAGGGGCCCAGTAGGCAATGGTGGGTAAGAATTTGGAGGTCCTGAACTTTCCTAAATTGTGAGGATGGGGAAGGAAAGGTAGAAGTTTTTTTTTCTTTCTGTACTTTTTGGGATTATCAATTTTTTCTTTAATAATTAAATATATCACTTACATAAGGGAAAGAAAAACCTAGATTTTATATACTCACTGGCTAAATCTCAAAATCAATTTGAATTTGCTCCTTTCCTACAAAGTATGGCATTTTCATTTAATAGATTGCCATTAGTAATGACATCCTGTTTGATGCAGATAGTTCAAAACTTAAATAACAATGAATAAGGTTTAGATGATGCAAGGTACCGCTTCTTTCTCAGGGGAATGGGCCCTCACTTCAGTACCCTAAAATCATCAGTGGAGCATTATGGGATAGCCTAGAACCAGGCACAATTTATGTCAATATGATTTATGGCTGACTTGGCACTTCACATCAGCAGGAAAGGAGGGGCAATTCATTAAACAGTGCTAGGGAAATTGATTATTTATATAAGAAAATAATTAAAATAGATCTGTGTTTCATTCTGTACACAAAAATTAATTTCAGATGGGTTAAAGGACTGAAATATAAAAGGCAAAACTTGTAAACTTTTGGAAGAAAATAGGGAATAACTTTATGACCTTGGAGGTTGGAAGGTGAAATAAGACACAAAATTTCCTAGCTAGAGAACAATAGATTGGCTGTTGGACTACCTTAAAATCAAGGACATTATTTTATCAAAAGACATCTCTAAAGAATAGAAGAGGGAGCCACAAACTGGGAGAAAATATTTGCCATACTTATTACTTACAAATAGTAAGGAAATAGCAACCTGTCCTTTAGAAAATGAGACCTTATGTTTTCAAAAGACACTGTAGGGGCGCCTGAGTGGCTCGATCAGTCAAGCGTCTGACTCTTGATTTTGGCTCAGGCTCTGGTCTCAGGGTCCTCAGATCAAGCCCTTTATCAAGCCCTGCACTCAGCACAGAGTCTGCTTGTCATTCTTCCTCTGCACCCCACCCCTGCTCTCTCTCTCTAAGTAGAATAAAAAAAGACACTGTAAAATGAGTGAAAAAACAAATCATAAATACTGGGGGAAGATATTTGCCATGTATACAACTGACAAATTAATAAAAGGGGAGAAAGCACCCTTGAGAAGAAAAAAGTCTTAAGTAGAAACTACACAGGAATGGAAATATGAAAATGAAAATTTAATAAAATATGAAAATGCATAACTTCGCAGAAATGGAAATGTGAATGGTTGATAAAAATATGAAAATCCGTAACTTCATTAGTCATCAGGGAAATGCAAAATAAACTATCAGGTGGTAAAAACTTTAAAGTCTAAAAGTCAACCATAAGAATGTGGAGCAATAGGAACTCTTGGACACTGCTAGCGACAGTGAGAATTTGTGCAGCAGCACTGGAATGCTCGGCAGCCCTGTTAAGAAGAGCTGAGGCTGTGCGTAATCCACAACATGGCCATTTCAGCTCCTGGCCCACACCCTAGAGCAGTGGTTCTCAACAATTCCTTACATTAGAATCTCAAAATAAGCATGTCAGAAAACTTAGGGTAGGCCTTACCCCAGACGTGTAGATACCAGGAGACCTTGTGTGCCTAAGTGCCAGGGGGTACCACTGCAAACTCTCAAAGAACCTTAGGATATTTTGCATGTTTGAGGGGAACACAGTGATACATGATGTCTTTTGACCCTGTGTAACTTACTAGCTCAAGATAGTTCAGTTCAGGGTTTCAATTAGATTGTGCTACATTCTTTTTTTTTATGCAATATTTTGCAAAGCTGGGTTTTCAGGGTTGCTCTAGTAAAAAGCCGTTGCCATGTGAAAATCAATGTGGAACAGGAAATGAGGGTGACAGGGTCCAACCTGATTCCAAGTTTGAGAAGTTGTGCAGTGCCCATTGGCTGTACACATCTTGCTAGTATGTAACTGTTTTTTTAAAGAATGCAATTAAAATATTTTTTATTTAAATTTACATAAATTAGTTTTTCAAACAGCTACTACATTCTTAGGACATAAACACTTGAAAGCAACAAAGATGTCCTTCAATAGATGAATAGATAATAAAAAGTGGTCCATCCAAACAATGGAATATTATTCAGTGCTAAAAGGAAATGAGCTATCAAGCCATGGGAAGACATGGAGGAAACTTACATGCATATCACTAAATGAAAGAAGGCAATCTGAGAACACTAAACGCATTCTGTATGATTCCAACTATATGGCATTCTTGGAGAAGGCAAAGCTATGGAGATGGTAAAAAGATCAGTGGTTGCCGGGGTAGCAGGGAGAGAGGGATGAATAGGCAGGGTACAGAGAAATTTTAGGATAGTGAAACTGTTCAATACTATAAAGGTGGATACAAGTCATTATACATTTCTCCAAATCTACACAAAGTACATCAAGAGTGAATCCTAATGTAAACTATGGACTTTGAATAATGATGTGTCAGTGTAGCCTTCCCCACCAATGTACCTCTCTCGGGGAAGGCTATGCATATGTAGGGGCAAGAAGTAATGGGAAATCTCTATAACCTTCCTCTCAGCTTTTTTGTGTACCTGAAACTGCTCTTAAAAATATAGTCTTAAATAATAATTGAGGCTTATATTTTATATTTTTCTTCTCACGTTTTCCTAGTGATTTATATTTGTATAGCTTTATTAAGGTATAATTGACATACCACAAACTGCACATATTTAAAGTGACGTTTGTTCAATTTTGACATATGCATATACTTATTAAATCATTACCACAACCAAGATAATGAACATATCAATCAGTCCTTAAAATATTTTCATGTCCCTTGGTAGTCCCTCCCTTTTGCCCCATACACCCCTTCTTCAATAACCCCCACCCCAACTCACAACAACCACTCATCTGCTTTCTGTCACTACTGGTTGGCTTACATTCTCTAGAATGTCATAGAAATGGAATCTTACAGTACACACTCTGGTTTTGTCTGGCTTCTTGACAAAATTATGACTTAGCATAATTATTTTGCATGTCGTTTCATGATCAGCAGCTCATTCCTTTTCATTGCTGAGTAATGTTCTATTGTATGGCTATACCACATTTGCTTATCCATTCACCTATTGGTGGACATTTGAGTTGTTTCTGGTTTTTGGCTATTACAATAAAGTTGCTATAATCAGTTACATAGAAATCTTTATGTGGACACATGCTGTCTTTTATTTGGGCAAGTAAATACCTATGAGTGGAACAGTTAGATCATATGGTAGGAGTATGCTTATATTAATTTATTTTTATTGTATTTTATTAAAGCATTAGTCCACTAAAGATTGGAAATAAAACTGCTCCTCACCACCTGTACTTTGAGAAGTATTAGTCTAGGAGATAGGCACAAGAATGTTCAGAGCTACATTATTCATAATATCAAGGAACTAGAAGCAATCAAATTATTCATTGTTGGGAGAATGGATTATTAAAATGAAGTATATATTTATTCAGTAGACTATTACAATGAAAAAAAGATGAATTACAACAATACCAATCAAAATGGATACATTTTAGGAGTGTAAATTTGAGTTAAAGCAAATTGCCGAAGAGTGCATATGAATGATTCCATTATAGGTCTTTAAAAAAAGTAATATTGAACAATATATTATTACAAATACATACACATAATGGTAAACTACCAAAAAAAGCAAGAAAATGGTAAATACAAAATTTAGGATAGTGTTGACTTGGGGAGGAGTTGGGGAGCAATGAGAGAGCACAAAGGAAAGGCAAACAAGCTTTTGAGGCTAGTGGGTTATGGTCTTTATCTTAAACTACAGAAATTAATTTTGATGTTTTTTTTTGCTATATTTTCTTGTAAATTTTCGTGTATATTCAACATATAGCAAAAAATTTTAGAAAAATCTCTGAGTAGTTTGGAAGGGGGGTTCAGCAAGACAGAAGGTGCCAATTATAAACCATCAAGGATACAAAATAAATCTAGGTTTTAAGTAAATATACATTTGAATGATAGGCTGTTAGATATTATGCCTGGAAAAATCAGGGGCAATTACCCAAGTTGTCATAGATCTCCTGTGTTTTCCAGATGGTTGGGATTTATAATTGGATAGGAGTTAGGTTAAAAGCCGGAGAAGATGGGGAGAGTTAAGGAAGAGTTGAAGATTCTCACTGAAAGAAGATAAAACTGAATTCTTTGCTAAAATAAACCTTAGAGCCTAGGGCTTGAGGAATTTGTTTGCCTTTTACATTTTTAATGGCTTAACAAGAAAAAAGGTTACATCAGAACTTCTGGTAAGAGGTTTAGTGTTTCAGAAATGCATAGGGACCTGTGGTCCAGAGAGAGGCAAACTGCCTCCCTGAGTCATGCAGGAGTTCACGGAAGACCTTTACACCAGAGGAAGCAACAGCCCGCCAGCATCAGACCCAAGACTTCCAAAGGGCGGGTGAGAGAGGCTGAGGACTGGTACTGAGCAAGCATCTTACTGTGTGCAAGGCATTTTGCGGTGGATTTTATATCTTTTCTCTGATATCCTGACCTTTCAGGGCTAGTCTGTTTTTACCTTTCTTTTTCTTTCTTTTTTTTTTTTTTTTTTTTTAAGATTTCATTTATTTATTCATGAGAGACAGACACACAGAGAGGCAGAGACACAGGCAGAGGGAGAAGCAGGCTCCCCACAGGAAGCCTGATGTGAGACTAGATCCCATGACCCCGGGATCATGACCTGAGCCAAAGGCAGACGCTCAAACACTGAGCCACCCAGATGTCCTCTGTTTTTATTTTTAAGGTAGATGCTGTTTCTCTCCTTTTGTACATGAGATGAGTTTCAAAACCTTGCCAGAGATTTCAGAAGAGGCAGATCTAAACCCTGATGTGTTTGATTCCAAAGCACATTTTCTTTCTCCTAAGAATAGCCAATAAGTTTTGAGCATTTACTGTATTTGTCCCAAGAACTGTTTTAAGTGATATGTCGATTTTTTCTTTTAAGCCTCACAATACTACGAGTGAGAAAACTGAGGTACAAAATGTTAAGTAACTTGCTCAGTGTTCTGCAGGTGGGAAGAAACAGAGCTGGTCCAGCTCAGGAGTCCACACCCTTGACCTCTCTTGCCTTTTTCTGAGTACATGTGCCTTTTCAAGGATTAGGCTTGATTCTGTCAAGGATACCTGGTAATTCCTAATAACTTTTGAGCCATGAGTCATGGAAACCAATTTCTCGCAGCTGGGTACTCTTGAGTGTCTCACCTCCAGTGATCCCTTCTTTTGTAATTGGATCATACCCTCTGTTTTGCTGCTGGAGTAAGTCGTTTGAGAAAGGTTTCTCAGTCAGTGAGTTCTAAGTAGTTTAGCTCATTTATTCCTGTGTGTGTGAACGTGTGTGCACACTTCATGAAATCCTTTGGACTCATTATTTTCCACAGAGTGAGAATGCATCCTTCATAGAACTCTCAGTTCTCGGGGCACCTGGGTGGCTCAGTAGTCGAGTGTCTGCCTTTGGCACAGGTCGTGATCCTGGGGTCCCGGGATTGATTGAGTCCTGCATGTGGCTTCTTGCAGGGAGCCTGCTTCTCCCTCTGTCTCTTTCTCTGTCATTCTGTGTCTCTCATGAATAAGTTAAAAAAAATCTTAAGAAAAAAAAAGAAATCTCAGTTCTCTTAAGCTCTCAAACTCCATTCTTTAACATGGACTTTCTTTAAGGCTTAAATTTCAAAGAAGTGGTAATTCAACATTATTTAAACCATTTGTTGGGATTATAACTCATAACCTTCCTACTCTGAAAGTATTTGAAGTATATTAAAATAAAAGAAACCAATACCATGTGGATAAATACAAAACTCAAAACAGCAGAGAGAACACAGGAGAGTTATACCAGAAACTTAAGATATTTTAGCTAATTGCTGTAGAGCATTTAATGCGGAATTTCCTAGCCGGCTGAGGCAACAGAGACATGTAACTGGTCAACTAGTTTTTATCATATGTTCAAAGAAGGTAAAGTCGTTTATTGGGGAGGATGGGTTACATTGACAGGCTAGTTGCCAACCCTTTTCTTCTTACAAGTTAAATCAAGTCTCAATAATACCCGGCTCGCTCAGGTCTTGAAGTGCTGTGGTAGAGACTTTAAAGAATGCCACCAGTGGTCTTTAAAAAGGTGCCATGGCAGTGCAGTAATTATTGCTTAGTAACACTCAAATTTAGGCTTGCTGCTCTGGGGAAAGGCCAGGTTCTGACTCACTCCCTCCTTTGTTCAGATCTGCTAAAGGTTACCCCCTTCCCTGAAGGTCCTGTCTTAATAGGGCTTCCTCTCTTGGTACCTGCCTTATTCTCTATCCCTGCACTGTCCAACATGGTAGCCAGTACCCAGATATGACAATTAAAATGAATGAAATTATATAAAATTTAAAAATTCAATTCTTTGGTCACAAGAGCCACGTTTTAAGAGCTCATTAGTCACATGTAGTTAGTGGTTAGTAGACAACACAGATACATCTTTGCAGAAAGTTCTATTGGGCAGTTTTTTAACCTGCTTTTACTCTGGCTTTCATTTTCTTTCTAGAACTTTTCCGACATTATGCCACATACTTATTAATTTATTTATATTACACTAAAATATGTGCTCCTGCTAGCAGAGATTTTTATTTTTATTTATTTATGATAGTCACAGAGAGAGAGAGAGAGAGAGAGAGAGAGAGAGGCAGAGACACAGGCAGAGGGAGAAGCAGACTCCATGCACCGGGAGCCCGACGTGGGATTCAATCCCAGGTCTCCAGGATCGTGCCCTGGGCCAAGGGCAGGCGCTAAACTGCTGCGCCACCCAGGGATCCCGAGAGCTTTTTTCTAGAATATAGTAGATCCTCAGTGCCTTAAGCATTTCAGTGGTTGTTATAGTTCTCTGTAAACACTTGTTGAGTGAATGAACAAATGAATAAATGTTACAGTTCAAATAAAACTATTTTTTAATGTCCTTAGATGACTTAGTATGTTGTTCTGCTACAGTTTTTAAGATGAAAGAATGAAAATTCTATAACCAAGGACACATATTTTTAAGATAATAGGACATTATTAAATATACTAGCCAAACTTTTATTTCTTTAATCATTCATATTAGGAAGGATGATAAGTATGAAAATGCCACTTAACAGCTAATGTATTGTCCTGAACATGAAGGTAAAAAATATCAATTTTCTTTGGATTAAGAAGTCATGTGAGTAGAATGAGAAAGGAAAGAACTTACTATATAGCAAATTGACTGAGATTGGCAGGTAATTGAAAGCAGCTGTGCTACATTACAATGGACTATATGAAGGTAACATTGTACAATTAAATCATAATACATTCCAAAATTGTATAGAAATGTCAGTTTACTTGAATTAATTTCAAATGAAAATTATCCATGAAGTGATTGCAACTTAAAAGGAATTTGCTGTCTGAACGAAATATAACTAGAAGCATGACTACCCTAGGTTTGCCTATAAATAGACATTGAAGCTAGTTTTGTGATTTCTGCCAAGGATACAGCTTCAGTGGCCTTAAAAAAGATTGTTTGTCTTCTCTTGGGCCCAGCTTTGTCAGGACATACTTGGAATAGTTATGGAAGGAAGAAGGTACCTGGCAGAGCCAGACAAGTCTGGTAAATCTACTTAAACAATTAGCCAAATGATAGATGTCAGTTGGCATCATATCCCATTTTAGTTATTGACAGGAATTAGGTAAAGTAGGAGTGTTTTCTCCTTTACTCTCCCTTTCTAAAATGCAGATATTTTTTGAGTTATGTTAGTACTCAGTGGATTTGCAAATGCAGATCAGGGGCATCTATAGCCTGTGCAGTGTTGATACTATTTTTCTATTTCATGTGAAAAACACCAGGGTTAATGTCCTTGGATAACCTCGCATACTTACATTGGTTTTAAAATCTGGTCCAAAGAAGGGCCAAGTTCTTCACAAAAATAATGACTAACTTTGGAAACCCATATGGTCAGTTAAGGTTTCTGAGCTGCAGTAAGTATAAATTAAAAGAGTCATCAAAATGTTTATATTTGCAATTTCAATTCTTGATTTGTTTTTGAAAATATATTCTATGTATGTATCTGAAAAATCATTTCCTTTGGTGCTGGATCCAGAGTACAATTTTTAAAACTTTATGTCAGGGTTGGAAAGGCAAATTCACTTGCTATTAAGACTTTAGGGGTTGTTTTACCTATCAAGGGACCATTGCCTATGTGCTGAAAATAATATGAGAGCCGTATTCTGAGTGCGTAAGTCTATTGATTTTACTCAGGCAGAATTTAGAAAATAGCCTTGTAGTGTGCTGTACAAAGAAGTGGAAAAGTATGTTTTAAATAGGAAGCTAGCTGAGGTGCTTGACACACAGTTCATGCTAATTGTAAACTTTACTAATGCTTAACTGTATAGTCAGGGTTCCCTTGTTAGGGTGAGGGTCTGGTAAAGACTTCACCAGGTCATCACAGAGAAATTGCCAAATCTGTCCCCTCCAAAGGCATTCTAATGGGTAATGAATTCAGACCCGACCTCACCAAGTCTGACCATTACTGATGGAAAAGCAAAGTAAAATCATTTGTGAAGATAATTTTTCATCTGTTCATGAGTCTATATGCTTACTACAAATAGAAATTTGAATACTCAAGTAAGAATTTCTTTCTGTTCAGAGACTTAACAAGCCAAATGCCAAGAGTGTTCTACACTGTACAGATGAACATCCATCTATCCATCCATCCTGAAATGTTTCTCTTCTCAGTTGATGCTTAGGAACCATGTTTTGATTTTGATCCATGTAGAGATTTTAAAGAAGATAGTTTATTGAGACAGAGGTTTGCAGGTTATTATTTTTCTAAATTTTTGTTCTATGAATAAAATTTGAAGAAGTCTTTGAAATCATTAAATCATACTGTGTCCTTCTAATAAGTATTAAGACTATATAAATACTATTTCTCATCATACTTTGGTGCATTAATTTTGTATTCCATTGATAACTCTTACCTGATAATCCATTGATTACTTGGTGTTTGTCAAATTCTGATATATTTTATCTTCATCATTCCTACTACACTTATTAATTAGAATTCTATCGTTCATAAAGAAGAGCTATTCCTTCTTCCTTCATTTATTCAGTTATTGTATCAATGTGGATTCACAACTATATTATTCTATAAATTATAACTCATTGCACAGTTATTTATTTTATTGTCCAAATTATCCCAGACTTGGCCATTGGTAGCCCCTCCTGATAGGCTCTTGCATCCTTTGACAGATCCCTATTATTTTTTTAAAGCATTTTGTTATTTACTCTTTGGCACCACAAGATGTATGAAGTTCATTCATTTTGCTGTAGCTTGAGAATGGATCATTTCTCCAAAGAACCCTAATTCTTTTTTGTTGGAGATTGATATTTAGAAACAAAATCCAGGTGCAGGTATGCTCATTGCTGCTGAGATGTTCTGGCTTTTGGGCTTCTCAGTGGCCTGTCTGTGCATGTATATGCCCACACATAAGCGTCTCTCTCCATCTATCTATGAATATTTAACTACCTATTAAAGACTGTAAATTCATCTCGATACTTCTAATTACAGCTCAGTATATTAGTTTCTTTCTAGAATTTTCCCTTTCCTTATTTGTAACTTTCTCCAACAGTGAGAAACCTGGCATTCATTACTGATAATATAATTAGTTATTTGGTCAACCCTAGTATTCATATAAAGACGTTTTTAGAATTGTGATCCCATAATCCCTGTGAGAATTTACAACTTGACTACAGTAGTTGGGTACGGTTCTTTTTGTCTTTCCCAAATTACTCAGGCCAGATTTTTTCTTCTCCAACCCTTTCAGTGTGGTTAAGATGTTAATTTGTGGTACAGCTAGGAACATTTGTTACTGTATGTGTTCCGCATGGGGTCCCCTGATACACAGAGGTTGTTTTTTGTTATTATTTATTTGAAAGATATGTGAAACATAACTATAGTTCTGAGAGTCAGACCTGTATGAAAAGGCTTGCTCTGGAAAGAACCCCCATCCCTTATATCACATTTCATACCACCCCCCATTTCTACTCACTCCCTGTGGCTTACCAATTTCATTAGTTTCTGGTTTATTCTGTATTTCTTTTTGCACAAATATGTAGATACAGACATTTTCTCATACAGTGAGTACATTTCCATGTGTTTGGAGGGGTTTGTTTTGTTTTGTTTTCTTGTAGTACTGGGCCATTTGAATGCCATTTGGGGATTGTTTTCTCTTCAGGGTGCTGTTGGTAATTGGTGCATTCTTACCGCTAATGCATCAGAAAGCTAATGAAGCCATTATTTTCTTCCTTGAAAAATGTTTTCAGGATTTTTTTTCTAGAATGAAAGTGAGAATGTGAATTTTGATGATCTCATTAGCACTGTTTTCCTTAATAGGATCAGCTTAAGAAAACAGTAACAGTAAAACAAGCAGTTTTTTTCTTTAACTCATTATATATATTTTTATAAAGAAATTAAAATTTTTTCTCTCCCCTTATAAATTGAATTTGAATTATTTCAAATATCAGAACAGTTAGATTGTTGCATAAAATGTGTTGTTTTGCCTCTGGAAGTCTTGTAGAGTAGCAATTCTAAAATACACAACAAAACAAAACATTTCCCGGGGTCTGTCTCAATAATGCTATGGTGCATTTCATCTAGCACTCTTTCTTTCTTTTTTTCCCCCAAATACTCTGCAGGCCTTTGGGCAATCCTTCTCCATCCACCGGAAGGTTGCTGAGGATGGAGAGACTCGAGAGGAAACACTTCTGCAGGAGTCTGCATCGAAGGAAGCTTACTACCTGGGGAAGATCTTGGAGATGCAGAATGAACTGAAACAGAGCCGGGCTGTGGTCACCAATGTCCAGGCAGAAAATGAGAGGTTGACAGCCGTCGTGCAGGATCTGAAGGAGGTAAACAGCAAATTCCCTGTGAGAGCTTTATGTGAGAGAGAAATAAGATTCCTTCTAGGAGAGAGGAATAAAACTTGTTCTTGATCAGAGGAGCTGTCTTAAACAAAAAGCACATAATAATGATGCTAGTGATTTTTCTTGTTTAGTGAAATAACAGCTTGTTCTGAGATGAGCTTTTCTCTTATTATAAGTTAAGAGTTAAAGTCTCTTTATTGAGTAGTTGGGAATTGGCCTTGTTATTTCTGCAAAGGTTTAAAAAAATAATGTGACCTTAGCACTTCCTCTCCCCTCTACCTGTTTTAATACAAGGTGGAGAAGAACAGTTGGCTGTGATGCTCTGTATCAGCACTAATTCAAAATGACAGTAGTGTTAGCTCAGGACTTCTCACTGGGGAATGAGACCCCAGGGGAATGTCTGTAGGGTCGTAGAGTCTGGCAGTGCAGATGCCATAAGCCCTTTTTCTGGTTTTAGAGAAGGCAGCAGATTATAGCTGATATGAATTAGGTCCAGGAGCCTCCCTGGTCCCTGCACTCACTATTTCTCTTCAGGTTTCCCAGGGTAGCATGACGTGCCAGGTCATTTTCAGAATGTCAGAGTCATTCTTCAGTGGAGGGGTGATACTGGGAACAACTTCATACACCATACCCTTTTAAGAGCATTTTTGGAAACTTCACATTTTTTGATGAGAAAACTATAGAAGAGGTGAAGATGTCCTTTAATTCTTAGAGCAGTGTGGCGGAGATTGACAAACCAAGTGGGCTTATTAATTGAGCATTTTAGTAATACAAAAAAGAAGGATGAAAAAATCATTAAAGATTATGAAATATAAGAGAAATGACCCACTGATATTTTTCTCCTGAAATTAGTAACATATTACAAATACATATTAGATACAGTACATTGTCCTAAATTTATTGGAATTTAATCAATAATTATATTGATTACATTTACATTTACACATGTCCATATATCATGCATTAAATGCACATTGGCAATAAGTTTTCTATTTTACATAGCTCATTCTCTCTGGACATGCCCAAGTACAGCAGTATGACTTCTAGAAACTGAGGAGCCAACCAAGTGGAAGTTAGTGCTGGGTACTGAGAAGAACAGGACACAGTTTTCGGGATACGCTGCCTCATTTCCCTCTGATGCAAATGATTGTTGAAAACTGAGATCCTCTCTAGTTCTGTATTTGATACACCTATAAGTATTGGGTGTGGGCCATCGTTGGCTTACCTTTGTAGTCCTGGATGCTGCTCTCCTGAGGAATCACCATTCACCCTTTCAGCCCCAGGCTTTCCTTTAAGACAGGCATCCACTACAGAAGTGGACCCTAGGTCATGTAGGGCCATCGGCTACCATTCTGGATCAAACAAGGCCCCGAACATCCACAGAGGGCAGCCTCAGAAGCCATGAGCAGCAGGTTCGTGTGGCAAGTTGGCAGAAGGGCTGTGACATGGGCAATACACACACACAGGTGGTTTGTGGAGCATGACCTAAGCTAATGAGTCAAGCAGTCTTGATCGCCAGTTGGATGGATCCTCGGAAAGCTATACATCTCCACTGTGCATGGCAGCTACAGCTGAGGAATGAGCAGTGGGGGTTGGGAAAGGGCAGAAAATCCACAGACGTTTCTCTGTTGAGGCATTACAGTGACAACTGACGAAGCATCCTCACTATGTAAGCAGTGTTTGAGTGCCATTTTCCAGCGAAGAGATTTAGGATAACCAGCAGGAGTTGGTAATTAAGAGTGAGGATGTAAGTTAGGAATGAACTGAAGCAACAGAGAAAAAAAAAGTTTTGAGGAGCCATCCATTCAGGTCAGTTCTCTGATTTTAGTGGGCATTAGAGTCACCTAGAGAATGCATCCAGCCATGACCCCCGGGGTCCACCCCCAGGAATCATGATTCTGGAGGTCTAGGTAGAGCTCAAGAATTTGCGTTTCTCACACGTTCACACCAGGTGATACTGTGGCTGCTGCTCTGGAGACCATCCTTTAAGAACTACTAATTTAAACTCTTTGGCCAGGGATCCCTGGGTGGCGCAGCGGTTTGGCGCCTGCCTTTGGCCCAGGGCGTGATCCTGGAGACCCGGAATCGAATCCCACGTCGGGCTCCCGGTGCATGGAGCCTGCTTCTCCCTCTGCCTGTGTCTCTGCCTCTCTCTCTCTCTCTCTCTCTCTCTGTGACTATCATAAAAAAAAAAAAAAAAAAACTCTTTGGCTGGCCCAAAATTAGGGAAGGGAGTATTACAAGGCTCACAATTTCGGGAACTGCTGAATGAATCATTGAGTTATAATCCTCTATATCTATACATTTTCAGTATTGATTTGCAGGAAGAGAATGACTTGCTTCATCCAAATTTATGTATTTTTAATCTAATATAAACATAAAGCAATCTAGACTATGAGTGTATTCATTCAGGTTTATTAATTAACTAAAAGAAAAAAAAAACATGCTGTCAGTTTCCTGGGTTTCCAAGTGTGGTAATATATTTGTTGGTGTTCTTTCTAGTTGGCTGGAAGCTATTGGTATTACTACAGTTGGAGGACTGCTGGTTTTCCTCCAGGCCTCATATTTTAATGTACCTAGTAAAATTATTAGCACTTAGAGCCAAGTACATTTGTAAAAGGAGAAAAGGAATAAATTGTATTGTTTGGAATGTTGATACAGACTTTTTAATTGAGGTATAATTGACATATAACATTATATTAGTTTCAGGTGTACAGCGTAATGATTTGATATTTATATTGTGAATTATCACCACAATAAGTCTAGTTAATGTCCATCACCTTACATAGTCACACAAACATTTTTCTCTTGGGGCATTTGGGTAGTACAGATGCTTAAATGTCTGACTCTTTGTTTTGGGTCTGGTCATGATCTCGTATGAGGTTGTGAGATCGAGCCCCACATCTAGCTCCATACTCAGCACGGAGTTTACTTGAGATTCTTTCTCTCTCTCTCCTTCTGCCCCTCCCCCAACTCTTGTGTGCACACTCCTGCACTTGTGCTCTCTCTCTCTCTCTGTCTCTAAACTAAATAAATAAAATCTTGAAAAAAAATTTTTTCCTGTAATGAAACCTCTTAAGATCTATTCTCTTAGCAAATGTGTAGTGGAGTATTATTAACTATAGTCACCATACTGTACATTATATCCCCATGACTTATTTATTTTATAACTGGAAATTTATATTGATATAGACTTTTGATTTCTGGTGTTAAATTTAAATTCCAGATTTGTTTTCATTGTAGGCTCATTTTTATTTATTTATTTTTGTACTCTGAGCATTGATTGATGCATAATGATTAGAGGAGAGATCATGAAACAAAAAAATTCATGACCTGATAAACCATGAGAAATACACAAGGGTAACCAATGCAAAACGTAGTAAATCATTAGCTTGACAGATGCTATGTGAATTTAAGTAATGGAATCACTTTTATTTACTGAAAGTAAATTATTTACTCTTTATATACTCATCTCTTATTTCAGTAGGATTATTGGCACTAGCCAAGGTTTGTGTGGTGTGTATTTTATGGAAGCTTTGCACATTGTTTGTATACATGTGTAATTCCAAGGTCAAATTCTCTTCCATATATGGGATGTATAGGATAATGTAATGGAAAGAAACAAAATTTTCTGAAAATTAATATTCTAGACTCAACTCTGCTAAAAGTTTTATGATTATATTCATGTATTTGTAGAAGATCATTTTAGCATATAGTAAATGCTGTACATATTAAACATATAGAAAATATAGTACATATTAAACATAAACTGTTATTAATAACTTGTATTGTTGAAGAGATCCCTTATTATGTT
Source organism: Canis lupus dingo (assembly GCF_003254725.2). Classification (NCBI taxonomy): domain Eukaryota; kingdom Metazoa; phylum Chordata; class Mammalia; order Carnivora; family Canidae; genus Canis; species Canis lupus. Next base: position 16,665,652 of record NC_064269.1, on the reverse strand, counting down.
GATTCATATTCTTAGGCTAAAGAAACATTAAATACCTCTTTGAATTTATTGCCTTGAAAGTTCTTTCTTTTAGATGAATCAGGCAGTAGAAATTACAATGTGTTTTTTTGTTCCTGCTTTGGTTGTTAAGAAGTTCCAGGACTTGAGTGGCTCAGTGGTTGAGAGCGTCTGCTTTTGGCTCAAGTTGTGATCCCGGGGTCCTGGGATCGAGTCCCATGTCAGTCTCCCTGCTTATGTCTCTGCCTCTCTCTCTGTGTCTCTCATTAATAAATAAATAAATAATCTTAAAAAAAAAAAAAGAAGAAGAAGAAGTTCCAGGACTATGTTTAACTGTAAAGACTAAGATTTTCTATATAATTCTTCCCATTTTTATCATCCTTAATTGTATATGTGTCTTTAATGATAAACAGCTTTAAATAATTTTTGAGGGGTACCTGGGTGGCTCACTTTGTTAAGCCTCTGACTTGGGCTCAGGTCATGATTCCAGGATCCTGGGGAGCCTGCTTCTCCCTCTCCCTCTGTCTCCTCCCCCCTGCTCGTGTTCTGTTTCCTTTTCTCTCAAATAAATAAATAAAATCTTTAGAAATAATAATAATACTTTTTTGAAGTATGGAGAGTATAAAGAAAAAATATCACCTTAACCAAAATACCAAATTAGGAGTTCCGACAGGGCCAGTAATAGAGGGGAAAAAACCCTTGGGTTGCCTTGCTCATTTTGGTGTGAGCTTAAAGAGAACAGATAGATTACTATAGTGCCTCAGCAGATATTTAGTAAACAAATTTGATTTTCATTTTTTTCTCTTTAATCCATTAGGTGTAACATGTAGAACATAGTCTAAATAGGTGGATTTAAACAACATTTAATTAACACCTACTTTGTACTATATTAAAGTAACATCCACAATGATGAAATCATAAAATAGGATAATGAAATTTTTAATACTACTGAATACTCTGTTGTTAATAAGTAAGGTAAGTCAGAATTTACTGCAATATTTTACAAACTATGAAATGCAATTTTACCAGTATTCCTAACCAGAATTGGTGTATATGTGAAAAAGAGATGTCAAGAAGGGTAGACTCCTTCAGGTAGAATGCAGAAGATTGGAGTTATAAAATGGACTATTGACCTTAGTAGAGATTAAGCCTATCCTTTAAAGTACAAATAACATTGGCTGCTGGGCAATGTGCCAGGCACTGTTCTGAATTCTTTCCATGGATTAACTTGCTGAATCCTAATGATGCCCTGTTGAGGTAGGTTCTATTACTATACCATTCTATTTTTTTGACAGGGCACGTAAATCACAGAGAAGTCACATAACCTGTCCAAAGCACATCAAGCTTGTAACAAGCCAGGATCTGAATTCAGAAAGTGGCTCTGATCTAGACACTCTCTGTCATGTCACTGTACTGCCAAGAGTCTTTCTCTCCTCTGAGTCTTGCCTCAAGCTAATGAAATTTCTGGCAAAATATATGAAGCTTTAGTACATTATCTAAATTTATAACTTATTAGAATGTTATTATTAGCCTTTTGTTGGGATGTGGCCATTTTGTATTTTAAAAACTGTTTAATCCCTATGATATTTTTTAAAAAGCTTTATTTGAGGGATGCTCAGTGGTTGAGCGTCTGCCTTTGGCTCAGGGCGTGATCTCAGAGTCCCAGGATCAAGTCCCATATTGGGTTCCTTGCATGGAGCCTGCTTCTCCTGTCTCTGCCTCTCTCTGTGTCTCTCAGGAATAAGTAAATAAAATCTTTTTAAAAAATAATAAATTTAAAAAAAAGATTTATTTGAGAGAAAGAAGAGAATCTGGAGCAGACTCTCTGTTTGAGCATCAGAGAGCCCAATGTGGGGCTCGATCCCACGACCCTGAGATCATGACCTGAGCCAAAACCAAGAATGGGATGCTCAGCTGAGTCACCCAACTGTCCCAATCCGTATGATTTAAGAAAAAAATTCTTTAAGTTTTATTTACTTAGGTAATCTCTATACCCAACATGGGGCTTGAACTCACAACCCCAAGATTAAGAGTCACACACTCTTCTAACCGAACCAGCTGGGTGCTCCAATCCATATGATTTTTATTATATTTGAGGCTCTACTGTTTTCCTTCATTGGAATACACAACCGAATTTCATAATATACCAGTGGCTCAATTTCTAGAAACCTGATAATTGCCAATATTTTAGGAATATATCAAATCCATTATAAGGAATCCATATCTATGAACTTTTTAGGGCAGGAAGGCTCTTAATGATTATGTGGTAAAGACTACTCCCAGATCAACAGTTCTTTCTCTGGTATCTCTAAATGGTCATGTAGCCTTTACTCAGACATTCCCAGCACTGTGGAGAAGATAAACTGTGAGTCCTTTCAAGGAAGGAACTGTGCTTCATCTGTCATTTATTTTTGAATCCCCGGCACCCAGCACAGTGCATTGCCAAAAGCAACATTTTTTATGTTTGTTGACTTGAACTGAAAGAACATGCTTTGGGAGTTAGCTACTCCTAGGTTTGAACTCCAGCTGTGCCACTTGACCAACTGTGTGATATACTTTTGTTTTCTAAGCTTCACTTCCTTAATTCCAACCTGGAGGTAGTAATACTATCGTGTAGGTCCTGTGCGAAATGCCAGGAGTTGCTAAATAACTGTTTATTCCCTTTTTTACAGCTTGTTCCCAAGGCTACTCACCGTGTTGCTTGGCAGCTCTAATTGTTAAACTGCTCTTTTTTATTAAATGAAAAGTTGACTCCCTGTAATTTCCACCAGCTGCCCATATTTCTAGCCTCTGGATCTACAGAGAATATTTTTTTTTAATTTCTTATTCCACTTGACAATTTTAGCCTATGCCTAATAACTTTATATATTTGCAAAGAACTGAGTCTTTTTCAGACTAAACATATCTGAATCCATTAGTATTTCTTTGTGTGATATGGTTTCAGGTTGCCTTACTTTCTTAGACTGGCATCCAGTGTCTCTTAAAAATGTGTGTCTGCTTTTAAAAAACATACTATTTAATGTCTTTATCCCTGCTATATATATCCTTGAAATTTTGTATCATTGGAACTAGATTTTGAGATTCTCATCTTAGCATTTTAATTTCTTTGGATTTTCAACTTCGCAGTCATACATTTATTCATTTAACAAAGGTCTCTTAAGTATTTGCCATGAGCCAGATGCTTGGGGTACATCAGTGAACAAAAAATTCAATGATGAGTGGTTGTTTTCAATGTTAAAACAGCTAACCATATTTAGAAACCATTTCCTTCTATTCCTTACTATCTGAGGAAATAGAGAGTAAGTTGTGTTTTAGACAGTGTATGTGACAGACTGAATGTTTGCGTGCCCCCCGCCCCTGCCAAACATTTATATATTGAAACTAATCTCCAGTGTGATAGTATTTGGACATGAGGTTTTTAGAAATGATTATGTCATGAGGGTGGGGCTCTCATGAATGGGATTGGCACCCTCACAAAAGAAGACTTGCCTAGCCCCTTCCACTATGTGAGGACACCACAAGAAGATGGCCATATCTGAGCCAGGAGGAAGGACCTCACGTGACACTGAACCTGCCTATGCCTTGATCTTGGACTTCCAGATCTGGACTTCTCCAGAACTGTGAGAAATAAATGCTTGTTGTTTAAGTCACCCATTCTATGGTATTTTGTTATAGCAGCCAAATGGACTAGGATAACATATAATATTTTGTATATTATACTCATCTTAATCTCTTATTAAAACTACAAATATGTTGCACTTGTGGTGACTAAGTGAAAATCATCCTCCATAGAGCCAGATTAGATGTCATGACCTCAGCCAGTAAGCACATATTCACTTTATTCCAAGGAGAGCCCTTTAGCTACTCTTTAAAAATATATTTGTTGGGGATCCTTGGGTGGCTCAGCAGTTTGGTGCCTGCCTTTGGTCCAGAGAGTGATCCTGGAGTCCTGGGATCAAGTCCCACGTCGGGCTCCTGGCATGGAGCCTGCTTCTCCCTCTGCCTGTGTCTCTGCCCCTCTCTCTTTTTCTCTCTCTATGTCTATCATGAATAAATAAATAGAATCTTTTATATATATATATATATATATATATATATATATATATATATATATATTTGCTTGTTTTGTAAATAAGCAGTTTGGTAATAGGGTAGAATTAGAAACCAGGAAATGTGATTTCACATCTTAACTGTTTCACCAGTTATGTGATTAAACTTTTTCATTTCCCATATAAATATTAGAATAACACATGTCCTGCTTCCCATGATTTTGATAAGGATAAAATATTTTCATGAAAATACTTTATAAGAAAGAAATGATTGTTATTTACTGTTTCAAGGTTTGGTAATCAGACTTAATAGCAAGACAAACAATAAATTAGAAAGATGTATTGGAGATTCAGGAAAGGCCCCAGCACCTTCTGATAGTAGCAAGAATAATGCTTGAAATCCTGACACCAAAAGAGGAAACAACACATATTTTAAAACTTGTAGATTGAGAGAGGAGAGCTGTCTAGGTATTCTTACTATTGGTGTAACATAGCCTTTCATATCTGGCTCCTTCTTGAAAGGGTCATCACTTTATTAGTATAACATCAAATGTGCTTACAGATGACCCAAGTCATGGCAACAAGATTAAATTATTTTAGGTACCATAAACAAATATCCCTATTAACATTATTAGGAATTTGAAAGCAGAGTTTAATAACATACAGACAATTCACCTTTGAATACTTATGATTTGATTATGTCTTTGGGAAAAATAAGTTACATAAGTGGGTTTATAGGTAGGACTAGTTTAAAATTTTAAGCTGATAGAATTTGGGGGGGATGTACAATTCTGTGAATTTTAACACAAATAGTTTCATGTAATCACAGCCACAATCAAGATGCAGAACAATTTTATCACCCTAGAACATCCCCTGTGCTGTGCTACTCCTTTGAAGTCATACCCTCCCCCACTCAATTTCTAATAACCAATCATCTATTCTCAATCACTATAGTTTTATCTTTTCAGGAATGTCATGTAAATGGACTTATACAGCGTGTAACCTTTTGAGATGGAGTCTTTTCTCTCAGCATAATGCCTGTGAGATTCATCTAAGTATTTACATATATCAGTAAATGTTCCTTTTTGTCGTGGAATAGGATTTCACTGTATGGATTATACTGTAGTTTGGGTGATTTTTTGTTTGTTTTGTTTTGTTTTTTAGATTTTATTTATTTATTCATGAGAGACACTGAGAGAGGGAGAGAGAAAGGCAGAGACACAGGCAGAGGGAGAAGCAGGCTTCATGCAGGGAGCCCGATGTGGGACTCTATCCTGGGTCTCCAGGATCACGCCCTGGGCTGAAGGCGGCGCTAAACCGCTGAGCCACCTAGGCTACCCTGTAGTTTGTTTGTTTGTTTGTTTTTAAATCAATTCACTTATTGAAGAACATTTGGTTTGTTTCCAGATTTTGGCAGTTTCAAGCAGAGCTGTTACATACATTCTTGTACATTTATATTTTTGTGTACGTTGTAAGTTTTCATTTCTCTAGGTAGGACAAATAACAAGGAGGGTAGGAATTCTTGGTTAGATGGTAGGTGTATGATTAACTTTCTCAGAGTGGCTATTCCATTTTGCATTTCTGCTAACAGTTTGTAAAAGTTCTAATTTCCCTTCATCCTTTCCAGCACATGACATTATCAATATTTTTAATTTTGGTCATTCTGATAGGTTTGTAGTAGTATCTCATCATGATTTTCTCACATTTCCCTAATGGCTAATAATATTGAACATCTTTTCATGTGTTTAATTGCCTTCTGTATATTCTCCTTGGTAAGGTTTCTGTTTGAGGCTTTTTCCATTTATTAATTGTGTTATTTCTCTTCATAGGTAAGTTTTGAGAATTATTTATATATTCTGAATGCAAGACCTTTGTAAGATAAGCAATTTGCAAATGTTTTCTCTTAGTATTTGGCTTGTCTTTTCATTCTCTTTAGAGTATCTTTTGCAGAATGCAAAATAACACTTGTCCTATTTGATAAAGTCTAATGTTTCAAAAAAAATTACTAGAGGTGGGAGTGGGTGCAATGAGTTAAGGGAGTCAAAAAGTACAAACTTGCAGTTATAAAAAAAGTCATGAGGCTGTAATGTATAGCATGGCAACTATAGTTAATAATACTGTATTGCATAGTTGAAAGTTGCTAAGAGTAGATCTTGAAAATACTCATCACACACACACAATTCTGTATGTATGGTGATGGATGCTAACTATACTTATTGTGGTGATCATTTCACAATGTGTACAAATATGGAATCATTATGTTATTTACTTAAAACTAATATAATGGGGATCCCTGGGTGGCTCAGCGGTTTAGCGCCTGCCTTTGGCCCAGGGCGTGATCCTGGAGCCCCGGGATCAAGTCCCACATCGGGCTCTCTGCATGGAGCCTGCTTCTCCCTCTGCCTGTGTCTCTGCCTCTCTCTTTCTCTCTCTGTGCCTCTCATGAATAAATAAATACAATATTTTTAAAAACTAAAAATAAAACGAATATAATGTCATATGTCAATTATACCTCAAAAATAATAATAAATTTTATGTATCATGCTTTTAATATCAGATTTAAGAACACTTTTCTATTCCCAAGTCATGAGGATTTTTTCCTATATTTTCATCTCAAAGCTTTGTAGCTTTAAACTTAGTTCTATGATCCCTTTGAGTTAATTTTTGTGTATTCATACCTTATAGTATGACGTTTAAGATGAGGTTCTTTTTTTTTTTTTTGCATATAAGCATCTGATTGTTCCACCACTATTTGTTAAAAAGACTGTCTTGCTTGAATTGCCTTTGCACCTTTATTGAAATCAATTGGCTGTATTTGTTGGGTCTATTTCTAGACTCTCTGTTCTGTTCTGTTGATTTATGTGTCCATCCCTTTACCAATACCACACTGTCATGATGAAGTCATAGAGGTAACAGGAAGCCAAATCATGTAGGGTCTTATAAACCAATGAAAGGATTTTGGCTTTTGCTTTTAGTGAAATGGGCTGTTAATTGGAAAATGTTGAGTGAAGGAATGACATGACTTTAATGAGGCAAAGATAAAAGTAGGAAATTTTTGTAGTCAGCCAGATTTGAGAAGATTGTGGTTTTGGCCAGAATGATAGGTAGAGGTGGTGAAAAGAGGTCATATTCTGAATGTATTTTCAGAGTGGAGTCAACATAACTTTTTAATGTGTTTAATGGAGTCAACATAACTTTTTAATGTGAGAGTGGAGTCAACATAACTTTTTAATTCTTAGTGGAGACTAAGAAATAAAGAGGAGAAAGGATGTCTCCAGTCTAAAGTTTTAGCTTGACTAACTTGAAAAATGGAATTATCTCCATATCATGGGGAAAATGTCAGATGTAAAAAGAAGTTTTAGGAGTGAAGATTTGAACTTCAGTTTTAAATGTATTGAATTTTAAATTTTGATTAGACCTCCAAGGGTAGAATATGGGTGGGTGGTGGGAGATGAAGGCCTAGAGTTTGGGAGAGAGACTTAGGGATAGAAATATAATTTGTGGAATTATCAGCAGAAACATGCAATTTAAAGAATATCAGTGAGATCATCAAGACTGGAAATGTAGATAGGAAAGGAAGAGACCTAAGAACTGAGCCCTAGACCACCTCAGCCCTGTGAAGTTGGGAACAAGAAAGGAAACTAGCAAAGAAGACTAAAAATCATAGTAGGGGTAGAAAGAAAATAAAGAATGGTTCCTGGAAGCCAAATGAAGAAAGTGCTATCTGTGAAGGAAGTTATCAACAGTGCAAATGCTGCTAATAGGTCAAACAAGATGAGGAAACTGAACATACTGTTGAGTTTAGCATCAGTCATCTCAGTGAGAGAGATTTCTATGGAGTGGTGGAAGCAAAAGTCTGATTTAGAGTAGGTTTAAGAGAGAATAGGAGAGGAGTTAGAGACAGAATAAAGGCAACCTTTTTTTTTTTTTTTTTTTTTTTTGAGTTAATTGTTTGCAAAGAAGACCAAAGAAATGAGAAGGTAGCTTGGGGACAAAATAAACTCGAGAGAGTTGTTGGGTTTTGTTCTTTTTTTTTTTTTTTTTAAGGTAAAAGAAATAATGTTAACAGTGTATGTGAATGCTGATTGCTGATGGGTAACCTAGCAGGGAGAGAAATTTTAATGATTTAAGAGGAAAAGGGGAGAATGCCTAGAACAATTGATTTCCTTGATTGAAGGAGAGAGGAATGGAATCTGGTGCAAAAAATGGAGGGATTGCCTTTAAAAAGGAGCAAAAAAGGGGGTGGCTAGGTGGTTCAGTGGTTAAGTGTCCAGCTCTTGACCTCAACTCAGGTCTTGATCTCAGGGTTATGAGTTCAAGCCCCACACTGCACTCCATTCTGGGTGTGGAACCTACTTTAAAAAATGCTGATTTGGGGGTGCCTGGATGGCTCAGTTGGCCAAGCATCTGACTCTTGATTTCAGCTCAGGTCATGATCTCAGGGTCATGAGATCGAGCCCTGGGTCATGAGATCAAGCCCTATATCAGGCTCTGCACAGGGTTTGGAACCTGCTTAAGATTCTCTCTCTCTCTCTCTGTTCCCCTCTCACCTCTCTCCTCCCTGTGCACACTCTCTCTCTCAAAAAGAAAAAAAAGAAAAAAGAACAGGGAAGTTTCATCTATGGCAATGCCTGGAAAAGCAGAGTATGTGGCTGCAGATGTAGGTACTTCAGTAGGTGTGAGTGAAGAGTCTATAAATACTCTTCAGGCTGCTTCACTTTCCTCACTGAAGCAGGAAGCAAGGTCAACAGCTGAGAAAGCAGATGGGGGAAGTGTTAGGGATTTGAAGAGAAAGGAGTGGTAAGGTAGTACCTCGGAATGAGTCATTAAGGTAGGAGCATGAGTATGAGTGGCTGAAGCAGGGGAAAGATGTCCCTCAAGAAGAGGAATTCCAGGAATCAAGATCATCTATGCACATATTGAGAATGCCAGGAATTAAAACCAGCCCAGACGTTCTAGAGATATTGACCAGAAGCCTGGAACTAAAGTCTTGGAAAAATGAGGGGGAATGAGCTGGTGTGTGGGAGGTGACAGTATCAATGCTGGTAATGGATATAGGGTCATATATAGGGTTTAGTATATAGGATTTAGTCCTACCCTCTGCCACAACCTTGTCCCAGTAGAAGCTATGGTTATTTGGTTTCTCCAAAAAATGTATATATTTATCAGCTTAAGAAGAAAATCTCCTAATGATTTGAGATTTGAAGCATAAGAATTTAAGGGGAGGTGGGAGGGAGACTGCTCTGAAAGCAACCATGTGGAGCAAAAGGGGCACCCATCTCACCTCCAGGCCAGCACTTGAGAGGGTTGCAGGGGAAACTGTCCCCAGGGGAGAGTCAAGTTTCCATTAAAGCGAGGTAAGGAGTACATTATACACATCTGTAAAAACGATATGATGCCTGCTGTAATCCCATATGCTCACAGTTAGTGGATATCCATTACAATGTATGCATTATTATAAAGAGCATATAAACCTAATTTCTCTTTTTAAGGATTAGAGATATGTTTTCCATGATTTCAGAAGTTGGGTTATTATATTTGTCAATGAGAAATAATACAACAGCTATCGAATAGTTCTGAAAATGATGTCAGTTGATCTTTATTAAAAAATATTGTTGGCCTTTTGAGATTATTTTAGAGAGGTAGTATGGACCTGCATCTTTATAATCCCAAATATTTTGAGGGCAATTTAGAAAATGAAAGCATATGTAAATATTTCCAACATCCAGATGTTGGACCTCATTTGGACACAGCTTCAAAACAGTATGTTTTTTGTGACTCCTGCATTTCTGCATTAGGCAATGAGAGGAGGCATAAACTTCTGGCCTGAGATGGTAGTTGCATCAATGTCCTGTGCAATAGCCAATCATTAAACCAGTGCCAAATGGAGAATTAAATGGGAAACTGCAGAGAAGGTCAAGCCAAAGTTAAAAATGGTGAGAGAGCATTGCTCAGAATATGCTGTAGAAACGAAAACTCTGAAACTGACATAGGTTTAAAGGAAAATCTATTTTTAAATTAATCCTGCATAGTCTACTTTATTTTTAAAGGTAAAGAGGTTTTCTTAGTTATTTCATTTAAAAATAATAAGCAGTAAAAGGCAACTTGCTTTTTTAAATGTAAAATCGGCGTCATATATGATATATATAAATATAAATATATATAGATATATATATTTCTTTTCTCTCCCCTTCTCTCCCTATCTCCTCCCCTTCTCCTGCCTTCTCTTCTCCTCTTCCCTTTCCTATCTAACACCACCTTTCTGCCTCTTGGAATATAAGAAGAAAGATCTGTGCACAATCCATTTTCTACACATTGATTCTTGGGCTAAAAATAGCTTGAATCAGTTTCAAACTTTTTCTTCCACTCCAAGCTCAGGTTTTGCTCCCAGTGCAGACTGCGTAGAAGGAGAAGTAATGCACAATCAGCATTTCAGATGGAATGCTTAGTGGACAATTTTAATCTTTTTTTTTTTTTTTTTACATCTTGACCTCTATTTCCAAAGAACATCCTGGTTGGCAAGTCTAGCCTGATTAAGATTCTGTTCAGGCATTTAATTCTCCTAAGGGAATTTATAGCTTAATCTAACAATCAAGAATGCCTGAATCTACTCAGAACTTAATTTCTTGAAGGTTATAGGAAACTTAAACTTGAGCAAGGCAGAAAGAGGAAATAATGAGTGAATTTAGAGATGTAATAAATTTTGATGTATATATTTTGAATTCTACTTTTTAATGCTTACTAAACATATATGCCTATATATATGCTTATCAATATATAGATATTAAATATTTATTTATCTATTAGAGAGTGCACACAAAGTGAGGAGGAGCAGAGGGGGAGAGAGAGAGAATCTCCAGTAGACTCCCTGCTGATCCAGATGTGGGGCTTGATTTCACCCTGAGATTATGACCTGACCTGAAATCAAGAGTCACTCAACTGACTAAGTCATCTATGTATGTATTGAGAAACCCAGAAATTAAAACCAGACCAAGTGCCCCCAACAAATACATTTTATTTATGTATTTATTTATTTTTAACAAATACATTTTAAAAAATAAATGTTATAGACCAAATGATCGGATATCAATAGACTCAAGCTGTAACTTTTAATTTGACTTAGGATAGAACACTATGTATTCCATAAGAAAGGCATTGATTGCCTTTTTAACTAGGTTTTTCATTATCACTTACTTGTTCAACAATATTAAAAGTACTTGGATTTAGAAATAGTTCTCTGATAGAGTTTTGGTTTCATTTAAAGCAATTTTTCAAAAAGCAGAATTGTTACTAAACATCTCTTCTGAGGCTAGCACAATATAAAAAAAACCTCATTGCCTGCATTACATTGGAGAAATCTAGGATATCAATACGTATTTCCTCATAGGCTTCGGCACACAATATACCCTCACAATTGTTTTTAAACAACAAGGTAGAGATTTGGCTACCTGTACAAAGAAGGAAGTGGCCTTCAAACTTTTTCTGGATATAGAACTTGGTTGTTAGAATGAATAATATAGGGATCCCTGGGTAGCGCAGCGGTTTGGCGCCTGCCTTTGACCCAGGGCGCGATCCTGGAGACCCGGGATCGAATCCCACATCGGGCTCCGGTGCATGGAGCCTGCTTCTCCCTCTGCCTGTGTCTCTGCCTCTCTCTCTCTCTCTGTGACTATCATGAATAAATAAATAAAATCTTTAAAAAAAAAAAAAAAGAATGAATAATATAAAAGAACCTAGGATAACAACACCCCTCGTCCCCAGCTAGTAATGATGGTGAGACTCAGCCTTGAGAGTAATGAACATTTTGCCTCATTATTTGAATCAAATCTTTCACTGGCAGTGCTTACCAAAGACATGTTGTTTTACAACCTTTTTTTTTCATTCATTATCATTTCCTTAAAGGAGACTCTTAAGATAATTTTTTTCTTATTGCCACAAAATTAAATACTGAGGAGTAAGATTCTTTAGGGCAGGGTTGAGCTTGAGGGGATCACAAAGCATTGTCACATCTAAGACTTTTTCACTTCCCCAGGGCAAATTTTCACCCTCTTTAGGGCTGTATTAATTTTCTAGGGCTGCTGTAACAAAGTACTTCAAATTCTGTGGCTAGAGAAGAAATTTCTAGTTTCTGAAGGCTAGAAGTCTGCAGTTTACTGGGCTGAGGTCAAAGTGTGGGCTGGGCCACAGTCCCTCTGAAGACACTAGAGGATTATCCATTTCCTCTTTTAGCTGCCACCCTTGCGCAGCTTCTAGAACTGCATTCCATGCGTTTGCTGGCTCAGGGCACCTTCCTTCACCTTTCAAAGTCAGCACTTTAGCATCTTGTTTCAGTGTCATGTGCCTTCTTTGTCAAATCTTCCTCTGCCTCCCTCTTATGAAGACACTGTGATTACATTTAGGGTCTACCTGAATAATCCAGGATAATCTTTCCATCTCAAAATCCTTAACTTCATCACATCTGCAAAGTCTCTGTTACCATATGAGGTAATAGTCCCAGGTTCCAGGCATTAAAACTTAGGTATCTTTGGGGGCCATTATTCAGCCTACCACATGGGTGATACCATCCAATTGGAAATGCACCATTCATAAAGAAAGAATAAATGATAATAAATACACAACTTTGGATAGTAATTTTTAAACTATATTTTAATGTATTGGGGGCACTTGATATTAGAAAACAGAAGGTATGTTTAAAATTAATAGGATTCAAAAAAATAAAATTAAATTAAATTAATAGGATTCAGAAGAGTAGAGTTGGTGATGCCCATCTTACTGTGGTGTACTCATCCATCCATTTATTCTGCATCACCCTTTCTACTGGGGCCAGTCAGCAGAGAGGGGCAATGAGTCACTCCAAGGTCAGACAGTGTTATTACCTAACTCTTATTGTGATGGGCAAATCCACCATTAAGCTTCAGATTGAGAGAAATACTATTGAGTTGGCAAATGCTTTCGATGTGTACGTGCAGCTAGTCATATGTAACCACACTCTATGGCAAAGAGAAAGATGAAAATGAGATGAAAGGAAAAATGAAAATTCTGTGCTGTATTTTAACTTGCTGCAACTCTTCTCCTTCACAAATGACCATTCTGTTAAGCACCTACTCTGTGCAAATGCTATGCCAAACACCACCGAATATGTTCAGCATGTGTAATGCACTGTGTAACTCTATGAGGGATTGAGAGGGATTAACTCATATTCAGAGGGATAAAATAAATATATAATTAATTACAGTACTGAAAGGCACTTCTCTCCCTCTGGGCTGCTCAGGAACTATCCTGAATTAAAGCAGGAAACACCTGCCTGACATCCTCTAAGTAGTACACAGCCTGATTAGTGCCCTCTGGGAAACATCCAGTGGCTACCACTTGGCTCTCCAGACTAAGAGACGTATGATTAATTAAAGACTTTCTGCCAAGTTGTTCTTTGTTTATTGTAGTGAATATCTTAGATGGCCTTGAAATTGATTAGTTCTCTATTAACAATCTATGAGTTGTACCTCTATCTGAAATAAATAGAGGGTATTATGGAGGTTGAATAATGTATTTAATATAATTATGGAGGTTGAATTCAACAAGACCCTGTATGAAGTCCAGACAGACTTTTCCTAACATTTCACCAAATCACAGGCTAAAAACCTTCCTATTTGCCCTTATTCTTGGGCAATTAGCCACAGGCATCTTAATCTATTTTTAAAAACTGAATTGCTGGGAAAATTTTATTGAAGCCTAGCATAATAATATTTCATGTTGGATAAAGCAGATGTACAAAATTGTATTAGGAAAAATTCCCTAAAGCTTATCATTTATGTCTTTGCAAACACTTGAAGTTAGAAGTTTTGGATTTTGTTTTTAGAACGAGGTGCAGAATTTACAGTTTTTTCCCCCATAGTTGCCAGAGTTTCACATTGATTCTACACCTATTAGCAGAATCATGTTAGGTAAGTAAAACAACCTCTTGGGGCCTCAATATTGTTATCTATTAATTGGGAATAAGAATAACATTTACCTCCTGGACTGTTGTGAAGATTAAATGAATCCTTATGTGTGGCACACTTGAAATAGCATCTGCGCATAGTTAATACTGAATCAGAGTTAGCTGTTTTATGACTTCATCACTATTCACGTATCTTTAAAAAACACACTTAAGATTATTTCTCTAGGATAGCATTCCAGAAGTAGAATTACTACAGCAAATGATACAAACCTTTTTTTCTAAAGACCATATATATAACTCTATTGCTTTCTTAATTGATTAAAGCAATTTATGCTCTCATCATAATAGAAAAGAATTCCCATTTCACTGGGCCCTGGCAAGCATTAAGCACTATAACTCTTTCAGGCTGCTTATTTGGTAGGTGAATAATGACATTTCAGTACTAATTTATAAGGTCATTGGTGGTAGAGACATGATTTATCTTGCTCATCGGTGTATGCTAGCACAGAGCTTGGCATATAGCAGACACAGAAGAAAGAACAAATGGATGAATGAGAAATTTACCACTTTCATTAAATTGTGGAATAATTAATAAATAAATTCATTTATTAATTAAGAAATAATTTATGTTCTTTGAGCTTTTGCAGATGTATTAGGTTTCAGTGTTTCTATTATGTATGCATGTTTCAAGAAATTATTGATTTTTCTTTTTTTCCTATTTATTTATTTTTATCTTAATTCCAGTATAGTTAACATACAGTGCTATATTAGTTTCAGGTGTAGAATATAGTGATTCAGCAATTCTGTATATTACTCAGTGCTCATCATCGTAAGTGTACTCTTTTTTTTTTTTTCGTAAGTGTACTCTTAATCTCCTTCACCTATTCCACCCATCCCTCCATCCACCTCCCCTTTTCCCAGAAACTGATTTTTTTAAAATCATTGCTATGAGTATTTTCTCCAGTTTGTTACTTGCCTTTTTATTTTATTTTACTTTTGACCCACTGAAGTTTTGACACATCTGTTTTTAAATCTACTACTTGAGTCCTATGAGATTACTTGTAGTAATTGTAAGCATACAATGTTTTTCCCTCCTTCATCCATTCACCCTTCCCAAAACTATTAAACTATAGTGTTCATTTTTGTTAGTTTTGATGGCTTGAGTTTTACTTTTATCTATTTTTTAAATATTTTATTTATTTGAGGGAAAGAGAGCACTCTGAGCACAAGTTGGGGGTAAAGAGAGAGGGAGAAGCAGACTCCCCACTGAGCAGGGAGCCCGATGCAGGACTCCAAACAAGACTCCACCCCAGGGCTCTGAGATCATATCCTGAGCCAAAGGCAGACCAGAACTTAGCCAACTGAGCCACCGAGGTGCCCCTGATTTTTACTTTTAATGCTTTAGTGTATGTGAGATTCAGTTTGGTGTGTAGAACAATGTGGATTTAAATTAAACTCTTACACTCTTAAATCTTCCCTGAAATGGTTTGATATCCCAACACCATTACAACATGGTACCCCTCTTTTAAAAAGAATATCCTTTTTTATACCTTTTTTTTATATACTTTTTTTTTAAAAGTAGACTCTGTACCCAGTGTGGGGCTTGGACTCACGACCCTGAGATCAAGAGTCACATGATCTGTGGACTGAGCCAGCCAGGTGCCCCTCTTTCTCTATACTTTTAAGTTTATCATAAACAGTTTAAACTGGGAGAATCAGAATAAATTATAGGGTTTTTTTCTTTAAAAAAAACAATATTTTTTAATGTTGAAGAATAAAAGAAATGAATTATCAGTAATTTTCAATTCATGTAAATAAAAATAAGCATATTTAATGTTATTAATATTTTCTACAATATGTAATTTTTGTGATTTGACATAGTTCTTTAAGATATGATTGACAAGCTTTTAGAATTGGCATAAGTCCTTTAGTTAAGGGTTTACAATTTTGATAAGAGTCTTAGTATTTTTACTTTGAATATCAGAACTACAAGAATGGGGTGCTTGAGTGGCTCAGTCCGTTAAGCATCTGTCGTCAGCTCAGGGCTCAGGTCATTATCTCAAGGTCCTGGGATACGGCCCTGTGTTGAACTTCCTGCTGAGTGGTCTGCTTCTTCCTCTCCCTCTGCTACTCACCCCACCCCGCCCTAACATCCTATTCTTTCTCAAATAAATAACAATTCTTAAAAAATATGTGACTGTAGTCAAATTTAATCTTCCTTCTGTTTGATTAGTCAGCAATAGGTTTTGTTTAGCTTCTGGCAACCTAAATATTTAGTAGCCTAAGGGTTTCTTATCAGGTCCAAGAAGGTAATTATATACGTAGCTCCTGAATTAATAAAACATTTTTTGGTCTGTGCAATTTGCTTTGTAATTTACCTTTAAAGAAGATCAATTCCTTTCTTAAAGACACCTGTGTTTTCTTTTCTGAAAGAACATCTACATTATTCTGTCTTCACTGAATACAGTATTTTCTATCCTGTCTGTCCTATTTTGTCTTATTTCTATTCTATCCTGTTATTCTGTCTACCTACTCTTACGCCAGGGATTCATTTTGTAATTATTGCCATGTGACAATATGCTTAATGTTTACCAGTACTGTTTTTCTCTTATTTTTTCTTTTGTTTCAATTATTTTGGTGGCTCTTTTATTTTATGTTTATTTATTATCAGTATGTCTGCATTCTTGATAGATTGTACAATTTGGAAGACATGCTCAGGCTCCCTTTTCTTTCCCTGTGCTGATTTAATATTTCTTCTAGAAGGGATTCTAAAAAGTCACTAGTCCAATTGTCTACAGGTAAGAAGAATCATTCTTTATCAGTTTTCAAAATTGAAATCATTGCTTTTGTATGTATTCTCTAAAATGAAATATGGAAACCAGTGATAGTCATAACCAGATATTGCAAAAATCAAGATGAAAGTTCTTTTATATTTGAAATAGAGAGCTTATAATACCTACTCAATTTCCAGTCTAATTTTTTTTCTGCTGATAGGTGCTCAGTCTGACAGCTCTTCTTAAGGACAATTTCATCCTGTGTCTGTCTTTGCCCTTCCTCTTTATGCAAATAAGATGACCCCTACATCCAATCGAATTATCACAGCAGGTTTTTCATCACTTTTAATGGAGTGTCAGCCTTGCCACCTGCTATCTGGTACCTAAAGCCTGTGTATCTCCCTTCAGTCTGCAACATAAGATACTCATCAGAGGCTGTCATCAGAGAGGGTTACCTTCAGTTGCCTACTTGTTATTCTATTCCTGTCAAAAACCCAGTTGACAGATATTCAAGGGCCAGAGCCCAAGTGACATGCAATCCACCAACTCCTCCATGTTTTTCTTAAGTTTTAGCTTTCTCTTGACATAGAATATTGGAAAGCTGTATACTTTCCCTCATCAGGAGTTTGATTTGATGTTTAAAAATTATGGAATCAGAAGTTAAGTCAGAGTTAAGTTCAAATTCAGGCTCTACCACTTCTCTTCAGTAGAATCTTGTCAAAATCTCATAATGTTTCTAAGCTTCGGTGTATCTGTACAATAAGGTTAAAAATAATAGAGGAGAAATAGATTTCTCTTGAATATCTAGTAGTATTTTTTAAATAACTGATAATTTATATGTATTTTATATTTATATTTTTTTATTTGAATATAGTCAACACACAGTGTTATATTAGTGTCAGGTGTGTACTACTTAGTGATTTGACCAGTTTATACACTATGCTATGTCCACAAGTGTAGCTGCCATCTGTCTTGTTACATCACTATTACAAATGTCATTGACGGTATTCCTTATGCTCTGCTTTCTATTCCCTTGACTTATTCATTCCATAACCAAAGCCCTGTATCTCCCTTACTCCCTTTACCCATTTTGCCTGACCTCCCACCCTCCTCCCCTCTGGCAACTTTCAGTTTGTTCTCTGTGTTTATAGGCCTGATTCTGCTTTTTGTTTATTATTTTTTTAACTTCCATTTATGAGTGGAATCACATGGTATTTTGTCTTTCTCAATCTGACATTTCACGTAGCATAATACCCTCTAGGCCCATCTATGTTCTCTTAAATGGCACAGTCTCATCTTTTTTTATGGCTATGTAATATCTAATGGTAGTTTGAAAAAATAGATAACTAGGATTAAATGATTCTGTGTGTTTCCTTTTTCACTTGTTTGCTGAGAATCAGAGAACTCAGTTTAAGATTTTTTTTTTTTGAGAGAGAGCGAGAGAGGGAGCTTGTGAAGCTGACAGGCAGAGGGAGAGGGGAGAGAGAGAATTTTTTTAAAGATTTTATTTATTTATTCATGATGGAGAGACAGACAGAGACAGAGACACAGGCAGAGGGAGAAGCAGGCTCAATGCACCGGGAGCCTGACGTGGGATTCGATCCCGGGTCTCCAGGATCGCGCCCTGGGCCAAAGGCAGGCGCCAAACCACTGCGCCACCCAGGGATCCCCCGAGAGAGAATCTTAAGCAGACCTGAGCATCGAGTCTGAGCACGAAGCTTCATGCAGGGCTTGTTGTGGAGCCATCAGGGGGCTGACTTGGGGGCCAGTCCCACAACCTTGAGATCACAACCTGAGCCAAAACCAAGAGTCTGACACTTGACTGACAGAGCCAACCAGGGGCCCCTCAGAGATCTCAGTCTAAAGCTCTATTAAAGGGCAGCCCAGGTGGCTCAGCGGTTTAACACTGCCCAGGGTGTGATCCTGGAGTTCCAGGATCGAGTTCCACGTCAGGCTCCCTGCATGGAGCCTGCTTCTCCCTCTGCCTGTGTCTCTGCCTTTCTCTCTCTCTCTGTGTCTCTCATGAATAATTAAAAAAAAAATCTTTAAAGCTCTATTAAAGTTGACTACTTGAGACCTGGCTAGGGTATTGCTGTTTGTATGTGAACTGTTTGCTTGGGTGAGTAGTCTGTTGTCCAAGATCAATTGATTTTTCTAAAGCAAACAGTGAATTAAGTTATCGGTTTACAGTTTTATCTGTCCTGGGCAAAATCTTCCTGGAACAAATAACTAAGTCATGTTGGCACAAGGGGTCTCAGTTCCTAGTCCTAGGAGTAGGACATCAATCTCATGCCTGTGGTCATACTTCTCATGGATATGTGCTTCTTTTTTTTTCATTTTTGCAGAATTCCCTGTTTTATTTTATCTGCTTTATCTCATATACATATTTTATTATAAATGGCTTCAAAACATTTTAAGCAGAGGGTATAAATAGTAATAAAGTGCAAAATGATAATATAACCCAAATCATAAAGAGGGACAAAGAAAGCAAAAAAGGCCATGTGGTGTGGTAGTTATAGCATAGGATCTGGAGTCAGACACACTTGGATCTGAATCATGGCCCTGAGCAAGTTCTTTACCTCTTACAGCCTTAGTTCTTAATCTGTTATGTGAGCATAATATTACCATATAGGGCTATGTTGAGGATTAAATGAGATAGTACAAAGCTTTTGCAATAGTTAATAGGATAGGATGCGTATCCGATAAACAGTCGTTTAAGAAAAAGGTTGAAAGGATGAAATCACTACTGGTGCTGTAGGCACTTTAAGGATTTGAGTTTTAGTTTGAAGACTGACATCTGGAAAGAAAAGAGCATCCCTCAGCTTTTCTTATCAAGAAACATGAACTATATATAGTAGCTAAAAAGTGCCTAACTTTAACCTGGCTCCTGTTAAGTTTAAGAATTATTTAAAGAATGTCACAAAGCCTTGATTTGACTAAATTCTCTGAGAAGATGTAATTCCAAATTCCAATGCTAGAGATGGAGATGTCAATCCCTCAAATTAAATCTCAGAATCAGGACATCCAAGAAGCAGCCAACATTGCTTCCAGTTCCCTCTCCAGTAGCTATAAAGACCCTTGCCCGCTGAGTGTGGACAAGGAGTATTAAAAATATCCAGTAGTCTGATTTTATTCTTAAGTCAGAAGGGAAAAAATTAGGAAATGTTACCCAAGTTGACTTTCCAGTGCAGAATAGAAGGAATGTTTAGATTGAAAAACAACTATCTGTTGGTAAATAATGTAAAGATGTAAATAATACCTTTGAGTTTAGGGACACTTGAATGACCTATTAGTTCATGATTATATTTTTCCTCCTTCTTAGGACCACTTGATAACTAGAAGAATGATGGGAGGGAATAATCCCTAAAGAGGAAAAGAATTGATTATTTCTACTTCCATAAATAACAGCATAATAATATGGCAGATTTCCACCAAACCATTAAAAAAAGAAAAAACAAAACAAAACAGGGAGCACTTTGCTGCTGGTTGGGAAAACCTATTAAGAAAGCATCTTTATAGTTATTTGATATTTGTAGCCTTTCCAGTGTTTATTGTTTTTACTTTCCTTTTCCAACTATTCTGCATGTATCAAATACTTGTTGAACACCTTCTATTTGCGAGGTACTGGTCTAGACAATGGAGATACAGCAAGAAACAAGACAAAATCCTACTCTCATGAAACTTACCTTCTAGTTAGTGAGATAGACTATAAATGTAATTATAATATCCTGTCAAGTTGTAAAGTGGGAACCCTTTTGGAGGAGCTGGGTTGGTGTTTGAGGACACATGGAGTTCTGTTTTGGTCATGTTTGGTTTGAAGTGACCATAGATCTCCAAGTGGAGAACACAAGAAGAGGAGGAGAAGAAGGAGGAGGAAGAGGAAGAAGAGGAAGAAAACATTGGATATATAAGTTTGAAGCTCAGGGTAGAGTTTGAGACTAGAGAAAGACGTTTAGCAGTTATCAGCGAAAGATGACATTTAAAGCCATGGGTCCAGATCTCATCACTATGGAGTAATAAGAGAAGACATTCAAGGATCTAGCCTTGGACTATTCTTTATAGAAGTCAGTGAATAAAAGGAAGAGCCATTAAAGGAGACTGAGTCCTGGAGATAAATGTGATCCCAAAAGGAGGAAATGAACTCCGGGAGTAGGATGAGGTAAAGACTTGACCATCCAATTTGACAAGTTGGCTTGCTGATGACTTTGGGAAGAAAGATTTCCCTGGGGTGGAGGGAACAAGGCAGAGCAAGTGGAAAGAATGGTAACGTAAACAATTCATTTCAGGATTTTGCTGTGAAAGGCAGCTGAGAGATGGGGTTATTATTTTTATTTTCTTCGTTAGTTTCTGCTGTGGTGGTAGTGTATTTTATTGCAAGATGTGTGTTTGTAAAGTGATGATCTTTAAAGAAGGAGAAATTGATAGTGAAGAAGAGAGGTAGGAGGGATAATTGCAAGATCAAGGTCCTTGAGCAGATTAAGATCTGCTCTCCTGATATACATAAAGATGGAAACTTTAGAATGAAAACCAGAATCAACTCTGAGTTAGGTTAGGGTGGTGATGGTGTGGGGTCCTATGAAGCTGGGGAGCCTGTATGTTACTCAGTACCATAGGGAAAGGAACCCCAAATTGATAGGCTGGAATATGGTAATAGCTGACCAAAAAAATTTTTTTTTAGTAAACTTCTTGGTGCTCTGGGGAACAGACCTGTGATAGAAAAGTGAGCCTGGCTTAATTGGCAAGAAGCCTGATATGGACAGGGATCCCTATAAAACAAAATATGTTGTATACAAGGGTGTTTGAATTAGTTTAATTGGTCCTATACTTTGGTTAACAATATGCGTATCTACTTTAAAGGAATATATTGATTTGCCTATGAGTGTATCTTTCCTCGTCTTACTTTCTCTTACTTAGAGTTAAGACAAGAGAGAAGAGAGTTTCTGATTTTATTTTCATAGACGAAAGAGATACAGATCATTATGGCTAGAGAGGGAGCATTTCTTCATTTACCAAGTGTCCCTAACAACAATCAAACAGAGTCTAGCTTAAAATGCTGTGTGTTTGGGAATGTTTTTGTAGGGATCACTAAGCACTTCAGGAGCCCCACAAAAGAGTTTGTTTGTTGGCTATTTAAGATTTATTTGGTCAGGGGATCCCTGGGTGGCTCAGCGGTTTAGTGCCTGCCTTTGGCCCAGGGTGTGATCCTGGAGTCCCGGGATTGAGTCCCATATCAGGCTCCTGGGATGGAGCCTGCTTCTCCCTCTGCCTGTGTCTCTGCACACCCCCCATGTCTATCATGAATAAATAAATAATATTTTTTTACAAAAAGATTTATTTGGTCAACTGGCAGCATTGAATTGAAGTTTTCATATTATTGTGTTTTGTTCATTTTTATGCACAATATCTTTCTATAGGATTTTAAGATACCAATAATTTGCGAATGTTTTTGTGGCAGCACAACTTTGATTCCCAGGAATGCTTAAAGCATGGGTCCTACAACAGAGTCTTGAAGAAGAAGAAATAAAAGGGTTCTAATAATAAATGCTGTCCAATTGGTATATGAAACAATTTTGATTAGTGACCCATCTTCTGAGATCAAGTAGAAGACACAGGAAAGGATGTCAGCAGAGCCTGTAGGGTGGAGAGACTGAACTATTGGAATGAAAAGATGGAAAAGTATATTATTATGTAATTCTGCAGCCCTGGATCTGCCATGCTAAAAAGGACTGCTAAAACTAAAGCTTGTTCTGTACTTCATTACTCACCAAGAAATTCTTTTTAGACATTGAGTGGAACTTTCCTGACTATATTGAGCACAGCATTAAGTGGTTAAGATTGTGCATTTTGCAATTACCCTGTTTCTATTCAAATCTGTTTTTTATCACTTATTAGCTGTGTGGACTTGGGCAAGTAAATCCCTTGTGTCTCAAATAGGCATAATAGTGCTAACCGCAGGCGGGTTATTGTGAGGATTAAATGCAGTACAACTATAACAATTAGAAGGATGCCAGAGACACAGGTCAGATGTTTTTATTATCATTGCACTGTGATAGATAATAAGATGATTGTCTAAATATCATTGTGCAACTTGAGGTGCATATTTACCATTTAGTTAACTTTAAGAGATGGTGAAAGTATAAGATAACAATGCCAGACTTACCAATTACTTAGGGATGAGAAGTGAGATTCATCTCTCACCTTGCTTTGTTGTCATCTTTTAACTAGGTATTCACCTACTTTTCAAAATTATGTTATTTTAATCTTTATTACATATAGACATTTTCAGTAAATCTGGATACCATATGTGTAATTGCAAGGATGAAACTGCAAGCCTAATTACTAGTCCTTTTGAGTAATTTAGAACCTATACAAAATTTCCCCTCTCTTCCAATTTCATTTTTCTTATGTTTACCTCACTATTTCTGGCCGTAATAGAAAATTATCAGCACTACAAAGGAAATTATAGTTCTTAAAATACTAATTAAAGATAGTCCTTTATTGTTGTTGTTCAGTATTTTTAAAGTTTTACAGTTGGCCCTTGAGCAATATGGGGGTTAGGAGCACCAACCTACCGTGTATTGGAAAATCCATATAACTTTTGACTTCCCCAAAATGTAACTACTGTTAAGCCTATGATTGATCAGAAAACTTACCAATAATATAAAGTTGATTAACACATATTTTGTATGTTATGTGTCTTAAAGACTGTATTCTTACAATAAAGTAAGCTAGAGAAAATGTAATTAAGACAATTATAAGGGGGGATCCCTGGGTGGCTCAGCGGTTTAGTGCCTGCCTTTGGCCCAGGGCGTGATCCTGGAGTCCCGGGATCGAGTCCCACATCGGGCTCCTGGGATGGAGCCTGCTTCTCCCTCCTCCTGTGTCTCTGCCTCTCTCTCTCTCTCTCTCTGTCTATAATAAATAAATCTTTAGAAAAAAAAAGACAATTATAAGGAAGAGAAAATACCTTTACAGTATTATGCTATAAAAAAGCCACGTGTAAAAAAAAAAAAAAAAAGCCACGTGTAAATGGACCCACATAGTTCAAACCCATGTTGTTCATGGGTCAACTGTATATACATGTGTTAAAATATTGAAATGAAATAGAATGACATAGAGTTGAAATCTCTTGCCATGCTGTCCAACCTCCGGCTCCATCCTGTAGAACAAACCACTTATGTTAATTCCCTGTAACAAATCACCACAAACTTTGTGGACTAAAAACCACAATTTTTTTTTAAATCTTACAGTTTTGTAGTTCAGAAGTCTGAAATGAGCCTCTCTAGGCTAAAGTCAGGGTGTTAGCAGGGCTGCGTTCCCTTCCTGAGGCTCTGGGAGAAAGTCCCTTCCCTTGCCCGTTCCAGCTCCTGGAAACTCCATATTCCTTGGCTCGTGGCCTCTTTCCATCTTCAACATAAGCAATGTCAAGTCAGATCTCTCTGTCATGCTGCCATTTCTCTGTTTTTCTCCTCTGCCACTTTTTTGCACTTTACTTTTTTATGAGAGACACACACAGAGAGGCAGACATATGCAGAGGGAGAAGCAGACTCCCTGCAGGGGTAGCCTGATGTGGAACTCAATTCCAGGATCCCCAGATCACGGCCTGAGGTGAAAGCAGAGACTCAACCACTGAGCCATCCAGGTGTCCCCTCTCCTCCATTTGAAGGACCCTTGTGATTACATGTGCCCCCTGGATAATCCAGTATCATCTCCCTGTCTCATGGTCAGTGGATTACCAACCTTAATTCATCTGCAACCTTAATTCTCATTTGTTTGTAACCTAACCTATGTACAGAGAATTAGGATGTGGCTATCTTTGGGAGTCTCTTATTTTAACCTGCCATGCCACTGTTAATACAGAAATTATTTCAGAAATGTTTAATACTCCTTGACTTTTTTCATTCAATTATATATTTCAGGGAACTCTCCATACTTTTGGGACACCTCAGTAGCTCAGTGGTTGAG
Source organism: Canis lupus dingo (assembly GCF_003254725.2). Classification (NCBI taxonomy): domain Eukaryota; kingdom Metazoa; phylum Chordata; class Mammalia; order Carnivora; family Canidae; genus Canis; species Canis lupus. The sequence goes on along the minus strand of NC_064269.1, from coordinate 16,640,930 downwards.
CATATGCTTTCAGCTCAGGTCATGATCCTGGGGTCCTGGGATCCAGCACTGCATCAGGCTTCCTGCAGGGAGCCTGCTTCTCCCTCTGCCTATGTCTCTGCCTCTCCTCTGTGTCTCTAATGAATAAATAAATAAAATCTTTAAAAAAGAAAAAAAAAAAAAAGAACTCTCCATACTTTTTAAAGAGCTACATACTGTTCTGTATGGATATACCATAATTATGTAAGCAATCCCCAATGTCGATGGACAGTTGGTTCATTTTTAAGTTTTCTGGTTTTTATCTTAAACTATATCCTAAAGACTATCTTTGTAGTTTGTATTTGCATGTTTTGGTAACTACATCCATGGGATAAGTTGTCTGATGTATAATTTCCAGGTAAAGCAGGATGCACATTTACAATTTTGGGTTGTTTTTTTTTTTTTTCAAATTGCCTTGCCAAAGAGTGCATCAGTTAACCAGTGATAAGAGTTTATGTTTACATACACATTGGCAAACACTGGTTTTTTTTTCAGGGGTTGCTTATACAAAAGTATCAAACTTTACAACTATAGTATATTGGGGGAAAAAAACTCACTTTTTAAGGTTATTTTTCTTTAATTATAAATTGGTTTTAGCATCTTACTATGTTTATTAGCCATTTGGATTCTTTTTTTCTTTGAACTGCTTGTTCATATACTTGTGCAATTTTTGTTAAATTTATCGCATTATTAATAATGCCAGGAATTATGCTAGCTGCTATGCATGATGCAGAGATGAGGAAAAATCTGATCGCTATTTCAAACTGCTTACATTCTAAATCTGAACTTATTTGGTGGACTTTAATGTCCACTGTATTCATCCAACAGCATTTGCCTTTGTCCTTTTCAAAAGGACTTAGTATACATAAAAATATAATTGAATGGTAATAGCCCAAGAAGGGACCATGGATTAGTATTTTATTGTTGTGACCAAAATAGTTAGACTATTTCCTTTTTCAAGGACAAAGAAACCAAAAGACAAAAAACAAGGGTGATTGTTAAACTTCCATTAATATTTATTAGTCATACACCATAGGTAAATAGTGACAAACAGCTCAGTTACTCTCTAGCACATTTCTATTTTATTTTATTTTTAACTGTTTTTCACTATATGAGCTTTTCTGGATTTGTTTTGTTTTGTTTATTTTCTATTTCCCTCCAACCACAGTATAAGCTATTTGTAGTCAGGGACCGTATCTGCCTTATTTACTGCTCTATCCCAACCATCCAGGAGAGTGTCTGGTACTCATAGAAGAATATTTGCTTAGGAACATATTTGTTGCATAAAGACAAGAGGAAATTTGAATCTCTTAATAGGTACCATATTTTCATATATTCATTTGTAATATCTATTTGAAATCCATAAGCAACACAAAGAAATAAATATAAGCCTAGCTTTTCCCTTGATCTTTCCTCTGTGTAGCATGTTGCCATTGATACATTTGATTGCATCACTATCTCACTCAGTTGGAGGTAGTCACATCATCTGCTTCTTGCTGAACTGAGCCTTTAAATCAGATGAATGAAATTTGGGCCCAGTCTCCTGGAATTCAATGAATACTATTACCCAGATTTCCTCTGGTCCAATTAGAACGGAGCAGTGAACCAATAGATAACCTTGCTTAAAAACCAATTTCCGTTTTTGTTTTCCTTCTTGAATTAGTCTGTTTGTCTCTGAGTTGTTGAGGAGCTTTTTTTTTTCTCCCAAAGCAAAAGCATTAAGATCCATTTAGTGTTTTGATTGAGACTCATTTCTTCTTCCCTAAGTATTGACCACTGTGTTAGTTTGCTCAGGCTGCCATTACAAAATATCACAGACTGGGTGCTTAAATAACAGAAATTTGTACTCAAAGTTCTGGAGGCTAGGAAGTCTACGATAAGATTCCAGCCAATTTGTTTCCTGGTAAATACAGCCTTCTTGCTGCATCCACATGTGACTTTTCTTCTGTGCTCATGCTGGGGAGCATGGTGGCTAGGAGGAAGCAAGCTCTCTAGTGCCTCTTCTTAAATCTCAACATAGGGTGCCCACCCTCATAAAGTCCTCTAATTCTAATTACCTCCCAAAGGACCCATCTCCATCACATTGGTAGAGGTTAGGACTTCAACATGAATTTGGGGAGGGAAGCAATAATTCAGTACATAGTAGCTTCAATGGGCCAATCATCTGGTTGGAGTTTGGAAAAGCTCTATCCATGTCTAAGCTTTATCTCTTAAAAATAATGGAGGTGTAATTACTCATGTGACCTTTTTAATGCTCATATATTCTACAGATATTTCTTATTTGTGCTATATTACTCACTGGCTTAAACATATTTGTTTTTTAAGATTGTATTTATTTATTCATGAGAGACACACAGAGAGAGGCAGAGACAGGCAGAGGGAGAAGTAGGATCCCTGTGGGGTGCCTAACGCAGGACTTGATCCCAGGACCCCAGGAACACAACCTGAGCCAAAGGCAGACTCTCAACCACTGAGCCACCCTGGTGCCCCTTAAAAATCTTCTAATGATGAAGCAGTGAATTGGAAAATATAACCAGTCTTTCTACAAGTCTTTCTAACCATGATCAAGCAGCTGCTTACCTCCCAAGTGGCAGCCTCTTTCACCCACCCACACTGTTTCAGCACACTAGCCTTCTTGCTACTGCTTCCTTTCTTAGAGCCTTTGTTCTTGCAGTTCATTCCCCCTGCAGTGCTTTGCCCCAGCTGGCCAGCTATTCTCATCATTCAGCTAAATGTCATCCCTCCTAGGACTTCCCTGACACCCATCCAGAGTCACTTCCTGGACTAGTTGGTCTGTGCCAGATGCTTTGCTGGCTATAAAGTAGACAAAGATCAGTAGTAAAATGCCAGGCTTATTAAAAGGTTAACCTTGGGGATCCCTGGGTGGCTCAGTGGTTTGGCGCCTGTCTTCAGCTGAACTGAGCCTTTAAATCAGATGAATGAAATGGCATGATCCTGGAGTCCTGGGATCGAGTCCCACATCGGGCTCCCTGCATGGAGCCTGCTTCTCCCTCTGCCTGTGTCTCTGCCTCTCTCTCTCTCCCTCTCTCTCTCTGTGTCTCGTGAATAAATAAATTAAATCTTTAAAAAAAATAGTGTTACCCTTAGTGTAATACCATCCAGATCTACCAATATTGTTGCAACTGTCAAGGTCACTTTTTCTTATGGCTGAGCAATATTCCATTGCATGTATGTGTGTGTGTGTGTGTGTATGTGTGTGTGTGTATAGCACATCATCTTTAACCATCCATTTGTGGACGGTTGGGTTGCTCCTATATCTTGGCTATTATAAATAATGCTGCAAAAAAACCAAAGGGGCACATATATCTTTACAAATTAGTGTTTTCATTTTCTTTGGGTAAATACTCAATAGTGGAATTACTGGATCATGTGGTATTTCTGTTTTTAATTTTTTAAAAAAATTTTTGAGGTACATCCATACTGTTTTCCACAGTCACTGTACCAATTCACATTTCCACCAACAGTGCACAAAGGTCCTTTGTATCCACATCGATGCCAACACTTGTTATTGCTTGTCATTTTGATTCTAGCCATTCTGACTGGTATAAAGTGATATCTACTGTGGTTTTGATTTGTATTTCCCTAATGATTAGTGATTTGGGCATCTTTTTTTCATGTGTCTAAATTGCTCAAGATATTTGGCTATTAGGAGTAGGGTTTCTCTGAACAACCTTGTTCATGAAATGCGGCATGTATGTGTGCATTTCTGTTAGTTACATACCTAGGAGTAGAATTGCTGTAGGGTATACCTGTTCAGCTTCAGAAGAGACTGCCAAACAATTTTCCAGAGTGGTTGTACCAGTGTACATACCTAACCTGTGAGAGTTTGGTTATACTACATCTTCAGCAATACTTTGTATTTTTTCTCTTCATTTTTTGCCAGTCTTGTGAGTGTATAGTGGTTTTAATGTACATTTTCCTCATGATTAATAAAATTGAGGCCCTCTTAATATGTTTATTGGTGAGGACACCTGGGTAACTCAGTGGTTGAGAGTCTGTCTTTGGGACAGAATACTTCCAAACTTGTTTTATGAGGCCAGCATCATCTTAATTTCAAAACCAAAGACCCCACTAAAAAGAATTATAGACCAATCTCCCTGATGAACACAGATGCAAAAATTCTCAACAAGATACTAGCCAATAGGATCCAACAGTACAATAAGAAGATGATTCACCATGACCAAGTGGGATTTATCCCTGGGATGCAGGGTTGGTTCAACAGTCATAAAACAATCAACGTGATAGATCATATCAACAAGAGAAAAAACAAGAGCCATATGATCCTCTCAATAGATGCAGAGAAAGCATTTGACGAAATACAGCATCTATTCCTAGTCAAAACTCTTCAGAATGTAGGAATAGAGGGAACATTCCTGACCATCTTAAAAGCCATCTATGCAAAGCCCACAGCAAATATCATTCTCAATGGGGAAACACTGGGAGCCTTTCCCCTAAGATCAGGAACACGACAGGGATGTCCACTCTCACCATTGCTATTCAACATAGTACTAGAAGCCCTAGCCTCAGCAATCAGACAACAAAAAGAAATAAAAGGCATTCAAATTGGCAAAGAAGTCAAACTCTCCCTCTTTGCAGATGACATGATACTGTACATAGAAAACCCAAAAAGACTCCACCCCAAGATTTCCAGAACTCATACAGCAATTCTGCAGTGTGGCAGGATACAAAATCAATGGCCAGAAATCAGTGGCATTTCTATACACTAACAATGAGACTGAAGAAAGAGAAATTAAGGAATCAATCCCATTTATAATTGCACCCAAAAGCATAAGATACCTAGGAATAAACCTAACCAAAGAGATAAAGGATCTATACCCTAAAAACTACAGAACACTTCTGAAAGAAATTGAGGAAGACACAAAGAGATGGAAAAATATTCCATGCTCATGGATTGGAAGATTTAATATTGTGAAAATGTCAATACTACCCAGGGCAATTTACACATTTAATGCAATCCCTATCAAAATGCCATGGACTTTCTTCAGAGATTGGAACAAATCATCTTAAGATTTGTGTGGAATCAGAAAAGACCCCGAACAGCCAGGGGAATATTGAAAAAGAAAACCAGAGCCAGGGGTATCACAATGCTGGATTTCAGGTTGTACTACAAAGCTGTGATCATCAAGACAGTGAGGTGCTGGCACAAAAACAGACACATAGATCAATGGAACAGAATAGAGAACCCAGAAATGGGCCCTCAACTCTATGGTCAACTAATATTCGACAAAGTAGGAAAGACTATCTGCTGGAAAAAGGACAGTCTCTTCAATAAATGGTGCTGGGAAAATTGGACAGCCACGTGCAGAAGAATGAAACTAGACCATTCTCTTATACCATACACACAGATAAACTCAAAATGGATGAAAGATCTAAATGTGAGACAAGAATCCATCAAAAACATAGAGGAGAACACAGGCAACACCCTTTTTGAACTTGGCCACAGCAACTTCTTGCAAGATACATCCATGAAGGCAAGAGAAACAAAAGCAAAAATGAACTATTGTGACTTAATCAAGATAAGAAGCTTCTGCACAACAAAACTAAAAGACACCCTACAGAATGGAAGAAGATATTTGCAAATGACCTATCAGATAAAGGGCTACTATCCAGGATCTAATAAAGAACTTATTAAACTCTGTATCTTTGGGGTAAATCCCCAGCAGTGCAATTGCTGGGTCGTAGGGCAGGTATATTTTTAACTGTTTGAGGAACCTCCACACAGTTTTCCAGAGTGGCTGCACCAGTTCACATTCCCACCCAAGAAACAAACAATTCAATCATGAAATGGACAAAAGACATGAACAGACATTTCACAGAGGAAGACATAGGCCAACAAGCACATGAGAAAACATTCTGCATCACTTGCCATTAGGGAAATACAAATCAAAACCACAATGAGATATCCCCTCACACCAGTGAGAATGGGGAAAATTAACAAGACAGGAAACAACAAATGTTGGAGAGGATGTGGAGAAAGGGGAACCCTCTTGCATTGTTGGTGGGAATGTGAACTGGTACAGCCACTCTGGAAAACTGTGTGGAGGTTCCTCCAAGAGTTAAAAATAGAGCTACCCTACCACCCAGCAATTGCAGTACTGGGGATTTACCCCAAAGAGACAGATGCAGTGAAACACGGGGACACCTGCACCCCAATGTTTATGGCAGCAATGTCCACAATAGCCAAATTGTGGAAGGAGCTTCGGTGTCCATAGAAAGATGAGTGGATAAAGAAGATGTGGTTTATGTATACAATAGAATATTACTCAACCATTAGAAATGACAAATACCTACCATTTGCTTCAACGTGGATGGAACTGGAGGGTATTATGCTGAGTGAAGGAAGTCAATCGGAGAAGGACAAACATATGATTTCATTCATTCAGGGAATATAAAAAATAGTGAAAGGGAATAAAGGGGAAAGGAGAGAAAATGAGTGGGAAATATCAGAGAGGGAGACAGAACATGAGAGACTCCTAACTTTGGCAAACGAACAAGGGGTAGTGGAAGGGGAGGTGGGCGGAGGGATGGGGTGACTGGCTGATGGTCACTGAGGTAGGCACTTGATGGGATGAGCACTGGGTGTTATACTATATGTTGGCAAATTGAACTCCAATAAAAAAATATACCAAAAATAATTGGAATAGCTTTGGGATGCAAAAAAAAAAAAGAGAGAGAGAGAAAGATAGAGAGTCTGCCTTTGGCTGAGGTTGTGATCTTGGGGTCCTGGGATTGAGTACTTGCATCGGGCTCCCTGCAGGGAGCCTGCTTCTCCCTCTGCCTCTCTCTGTGTGTCTCTCATGAATAAACAAATAAAATCTTTTTAAGAAAATATGTCTATCGGTCATTTGGTATGCTATTTTTAAATCAAGATATTTATTAACAAAAGGATCATTGGAAACATTACTTAATAAGATTAATTATGAAATATCTATGTAAATCATTGTATCAGTCAACGAGGCTATGTTATCCTATAGTGAGTGATGCGTCACTTGAGAATCTCAGTAGTTAAAACAAGGTTTAATGATTGCTCTTGCTTCTTGCCTATTACTGATGGTCAGTGGCTCTGTTCTACATCCCCACCATTCTGGCACTTTGGCTACAAGGATAGCTTCTATATGGGGCATTGGTGGTCTCTAGGCAGAGAGAAAAGAGAGGCAGCAATGTGATGGGTCACACACAAGTTCTTTCTTTCTTTCTTTCTTTTTTTTTTTTTAAGATGTATTTAGTCAAAAAGGACAGAGAGAGAGAGAGAGAAAGAGAGAAGCACAGGCAGAGGGAGAAAGAAGCAGGCTCCACGCAGGAAGCCTGACGTGGGACTTGATCCCAGGTCTCCAGGATTACAGCCCTGGGCCGAAGGCGGCACTAAACCACTGAGCCACCGGGGCTGCCCATACACACACAAGTTCTCAAAGCTTCTGCTCAAGAGGTGGCAAGCACTTCACTTCTATTCACATTCCATTGACCAAACATATCATGTGTCCAAGACTGATGCCAATGACAGCATTGTATAATCTTCTAAAAGAGAGCAGCTTATAGAAAGGGGCAGTAACCATGAACAAGAGAGTGACCAATAAAATCTCTTTCCATAGAGTAGGTTTATACGAGTATTACTCTGGGATGGAACCCAAACTGTTTGTCTCTAAGTTGTTTCAACACACAAACATACATGTGGAGTACTTCTTTTTTGTTCTGTTAAGCTGAATTAGTTGCTAACATTTTAAAATCATGATATTTCACAAAGATACATATTTGTGGCTTCTCTTGGAAATCATAAGCTATAGCAAGAACCACTTGTAGGTAAATGGCAGCTGCCCCTCCAGGTGGGATATGCAATCTCCAGTTCTTCATGACTGTCTAGTGGTTGCCTTCTCTGCAATTGTGCATTTCAAACATTTTTAACATAGCCCATGATAATTAGTACTTTTTACATACTCATCATTCATATGCATGCATATGCACATGTACATATTTGTGTGTAGGTGTAGAAATGTACATACATACACAGTCCAATGCAAAATTTCATGAAACAATGCTTACTGTTATTTTCTGCAATGTATGCTGATATCATCTCTTCTATTCTATCCTTTTTTATCCTATTCTATTATTTGATTTTTTTTTTTAAATGCTGTAATCAACCCTCCAAATTAACTTCACAAACTGCTACTGGGTCACAGGCCACAAATTGAAAACCTTGCTCTTGATTATGTTACTTGTCTGTTGTTCCTCTGAATGCTACTGGCTAGTTTTCCAGACTGAATTTCTGCCTAAGCTTTTTAGGATTCCCAGGACAGTTAGTTGTGTGGGTGAGCAGCATCTGCTTTCCCTCACTGGTTTAAGCCTGTGCAAGTGCTGCTTTTGCCCAAGGGCCCTAAAATAAAATTTAATAAATAAATAAAATTTAATAAAATAAAATTATTCCACTTTTGAGGTGTTGGTGCCTGGAAGAGATTTGGCACCTACGAAATACTGATGCCGGTGAACCCAGCATGATCAGTCAGCAAGGTCTGCTGTGACGAAGGGAAGAGGTCCATTGGGATCAGCAGAAGTGAGAGCCTTTCATGCCAGTTGAGAGGCAGTGGAGGTAGTGGACATTGCTGGGAGAGGCCAAAGCAGGAAGGGGAGGAAATGACTAATGCCTTGACAAGACATGTTTCTGAGCCCAGGACAACAGCTGAGGGAGACTCTCAGAGATAATTATGAGGTGAGGTGGAGTTCACACTTAAGAGATACTACAGTAGCGGATAGAGGCAAGAACAGGTGATACATGAGTTGCTACTACTATATGTAACCTCATTTTAAGTCCTGGGCTCAGATAACAAAGTTATTTTTTCTTGTCTATGTATATGTTTTACCTATAAATGCCCTTTCTTAGGCGAATGGAGCTCATTTACCAAGCATCCTTGAACGTTGTCCCCAACCTTCCCCATGGCCTTGACATTTGTTTCTTGTCTTTTTCTTAATCTTGTCTCCTTTTCTGCTTACTCTATTCTTGATCTCTTGAGTATACATCTGAGCCTGAGGAGTCATGAACTCTTTGGTTGCTTTGTTATCTGTGTCTTCTGTTTCTTCTGCTGTTCCTCCTTAGTGTCCCATTTCCTTCTCCATCCCTACCCCTGTTACTAGCAAGACTTCCCCAACCAACCATGCCCTTCAGCCTCCTACCACCCTTAATAATAGCAAAACAACAAAAATAAGAATAATTGGGGCAGCGTGGGTGGCTCAGCGGTTTAGTGCTGCCTTCAGCCCAGAGTGTGATCCTGGAGGCCCGGGATCGAGTCTCGCGTTGGGCTCCCTGCATGGGGCCTGCTTCTCCCTCTGCCTGTGTCTCTGCCTCTCTCTCTGTGTGTGTCTCTGATGAATAAATAAATAAAATCTTAAAAAAAAAAAGAATAAGTAAGGTGGGTATAGTGGATTGGTTAGTGGCCTCCCTTCCACTAAGCATTGTTTCATGATATTTTGCTTTGGAATGTGTATGTATATGTGCGTCTACCCCTGCACCTGATTGAATATATGTCACACAGCTCAGCACAGGCTAATTCCTGGTACCTCAGAATGTGACCTTATTTGGAATAAGGGTCTTTGCAAATGTAATTAAGAAGAGGATCTTGAGATGAAATCATCCTGGAGCAGAGTGGGCCCTGAATCCTTTGACGGGTGCCTTTATCAGAGAAGAAAAGGTGGTGACATAAGGAAGAATGCCATGTGAAGACAAAGGCAGAGATTGGGGTTATGCTGCCAGAAGCCAAAGAAGGTCAGGGGCCACCAGAAGCTGGCAGAGGCAAGGAAGGATTCTCTCCTAGAGACTTCAGAAGGAGTGTGGCTCTGTTGGAACTTCCATTTCAGACTTTAGACTTTTAGAACTGTGAGAAAATAAATTCTTTTGTTTAAGCCACCAAGCTTGTGGTAATTTGTCATAGCAGCCCTGGGAAACTCGGACAGTGGGAGACCATATAGCACAAAGGAATATTTATTTCACAATTGGTGAACATTTTAAGAAAATATTGTAGACGGGTGCCTGGCTGGCTCAGTTGGTGAAGTGTGCAACTCTTGACCTTAGGGTTGTGAGTTTGAGCCCCGTGTTGAGTATGGAGATTACTTAAAAAAAGTCTTTAAGAAATATATTCAAGAATATGAAAAGATTTTCCAATTATTAATACATTTTTAAAATGCTTGCTACATAATTACATGTAACATATCATAGAAGCAGGTCTCTCTTGGCAATAAAATGCTCCTAAAGTTAATGCATACACAAATTGTTTGAGGCTCATAATGCTTTTTTTTCCTGCAGGTGTCATATGCTGTATTATGGGTTTTTCAGATATGAATCCATAATAACCATCTTAATGTTAATCATGTAGATTGCGAATTTCTTGAAACTGGGAATTGTCCTATACACTTTTAAATTTCACTGCCTAGCAGATAGCTTTGTACACAGTGTACACTGTGTACAGTGTACACATAAACACTCCTCAAACAGTTCATTTTTAAAAACACCAGTAATGTGCTATAGCAGCTCCTTTAGAGTCAAATTTTAAGTCTTGAAATCCAGGCTCTGCCATCTATAGGATGTAGGTCATCAAGCAAATTATGTAAGCTGTCTGTGCCTCAATTTATTTGTCTATAAAATTATGATAATCATAATACCTACCTCATAATGTGAGGAGTAAATGAATTATTACATATAAAATACTTACAAAATAGCAGTACTTGCATACCAGGATTCAGTGCATGTTAATTAAGCACATCCTCCCAGCTAAATTATAAACTCTTTGAGACAGGCAATGTCCCTTTTATAATACCAGAACCTATTTAATTTCTTACATATTATATACCTTCAATGAGTATTTGTCAAACTAATAAAAGCAATGAGTGAATGAATGGTTATATGATTACAATACTTTCTCCATAAAAAATCAGATAGAAAAAGAAAAAAAAATCAGATAGATACAGAATTTGGTAACATTCTAACATCTGCTATAGTAAAAAATGTGTTCAGAAATTAAACAGAATTTAAGACTTGTCAGAGAACTACAAGTGTAAATAAGAGAAAAGAAACAGAAATCACTACCAATGGGAGATTCTTCACTATATTTCAGCTCCTGGAAGACAGAAACCTCATCCTATGTTTCTTTGTAATTCCAGTGGTTTGCATAGTGTTTGGGATAGAAAGGCATCTGCAGCCTCATACGCAGGAAGGGTTCTAGGAAACCCCTATGCAGGCTCCCGGAGGTAACTCTCTCCTTTCTAGAATTCTACCTGCAGCTTCCACTTACCTCTGCTTCCTGAGCTCTAACTCCATCTGCTCACCTCAGCTGGACCTCTGGGTTCCCCCTCCTGGCACCTCTAAGCAGAAAGTTGGGCTGTTCATAGTGCATTCCTCATCCATTTTCCTTCTTCCAGAAATCACCATCCTATGGGCCTGTCACTCAATGTCTGAAAACAACTGTTTCATATACCTTGTTCATGTTTCTAAGTGTTTACAAATCAAAGTTAGGACTTTGTTGCTTTATCATAGTTAAAAGCAGAAGTTCTCGCCCAGGCATCTTGGTTAAAAGAGGGGAAAAAAACTAAGTAATTGTAAACAAAGACTTTTAAATTCATTCAGTTGGTCTTCTTGTTTTCTTTTTTTTTTTTTTTTTTTTTAAGATTTTGTTTATTTATTGAGACACAGAGAGAGAGAGAGAGAGAGAGAGAGAGAGGCAGAGACACAGGCAGAGGGAGAGACAGGCTCCATGCAGGGAACCCAACGTCTCCAGGATCACACCCCGGGCTGCAGGCGGCGCTAAACCGCTGAGCCACCCGGGCTGCCCAGTTGGTCTTCTTGTTGATTAAAAGTTAAGTGCTGTAATTAATTATAAAGGACAGTGCCATTCCTCAGTTTTGAAGAGGTTCTGCTAGGCAGATTTTCAGTTGCAGTCAGCAGTTTGCTTTAAGAAGAGACTCTTCCATCTTCACTTCCAGCTTAAGTGAATTAGAAGGGAAAATGGAATTCTAAAGTATAAAGAATGTACACTGTTACCTGACCCAGAACACATATCTCACAGCTTGTTAGGCAAGATGCTGAGTTAGTATGTCATCTCTCTTTTATTTGTACATTAGTTCTTTAGCCATAGTCTATGAGGATCTTCCATTGTTTCTCACAAATTGGCTTAAACTTCTAACGATGATATATACAGATTCCCTCATCTAAGCAGAGTCCATTTCTGTTTACATTATTTCTGGGCAATCCATCATTTTCCCTCCAAGGTCATAGCCCTACAGTTCCATCAGACACAAACAATCTATTTTAATAGCACCCTTCAGTGCTGGTGGGGAGAAGGGGGTGGGAGTCATTTCATCAAAGAAGTGCATTATATCTACTGGAAGATTTTCTTGTTTGAGAAACACTCTTGAAATGATATTTTTCGAAAATTTTAAATTTTACTAAAATGTGGTAATTGTCAGTTTTACAACAGATAATTTTCTTTTCAGCATAGTGATAATAAGTGGGCCACATCCTGAAATTCATTTCCTTGTTAATTATGACCGGATGCTTAAAAGCTCCTTCATGTGAGCTGCCTGAACAGCAGTGGAACTCCATCATCTAAAAAGATATTTTGGGACCACTTTTGGTCTAGAATCCAAGGCAATACATCTGGGATAGAATTTAGAAGGAGCAAGAAGTTAATAACTAATCCCACCATCACCTTATAGAACTTAGAGCCCTGCCATGTGAACCCTGGTGCCAAGACTTAGATTTTGTCACAGCTGACAGGACTCCCAGGTTCACCTGCATGGTCCCACTGTGCCAGGACAAGAGTGGCTGGTCAGAGGCTGACAGATTAAAACTTTCCAGATTTTCAAACTCTGTTCTTTTGGGTCCCTGTATTTATACATAATGTATATAATTTACTCACAATTTAAGTAAATAAACTGCATTATTTACTTATTGATTGGGTCTATTGTAAGCAAGGCACATAAGTTCAAAAGAGCAGAGACCCTTCATGGCTTTTTGTTGTTGTTTACTATATCCTAACACTTATAATCGTGTCTGGCACATAAGCACTTAATGAATAGTTGTTGAATGAATAAATACTAAATATGAGTCTTTGTCAATATGTGTGAGAAATATCTATTCCGGTTTAGAGGCTTATCTTTTCATTTACTTTATTGTAAATGATATTTGTGTAAACAGTTGTATTGAGTTTTAGTGCCGTTAAGTGTATCAATCTTTTCCTCTATGGTAAGCCATTTTGTTTCTTATTTGAGAAATAATATCCATCTACTGATGGATACTTTGGTTGCTTCCATATCTTGGCTATTGTAAATAATGCTGCAGTAAACATAGGGGTGCATATGTCTTTTACAATTTTCTACAGTGGCTGCACCAATTTGTATTCCCACTGGTTGTGCATTAGGGTTCCTTTTTATCCACATCTATGCCAACATTTGTTATTTCTTGTCATTTTGATTCTAGTCATCCTGACAGGTTTAAGGTTGTATCTCATTGTGGTTTTGATTTGCATTTCCCTGATGATGAGTAACTTTGAGCATCTTTTCATGTGTCTGTTGGCCATCTGTATGTCTTCTTTGGAAAAATGTCTGTTCAGGTCTTCTACCCATTTTTAAATCAAATTATTATTATTACTATTATTTTTGTGTGTATACATAAGTTTGTAAAATTTTTTTATGTATTTTGGATTTTAAGCCCTTATTTGTTACATCATTTGCATATATCTTCTCTTTTCTCCCATTCAGTAGGTTGTTTTTTATTTTTTTTTATTTTTATTTTTTTATTTTTTTTTATTTTTAAAGATTTTATTTATTTATTCATGATAGTCACAGAGAGAGAGAGAGAGAGACAGAGACACAGGCAGAGGGAGAAGCAGGCTCCATGCACCGGGAGCCCGATGTGGGATTCGATCCCGGGTCTCCAGGATCGCGCCCTGGGCCAAAGGCAGGCGCCAAACCGCTGCGCCACCCAGGGATCCCAGTAGGTTGTTTTTTAAATGGTTTCCTTTGCTTTTTATTTTGGGGTAGTCCCAATAGTTTATTTTTGCTTTTGTTTCCCTTCCCTAGGGAGATATATCTTGACAAATATTTCTATGACTGATGTCAAATAAATTATTGCCTGTGTTTTTTTCTAGGAGTTTTATGATTTTAGGTTTCACAGTTAGGCCTTTCATCCATTTTCAGTTTATTTCTCTGTGTGGTTCAAAAAAGTGGTCCACTTTCATTCCTTGCATGTAACTGTCATGAGTCAATTTTTCTTATTTGAACCAGTGGTTGTCAAAACTTTCATGTGCATCAGTGGAGCTTGTTAAAATATGTATTGCTGGCATTTCTGATTCAGTAGGTCTGGGGTGGGGCTTGAGAATTTGCATTTTTAACATTTCCCGTGTGCCGTTGATGCTGCTGACTCTAGGACCACACTTTGAGAACCTCTGTTTTCAATGATAGGCCCACAATATCAAGTGGTCATTATTTATTCCTTTTCCTCTTGGGCTAATATAGCATCAGATTTAAATAAGTAGTATATATTAAATACTAACATCATATTAGAAAGGCAGATTTATTTAAAACATAATATGAAAAATAAATATATGAATATATAATATTTGGACATAATTTGGACATATAATATTTGGGACATAAATGTTGCTGTCATTTTTTTAAAGGAATATAAATATGAATGTTATCCTTTCAGACTTTAATAGTAGGAGGTTTTTTTAGCGTAAATTACTTTGTTAGACTGAAAATTTAGAGCACATTTCTTTACAGACCTAACTATTACATAGGAATTATAAGGTGAGTAATTTGATAGAATATTTCTATATGCAAAGAAAGCATTTTTTTTTAGAAAGCATTTTTTTTACTAGTCTATACTTAGAGCTTTCTAATTGGATTTTATCCAAAAGGGAAAAAAAATTATAGAGAAAATATTCCAGCATAGGGGCAAAAACTTTGCCCTTCTTCTCTTCTGGGCTTTTTGGCTGGTCTAATAATTAAATTGACATAAAGCAGGTTAACAGGGAACAAATTTCTTATATTTCGGAGTCCCAGAGATAGGCAACTGAGGCTTATATGCCATCCTGAAGCTAAGGAGAAAGGGTAGGGTTTTGGGGCTTCAAAGGGGAGGAAAACAATTCACAGGAAGTTGAGGAGAGCAAATGTTTGGTAAACTAGTGTTTGTCTTGCCACGTAGGTAAATCTTTCGGATAAAAAGTTATCTTTGGTATTAGCTGCCTCTTGGCACAGGCCCTCTATCTACCTATTGTTTTAGGCAGTTAAGAGGAAGGTGAACAGCTCTTTTTGAGTCTCTTGGGCCTTGATTGTCTTCAGCTCAAAATAATCCATATGCCAAAGTGGCATTTTTGAGGTCATATATTTTGCCCCCCTTACTTCTATAGACAAAATTTTCTGGGCTTATAATACTTTCAACTTTATCTTTTGATGTCATCATAAATCAGATGGCTGAAACTCATTAGGAATACAGCTGACCCATGACCAACAGGGGTTAAAATTGTGTGGGTCCACTTCCATGTGGATTTTAAAGCAATTATACAAGATTATAGTATCGGGACACCTGGGTGGCTCAGCAGTTGAGCGTCTGCCTTTGACTCAGGGTGTGATCGTCGAGTGCCGGGATCGAGTCTTACATTGGGCTTCCTGCATGGAACCTGATCCTCCCTCTGCCTGTGTCTCTGCCTCTCCCTCTGTGTCTCACATAAATAAATAAATAAAATCTTAAAAAAATATTTTTTAATAAAAAACTAAAATTATAGTATCAATATTTATAGTACTATATAAATATATTTCTTCCTTATGACTTTCTTTTTCAAAGAAAGATCTTATGTATTTATTTGAGAGAGACAGAGTGAGCATGATCAGGGGAAGGGGCAGAGGGAGAAGGAGAGGGCCAAGCAAACTCCCTGCCGAGTGGGAAGCCCAGTGAGGGCCCCATTCCAGGACCCTGATATGACCTGAGCCGAAGTCAGATGCTTAACCACTGAGCCATCCAGGCATCCTTTCCTTATGATTTTCTCAATAAGATTTTCTTTTTTCTAGTTTACTTTATTGTAAGGATATAGTATATAGTATATATAACATACAAAGTATCTATCAATTGACCATTCATGTTATTGGTAAGGCTTCCAGCCAAAAGTAGACTGTTAGTAATTAAGTTTTTGAGTTTTGGGGGAGTTGAAACCACACCATAGGGGATTGATGGTCCTGACCCCCATGTTGTGTAAGGGTCAACTCTATATGCTAAAATTCTTGACTTTGATTTTTTTTAAAAAATGCTACTTAGTTTTATGTTTGCTTAAAATGGACTTGTTTTAAGCCAGTCATGTCTTAAGCCCTAACATATGTTAGTTTGTGATTAATTTTGATCTAAAATGTCATTATTTAGATTTATATTCTTAATTTGTTAATGAAAGAGATTAAAATAATGATGAGTAGAACATTTTAACATTTTAATAGTAACAAAATAATATAATATACCTTTACATTTTGAATACAATTGATACTATATTTGTTTTAGAACTGATTCTTTACAAAAAGCAGTTCTGGCTTACTGAAATTCCACATTTTAAAATCTGTCAGTCTAACTGTTCCTGGAAAATGAGAGCTTTACTAAAATCATAAAGGTTTGATGGAGATGAAATTAAATAAGTGAGGTACTACAAAGAATTAAGGCTATCTCACATATACCCTTTTCTTTCTGTATTTCTTTCTCCTTCCTTTTTGTGTGTGTGTGTGTGTGTGTGTGTGTGTGTGTGTGTGTGAAAGGAGTGGGTGGTGCAGAGGGAGAGTAAGAGAGAATCTTAAGCAGACTCCTCTCCCCATCCAGCATGGAACCTGACACCAGGGCTCAGTCTCATGACCCTGAGATCATGACCTGAGCTGAAATCAAGAGTCAGATGCTTAACCGACTTTGCCACCCAGGTACTCCTGGTATCTCACACATATCTTGATTAAATAGTAGATGGGAACATATTTTATATCATAATTTAGATCACCAAAGTGTTAAATAAGTAAAGCAAAAGTAATTATCAGGAATTTTTAGATTAAAGTATGACGAGATTAAGGAAGTGAAACTCTAACAGAATACTCTTATGAAATATCCACATATGCCCAAGCACACTGAAAGTTTATTTGGTTAATAGTGATTCTTAATATATATTTATAATATTGCCTTGGTCTTGGCCCACAGACTAAATGCAGACATTTCTCAGTCGTTTTCAGATTTGTTGCCTAAGATGCTAATTGAGATTCAGCGCAGGGAAAAATACATCACTGGCCTTTGTGTATCTATGAAAGGCCTTCTTATTGGACTTTGTTTAGTATAAAAGCTTCTCTTCTTTGCCAAGTGAGAGTGACACTGTGTGCAATGTGTGTTCAGTGGAATCTTCAAGAACAACATAGACACCAGTTGGTCACCAGCCGGAAGCCATCATGCTCTTTCTTCAAGAGGGCAGCTCACAAGCTGTATGCACCCATGACCAGGTGCCAAAAGAAGATGCTCACTCATGCTTTCCAAAATCCTTTCCCAGGCCTGGGGGAAGGGAGCTATTCCTTTGAGCTCCTGTGTGGAACTCTGAGTCTCCAAGGAGGTAAAGCATGTCCTCATCCCCACAAACACTCCATATTCTCCGTGAATTAGTGTCTTTTCTTTGAGTCAAATAACAATCTACTAAGGGCTTGAGGGTATGACTTCTTAGTTCTTGTTTGCAGAATGCTTCCAGCTTCCTTCTGGGTTTGGAGGCCCACAAAATAAAGAATCCATTTTGATTTGCAAAGAACTCCTTATTTTCACCTTGCATATTTTATTCTTTTTCTTCTAATCTGTTTTCTTTGGGTTTCTGCCTGAAGCCAGGAGATGAAGTCAGGCAGTCTTAATGAAAGGAGCTCAGACATAGGGATCTCAGAGACCTGGGTCAAAACCTAGAGCTATTATTTCCTACCTCTGTGATCTATCTACCTCAATTTCCTTAATCTCTCTGTGCCTCAGTTTATTCATTATTATAATAAAATATATACTACAAGTTCTTTTTACTTCCCTACTTATATACTATTTAATTACCAAATGCTCCTATTACATAGTTATATATGGTTGAATCGTAAGTTCTCTTGCTGTCTTTTTTATGCCTGAGAAATTGCTTTCCTATGTCTGATAAGTCATATGTATGTGGTTAAAACAACTTTTATTAAAACATTAAAATAATCAAGGTTTCCCACTTCGATGATAGTGTAAATAATTGAAAAGAAAAATTTACTTTGAGTGATTGTAAAATAAGTAATGACAACAAAGCAACTATTCTCATATAAGAGAGAAAACCACAAGATTTAGAATATATTCACCTTCACCTGCCAAGAGGGAACAATGTTGCTGAGTATATTCATATATACATACGTATGTATGCATATCTTTCAAATTTTTCAAATATAACTGAATTTCTGCTAGTATTTCACTCTGAAGACTGTCTGCAAAGATATAATTTGTGGGAAAATGTTCTATTCCAAGTGTTTCTTACTGTTACAGAGAATGTAAAGAAAATGCCTCAGAATATTTTCCTAGGAAGGCAAAAAATTTCTGCTGCAGTTTGTATCCTTGACACCTCTGTTTCACTTTAAGGCTGACTTGTATCATCTGCCTGCCAGTGACTGAGCAGCTCTGCCTCCTATGAGAATGTAGGACGTGAAGTAAAGAGCCGGAGCCTTCTTGTCCTGTGTGTAGTATCTTCCTGGCTGGTTGCTGGAATTTGTCGTTACTGCACTCTACTTTCCTAGTCTCGGTGTCTTTTTTGTTTGCTTTTACTAAAGTTGCAGCAATTTACAGAGGATCAGATAATTGCAAGGACTCCCATGAGTCCAAAAGATATATTCATATAAGGCTTTGTAGGGACAGAAACCTTTCCCTTCTTCTCTTCTAGGTTCTTTGGCTGGTCTAATAACTAAATTGACATAACACTGATTAACAGGAGACAAATTCTGCACACATGGGAGACTCCCAGCAGTTAGATAATTGAGACTTATATGCCATCCTGAGCTAGGAATGGGGTAGGGGTCTGAGACTTTAAAGGAATGGAAGATAATTCACAGGAAAATGGGAAGAACCAGTGTTTGGTAAACAAATGTTGCCATGTCATGCAGATAGTTCTTTCTGATATATAGGGTTCTCTCTGGTAATATTTCTCTTCCTGGTATAGTCCCCCTATCTAAATTCTTTAAGTAAGGCAGTTTAGGAGAAGGTAAAAAAAATCCTCCTGAGTCTCCTGGGCTCCTGGTTGTCTTCAGCTCCAAATAATCCACATGTCAAAGTGGCACATTCTGGGGTAGTTTATTCTCTCCCCGCTCAGCTTTGATAAACTAAAGGGTGTGGTTCAGCAGGAGAGGAAAAACACAGGCTAACAGAGAGGTCTGAGCCTTCCAGACATAGCTCCAGGGCTTGCTCTTAATCTCAGTGGATGCGATTTGTGTTCAGGTTAAAAACCACTAAAATACATACAAGATACTTGTTTCCAGGGAAGCTAAGACACAAGTTTATAGAAGAGCCTTTTATATCTCACTGCTGATATAGCTCAATCCTATTTTTACTCTACTACCCACCTCTGTATTAAATAAATGCCTCTCTCAGGGGCTTCTGGGTGGCACAGTTGGTTAAGTGTCTGACTCTTAATTTTGGTCAGTCTTGATCTTGGGGTCCTGGGATCGAGCCCTGTGTCAGACTCTGTGCTCAGTGGGGAGTTTGCTTGAATTCTCTCTCTTCCTCTTCTCCTGCCACCCCCCCGCCATGCACTTGCTTTCTCTAAAATAAATAAATAAGTCTTTAAAAAATAAATATGTAAAAATAATTAAATGATTAAAAATCACTTTAATGCATAGGTTACCTCCATTTTTGTTTACTTCTTTCCCTGTCACAATGTCTCTTCTCTTTTTTTCTTTTTTAAGATTTTATTTATTTATTCATGAGAGACACAGACAGAGGCAGAGACGTAGGCAGAGGGAGAAACAGGCTCCCTGTGGGGAACCCGATATGGAACTTGATCCTAGCACCCTGGAATCATGCCCTGAGCTGAAGGCAGACGCTCAACCACTGAGCTACCCAGGTGTCCCCATAATATCTCTTTTCAATAAAAAACCTATATATAGTATGTTCCCTTGGTAAAAGGGACTAAAATTACCATAATCAATGACTTTGATCCTGTTGATGCTATTTATCTCTTTGGTTAGTTAGGTCATTCTTCATCACAAAAAAGTAATGAGAAACTGAGGTGAAAGGGTAATTGCTAGAGATTGAACTATTTCTAGAATGTTTGTGAACCCAACCTTCATGTTTATTGCACCATGTAGATTCAAATCCATTTAGTGTCTTACCTAAATTTCCCTTTTCAATTTAATAAATTATTGCAGTAATTGTGTAATCAGGGCAGTGTATATATTTATAGTTATAAGGAGATACTATCAAAAAACTGTCATACCATCATTCATTATGGTGTTTAGTATCTTTAAATTTGAAAAAGAGAAATTAAAAGAAAAATCGAACAAGTAAGGAAGAGGTAACTAGACTACTTTGGGAAACTACTTTCAGAGTTGGTTATAGAAAAGACTAAAAATTCCAATATTAAAAAGCTCATTCCAAAACAGACCAATATATTCAGGTTACAATACCCAGGTCACAAAGCCACATTTTATGGGTAAAAAATAACTTGCAGCCATTGAGAGAAATTTAAATGATCATGCTTCCTTGTGAAATGTAATATTGTGATTGCTAGAGCTGATGTATGTTGGATAGATGCCAGCATGATGTAGTACTTTGCTGATGTAGGGTGAAATATATTTTGGCTGTAGTAAAGCGGTCTTTAGACTTCGAAAAACAAAGATGTCTTATTAGCAGTAACCAACTGTTTAAAGTCTTCCACGTGGTCTTAAAACCACATAGTATGTGATTTCATTTATATGAAATGTCCAATAGAGGCAAGTAGAAAGTAGATTAGTAGTTGCTTAGGGCTGAAAAAGATGGGGTGAGGTGTGAGGGGAATAGCTAAAAGGTATGGGATTTATTTCTGAAGTAATAAAAATGTTCTAAAATTGATTGTAGTGATGGTCTCAACTCTGTGACTGTATTAGAAACCACTGAGTGAAATTATATGGTATTTGTCTTTCTCTGACTTATTTTGCTTAGCATAATACAGTCTAGTTCCATCCATGTCATTGCAAATGGCAAGATTTCATTTTTTTTCATGGATTAGTAATATTTCCTTGTATATATATACCACATCT
Source organism: Canis lupus dingo (assembly GCF_003254725.2). Taxonomy (NCBI): domain Eukaryota; kingdom Metazoa; phylum Chordata; class Mammalia; order Carnivora; family Canidae; genus Canis; species Canis lupus. The sequence goes on along the minus strand of NC_064269.1, from coordinate 16,619,603 downwards.
TTATCTGTTTATCAGTCAATGGACATCTGGGCTCTTTCCATAATTTAGTTATTGTTGATAGTACTGATAAATGTCAGGATGCATGTATCCCTTCAAATCAGTATTTTTGCATCTTTTGGGTAAATACCTAGTAGTACAATTGCTGGGTCATAGGGTAGTTCTGTTTTTAACTTTTTGAGGAATATCTATCCATACTGTTTTCCAGAGTGGCTGTACCAGTTTGCATTCCTACCAACAGTGAGGAGGGCTCTGCTTTCTCTGCATCCTCGATGTCTGTTGTTTCCTAGGTTGTTAATTTTAGCCATTTGATAGGTGTGAGGTGGCCTCTCATTATTTGTATTTCCCTGATGATAAGTGATATTGAGCATCTTTTCACGTGTCTCTTAACCATCTGGATACCTTCTTTGGATAAATGTTGATTCATGTCTTCTGCCCATTTAACTGGATTGTTAAAAAACAATTGAGTTTTTTTTTGTCTTTGTTTTTTTTTTTTTAGTTTGATACATTCTTTATAGATTTGGAGTTTGATACGTTCTTTATAGATTTTGGATACTAACCCTTTATCAGGTATGTCATTCATAAATGTCTCCTCCCATTCTGAAGGTTGCCTTTTAGTTTTGTGGATTGTTTCCTTTGCCATGCAGAAGTTTTTTTATCTTGATGAAGTCACAATAGTTCATTTTTGCTTTTGTTTCCCTTGTCTTTGGAGATGTGTCTAGCAAGAAGTTGGCTGCAGGCAAGGTCACGGATATTACTGCTGTGTTCCCCTCTAGGATTTTGCTGATTTTCTGTCTTACATTTAGGTGTTTCATCCACTATGAATTTGTTTTTGTGTATGGTGTGAGAAAGTAGTCCAGTTTCATTCTCCTGCATGCTGCTATCCAATTTTCCCAACACCATTTGTTGAAAGACTGTTTCATTTCCATTGGATATTCTTTCCTGCTTTGTCAAAGATTAGCTGACCATATATTTGTGGGTCCAGTTCTGTGTTTTCTATTCTGAATTACAGATCTATGTGTTTGTTTTTGTATCAGTACTATACCGTCTTGTGACTATAGCATTGTAATATAACTTGTAATACATCATTGTACATAGAATTGTGATGCCTACAGCTTTTCTTGTCTTTTTCAGGATTACTTTGGCTATTCAAGGTCTTTTGTGGTTCCATACAAATTTTAGGATTGTTTGTTCTAACTCTGTGAAAAATGCTGGTGGTGTTTTGATAGGGATTGCATTAAATGTATAAATTAATAATAGTGTTTTAATAATTAATAATATATATTCTTCCAATCCATGAGCATGGAATGTTTTTTCATTTCTTTGGATCCTCTTCAATTTTTTTCATGAGTATTCTATAGTTTTCAGAGTACAGATATTTTTCCTGTTTGGTCAGATTTATTCCTATGCATATTATAGTTATTGGTGCAATTATAAATGGGATTGACTCCTTGATTTCTTTTTCTGCTGCTTCATTATTGGTGTATAGAAATGCAATGGATTTCTGTACATTGATTTTGTATCTTGTGTCTTTACTTTGTCAGTTCTAGCAATTTTTTTGTAGAGTCTGGGGTTTCTACATAGAGTATCATGTCTGCAAATAGTGAAAGTTTGACTTCTTTGCAGATTAGATGTCTTTTATTTCTTTTTGTTGTGTGATTGCTGAGGTAGGACTTCCAGTACTATGTTAAATAACAATGGTGAAAGTGTCATGTTCCTGACGATAGAGGAAAGCTCTCAGTTTTTCCCCATTGAGGAAAATTAGCTGTGGGGTTCTTTGTATATGGCCTTAAAGATGTTGAGGTATGTTCCCTGTATCCCTGCTTTGTTCGGGGTTTTTATCAAGAATGGATACTGTACGTTGTCAAATTTTTTTTCTGCATCTATTGAGAGGATCATATGGTTCTTATCCTCTCTCTTATTAATGTGGTGTAACATGTTGATTGATTCACTAATATTGAACCATCCTGGCAGCCCAGGAATAAATCCCACCTGATCGTGGTAAATGATTCTTTTAATATACTGTTGGATACAATTTGCTAGCATCTTGTTGAGAATTTCTGTGCCCGTGTTCATCGAGGATATCGGCCTGTAATTCTCTTTTTTGCGGGGTCTTTGTCTGGTTTTGGAATCAAGGTAGTGCTGGCCCCATGGAATGGGTTTGGAACTTTTCCTTCCATTCCTATTTTCTGAAACAGCTTCAGAAGAAAAGGTATTGATTCTTCTTTAAATGTTTGGTAGCACTCCCATGGAAAGCCATCTGGCCCTGGACTTTTGTTTGTTGGGAGACTTTTTTTTTTTTTTTAAAGATTTTATTTATTTATTCATGAGAGACACAGAGAGAGAGGTAGAGACATAGGCAGAGGGGGAAGCAGGCTCCCTGTGGGGAACCTGATGCAGAACTCAATCCCAGGACCCCAGGATCATGATCTGAACCAAAGGCAGACACTCAAATACTGATCCACCCAGGACCCTGGGAGATTTTTGATTACTGAATCAATTTGTTTGCTGGTTATTGGTCCCTTCAAATTATCTATTTCTTACTGTTTTAGTTTTAATAGTTTATATGTTTCCAAGAATTATCTGTTTCTTCCAGATTGCCTAATTTATTAGCATATTATTTTTCATAATGTTCTCTAAATGTTTATATTTCTGTGGTATTGGTTGTTATTTTTCCTCTTTCACTTGTGAATTTATTTATTTGGGTCCTTTCTCTTTCCTTTTTGGTAAGTATGACCAGTGGTTTATCAATTCTTAAATAAAAAGAAAATCAACTCCTGGTTTCATTGATCTGTTCTACTGTTTTTTAAGTTTCTATATCATTTATTTCTGCTCTAATCTTTGTTATTTCTCTTCTTCTGTGGCTTGAGGCTTCATTGTTGTTCTTTTTTGGCTCCTTTAGGTGTAAGGTTAGGTTGCATATTTGAGATTTTTCTTGCTTCTTGAGGTAGGCCTGTATTGCTATATACTTCCCTCTTATGACCACTTTTGCTGCATCCCAAAGGTTGGGGTTTTTTTTTTTGTTTTGTTTTGTTTTAAGATTTATTTTTTTATTTTAGAGAGAGAGAGCACAAGAGAGAACACAAGTAGGAGAAGCAGCTGAAAAAGAAAGAGTCCCAAGCAGGCTCCACATTCAGCTTGGAGCTCAGCCCAGAGTTTGATCTCATGGCCCTGAGATCATGATCTACACCAAAATCAAGAGGCAGACACTTACCCAACTGAACCACCCAGGCACCCCTGCATCTCAAAGGTTTTGGACCATCATGTTTTCATTATCATTTGTTTCATGTATTTTTATTCTTTAATTTTATGGTAACCCATTCATTCTTCATTCTTTAGCAGCAGGTTATTTAACCTCCATGTATTTGTGGTCTTTACAAATTTTTTCTTGTCGTTGACTTCAAGTTTCATAGCATTGTGAACTCTGCATGTGAAACTATGCATGGTATGATCTCAATCTTTTGATACTTGTTGAGGCCTTATCTGTGACCTAGAATGTGATCTTTTCTGGAGAATGTCTCATGTGTACTTGAAAAGAATGTGTATTGTGCTGCTTTAGAATGAAATGCTCTTAATATATCTGTGAAGTCCATCTGGTGCAGTGTGTTATTCAAAGCCATTGTTTGTTGATTTTTACTTAGCTGATCTGTCCATTGATGTAAGTGGGGTTTTAAAGTCCCCTACTGTCATTGTTTATTATCAATGAGCTCCTTTATGTTTGTTATTAGTTGTTTTATATATTTCAGTGCTCCCATGTTAGGGGCATAAATATTTACAATTGTTAGATCTTCTTCTTGGATACATTCCTTTATTATGATATAGTATTCTTCTTCATCCCTTGTTATAGTCTTTGGTGTAAAATCTAGTTTGTCTGATATAAGTATTGCTACTCTGGCTTTCTTTTTTTTTTTTTTTCTTTTGGCTTTCTATTGGTGTGATAAATGTTTCTCCATCCCCTCACTTTCAATCTGCAGGTGTATTTGGGTCTAAAATGATTCCTTTATAGGCAGCATATAGATTGGTCTTGGTTTTTTTTGCTTGTTTGTTTTTTAAGATTTTATTTATTTATTCATGAGAGACACAGAAAGAGAGGCAGAGACACAGGCAGAAGGAGGAGAGGCAGGCTCCATGCAAGGAACCCGATGTGGGACTCCATCCCAGGAATCCAGGATCACGTCCTGAGCCAAAGGCAGATGCTCAACCACTGAGCCACCTGGGCATCCCAATGGGTCTTGTTTTTTTATCCATTGGGACATGCTATGTCTTTTGATTGGAGCATTTAATCCATTTACATTCAGAATGATTATTAATAAATATGAATTTAGTGCCATTGTTTTACCTGTGAAGTCATTTGTGAAGATTTTTTCTTTTTCTTTCTAGTCTTTGGTCTTTCTTTCCCACTCAAAGAATCTCCTTTAATATTTCTTGCAGGGCTGATTTACTGGTCATAAACTCCATTAGTTTTTTATTTGTCTGGGAAACTCTTTATTTCACCTCATATTCTGAATGACAGCTTTGTGGGATAGAGTATTGTTGGCTTCATATTTTTGCCATTCTGCAGGTGGAATATATCATGCCACTCTCTTCTTGACTGCTAAGTTTCTGTGGAAGATATCTGCTGCTAACCTTACTTGTCTTCCATTTTAAGTTAGGGACTTCTTTTGTCTTGCTGCTTTTAGGATTTTTTTCCTTATGTCTATATTTTGCAAATTTAACTACAATATGTCTTGGTGTTGGCCTGCTTTTGTTGGTTTTTGATGGGTGTTTTCTATGCCTCATAGATTTGGATGTCTGTTTCCTTCCCCAGATTAGGGAAGTTTTCAGCTATACTTTCCTCAAGTACACCTTCTGCTCCTTTTTCCCTCTCTTCTTCTTCTGAGACTCTTATGATATGGATTTTATTCATTTGATGGAGTCACTGAGTTTCCTAAGTCTGCATTTGTGATGTAATGTTTTCCCTTCCCTCTTCTTTTTCATCTTTATTGTTTTCCATAAATTTATCTTCTATATATATATCACTTATTCATTTCTCTGTTTCTTTTATCGTTGTGGTCATTATGTCCAGATGGTTTTCAATCTCAATTATTGCATTTTTTATTTCAACGACCAATTTTTAGGTCTTTTATCTCTGCAGTAAATGACTCCCTTAGTGTTGTCTTCTGTGCTTTTCTCAAGCTCAGTTAGTTTCCTTATGATTATTGCTTTAAATTCTGGATCAGGCATATTACTTATATTTGTTTTATTAGATCCCTCTCCATGACCTTTTCTTGTTCTTTCTTTTGGGATGAATTCCTCTATCTTGGCATTTTATCTAGGTCTCTGTCTTATTTTTCTGTGTTATGAAACCCTGTTATATTTCATGCTCCTGAGAGTAATGGCTTTATAAAGAAGAGGTCATATACCCCTCCAGGGCCTGGCGCTTCAGTAAGGGTCTTTGGTGTATGCTGTGCACTCTGCTGCTGTGCTTTGGCTGTTCCTTCTCTCAGGTCAGTCCTCTGCAAAGTTTCTCCTTGTCTGTAATAGGGAATGTTTGGACCTTGGCCAGACTATGGCAAGTTTTAAGTAGGTGTGCTCTGGTCTACTTGTTAAAAGAGACCTGATGCTATTTTCACTAGAACTGAAGCTATGCAGAACTCTATGGTTCATAGATGTCATATGTTATGGGGGTTTTGTGCTGGTCTTCTGTGGAGGGGCCCACTGCACTTGTTCTCAGATATACTTGCCCAAGAAAATCAGCACCTGTAGAGTACAGTGGGGCAGGGTTTGGTATAAGTGGTTTAGGCTGCCACTGTTGGTGCTGTGTGGCTTATTGGAGTTAGTTTACCCTGAGGAGTGAAGGAGAGAAAGGGCACCAGACTCCTCCCTCAGCCCCAGAGAGGGGAGTTCATGCCTCCCTGTCCAGGAAAGCCCCCAGAAGAGCAGATATCTCCTTTTGTATTCTAGGCATCCCTCAGATCCCTGTCTTCACCTTTTCTGCGTGTAGGCCATCTGCCTACCCAGCAGTCAGGTTATGTTAACCTTGTATAGTCACTCATTCATGCCCAGTCAGGACCTGATCATCTTGTCTTATCCTTTTTTATATCTTTCTACTCCTCTAATTTTAATTTTATATCTGATGGTCCATTAAGCTCTTGGCAGTTGCAAGGGATAAGGAGCTTAGTGGCTTATCCCATTCAATTGTACAGATACTATCTTTTTCTACTGTCTCATAGTAATATTTTTTAATGATTTGGTCTGTGGGTTGTTCAAAATGTTCCTTTGAAGGGCAGAAGTCTTGTAGTCAAATAAATTTAGCAAATGCTGTGTACCATGTCTTGTTCTTACAAAGTCTCGTCGCACACTAGAAAATGAAGAGCTCTGAGAAGTCCAGCAGAAAAAAAAAGTATGCAACTTTATTTAACCTAATATTTCATATACTTATATTTGAATGGCTCTAGTAACCTTCTATAACTAGCCTTTTTTAGGGGCATCTGAGTGGCTCAGTTGGTTAAGTGGCTGCCTGCAGCTCAGGTAGTGATCCCAAGGTCCTGGAATCAAGCCCCACATCAGGCTCCCTGCCCAGCGGGGAGCCTACTTCTCCCTCTCCCTCTGCTATTCATCCTGTTTGTGCTCTCTCTCTCTCTGTCAGATAAATAAATAAAATCTTAAAAAAAAAAAAGAACTAGCCTACTTTAGAACTCACTGTGGGAAATGCTGTCCTGAAGTTATAATTCTCTCCTCCTTTATTACTCTTTCCTAGCCATGACAAATGTCCTTATATTTCCTTTTCCTTGCTGAGCATGTTTGTTTTAAGCCATATTTCAAATTTGCCCTATTTGTTTTTCCTAGTTATTAAGTTTGGATTGCATATGAGGATGCTGACTCTTTGGTGCTATAGATATTGTGTTTTCTTGGGGCACCCAGGTGGCTCAGTGGCTGAGCATCTGCCTTCGGCTCAGGGCCTGATCTCAGGGTCCTGGGATCGAATCCTACATCGGGCCCGCATGGAGCCTGCTTCTCCCTCTACCTCTCTCTCCGTGTCTCTCATGAATTAATAAATAAAATCTTAAAAAAAAAAAAGATTCTGTGTTTTCTCCATTGATAGCTCTCCTAAAGACTTGTGAAGTCCATGTTACTGCCTGATAGAGCAATAGGACTTGCCTTGTTGTGATTTTGGAAGAAGATCCTTCTGTGTCCATCAGCTTGTTATCATGAGGATGTGTTCGTCTGTCCCTCATTAATTGTACCCGTTCTTATAAGAAATAACATCACAGGTCCTATTAGTATATATGCTTACAGTAAATGAGTTTATCAGATCTTTTCTATGAACTTAGGTGTATAAAGTATGCTCATCCCTAAAAAGATTTCCCCCGTTTTCCTTCATGTTACCATTAATCCTATCTAGGCTGGAAGTGATAAATTGAGCTCTGGGATACAAATACCTGGATTTGGGGGCATTGTGGTGAATAATTATTGACAAAGTCCCTGCTCTCATAGCTCTTACATCTAGTCAGGGGAAAATAGCCAATAAGCAAACACATGAATAAGTTGTGATAAATACTTTTCAGCTGATTAACACAGGGTTATGTGAGTGGGACTAGGTGGCTACTTCAGATTGAATGATGAGAGAAAGCTTCTTACAGAGATGAAATTTAGATTGCGATCCTAATGAAGAAATGGCAGTGTGAACAAGGAGAGGGAATTGAAAATGCAAAAACCCTAAAGCAGGACCCAGCTTGAGGTGGTTAAGAAACAAAAATGCCAGGGAATGGAGCCTCTTGGGTGAGTAGGAGAAAGAGAGATGATGAGCTCTTTAAGAGAAGCAGGAAAAAAAAAAAAAAGAGAGAAGCAGGAATCAAGGTACATGGGATTCTATTAGCCCTGGTAAGGATTTGACAATCATTAGCATTTAGGTGGTATGTTGGAAGCCAAAGGCTTGGACAAAGTTGCCTTTGAAGTGAGTGGACAGGAAAAGGAGAGGCTCAATACAGATTTGGAAGAGTCAACATTTAGAGGTTAAGCAGAGAAGGATGGGGAGAAATTCAGAAGGGACTGCAAAGAAGTAACTAATGAGGTTAGTTTAGATGTCTGGAAAGCCAAAAGGAGAAAGTGTTTCAAAAAGGAGGGAGTGGTAAATGCTGTTGAAGAAGTGGAGTAAGAGGAAAGCACAGATGTGCTGAATTCAGTGGCAACATTGCAAGTCATTGATAACTTTGACAAGAGCAGGTTCAGTGCCCATCAGAATGGAGTGAAGATAAATATGATATGAGGAAGGGTGCTCATGGATATAGAAATAGAATACGCTTCATTAAAAAAAAAAAAAAGAAATAGAATACGCTTCGACGTGGATGGAACTGGAGGATATTATGCTGAGTGAAAGAAGTCAATTGGAGAAAGACAAACATTATATGGTCTCATTCATTTGGGGAATATAAAAAATAGTGAAAGGGTATAAAGGGGAAAGGAGAAAAATGAGTGGGAAATATCAGAAAGGGAGACAGAACATGAGAGACTCCTAACTCTGGGAAATGAACTAGGGGTGGTAAAAAGGGAGGGGGGTGGGGTGGGGGTGACTGGGTGACGGCCACTGAGGGGGGCACTTGATGGGATGAGCACTGGGTGTTATTCTATATGTTGGCAAATTGAACACCAATAAAAAATAAATTAAAAAAAGAAATAGGAAAAAAAAAGAAATAGGAATACAGATATAAAGGTCAAGTTTTGTTCGTTTTCAGGGCAGAATCTATTATCTTTAAACTGTGTACAGTACTAGACCAGATGGACTTCATAGATATATTCAGAGCATTCCATCCTAAAGCAACAGAATACACATTCCTCTCGAGTGCACATGGAATGTTCTCCAGAATAGGTCACAAATCAGGTCTCAACTGGTTCCAAAAGATTGGGAACATTCCCTGCATATTTTCAGACCACAATGCTTTGAAACATGAACTCAATCACAGGACGAAATTTGGAAAGAACACGAATACGTGGAGGCTAAAGAGCATCCTACTAAAGAATTAATGGGTCAACCAAGAAATTAAAGAAGGATTAAAAAAATTCATGGAAACAAAAGAAAATGAAAACACAACTGTTCAAAACCTTTGGGATGCAGCAAAGGCAGTCCTAAGGGGGAAGTACATAGCACTACGAGCCTTTCTAAAGAAACAAGAAAGGTCTCAAATACATAACCTAACCTTACACCTAACAGAGCTGGAGAAAGAACAGCACATAAAGCCTAAACTCAGCAGGAGAAGAGAATTGATAAAGATTAGAGCAGAAATCAATGCAGTAGAAACCAAAAGAATAGTAGAATAGATCAATGAAACTAGGAGTTGGTTCTTTGAAAGAATTAATAAGTTTGATAAACCCCTAGCCAGACTCACCAAAAAGGAAAGAGAAAGGACCCAAATAAGTAAGATCACAAATGAGGAAGGGGAAATAACAACCAGCAGCACAGAAATACAAACAATTGTAAGAACATATGAGCAACTCTATGCCAACAAATTAGGCAATCTGGAAGAAATGGATGCATTCCTAGATACGTATAAACTACCAAAACTGAACAGGAAGAAATAGAAAACCTGAATAGACCCATAACCAGCAAGGAAATTGAAGCAGTAATCAAAAATCTCCCAACAAACCAAAGTCCAGGGCCAGATGGCTTCCTAGGGGAATTCTACCAAACATTTAAAGAAGAATTAATACCTATTCTTCTGAAGCTGTTTCAAAAAATAGAAATGGAAGGAAAACTTCCAAACCTGTTCCATGGGGCCAACATTACCTTGATTCCAAAACCAGACAAGGACCCCACAAAAAAGGAGAATTACAGGCTAATATCCCTAATGAACATGGATGCAAAAAATTCTCACCAAGATACTAGACAATAGGATGTAACCATACATTAAAAAGATTATTTTCTGGGAATCCCTGGGTGGCTCAACGGTTTAGTGCCTGCCTTCGGCCGGAGGCATGATCCTGGAGTCCGGGGATCAAGTCCCACATCGGGCTCCCTACATGGGAGCTTCTTCCCTCGGCCTGTGTCTCTGCCTCTCTCTCTCTCTCTCTGTGTCTCTCATGAATAAATAAATAAAATCTTTAGAAAAAAAAGATTATTGTCCATGTCCAAGTGGGTGGTTCAACATCGACAAATCAGTGTGACACATTAATTTAAAAAAAAAAGGGGGATCCCTGGGTGGCGCAGCGGTTTGGCGCCCGCCTTTGGCTCAGGGCGCAATCCTGGAGACTTGGGATCAAATCCCACATTGGGCTCCCGGTGCATGGAGCCTGCTTCTCCCTCTGCCTGTGTCTCTGCCTCTCTCTCTCTCTCTCTGTGACTATCATAAATAAATAAAAATTTTTTAAAAATTTAAAAAAACTTTAAAAAAGGAGAACTATATGATCCTCTCAATAGATGCAAAAAAAGCATTTGACAAAATACAGCATCCTTTGTTTAAACTCTTCACAGTATAGAGATAGAGGAGACATACCTCAATATCATAAAAGCCATATATGGAAAAGCCCTTGGTGAATATATCATTCTCAATGGGAAAAACCTGAGAGCTTTTCTCTTAAGGCCAGGAACACATCAGGGATGTCCACTATCTCCACTGCTGTTTAGCATAATACTAGAAGTCTAGCCTCAGCAATCAAACAACAAAAAGAAATAAAAGGCATTCAAATTGGCAGAGAAGAGGTCAAACTCTCACTCTTCACAGATGACATGATACTTTATGTGGAAAACCCAAAAAACTCCACCCCAAAATTGCTAGAACTCATACAGGAATTCAGCAAAGTAGCAGGATATAAAATCAATGCATAGAAATCAGTTGCATTTCTTTACACTAACACTGAGTTAGAAGAAAGAGAAATTAAATAGTCAATCTCATTTACAATTGCTCCAAAAACAATAAAATACCTAGGAATAAACCTAACCAAAGAGGTAAAGGATCTGTATTCAGAAACTATAGAATACTCATGAAAGAAATCAAGGAAGATACAAAGATATGGAAAAATGTTTCATGCTCATGGATTGGAAAAACAAATATTGTTAAAATGTCTATGCTATCTAGAGCAATCTATACATTCAGTGCAATCCCTATCAAAATACCATCAGCATTTTCCCCAGGGTTGGAACAAATAATCCTAAAATTTGTATAGAACCAGAAAAGACCCCGAATAGTCAAAGGAATGTTGAAAAAGAAAACCAAAGCTGGTGGCATCACAATTCCAGACTTCAAGTTCTATTAGAAAGGTAATCATGAAGACAGTAGGGATCCCTGGGTGGTGCAGTGGTTTGGCGCCTGCCTTTGGCCCAGGGCGCGATCCTGGAGACCCGGGATCGTATCCCACATCGGGCTTCCGGTGCATGGAGCCTGCTTCTCCCTCTGCCTATGTCTCTACCTCTCTCTCTCTGTGACTATCATAAATAAATAAAAAAACTTAAAAAAATAAATTAAAAAAATCATGAAGACAGTACAGATAGACACATAGATCAATGGAACCCCAGAAATGGACCCTCAACTCCATGATAAACTAATCATTAATAAAGTGGGAAAGAATATCCAATGGAAAAGACACAGTCTCTTCAATAAGTGGTGTTGGGAAAATTGAACAGCCACATCCAGAAGAATAAAACTGGACCATTTTCTTACACCATACACAAAACAAATTCAAAATGGATGAAAGACCTAAATCTGAGACAGAAAACCATCAAACCAAAAGACACAACTAAAAGACAACCAACAGAACAGGAGAAGATATTTGCAAATGTCTTATCAGATAAAGGGCTAGTATCCAAAATCTATAAAGAATTTATCAAACTCAACACCCAAAGAACAAGCAATCCATTCAAGAAATCGGCAGAAGACATGAGCAGATATTTCTCTAAAGATATACTAATGGCCAATAGACACATGAAAAAATGCTCCACATCACTTGGCATCAGGGAAATATAAATAAAAACCACAATGAGATAGCACCTCATACCAGTCAGAATGGCTAAAATTAACAAGTCAGGAAATGGCAGATGTTCGTGAGAATGCAGAGAAAGGAAAACCCTCTTATACTATTGGTGGGAATGCAAGCTTGTGCAGCCACTCTGGAAAACAGGATGGAGATTCCTCAAAAGGTTGAAAATAGAGCTACCCTGCAATTGCTGGGTTCAGCAATTGCACTCCTGGGTATTTACCCCAAAGATACAAATGGAGTGATCTGAAGGGGCACCTGCACCCCAATGTTTATAGCAGCAATGTCCACAATAACCAAACTATGGCAAGAGCCCAAATGTCTACGGATAGGTGAATGGATAAAGAAGATGTGGCATACTACTCAGCCATAAAAAAAAAAAAAAAAAAAAAAAAAAACGAAATCTTGCCCTTTGCAATGACATGGTTGGAACCAGAGGGTATTATGCTAAGTGAAAAAAGTCAATCAAAAAGGCAATTATCATATAATCTTACTCATATGTGGAATTTAAGAAACAAAACAGAGGATCATAGGGGAAGAGAGGAAAAAATAAAACCAGATGAAATCAGAGAGGGAGACAAACCATAAGAGACTCAATCATAGGAAACAAACTAAGTGCTGTTGGAGGGGAGGGAGGTGGAGGGCTGGGAAACTGAGTGATGGACATTAAGGAGGGCATGTGATGGTAATGAGCACTGGGTAATATATAAGACTGATGAATCACTGACCTCTACCTCTGAGACTAATAATTAAAAAATAAAATAAACTCTGTACAGTAGATTGGAAGACATTAATGAAAATGAGAATAGGAATAGGAACCAAACCACCTTGCCTTCCTCCCCCTTCCCCACACAACAACTAGAAGGAAATGTGAGTCAAGAGTTTTGGGAGGGAAGGAAAAACTGAAAATAGGAAACCAGCAAAGCAAGAAACTTACTACATTGTGGAAAGAGTATGACCACCAGTGCTTAAGGCTTCTTTGAATTTGAGATTCAGGACTTTTTTGTTTTTTTAATTGACCCCTCCTACCAGACACCATTCTAATCCAGGAAGCAACCCCCAGAAGTGGTTCCCCCTACAGGAAAAGAAGTAGACATGAAGAAATAAATAGACTTGGCCAAGATTAGTAAGTGTTGGAGTTTAGCTTTGTGCATATTTAGCTTTGGGCATGCAAGGCAGAACAGGCTTTATGATCAAGAGAGAGGGAATGAAATGTGATTGCAAGGGAGTGTGTGACAACAGTGGAATTGAAGCTGGACAAGGAGAGAATTGAAGACCCAAGGTCATAAATAATGAGCAAGTTGGAGATCGGAGTTGGAAGAATGGTTGGGTTAGGAGAACTGGAAATGATTTGGAAGAATAGGAGGTTTGGTTATTGGTGACAACACAGAGTGAGTGGCTGACATGGGAAAGAAGAGCCGATCAGCCAAGCTGAGGTTGAGGAACTGGGAGGTCAGTGCCTGTCCCATGGATCTGTCATCCAGAAGCCTCATCCTTCTTTCCTTACAAAAAGAGAAACTCAGAGCCTTGTGCTTGTGGAATCCTCAGATAAAGTGTGTGCTTGTCCTCAGGCATGGAGAGTTAGGGCAGTGCAGGCAGCAGTGTCAGCAAGCTCCCTTGGGTTAAAGTGTCACCCCTTTCCTCCCTATCCCCCACCCCTAAATGTTCCTCAGCTAACCAGGGCCAGGGATTCTTGACCCCAGGGCAGAGAATTCTTGGCTGGGGGAAGCAAAAAGAACAATGGTCCACTCCTCTCATCAACAAAAGAAGTGTTAGTTTTGGGCCAAGTAAAGGAAAATAAAGTAAGCAAACTCTCTGGCAGTGGCAACTCTCTGGGAGAGACGTGAGGCATACCCAATCCATTCCCATCTCTAGCTTACTCCACTTAGACCAGTGTTGCTGTCTTCCTTTACTCCACAGATCAGAATTCCAACTTTGACTATCCAAATTACTCCTACCTAAGAATTATTTATAAGTCACATCACTAACTCTGACATTCACTTTGTTACAAATGTCTTTTCTTCTTACAGCTCAATTTAGTTACCTTTACCCTTACTCTTCTTTTTTTTCTTCATTTCTGTGTCAATCATTCTAACTGCAATATCCCTCAACATTCCTTGTATTCCCTCACTTTGGGCTCTTGGAGCAGCTGCTCAGCCCATTGTCTGTGGCTCTTTCTTCTTACAGCCCACCCTGTCTGCTCTCTGCAGGGTCACTTGCCAAAACATAGATCTGATCACATGGCTGCTTTGCTTGAGAGACTTTGATGGTTCTCCAAATTATTTTGTTTAACATAGAATTTCCTGCAAAATTGTCTCGAGTTACTCTGCTTCAACCACACCAAACTGCACTGTTTTTTAAACCACAGCCCAGTTAAGAACTTTAAAGGTTCTAAGCACTGAAAACATTATGGGTCCTCTCCTATCCCCTAGATGAACATTAGTCTGTAATTTAACATTTTCTCATATGAAATAATGTTGAATTTAGACATTAGCTGGAAAAAGTTGGCTATTTTCTAGATTTTTGTGAATTTCTCTTTCTGTCTCTCTATCCATGCTTTATCCTCACTGATTCCCCAAGGAAATAGTTTGACTATTGGATGTTTTAGCACTGCCCTCAACACAAGTATGACTCTGCTTTTGTTTCAGAAGTTTACTTCTGACTGCACAGTCTGTCCTCTATCCATTTTGTTAACTCTACTTGTCCTTCAGGGTTCTGCTCAAATGTAGCTTCCTTTGTAAAGCTTTTGCTGACTCACCCAAGAGTAATTGATTGTTCAGCCTTGTGGTGTGAATCTCTGTGATGGCGCTTGTTCTGTTGTGTTAAGGTAAATTATCTACGTGCCTGGCATCACTGCTTCTATCCCCACATTAGTTACATCATTAAATCCTCACAATTACCACATAATGTTAAGTATCAGGATCCCCATTTTATAGATAAGTAAATTGGAGAGTCTGTCACCCATCTCACACAAGTGGTTTTTAAGACCTAATGTGACAATTAATATAATTAACTTATAAAAGACTAAGCTATATAACTAGAAGACATTATTTTTATACATTACTTTGGTGTGGTAACAGATTTTACCTATATTTTCTTCTTGCCAGTAATAGAATTTATTATTTCCACATAAAGAAATCCTTTTAATATTAATTAAAATAAAACTAAGAATGCTGCTATGCTCATACACAGTGCAAATAATGAGGATAGTCTACCCCAAACATTTCAGGTTCATCTGTTCTTCCTGAAGAGAGGCTGGGGCTCAGGTCTTTGGAGGTGAAAGGCTAAAAGCATTCTGGGGTTATGCCTTTTTCTTCCCTTTTTCATCTGCTTTATTTTTCTTACTCTCATTATTTTTTATGGGGGTTTTTAGTAAAACTCAGAACCCTTCTATAAACCCAGGAAGAAAAAATTGTAGTAGATAAATGTGTGATGAGTGGCACAAAAAAAAACAAAAAAAAAAACAGGAGTAGTATTTTAAATTTATTATGGAAACAAAGAACATTGCCCATAGAACATAATCTTTGGCAGTTCAAAAAACAAGGGCTTCTAGCAAAATTCCTAAGACCAGTTTTTTTTCTTTGGGCCTTGTGTCTGTTTTACTGTTAGCTGGTCTTTCAACTTAATCAGTCTCTCAGCCACGCTGTTCCTTTCCCTTAATTAGCATCAGGAGTTTTCATTAGCTATTTTATGACTTGTTTGTTAGGGATCCTCATTAGCTTTGCTGTGACCTTAAATTTGTTTGACATTTACTATCTCACTATATAAGGTTTTATGGTTAATTCTCAGTGTATACAAGCTAGGCTTCTGGTCATTACATTTTTTACAATGTATACATTCACATTATATAGAATCTCTTGTATCTTAACATTTTTCTTCACAATTTTATGTAAATGACTGGCATCCAACTTATCAGGCTTCTTCATATCTTTATGCAAGTGAATATGAAAAACTAAATATATATCACTCAGTTAATGGTAAGTTTTTTAAGAAATGGAAAAATATTATATTAAGGTTTCATGTTTCTGCAAAATAAAAGAACTTAATGAAATGTTATAAATTGGCTTTATAGCCAAACTCTGTTTTTCATTCTATACTTAGTGGGCACATATGCTCAGAGTATTGTCCAAGGGCCAGAGAATAAAGTAAATTTTCTGCCTCCAAGTTTCTGCACTACATAGTAAAGAAGAATTATAACAAATGTAGTTATTTGAAAGATTTAGGTATGTTTTATTTCAAAGTGTGTTATTCTCCCTTAGTTCCCCACTCTAAAACAGTACAAGAGAAAAACCCATCATCTCAGCAATCATATTCCTCTTTAAATTTTGTATTAACCGTTTGTATTTTTGTTTTGTTGTTCATTCCATGATTATAAGAGCTTAAAATTTGCCAGGTGTTAGGGACACATTGATTAAAATACAGAAAAGGTTCATTATGCTCAGATCAAAAAGGAAATTTAATAAATGTAAAAAATGCAAAGAAAGTAAGTGAATGGTTTCAAGTAATGGTTAGTGATTCTCTTTCAACAGTTATTTTTTGAGTACCTACCATATGCTAAATGCTGATATAAAAGGTAAACCTTGTAGGGTAAAGGTCAGGGAGCTATCTCATCTTTGCTGTTCAGGGTAAGACCACTCTAAGGAGATGACATTTGAATTGAGATCTAAATGACAAATAGAAGCAGAAGAGTTTTTTGACCTGGGTCCTAAGAGTCTGTGGATAGAATTCAGGAGACTTAGTGGGATGCTTGGATGGGAAAAATACTTACATTTCTGTTTTCACTAGACTCAGACTGAAATTTAACATTTTCTTCCATTTGAGTGAATCCTATTTGACTACCTCAGCAGTATTAGCATTACCTGTTACTTTGTGATCAATATTTTCATACCGTATCTCAGTTTTTGCAGGTATTTTGAAATATCTTCATTGCTTTGAAATTAGGGTATTTCTTAGATCTGCCACTAAATAATTAAGACATTGTATTAATAAGGAAGCACACATAATTACAGTATCGATTATATATTTCTATATAATCACCCCAAACAATACCCCATGATTCTGTGGATCAGACAGTTGAGTTGTACTTAGCTGGGCAGTTCTTATGGATTTGCCAAGGGTCAGTCACATGGCTCCTCTCACCTGGCAGCTCACCTGAGCCAAATAGTCCAAGAAGTCTCACTCCCATACTTGGCAGTTGGTGCTGAGTGTGGGCTGGGCCACATGACTCCAGCAGGCTATCCTGGCTTCTTCGTATATGGCAGTGTTCCAAGAGAGCAAGAGCTGCCAAGTCTCTTGAGGCCAAGGCTCAAGGGTCCAACTCACCTCTACCACCTTCTGTGGGTCAAAGCAAGTTAGAGGCCAGCTCAGTTTGAGAGGAGACTCCCAGAGAAGTATGATTAATTTGAGACCATTACTATGATAAACTACCCGATTACCATATCATAATTTTTAAAAGATTGTATTAACTTAATTTTAATATAATATAATATAATCCTTTGTAATCCCAACTTTTATGCCAAAGAATTAAACTGACATCAGACAGATAAATGAGAAGAAAGCATACAAATCTATTTAATTTTTTTATGTGTACACAGGAGTCTTTAGAAGGAAAATACAGACCCAAAGAAGCCATTAGGCCTCAAAGCTTACACAAAGAACAATAAATTGTGGGAATGTGACAAAATATGATAAATTAGGCAAGGGGCAGTAAATTGTGGGACAGTGTCTAGGAAATGTATGGAGAAACTCATGGAAGAACAGGGTTATTTTAGAACGTTTGTTTGTACAAATCCATTTTGGTGCCAACTCCCAGTGTTTGCTGGTAAGAACATTCTTCTCTTCTGGTACAGGGAGAGCACCTTTTCAGGGGCTGTTTTGTGTTCCACTTTTAGGTAGAAAGGGGGACGGCAGAAAGCCCTTCCTGCATCTCCTGTTTCTCAAGAGTCTGCAGCTCAGAATAATCAGTATGCCAAAGTGGCATATTTTGGGGTGGTGTGCTCTGAGCCCTTTCACTTCCCTTAAAACACTATTCTGAGGGGCAGCCCAGGTGGCTCAGTGGTTTAAGCACCACCTTCAGCCCAGGGCCTCATCCTGGAGTCCCGGGATCGAGTCCCATGTCAGGCTCCCTGTGTGGAGCCTGCTTCTCCCTCTGCCTGTCTCTGCCTCTCTCTGTGTCTCTCATGAATAAATAAATAAAATCTAAAAAAAAAAAAAAATACTATTCTGAGAAGAGCTTCATCACCTTTGCATGTTGTCAAAGAGAGCCATGGCGCAAAGAGGTTAAGAACCCCTGATCTGGAGGGAGGGACTTCTGTGAGGCAAAGTGCAAAGACTCAAGGCAAGAATGAGGTGGCAAGTCCAGCTTGGGGGAGAACACGAGAAAAGCTACTGAGGCTGAAGCGAGTGACCAAGGGCTGGGCAGAGGCAGGTCAGACCATGTGGCTAATTGGGAAACTTGGGGATGGATACTCCCCCTACCCCCCCAAGAATATAGAAAGCTAGTATTGTATGCATACTAACCTATAATTTTCTTTTATATTTCATATGTTATAGCTATATTTTTCTTTTAGTATATAAAGCTCCTCATTTTTTTTCTCACTCTTTTAAATAATTTTATAATGCTCATTAGAAAGACAAACCATGACAGATTCCTAACTCTGGGAAACAAAGGGTTGCGGAAAGGGAGGTGGGTGGGGGGATAGGGTAACTAGATGATGGACACTAAGGAGGGCACATGATGAGATGAGCACCGGGTGTTATGCTATATGTTGGCAAATTGAACTTAAATAAAATATTAAATACAAAAAAATTTATAATGCTCAATTCAATGGATGCATGAGAATCTATTTCATTGTTTCCCCAATAGCAAACATTTAGACTGTTTCCTGTTTTTTGTGTAAATATACATTTTTAAATTTTTCTCTTTTATTTGCCTCTGTGGAAAAATCTTTAACAGTGATTTTTATAAAGATTTTATTTGTTTATTTGACAGAAGACCACAAGCAAGGGGAGTGGGAGAGGGAGAAGCAGACTCCCCCCTGGGCAGGGAACCCAATGCTGAGCTCCAACCCAGTACCCTGGGATCATGACCTGAGCTGAAAGCAGATGCTTAACTGACTAAGCCACAAAGGCTCCCCCTTTAATAGTGATTTTTAGATGTAGAATTGCTGGATCTTGTGTGTGTGCTTTTCAGAGTTTTGACAGACATCACTGCGTTGCCATTCAAAAGAAGGTGGTACTGACTTACATTCTATGAGCTGTTTTATTATTATCTTTAACCACCAAGATATTTGCACTTTATAAAGCCTAGAATAAGAAAGGTTTATATTGACTGTGTATTCTGTTGTTTCAGAACAATGAGATGGTGGAGCTACAGAGAATAAGGATGAAGGATGAAATCCGAGAATACAAATTCCGAGAGGCCCGCCTCCTTCAGGACTACACTGAGCTGGAGGAAGAAAATATCACATTGCAGAAACTCGTGTCCACATTAAAGCAGAACCAGGTGAGGTTCAAGAAATTTTTTAGTTACACTCCAGATGGAGCCACATCTTCTGACCACTAAGGTTAAATCTTCTTTTTATTTCACAGAAAAGAACTCGTCAAAATTTGCCTTAATCTTCCTATGATATTTATGTACTGATTCCCAACCCTCCTATTTCAACTAACATTTAAAAGGCAAGCCTAGAAGGATAATTTACAATAAGGCTTTGTTGGATAGGACACTGGATCTTAGTTTATCTTTTAGCTCCGTGTTAACTTATTTTAGGCAGAAATGAAATGTACTGTAATCAATTTAACTTGACAACTTCTCATTAAAAGCAATCTTTCTCTCTCTTTCTCTCTCTCTCTTTCTGTTAATTACTTTTAAATCATAAAAAGAAAGGGATTATGAAATATGAATCAATAAGAACAAAATTATAAGAAAAAGATAGTATCTCTTTTTTTTTCAGCTATATTGTGACCAAAAACATCACATTAGTCTACACTTAAATAATTTTTTTTTTGGTAGTGAGGCTTAGATGGCTTAATTGTTTTATTTATTTATTTTTTTAGTGGTTTGCATTGTGGTTTGTTACAGTGAGTAACAAAAGTATGTAACTTAGTAAGTAAACTTTGAGACTAGCTCAGATATGTGCTTCTACTTCTACTCCCTTCCAAGGCTCCTATCTCTATCCAAATTATTTGTGGTTTTGATAGGTACAAAGGTTAAGAAGGAAAAGAGAGAATCCAGAAGAAAAAAAGTGCATGTATTGACACAATTGAAATTTAATTTCTGATCACTGCCACTTCCTCCAGCTTTGGAGGGTTGGGGGAACAGGATGTTTGCCAGGGAGCACAAGGGATGGTTTCAGACCATTAAAAAGAGTTACCAACATATCCCCCTCTGTTTATACCTCGGTCTTTCCCCCTTTTTTTAAACATTTTTATTTATTTATTCATGAGAGACACAGAGAGGCAGAGACATAGGCAGGGGGAGAAGCACGCTCCATGTAAGGAGCCTGATGCAGAGGGAGAAGCACGCTCCATGTAAGGAGCCTGATGCCGGACTCGATCCTGAAACCCCAGGATCACACCCTGAGCCAAAGACAGACACTCAGCCGCTGAGCTACCCAGGTGTCCCTCGGTCCTTCTCTTTTAAGCACTGCCTCACTGTGTGTTCTGAGGGCTAGCAATAATGTAGGCATCCCATGTCTCAGTTTGGGATCAATGAGCTCATGATGAAGAAAATCAGACTGAGAAGAATTTTTTTAAGTATGCTTAAAAGCTTCTTAAGAAGGGTATTTTTTTGTTGTTTATCTTTTTTAGTTACTGATGAAAAATGCAGAGGACTTGAATGTACTTGAAGTACAGATATTTGAAATGGTCATTATTCCCAATTCTTATAAATATTCTCCACTCCCTACACAGGAGTGTGACCAGACAGCCTTTTTGTAGTCTCCCATCACTGCATGTGGTAGACTGATTTACTCAGGAGGTTAATTTAGGCCAGTATAAGGTATTTTTGAAAGTCTGCCAAGGTATCCTGTGAGTATTCATTAACCCAGATGCAGTTTCTATGGGAATTTGTACTATTAGCCTAGCTGATTACTGTTTATGGTTTACCCATGCCCTTCCACCAGTAATTGAAATATGGAAATCAAATGTTTAACTCAGAAGTTTGAAAAAAAACAAAACAAACACATGAGAAAATGTATGCATCTCTTTAATTTTATTTTCTAGATATAATATGGTAATATTCCCAATTAAGTGTCTAATTAATTAACTTGAAATTATTTTCTGTGCAAAGGGCCATTCTGGCTTATTTCCTGACAAATGGACACACTATAGTGGTGCAAGTCTTTCCCAATGAAGACAATGCTGGGTTTTGTTTTTTGGGTTTTTTCCTTACTATTGACCTTTATTGACAGGAGTTAGAATCCATCATAAACTCTGTTTCTAATTAATGAAGTGTTAAATATAATACTTAATGTACAAATGCCAGAGGGTTTTTTTTTTCAATGAGATGACAGTGCTTTCAATCTCAAAACTACTCTGAATGTTGCTTTGTACTGAAACTCCCTACACGAAGTATACTCCTGACTCCTGATCCCTGAGTTGACATTTCTGAGTAGCCAAGCTACTAACATTATAAAATGCTTGGTTCAAAGTACTAGAAGATTCCTTTTTTCCTGAAGTTCCATTTTTTTAGCTATTTATTGATTATTTTCTAAATGACTGTTGTTTAATTAGCACTTCTTATTCTCTGTATAGTTTCTATATATTAGTTTGCTGTTTTTTTCTAGCCCCTTCAACTATATTATAGCATCTAGAACAGAGCCTGGTCCATAGAAGGCATTAAATAAAGATCTGTTGAAAGAATCAGTAAATTGTTTTTTTCTTGCCTATATTCACTCTTCAGCTTAGAAAGAAAACTAAAATTTAAGATTATTGTAATTAACCAAAACAAGTTTTATTGTGATACTGAATATGAAATAAATATATGGTAACATCAGAGAGTTGACTGAAAATTTTAGCCACATCCCTCTTCTGCTGATTTGATTCTGTGTACAAAATAAATCAGGTCCAGTCTTACAAATACATTTTATACTTTTATACTATTTAAAACCAAAATATCTGAAAAAAGTGTAGGAAGAAGCACCAGCCATAAAGAGAAGTCAAGTCAGCTGTCACTTCCCCATCAGAAAACCCATTGATGAAGCAAAGCTATTTATTAGGCCTTTCCAGTAAGAGATCACCCACCTCAACAGAGCCTTGTAATGTCTCAAAATGGGAGGTTTAGAGAGAGGGTGTTTATAGGATTTTAGAGTCTGAACTGGGTCTTACATGGTGGGAAACTGGTTGGGATAGACGAGTTTATGACATAATGGCTGTCAGTTGGGAAGCACAACAAAGTGAGGGTCTTGACTTTGGTCTTGAGGAAGCTGTTTTAGTTGAGTCTCATCTAAGAGCAAGTATTTCCCACAGGCAGCTAAGTTTTTTATGCCTAGTCTCAGTATTGGTTAACATAGGGTTAACAGGAAAATTTGCTTGGTCCCAGTGTTACCTCCAGGGCAAGAAATTATGTTAGCTTCAATTTCTAGAGTTGTACTGGTGGGAGGTGGGGGAGATATAATAAGTTCTATGTCCCTAATATCTCACATACTAAACTACAGCACTCAATGTTTGTTATCTAACCATTGAAAACCTTTGTTAAAATTAATAATTCAATCATACTGATATTATGAAGAACATTTCCTCCAGGGATATGTTTCTATATCAGGAAATAATATCATAAGAGACCTAGGGAACATATTCATTTCAGTTTGATTTCATTTAACCTGTGTTTCGGGAGTTTCTGTGAAGCCATGTACTTTTTGAAGGACAAAATATATAGTCACTGTCTTAAAGAATTTATAGTTCCAGGAGGGAAGGCAATAATAGATTCATAGCCATCCATGTAATTGCATATTAAAAGCTATGTGTTAGATTTGGCAATATGGGGCTAGATTAAGATCTTTAAACTTCCTAAACTCTGGAAAGATTATGATACTTACCCCAACTCTCATGTAGTGTAAGAGGAAAAAGTTACTAACCTATAAAGTTGCTGTAGGAATTGTACCAAAGTACTGATTTTTTTAATAGTGATGGTGATGCTATCTTAAAAATGTCAGACATCAATTTTTTTTTAAGAAGGCTCCACGCCCAGGATGGAGCCCAACTCAAGACTTGAACTCACAACAGTGAGATCAAGATCTGAGCTGAGGGATCCCTGGGTGGCGCAGCGGTTTGGCGCCTGCCTTTGGCCCAGGGCACGATCCTGGAGACCCAGGATCGAATCCCACGTCAGGCTCCCGGTGCATGGAGCCTGCTTCTCCCTCTGCCTATGTCTCTGCCTCTCTCTCTCTCTCCCTGTGTGACTATCATAAATAAATAAAAATTAAAAAAAAATCTGAGCTGAAATCAAGAGTCAGGTGCCCCCAGAAATCAGTTTTTAAGTGCCGTCTGTTTCTTGGTGCCTCCACTTTGTTGGGGCTGTAATCATATGATGCAGCCTTATGATGATGGCACCAGAAAGGAGTGATCTGTTTGCTTGAAAGGGTCAGTAAAAACTCCAGAATTAGGATCAGATTTTTGACATGAGTCTTGAAGTATGAATAAGAGTTTTAGATGACCACCTTTGCCAATGCAGAGAAACATGAAACAGCTGGGTGAATATTAGGAGCTTGAACCACATTTGAATCAGTAGAGAGAGTGAAGCTGCCCAGAGAAAGAGATCAGGTTTATACAAAGTTTACCATTAATTAAATATGAACTGCAAAATTTTAAAAATCTGCAATGCAAACTAAATTAATGTCTTCAAGTCTAGCCCAGGAATTGGTAAACCTTTTCTATAAAGGCCAGATAATAAGTATGTTAGGTTTTGTAGGCCTAATATATGTCCTGTCTCTTCCAACTACTCCACTCTGCTGTTGTAGCATGAAAGTAGCCAGAGAGAAAATAGTGTGATTGTGTTCTCATAAAACTTTATTTGCAAAAATAGGTGGTGGGCTAGATTTCATCCAGAAGACACAGAAATATTAAACAATCCTTGGGCTAAGCTATCAGTTTAACAAGATTACAGAATAAAAGACCTACAATGCAAACTAAAGAAATGTGGGCAAATGTAAGCTATCGAGTAATTTGGGAGCAGTCAGAGGATTGCTTGATATACTAGGAAAGTTTAGCAACCAGATATCCTGAGTTGTCCAAGGAAAGGAAAATAAGTCAGGAGGAAGATAACTTTACTGTATATAAGCAGGCCTGGAAGAAACCATAACACAAGGCTCCACATTCGGGTGCCTGGATGGCTCAGCGGTTGGTTGAGGGTCCTGCTTTGGCTCGGGTCTTGATCCCAGGATCCTGGGATCGAGTCACGCATAGGGCTCCCTGTGGGGAGCCTGTTTCTCCCTCTGCCTATGCCTCTACCTCTCTGTTTCTCATGAATAAATAAATCTTAAAAAAAACAAAAAGACAAGGACCCACATTCT
Source organism: Canis lupus dingo (assembly GCF_003254725.2). Taxonomy (NCBI): domain Eukaryota; kingdom Metazoa; phylum Chordata; class Mammalia; order Carnivora; family Canidae; genus Canis; species Canis lupus. The sequence continues at coordinate 16,595,151 of NC_064269.1, read as the reverse complement.
GTTACCTCAAGCAATTTCCATGATTTGAGTCTTTTCTATCATGGATGTATGAGACTTTAGTGATCTTATATAGCAGGGAGTGCTGGTTGTCCATCAATAACCATTGTTCCCCCTCCCAATGTCTATTTATTTACTTACTTATTTATTTATATAGATTTATTTATTTGAGAGAGGGAGACAGAGAGAGAGCAGGGTGAGGGGCAAAAGGAGAGAGAATCCACAACTAGACTCCCCACTGAGTGTAGAGCCCAGCATGGGGCTTGATTCTAGAACCCTCAGATCATGACCTGAGCCAAAATCAAGAGTCAGCTGTTTTAACTAACTGAGGCGCCCAGGTGGTCCTCTCACCCTTAACTGACCATAAGGCTACACAGGGTAAAGTCAGGTAAAGTCAACATTCTTCACCTCCCTTGGAAGTGTCATGTGATTAGTACCAGTCAGTGGGATTTAAGAAGTGATATGGGCACCTTTTGAGACATATTCTTAAAGAGAAGGAGTGTGCCCCTTACTTTGGCCCACTGCTTGAGACATGATCAAGCCACCTTAGATCATATGGACCAGAGTAGGAGGCAGTGCAATATGATAGAAGAAGCCTGGTTCCTGGATGACCTCATGCAGCTGAGAATCCTGCTGGCCCTTGACTGTATCTCCATAGTGTTACATGAGAAAGAACCAAGCTTCTATCTAGATTAAATTACACTTATCTAGGTCTCTGTTACATCAGCCAACCCTCCATCTGACCTAAACCTGTATCAAAAACTGTTATCCTGGGCAACCCTGGTGGCTCAGCGGTTTAGGGCTGCCTTTGGCCCAGGGTGTGATCCTGGAGTAGTCCCCTGCAGGGAGCCTGCTTTTCCCTCTGCCTGTGTCTCTGCCTCTCTCTCTCTGTCTGTCTCTCATGAATAAATAAATCTTAAAAAAAAAAAAAAAAAAAAACCTGTTATCCTAACCTTTGCAAGATAATCCATTGCACTGAGGTTATGTGAAGAAGGGGGATGGGGTGGGGAGTGGAATATAAAAAGATGAAAATGGTAATGGTCCATGATCCTTATTCTTTCATTTTTAAAAATATTTCTTGGAGTGCCTGGGTGGCTTAGTTGGTTAAGCATCTGCCTTCAGCTCAGGTCATGATCTCTGAGTCCTGGGATTGAGCCTTGCCTCTGGCTCCCTGCTCAGTGGGGATTCTGCTTCTGCCCCTCCTCTGCTCATGCATGCTCAATCTCTCTCTCTCTCTCAAATAAATAAATAAATAAAATCTAAATACATAAATAAATAATAAAATATTTCTTGAAAAACAAATTTGAATATAAACAGTAAAATAAATGTACAACAAAGCACATAGTTTATATTAGTATCTAATATCTATTATATTACCTTTTCTAGTTTATTTTTTCATTCATAATAGCAAACATTTGTTGAAGAGCAGAATTCAGTTGAAATACTATGACAGTATATTGAAGCACTGAGGGACACTTGGGTGCATAACAAGTATTTGTTTCTTCTGAGGAGACTTCAGTATAGTTGTGGAGATAAAATAGTTATTAAAAAGTAGCATGTAATTAGTGCCATGGACAAGGCCTCAAAGAAGGCCTGTCGGTGTAGAGACCTCTTTCCCTTTGGGGCTTTCATGACCAATAGTGTGTTTACACAGGCTATTTGGTTCTCAATTTAAAGGAATATTACAGGGCAGCCTTGGTGGCTCAGCAGTTTAGGCCACGGTTTAGCGTTGCCTTCAGGCCAGGGCCTGATCCTGGAGACCCGGGATTGAGTCCCATGTTGGGCTCCCTGTGTGGAGCCTGCTTCTCTGTCTGCCCATGTCGCTGCCTCTCTCTGTCTCTCTCTTTCTCTGTGTCTCTCATGAATAAATAAAATCTTAAAAATAAAGGAATATTACATTGATGACAATATATGTTTTTTTATTATCAGATAATCAATCAGTACTGTTATTCCAGATTAAGCACATAAAATTTTTCTTTGAAAAAAAAAAAATTTTTTCTTTGCTTCATTTTACTCTCAAACATAATTTGAGATTAAATTCTTATTATGATCTTTTAGGTTATTTATCTTTAAATATAAAAATTTTCTCATCATAGGACAGAGTAATAGTGATGATAAGATATTTTCTAGGTTGTAAATATTCCAATACTTATTTTTTTTATTCCTGTTTTTTTTTTAAGGCAAACAGTGCCCCCTTTTGGCCATTGGTCCTCATAAAAAGAAATTCTAAGACCCCTTTTTCATCTCTACGAAGAATTTAGTTTACATATATGAATTATATAAAACTATTTATAAATTATATATTAGTTATATAATAATACATTATAAATTATATGTAATTTCCAAAGAAACCATCCTATGTTACCTTAAGAGTATATATACTGTGTGCTTTTTTTTTTTTTTTAGTTAACATACAGTGTTATATTAGTTTCAGGTATACAATAAAAGTAGTGTAACATTTCAATTTTTTAAACAATTAGGTCTGCTAGAGTGGTTAATGGCAGTTTTGTAAGACCCAAATTTTAGTTTTATGAATCTTCTTTATCCTATCTAATTCAGGTTGAATATGAAGGCTTAAAGCATGAGATTAAGCGATTTGAGGAGGAAACTGTGCTATTAAACAGCCAACTGGAAGATGCCATCCGGTTGAAAGAAATCGCGGAGCATCAACTGGAAGAAGCCCTTGAGACCTTAAAAAATGAGAGGGAGCAAAAGAACATCCTGCGGAAGGAGCTCTCCCAGTACATCACCCTCAATGATAACCATATCAGCATCTCTGTAGATGGCCTCAAGTTCACAGAGGATGCCAGTGAACCAAACAATGATGACAAAATGAATGGGCATATCCATGGGCCCCTTGTGAAACTGAATGGAGACTATCGGACTCCCACTTTAAGGAAAGGAGAGTCTCTACACCCTGTTTCTGACTTATTCAGTGAGCTGAACATTTCAGAAATACAGAAGTTGAAGCAGCAACTAATGCAGGTAAGATCTCTTTTAGGGCTGTTAGAGTGGATTTCTTGTAGACTGCATGTCATCTGTTTTGGGATTTCTTGTTCTCATATTTTACTTCTAGCTTATTTTTTGAGATATTGCTTCTTCAACTAGCAACTTTAAAAGTACAGTATTTTTTTTTGAAAGACACAACAGAAGAGGTGTTGAAATCTCATTTGCATCGCTTTAAGAAATATATTATAGAGTCACAGTAGATTGCAATGAGGTGTGAAGGAGGAAAGCCTCTCCATCCATTTCTAATTTATAAAAAAATTCAGAAGCTTTACATATAAGTGAAATGACAGACAAATGAACTTTTCCATCACAAACAACTGTAGGTATAGCTTTAAAAATAATGGTAGACTTCACAGAAATACCTTAAGCCTTAAAAGATGTGAAGGACTTTGAGTATAGAAATTAGCCAGGATATCCTATGATTCAAAATACAGAACAGGTATAAATCTGAAACCTAGGAGTTCTTATTCCAACATAATCTAGACCTTAAATTTTTAGTAGCTTCAAACTTATAGGTCTTGTGAAGCGTCCTGGCCTTTAAGCTTATCTCCCTCTGAAATGGCTTTCCTAGTTTAGGTTTTGCCTCCCTGCCCACCTTAATCCAGTGCTAATGGAAATCTTGCCTGAGGAACAGCATCGCCACCATCACCATCACCTGGGGGCTTCTTAATACTACAAATTGTTGGGCTCCACACAGATCTGCTGAACCAGGAATCTGGTTCAACAGGCTTGTCAGGTGATTAAGTTTGAGGTTTAATCTTCAGTCTGTTATTCCTCCCCCACCCCCAAAGTTCTTTGTGTATAGCTGATAATTAGAGGCTGTCAAGACTCTGGCAAGCATTTATTTCTATAGTAGAGAAGGCTTATAATTTGCTGCCTCTATAGAAATGATGACTAAAAAGTGAAATTAGGAGAAATAAATAAGAAACTAGAGAACCAGTGTTGATTTAATAGGTTTTTTTTAAATAATAGGTTTATTATTAATATCACATCAAGAGTTAACATATCGTGCATTTTACCTGCCCTATGCTTTTGGCCACTAGCAAAGAATTCATTTTCAAAACATTCAACTGAAATCAAGAGGGCATGGCCATCGGAAGAAAATGAATTTCATGTAGACTTACCTGACTGCAAAATCCAGTTCTCTGTTGTAGGTAATATTTGTCTATGTCCTTTTGTTCAGTTTACACTAATACAATTAGAATAACAAACCTATTAAAAATTTTTACATGACAGGTCATTTATAAGAATTCATGCCCCCAAGTTAAATAGAATTAATATAAAATTTTTCTTAAACTATCATGTTGGTGGCTTTAGGATAAAAGTTAGTATTCTGAGACTTTTTTGTTTCTACTTATTATGGTGGCAGTGTAGAAGATGATAGGAAGAGGTGCTTTTATGCATAAAACAGCTCAACAGTTTTCAACTGGGACAGCTATTGGCTGAAAGCTCAGACCTGTTTTCACATTTAATCCTAAATGTAATCTGAAGTAATACAAAATTCTGAAATAGATGAATCATTTAACAAGAAGAATGGTGGAGACAGCAAGAGAGTGATTCTTTGTTGGAGTGTCATTTATATTTGGGTTGGGACAGTTCCTCACTAGACTAGTGAGCTTCAAGAGGTTTAGCGTCTCTGGTCCCAATCCATTAAGTGCTAGCTACATCTCTTCTGTCAACCTGATGACCAAAATGTGATGCCCTACTCACATTTCAGATGCTCCAAGTGGCTTGGTCTATGAGTTAAGGTGTGTAGAGTGCTTAGAACAAGGCCAGGCACACAGTAAATGCTCAATAATTGTGAACTTTTACTACTATTTCAACTCCAGAGTGCCTCTAATTTATTAAACACTCAATTAATTTAGCTTTTATTAATATTAACTTTCTGTTAGACAGTTGGGTGGAGGATAGTCATCTCAGAAGGGACTGATGTGGTCACTGATAGGAATACAGAAAGGGGAAAGTGTCAGGGGGTGAGGTCTGAAAATGGATGTTCATTTAACAAAAGGGGAGAGAAAAATGTGACTTGTTAAACCTTCCCTCAATACAGCAGAAAATTGTGTACCCATGTTTAATTAATGTTGACAGTTTGTCAAGATATAGAGGGTGCACAGGCAGGGCTTTGTGTTCCAAAATTAGCTCCACATTTAGTTATGGAAAACAGGCTCAACACAGGAAGAGCTTTGTAGCTTCCAGCCTCACACCAACAACACTAATGTGTAACTTTGTTTTAGACAAAGTAGCCATCTTTTGGTAAGCAACATTTTTTAAAAAGCGTATCAACTTTTTCTAAGAATATATTTCATTCAAATTATGGTGTACAAGTAAAGCAGAGTGTATCTTTTCAAGTGTAACTTTGTTTATAATCTGATATTTTTTCCTTAGCTATGTATTCCCTGTGTTTAATTTATGTAAATAAGCAAATTATAAAAACATTACTGTGGACGCCTGGGTGACTCAGCAGTTGAGCGTTGCCTTAAGCTCAGGGCGTGATTCCGGGGTCCTGGGATCAAGTCCTACATCAGGCTCCCTGTGAGGAGCCCGCTTCTTCCTCTGCCTGTGTCTCTGCCTCTTTCTCTCTTTGTCTCTCATAAATAATAAATAAAATCTTTTTAAAAAATTACAGGATACATTGCCTAGAAGTTATTGCAATTGTCTTTGATGTTAATGAGGCTTGAAAATAGTATGACAGTTCTGATAGACAATAGTACTAATGCACCTTGCAGCATATACTGTGTGTCAGTGCCACTCTTCTGGACATTCCAAGGAGGAAGCAATAAAATGTACCTTCTTTTTTTGAAGATTTTATTTATTTATTCATGAGAGAAGGAGAGAGGCAGAGGCCGAGGGAGAAGCTCCATGCAGGGAGCCTGATGTGGGACTCGGTCCCACCACCCCAGGATCACACCCTGAGCTGAAGGCAGCGTTCAACCACTGAGCCACCCAGGGAGCCCGATGTGGGACTAGGTCCCACCACCCCAGGATCACACCCTGAGCTGAAGGCAGCGTTCAACCACTGAGCCACCCAGGCACCCCCAATAAAATGTACTTTAAATGTGGCTATATGAAATGCTTGGGGCCGGGTGTGTTTTGAAATTAAATGTTCAGAATGTAGAAAGGTAATATGCAGCATATACTATATATTTTATGACATCTCTAATGGGACCAGGTGCAGCAGTGAATGATAAAATAATATTTAACATTTCTGTAGTGAAACATGTGGGTATTCATGCTAAGAAGAGAAAATGAGGACCAAACTGATGCACCTCTCATCAGTCAGGTGCAGTATTGCTGCTAGAGAAGTCTAGAGTGGTCTGAACATCACCACCCAGTGAGTTATGATAAAATTTTTATGTAAAGCCACCTGGGATTTTGAAATTATGGCTGTTTTAGGCATGGCAATTGCCAAAATGTTAGGCAGCTCTCAATCTTGTGTACCTTGGCTTCTAACATCAGCATACTTTGGATATCACAGCTTGTATTTTCATAGTTCCCTTGTCTTTTAGGATTTCTTTTGGCTGGGGTCCAAAGTACTGCATGGAACACCTGTGCTTTGTTAATGTTGACAGTTTGGGGAGATACAGAAAGGCTCAGGGAGGGATCCAACACCCTGTACTAGGGAATATGCAGCTTTTAAAAGGATTTTCTTCCTTAGGATTAAAGAAACCTTTTGAAAACATCATACCCAAGTCAAAGAGATCGTACTGCCATCTGCTGGGAAATGGTAATAATTAATACAAAAATCTAGGACAACTTCAATTTAAATAGTACCTCCTAGAGTTGTGTTGCCCTTAAGACTCGGTTATTTCAAATAGAGTATACAGCTGAGCCTTAAACAACACAGGCTTTGAACCACACATGTCTGCTTACATGCAGATTTTTTAAAAAAATACATACAGTACCCTACTGTAAAGGTGTCTCTTCCTTATGATTTTCTTAATAACTTTTTTCTCTAGCTTACTTTATCATAAATAAAAGTATATAATACACATAACATACAAAATATGTATTGATCAACTATTTATGTTATTGGTAAGGTTTTCAATCAGCAGTACTGCATTGTTCAAGGGGAACTGTAATTGATATTTTCCGGTGACAACCAAGTACTTTAATTAGTTTTATTAGAATGAAAATAAATAGTTCTTGTCTGGGATAACTAAATTATTTAATCTATTTAAAGGAGTCTCTTTGCTTATGCCAAAACTTCTGCCTCTGATAAACAGCCTCTGTTTAACCTCACATTGCAGGAGGTCAAACTAAGGAGTAAACTCTTTGGATTTTTCTTTTCGGTATCACACCAGCTGTACAATTTCACATTTAATGTGATAAAAGAGCAATATTTCTCTGAAACTGAAACTGATGTTTTATTGTATCCTCATGGATGTGAAAGAAATAAAGATTCATGTTATATTTAGATCCACTCTATTAAAGACAATTTTAATTTTCCTATAATGATGGTAAGTGGTCAATTTGCTCCATGTCCCATAAGATGTCAAAGCAATTTTTATATATTTGCTTAATTGGTTGGTACCTATAACAACTGTATAGGGTGGATAGTATTATTATGCTCATTTTACAGATAGCATGTGAAACTGAGGCACAGATATGTTTTTGTCATTTGCCCAAAGTCAAAAACAGTAGAGTTGCTACAGAGAGAGAGAGTCAAACAAATATTCTCTGGTTTAACAAAGACTTACAGAATATTTATGAAAATTAGAATATATAATATATAAATTAGAATGTTTATGGGGTGAAATTAATTAAAAGAAGATTGATCAGTTTGTGTTTTTAAAATGACAAATATAATTTCCTAGGACAAAATTGATGACTCATTAAACAATTACAGATTTTATAAAGATTATCTTTATTTTTTATTTTATTATTTTAAGATTTTATTTATTCATGAGAGACACACACAGAGAGGCAGAGACACAGGCAGAAGGAGAAGCAGGCTCCCTGCAGGGAGCCAGATGCAGGACTTGATCCTGGACCCTGGAATCACAACCTGAGCTGAAGGCAGACACTTAACCGCTGAGCCACACAGGCGTCCTAAAGATTAGCTTTAATTTACTTTTTATAGGCAAATACATTTCTCAGAAGCTTTACTTTTTTGCCATACATCAGAAAACATAAAAAGAGCATCTATTATCACAACAGCAAGAGCCTATGTCATCTTTTTTAAGAACAACTTTTTTTTTTTTTTAAGATTTTATTTGTTTATTCATGAGAGACACAGAAAGAGAGAGGCAGAGACATAGGGAGAGGGAGAAGCAGGCTCCATGGAGGGAGCCTGATGTGGGACTCGATCCCGGGTCTCCAGGATCACGCCCTGGGCTGAAGGCAGACGCTCAACCGCTGAGCCCCCCGGGCGTCCCAAGAACAACTTTTTTGATATATAATTCATATACCATATGTCCACCCAGTTATAGGGTATAATCCAATGGTTTTTGTACATTTACAAAATTGTGCAGCCATCACCACAGTCAATTTTAGAACATTTTCATTGCACCAAAAATAAACCATGTGCCCACTAGCCACTCGAGCCCCAAGCAAACACTAACCTACTTTCTGTCTTGAGAGATTTGTCTAGTTTGACATTTGATGTAAATAGAATCATATAATAGGTAGCCTTGCATGACTGTCCTTTTCCACTTAGCATAACATGATACAACATATATTAGTACCTCATTCTTTTTATTATTGCCCAATAATATTCCATTGTTTGGATATACCACATTCTATATATCCATTTATCAGTGATGAATATTTTAATAGTTTCCACTTGACTCTTATGAATAATGGAATGAATATTTATGAATAAGTTTTTGCATATGCATATGTTTTAATTCTCTTCTCTTCCATATATACCTAGGAGTGGAATTGCTGAGTCATATGGTAACTCTGTTTTACCAGGTTCATCTTGTCTGAGGTTGATCTTTTTCACAGTTCTTGTTTGGGCACAGATTTGAAGTGAAGCGTTGCCAGAATTGCTTCAGTTCCAGCAGAGAAGAATAAATTCTTCTCTGAGTTCTCTGAATTCTTCTCCGAGTTTATTTCTGAGTTCTATTTGTGTATGTCGATACTACATGTACTGTGATAAGAATCACACAAAGCAGTCAAGTGTCAAGTTGAGTCAGCTGACCAGGATAAAGACTTGATGAAAGTTAATAACCTATAAAACAACTTTGATTTCTTCTCCTATAAAAACCTTAATATAAAAGTGCAAATTGTGGTTATCTTTTCTTTTGTTTTTCCACAAAAGAATCTATCTGTACTCAATACATGTAAATGTGTTTATTTAAAAGATAAACATTCAGTGAAATTAAAAAAATTTCTTTGGGAGGGATGCCTTGCAGGTGACTCTTGATCTTGGGGTTGTGGTTTGAACCCCACATTGGGAATAGCGATTACTTTTTTTTTTTAAGATTTTATTTATTTATTCATGAGAGAGAAAGAGAGAGAGGCAGAGACACAGGCAGAGGGAGGAGAAGCAGGCTCCATGCAAGGAGCCCTATGCAGGACTCAATCCCGGGACTCCAGGATCACTCCCCGGGCTGAAGGCAGATGCTCAAACACTGAGCCACCCAGGCATCCCAAGGGAGTAGCGATTACTTTAAAAAAAATGCAATTGGACATAATGACAACTATAATAATAATTAACATATACTGTATACTTACACTAGATTAAAGAGTTCACAAATTCTGCATTCAAGTTTTCTGGCAAAACAACCAGCCCTACTATAAAAAATAAAATCCTCAGTTGCAGATAAAAGATGGAGATTATAGAAAGAGAAATAAAGCAACCATTCTTAGTCACTATAGAGGATGATAACTCAGCAGGTGTCTCTTGGATAAATTCTTCACAAACGGAGATTAAAACAGTACACTTAAAATGAATGTAATTTTAATATTTGAAATGCTTTGCATTTATTAATTCAAAGCACAACAACATATCTTAGTTTATGTACTGCTTCTGAAATCCAGTTACAATTTAAAGCACTCCAAACCTCAGTAGCTGGGAGAAAATATCATGGGGGAATTATATAAAAATTATCCACAGTTTAGTTATCTTTGGGAGGGAGCAGGCCTATCTTAATTCTCTGGAAAAAATGTGCGAATATGTGTAAATTTGGATATCATTCTCTGGTCAGTACAGAAATGTACTGAGTATGTGGAAGACACATACACGAAAGAGACAATAAAAAAATTTAAAAATCTGATGTTTTCTGTAGAGTGATCCTGAAGAATTTGATAGATTTATCTTTTAGACTTAAAAATGTTATTTTAAAATTGGAATTGGAAAAAAAATAAAATAAAAAAATAAAAAATAAAATTGGAATTGGCAGAGCACAGATTGGAACTCTCCTAATGATATTACCTCATTCATTATAACACTTTTTCCTCTAAAAATGAGTTTGAGACACATTCAGTACATTTTGTTCTGGTCCAATTTTTATTGTATTCAAAAGCTTTTACTATTAAAAGGTTTTTTTGTTGTTGTTTTTTTGTTTTTAAGTAGACTCCACAACCAGCATGGAGCCCAATGCAGGGCTTAAATTTATGACCCTGAGATCAAGACCTGAGCCAAGATCAAGAGTCAAATGCTTAACTGAGCCACCCAGGCACCCTGTATTAAAAGACTTTTTGAAAACAGCTTTGTCTGTTGTAATTATGTAACTAATCAAATGATGTTTAGGCTTTTCTGACCAAATTCCCTTAATTTTCAAGAGAAAAAGAAAACTCCTGAAGTAATCCATTTTCATTGAGATTAATACAATACCAACAACAGAATATTTAGAGATTTTCTATCTCCTTTATCAAAAATTCAAATGTTTTGGCTTTTTATTAAGTACCATGTTACCTAATTACCTGGGTTTTTCACTTAAAGTTATTGCCCAACAGTCTGGATAAGTCAATTCATCTTCAACTATGGGGATACAATTTGTTATATCTAATGAAACCCAACTTAAAGAATTTGTATTGAAGTAAATCTTGACTTTGAAATGAAAAGGTTGTTTTTGCACATACAGATACAAATCTATGAAACAAAGTGTTTGCTGTGTAGAAACATTTTGGTCATGAAAATAATCAGTTACCCAAGTGTTAACAACAGCTAATATTATAATACCTTGAGCGTTATATTCATTATCTGACTCAATCATCCCTTTATAAGATCATAAACCGAAGCTTGCCCACTCACATAGCCAGGTAAATATTGGTGCCAAAATTAGAGTCAAGTTCTGATGATATAGCCCCAGTTGGTTTTTTGTTTTTTTAAACCTGTTATACTATTTTGGGGGATATTTTGGTTTCTGTAGCTAGAATATGTAATTTGTGGATTGTGTTCTAGATATGGGCAAATACTATGTCATAAAATCAAAACTACAATAGAAGCCTCTAATAATAATTTAAAATAACAAAACTGTATTTTTAGTTCTAATTTCATGACCCTATTATATAAGCAATCCTTGCTTTACATGATATTGCTGGGCCATAAATGATTGTGCAAGCTGAAACCATGCAAAACAAACTCATAACTAATGGAGAAAATCAATTGTTCTGCTTTTGTCTTGTCTTGTTTTGTTTTGCTTTTTTAAGTAAGCTCTATGTCCAATGCAGGGCTTGAACTCAGGACCCTATGATCAGGAATCTCCTGCTCTACCAACTGAGCTAGCCAGGTGCCCTTTGTTCTGTAATCTTTAAAAAATTTTTGTCAAAACATTAAAAACTCTCTTAATGTATAAAGAAATGAAAAAATATTAAAACTACTTAGTACACTGAAATCCAAAAAGTAGAAATGTATTTAAATTAAATTAATGTTAAATTAAAAACATTAAATGTTTTTGTAAAAAAACAAAAAAAAACTTTGAAATAAAAATTTAATCCTCTCCCCAAAATACTAGGGAAATTAACTTTATATTTTACAGAATATCAGAGACATCCAAGCTTTTGAAACAAAAATTTAAATGGTGCCTACACCCCCCAAAAAACTTACTAAGAACAGTTCCATCTTCCCTTCTTCTCATCATATAATTTATGAAACAAGAATCTTTTCTATGCCTGTCATAGTTTGGGTCAGCTTTCAACACTCTATCCTTTGCACTTTCACTGTCTGAAAATATCTCTGATAGTACCTTTAAGTGTGCTCATGTCACACACTTCCTCTAGGACATTTTTATCCTTTTTTCTAACAACTTTTTTTTTTTTTTTGTAACAACTTTTTTTTGATTCATGTTGATGCATTCTCCTTCACCAAATTGCTTTGGCTGCATATCTAAATCCCTTCAAATGACATCAATGTCAACATTGTCACATTCAACAATTTCTTCTGTAACTCCATTTGTGTCTGATTCAAATTTCATTTCCAATATTGCCACGTTTTGCTTCTCTGCTACTTGTTCTTTCCTTCCTTCTTTTCCTTTTTCCTTCCTTTCTTCATTCTGTCTTCCTTCCTTCCTTCCTTCCTTCCTTCCTTCCTTCCTTCCCCATTTCCTTTTTTGGACTATCTATTTTGGTAAAACATCATGTGGGTTTACCACTGGGAGACAAGAAAACAAGACAACACAACTACACTTTGCTCTCTGTGAATGAATTGAATAATAGATACACTATGACCAATCACTGAAAGACTTGAAAGAAGTGATGTTGATTGGTCACTGGTCATGTTATTATGTAGTGATTTTGTAGATTGAAGCAGCAAAGTTTATACTTTACACATTGCTCACAGTTAATGTACTGTGTTTGGAGGGACTGGTGTTTTAACTAACCATGATCACTGAAATTCATGCATATTAGAACCATAAGTGAGGACTGTTTATATATGATAATAATATGAAGGATATCATACCACAAAGAATCATAAAAATACTACTCTACTGGGGTTCCTGGGTGGCACAATTGGTTCAGTGTCTGGCCCTTGGTTTTGGCTCAGGTTGTGATTTCAGGGTCATGAGATCGAACCCTGCATAGGGTTCCCACTATAGTCTGCTTAAGGCTCTCTCTCCCTCTTCCTCCCCCCACCCCTACTTGCTCACTCACTCTTCTCTAAAATAGATAAATAAATCTTTTTTTAAAAAATAAAGTTTGGCAATATCTCAATCTATTAAAAAACTACCATACTATATTATAAATTTATAGATAGGTATAGATCTCCTAGAGTATTATGCTGGTGTTATATTATTTATAGTTTAATAATTGTTATTTATCATGTTAATATAATGATAATTTTACTTATCTCCTAGAAATTTAGAAGTTTGGAGGGATGTAATGTATGATCCAGGAAAATTTAAAAGTTCAAATTGATAAATTCTTTTAGATATAAAAACATTCAAAATCAGTCCATTATCTTTAAAACAGGTCTCAATATTATTTGCTTACTGAAAAACACATCTTTGTTATATGCATGTAAAGACTTTTTTTTTTTAAGATTTTATTTATTTATTTGAGGGAGAGAGAGAGAGAGAGAGCATGAGCAGGGGGAGGGACAGAGGGAGAGGGAGAAGCAGGCTCCCTGCTCAGCAGGGAGCCCGACATGGGGCTTGATCCCAGGACCCTGAGACCATGACATGAGCTGAAGGCAGACACTTAGCTGACTGAACCACCCAGGTCTTCAGCATGTAAAAACTTTTAAATTCATAATGATTACCTGTATAGAGGGACAGAAGGTGGTTTTTTATTTTTTTATTTTTTTAAGATTTATTTATCTATTTATGATAGAGAGAGAGAGAGAGACAGGCAGAGGAAGAGGCAGGCTCCATGCTGGGAGCCCAATGCGGGACTCGATCCCGGGACTCCAGGATCACACCCTGGGCCAAAGGCAGGCGCCAAACCACTGAGCCACCCAGGGATCCCCTGAAGGTGGTTTTTTAAATTCTCCTATCATAATTTCTTATATATTTATATTTAATGACACAATATTTTATATTGAGACCATATATTTATTCACTTATATTTATTTAAATAAATTGCTAATTTTTAAAATTCCTACTTGGGCTGAAGGAATGGAAACAATTTTTAAGTTGTTCTTTTAACTCTAAAACTCTGTTCTCTAACTTTTATATTAAAAGCTATCAGGACACCTGGGTGGCTCAGTGGTTGAGCATCTGCCTTCAGCTCAAGGCATGATCCTGGAGTCCTGAGATCAAGTCCTGCATCGGGCTCCCTGTGGGAGCCTGCTTCTCCCTCTGCCTATGTCTCTGCCTGTCTCTCTGTGTCTCTCATGAATAACTAATTAAAATCTTAAAAAAAAAATAAAATAAAAGCTATCAAGTGTTTTCCATGTCTATTTTGGGGATTAAATGCTTATTTTTTAAGGGGATGATTAAGGTTCCCAGCATTCTTTTGTAAGTTAAAGCCTTAGGTGTTAAATCTGATTTGGGGTTGAGCTCTCAGAAGGAAAAGATGATTGATCATAGGCACCTGACAACAGGTTCCCACATGAGCTAAGGAACAGATATACCCTAAGGCTCTCAAAATACAGGGCCAAGTACTATCTCTTGACATCTTATGTTTTCTACAAGGTGTTAAAAGATAAAAATAAGATTGTTTGAATAACATTCAAGTTTCATGAGTGTATGCATATAATGCATGAGAATTTGGATGAGTAAATATGCATAGCATAATTCTTTTAAAGTAATAAACTTTTAACTGATTGACTTACCAGAACTGCTGAAATAAGAAAACACACTCCAATTTAATTGGAAATAATGAGGACATTGGCTCTGCTGCAGTTTTTTTAAATGTATACATGCCTGACTCTGAGTGGATCAAGTACATCGTTGGCATTGCACTGAAGTCATTCAGAGACCTTTTTTTTTTTTTTTTTTGCCATTACAGGTAGAGCGGGAAAAGGCCATTCTTCTGGCCAATCTCCAGGAATCACAAACACAGCTGGAACATACCAAGGGAGCACTGACAGAGCAGCATGAACGGGTGCACCGGCTCACAGAACATGTTAATGCCATGAGAGGCCTACAGAGCAGCAAAGAACTCAAGGCTGAGCTGGATGGGGAGAAGGGACGGGACTCAGGGGAGGAGGCCCATGACTACGAAGTGGACATCAATGGCTTAGAGATCCTTGAATGCAAATATAGGGTGGCAGTAACTGAGGTGATTGACTTGAAAGCTGAAATTAAGGCCTTAAAGGAGAAATATAATAAATCTGTAGAAAACTATACTGAAGAGAAAGCCAAGTATGAGAGTAAGATCCAAATGTATGATGAGCAGGTTACAAGTCTTGAGAAGACCACCAAGGAGAGTGGAGAGAAGATGGCACACATGGAGAAGGAATTACAAAAGATGACCAGCATAGCCAACGAAAATCACAATACCCTTAATACAGCCCAGGATGAGTTGGTGACATTTAGTGAAGAGCTAGCCCAGCTTTACCACCATGTATGTCTGTGTAATAATGAAACCCCCAACAGGGTCATGCTAGACTACTATAGGCAAAGCAGAGTCACTCGTAGTGGCAGCCTGAAAGGGCCTGATGATCCCAGGGGACTTTTGTCTCCACGATTAGCCAGGAGGGGTGTGTCATCCCCAGTAGAAACAAGGACCTCACCTGAACCAGTTTCAAAAGAAAACACAGAGGCCAGCAAAGAGCCAAGTCCAACCAAGACCCCCACAATCTCTCCTGTTATTACTGCCCCACCATCATCTCCAGTATTAGATACAAGTGACATCCGCAAAGAGCCAATGAATATCTACAACCTTAATGCCATAATCCGGGACCAAATCAAGCATCTGCAGAAAGCTGTGGACCGGTCCTTGCAACTGTCTCGTCAAAGAGCAGCGGCACGGGAGCTGGCCCCCATGATCGATAAAGACAAGGAAGCCTTAATGGAAGAGATCCTCAAGCTCAAGTCCCTGCTGAGCACCAAACGGGAGCAGATCGCCACACTGAGGGCAGTGCTGAAAGCCAACAAACAGGTGATCTCATTCTACTGACAATGCATGCTAGCCAACACTTTCTTAACTAGTTAATTCTTTAATGTTTTTGAGTGTCTGTTATCATCAGAATGAGAGTTCAGATTCCTGGTCAGCAGAGGAATAAATCAAACTACGTCCCAGTGGCAGGATCTAAGGAGAAGATCCAGTTGCAGATGTAGAAAGGCAATGCAGGCAGTACCTAGCTAGAGTCCAGCAGTCACTGGGTGGGGAAACAGGAGATGCAGGGATGGCAGAAGAGGCTGGCACAGTGGCTTACACCATGGGAACACCCTGGAAAGTGGCCAGAGCGAACAGAGGTCTAGGGAGAGATAGAGATAGAATATTCACTAGCTCTGCCAGTGACCACATATCTGAAATTTAGGTTCAATTGGGATGTTAATTCACCTAGGTCAGGACTGAAGCAATAGAAAATTTTTCCTAACAATAGATCTTATCCTTCTGGAATCAGCAGGAATGCTACAGCATGACCCTACCTGACTAATTCCTAGATCTCCTTCATGTCTGATTTTGTTTTCCACCCTTGAGCATTTGCTGGATAGGAGTGCTATGAAATATAGGTGGGAAAATATTTTCAATTTCTGTTTAGGTTCTCTGCAAAGTAAACCATGGAAGATATATTTGAGAAGGGTACTGAGAAAGAGTGTTGTTAAAGAGAAACAACAAAGCATCCAATACCTTCTTGCAAATGTAAGCAGTGCTAGTGTTGGGGAATAATTTCAGATGCAATGTTTCTTTTTCTTCTGCCCTTATTTTGGGGGAGAGCCCATGCCCTTTCTGGCATCCTCATCTTCAGTCCCTATAAATCCACTGATGTAGCTGGGAGGTCTGCCCCACAGACAGTGATATTATTTGTACTATAAATATGTTTTGTATTAATCCAAGGGCAAATTAGGACCTTTTGTGCCATCAGTTCAGGGAAATAGCAAAAGATTAGAATGAATAAAGAATTTGTGGGAGATCTGACTCCAATTTGAGGTCAGAGTGAAAGAATGTGTTACCATAAACTGCTACAATCCAAAGACCCAGTGACTCAAAGTGGTCATAAATAAGCAATACCATATTACTGATACCATATTAGATAAGGCTTAGATAGCCTTTATCAAAGACATAATATCCTGGGCATTCTTGGTCAAGCCATTCAAATAACATCTTTGACTTCTTCTTGCAGATTGAATATTAACAACTTAGATCTATAAGTATCAAGATGCTTAATTGATGCAGAAGTATAGATAAGCATGGTTGATAAGCCATGGAAGACTAATTTATGAACAAGCATTCATTGATTACATATTTCAAGGCAGGTACTAATAGGGATGTAAAAGTAAGTGACCAAGTAATCTAGTAGGAGTTCAACACATGCCCATAACTATTCACAGGGTAGGACATAACATCAAGTGGTATAAATAGTACTATTGGAATTCAGGGCAATACCAGAATACAAGACATTCCTGGCTAAATTTTTATTTTCTCAGTGGTTTGTGGTACCATTTGCATTACATTAGCATCACAACCCTTATGGTCTCAGTAAATAAAATGAAAACACATTTCTAGCCATGCATTTAGTTTACATTTTAATGATGTTGGGCCTACTGCTATGATGCTTATGTGCCATGAATAACTTCAGATGTCTGCAGATGACATCCATTATATTTAGACATTGTGGAATGTTCACTATTAAGACTAAGGTAAGAATTTTGTCGTAAGGGGAAAAAGGGGAATCTTCCTGATTTAAAAATAGACATTCTGCATTCTCTATGAATCTTTAAATATACTTTAGGGGTTTTTGTATGCACATTGTCTTCTGGTGAAATATGCAATGTTTATGAAATACCATCTGTGGACTAAACTGTGCAAGATGCTGAACATTTGATGACGACTAATACACAATCCCTGCCTTCTAGACTAGGACTCACAAACTAGTGAGGCTGTTGGGAAAGAGACAGATCATGACAGTGTGATGCTATACATCCTGAGATAGAAGCTATGGAAACATTGCCAAGGAGGGGATTAATGTTTCCTAATGGAGTTAGCAAAAAACTTCGTGGAAGCAATTATACTTGAGTTTGTTCTTAAAGGATAAAGACATGTTTTCCAGGAGAGGAAGAAAAAAATTCTAAACGGGAAGAATAGTAGATAGAGAACCATAGGATAGAATGATACACTCGGGAAATGGTTGTGAAGATCTCTGTGTCTGGAAACAAGATTTTTTATTTAGAAAGTCAATTTTGGGAGCATAGATAATGTAGTGAATGCAGACATCACCAAATCTACTCAAGGGTTGTAGATACTTAGAATTTCTTACTTCTAAGAAAGCTTTGTACAGTCTGTGGACAAAAAACAAAACAAAACAAAAACTCTGCACACAAAACTGAGTCTTTTGGGGAATTTCTTACAAGGAATAAATTAGTTTGAATGTCTATTTCAGATCTTGCTCTTTTGTCATCCTCTCCTCTCCAACCCTTAGATGACTAACCATGTGGCTCCACCTGCTTACAAATTTGTACATTGACATTTTCATAACTTAAACTTAATGGTCTGTCCTAAGTGAATATGTGTATAAATTTTTTAAAAATTCAACAACTGCCATTTTCCCCCTGGTCAATTTCTGCATTCTTGGTAATTTTCTGAATTGGTAATATTTCTGAAGATTCCACTAAGCTATAGCACTACAGAACATACTAAAATATTTTATGAGTAAATTATCATTTTAATCTGAATCTGAAATTCAATTAAAACTCATAAGAAACTACTCTGGAATCAAAACATTAACAAACTACCCTATCCCAACATTGTTTTAATTTTAAAAAGAATCCATTTATTGCTATAGAGGTTGGCACTTTGCATAGGAAAGTCCTGGCTGGGGATCCCTGGGTGGCGCAGCGGTTAGGCGCCTGCCTTTGGCCCAGGGCGCGATCCTGGAGACCCAGGATCGAATCCCACATTGGGCTCCCGGTGCATGGAGCCTTCTTCTCCCTCTGCCTGTGTCTCTGCCTCTCTCTCTCTCTCTCTGTGTGACTATCATAAATAAATAAAAATTTAAAAAAAAAAAAGGAAAGTCCTGGCTGTCCATTTCAAGCACAAAAGGAAATGTTAAAAACCAGAATTGCTGGGCAGCCCGGGTGGCGCAGCAGTTTGGCGCCACCTGCAGCCTGGGGTGCGATCTTGGAGACCCAGGATCGAGTCCCACATCGGGCTCCCTGCATGGAGCCTGCTTCTCCCTTTGCCTGTGTCTCTGCCTCTCTCTCTCTGTGTCTATGAATAAATAAATAAAATCTTAAAAAAAAAAAAACAGAATTGTCTTCCTAGGGAATCTCATTAGTAATGGATTTTTTTTTCATTAGTAATGGACTTTTTCATTAGTATTGAGTATTTTTACATACTCTGAAAGGCTGCGATTAACATTTTGTAAAAAAAAAAAAAAAAGGAGGGGGGATGCTTCCAGTTTGGCTTCAATATCTATACCATCTGCTATGCATCAAACAGACATTCCCTAAGTATACATTGATTTCATACATTGATTTAGTCAACATTTTTCTTTGTTCCTACTATGTGTCAGGCTAGTTCTCAATTTTAAACACTGTTAATTCCACAAGATTCAGAAATGCCTAAATCCCAAGTTCAAACAAATATTTTAATTCATTCAACCTTTTGGAATTTCTGCTTTTATGGAGATTGTGAAGAATTAAATTAGCCTATAATTTTTTGTTTTGAAGTTGTAGGCAAAGACGGGAAGCAATCTGTTCTTTGTTAATTCTTTTTCTTAAATATGTAGTGTAGATTTACAGTTTGTCGGATACCCATGCTATAAATTGCAATGGCCTTGTGTCTTTTAGGTCTGCAGAGCACAGGTGACACAAGAATATTTGCATTCTTTTGTATTTCAGTTGGAAGCTCCGCTTCTTTACTTTCTTCTCCTTGATGAAATCTTTCTTGTATTAAGTTTTATTTCAGCTCCCTTTCTGTCTGAAAAATCACACACTTTCAAGAATCTGCATTAACTATTTCCTCAACTACTATCATTTCCTTAACTCCTGTTACTGACTTTGGTTTACAGGTCGCTTCCAGGGTAATTTAACCACGTTATGGATTTTTTTTAAAAAACTGCCCTATACCCAAGTACATAGATATGTTTAGATAAAATGTAACTAAATCAATTTCACTTTCCATTTATGAAAGAAAGTAATAGACCCAGCATGGACAAATCTGTATGATCTGTTTTCCTGATATGAAAATCATAAGCATTGTGATTTTTCTGCTTCAGACAGCTGAGGTGGCACTAGCTAACCTCAAGAACAAATATGAAAATGAGAAAGCAATGGTGACCGAAACTATGACGAAGCTTAGGAACGAACTGAAGGCTTTGAAAGAAGATGCAGCAACTTTCTCATCCCTGAGAGCAATGTTTGCAACAAGGTAATAGTTTCTTCTTCCAAGAAAGACTTTAAAATTCACATGGGTCTCTTGAGTGTTGTTTGATGTGTAGTCCAAGAGGATAAGGTATGAAGAAAACATTTGAGATTCTACTCTGACAAAGCCAAGACAAATGTTTTGTGCTGTTTTCCAGAGCCCTCTACTGGACACACTGGATCAAGCAATTCTTTTACATAGAAGTGCTTTAAAATTAATGTAATAGATATTTTTTTCTAGATCTGATGTGCCCAAAAGAATTAGATAAGGGGAGAGAAATGTACTTCCCCAAAAGCCTCCGATAAGGGGAGAGAAATGTACTTACTAAAATAGCTAGGTTTTATATTATCACCACTGAAATTTATCTCTGTGACTAAAGGACATAAAGATACTTCTTATTAGTATTGTATGAGAAAGACACCCTCATTATGAATATCAATATTCACTGTATCAGCTAATTACTTGTACTAATGTACCATGAATTAATAAATTATAATTATTAAAATGTAATTGTATATATCACCACATTTTTCACATTGCCTAGCTAATTAATTGGACAAATATTAGGGACTACTTTCCCCTACCAGTTTCATTATCACAGTACAGTGGTACTGTACTTCGTTTTTAAGCTTGAAGTGATTAAGCATGTATTGATTCAAAGGTTTCAAAATCCCAAGATTTTCTTTTCCTTTTTTTTTTTTTTTTTGACAAGACCTGTATTTACTTCTTTATTTTTAGAGAGAGAGAGTGAGAAAGCAAGAGAGTGTGTATGGAAGGGAGGGGCAGAAGGAAAGGGAGAATCAAGTAAGCTCCATGCTCAGTGTGGAGCCCAAACTCCACACTCAGTCATGGTCATGAGATCATGACCTGAGCCAAAATCAGCAGTCCACGCTTAACCAGACTGAGCCACCCAGGTGCCCCACTAAAGTCATGAGATTTTCAAAGATGTTGCCATCCTTTTTTTTGCTGTCAAAATTAGTACCAAAACAAAAGCAGTCATATATCTTCTATGATACAAATGTGGTACAAAATTCACAAAGCATAACTATGGCTTTGTTTGTAGATTCAGTAAATAATCTATATGTAGCTGATATAAATGTAAAAAAAAGCCTGGGTTTTATAAGAGCCCTGGAGTTTGTCCAGCTTCTTTGTGTATCAGGGGAGAAAAGTTTCAAGCTTACATTTTGTGATTGACTCTGTTAGTGATGATAATATACATTTTATATATATATATATATATATATATATATATATATATATATTCCTCTTTTAAAAAGAAATCACAACTTTTTTTTTAATTTTTTTTTTATAAATTTTTATTTATTTATGATAGTCACACAGAGAGAGAGAGGCAGAGACACAGGCAGAGGGAGAAGCAGGCTCCATGCACCGGGAGCCTGATGTGGGATTCGATCCTGGGTCTTCAGGATCGTGCCCTGGGCCAAAGGCAGGCGCCAAACTGCTGCGCCACCCAGGGATCCCAAGAAATCACAACTTTTTAAAGGGACATTTACATTCTCAGTCTGGTTTGTAGAAGAATTATTTCTCCCGAATAGTACATTTTCACATTATTTATCTTTTTATGTATAACTGCCCTTCTCCATAATATTTTTTAAAATATTGTTATCTGAGCAATTAAAATAAGTCCAGGGTCCTGAAATCCACCTTCTATTTTACTAGGACTCAATCTTTCTTATGGTATTCCTACTATGCTTCTTGACATTTAAGGTTAAAGAAAGTGGGACCCACCTGGATCTCAAGTTCTCTCACTAGAGTGTTTTTATTTTAAAATGCTGCAAGGCTTGTGTTAATTTCAAAGTTTGTATAGTACATTTTAGATACCTCCACCAAATCATTAACTCTCAGCTGGTGCATGAAGAGTATTTGTTGTTATCTTAGTAGTAGGTAAGTAAACTCAGAAAAAAAAAGTCTCTGAATAATTGTGTGATTAATTCTTCCTTCCAAATGTTTATGTGCATAGGTTTTACTTTTGACAGGGAAAAAAAGCTCACTGAGCTTATCTTTCTGCTATAGCATGAGCATCAAAGCCGAATAAAGATATTCCTAACAGCCTGCTATATCTGTATCAAACCCTAAGAAAATCATGGTTTTCTTTGACATCTGTTGCTTTATCATCTGGTTGAGAAACCTTTGAAAATATTCAAGTTTCTAATTCAGGCAAATCTGCCATATTGAAAGCAATGCGGCTGCAATCTGTACTCAAAATCCATAAATATAGATAAAGAAGGAAATGTTTTTTTATAAACATGGTTATTCTTTTGCATCCTACAGCCTGGTCTATAACAAACTTGTCACATCCCTCCAAAGACTACAATGTTACACAGTAGAAGAAGCTGTTATAACACATCTAGGCATGCTGTGAACATTGCCTGAGACTTTACTGTTCATTCTCCTGACACCAGGGGCAGCCTCCACAATAACTCTGTCCTTGGGGTTTAAGATGTTTCCTCTTATAAGTGTCCATATATACTCCATTGTATAGATGAACCATCAATTATTGCACCTGCTTTATCATTTCCAGTTCTCCACTGTGATAGGTTCCCTCCATGCTGCTCTGGGAAGACCAGCGTTCTAAGTCTAAATTCCAGTCCAATTCATTATTCCCCAACTTAAGTTCGATGTATAATTTCACCAGGATTTTCTCCTGACCACTTTTTGTTTGGGTTCTAGATGTGATGAATATGTCACACAGTTGGATGAGATGCAGAGACAGTTAGCAGCCGCAGAGGATGAGAAGAAGACTCTAAACACTTTGTTACGAATGGCTATCCAGCAAAAACTTGCCCTGACCCAGCGGCTGGAGGACTTAGAGTTTGACCACGAGCAGTCCCGACGCAGCAAAGGCAAACTTGGAAAGAGCAAGATCGGCAGCCCTAAAGTAAGTGGGGAGGCGTCAGTCACCGTGCCCACCATAGACACTTACCTCCTGCATAGGCAGGGCCCACAGACACCCACCATTCGGGTCAGCAGTGGCACTCAGAGGAAAAGGTATGCATGCAGCGATCTTCATAGTATGGTGCAGAGGCCAGATTTTTAGCTAACTGCAAAAATTAATGTGCTTTTATCATGGAGGATGGAGGAAGGGAAGGAAGACACACAAACTGGGAGTGGGTATCTAAACGGGCCTCCTCGCTAATGTTGGTTTTTCCAAATCAAATCTTTTTTGATGATTGTGTGGATTTATTCCTTTCTGTCCCCCACGCCCTCACCTCTTGATTAACCGTAATATAATTTTTGAGTATCTGTCAACATGTTTGCTGTTCCTTGTATGCATAAATATGCCTCTCCCCTACCTCCAACCTAAAAATCGGTAGCTAGAAGGTGGATATTAAGAATGAAGCTACATCTTACGTGTTTTACATGACATTAAAAGTCATTGTACCTCTGGTAATGGTGCTATTTACCAGTTTCTCTTTAATGGGGCAAGGATGTGGGTATGCTCTCTTAGGGAAACTTTTGTCTGTATTACCAAAACTGACACCTGACTAGAAGGGGATGTCTATATTGAGGTAGAATGGAATGGAATGTGCATAGTCTTTTTCTTAAAAGCAGTTTTTGTGCCTTTTCATTTGGTATGTGAATGTTGCTCAAAGAAATCATTTGCAAGGTTTTTAGTGGCTTGATTTTGTGACCATTTTACAGAGTCCTGGATGTTGAATTACTTACCCTGTATTTTCAGTTAATGGTAAAATTTTTATTTTAGGAGCTTTCAGTAAAGAATCAAATACTAGAAATATTTTCTACTTGCGGTGCAAACTGACTAACTATAATAAATTTCTTTTCCAGTATCCAATACAGTCTCCAAATAGGGTTGTATCCTGGTATGGAAACTAAGCAATTAGCAAAAATCTTGATTTACATGTTAAAAAAAATTAAATGCCAATATAAATAATGTTGTCACTGGTGAGGCTTTGAAAGGTAATTAAAGTAAAACTTTTTTGTTTCCTATATGTATTTTCTTGGATCTCCTGCAAGACAATTTTCACCTTCCCTTTGTGATCAGAGCCGTCCCAGGACTTCAGGGGCTACCTACCTACAGAATTTATTAAGCGTTCCCCCTGGTCCCACCTCCACAGAATCATTTCTTCTGAAGGGCCCCCCTTCCATGAATGAATTCATCCAAGGGCACCGGCTCAGCAAGGAAAAAAGGTTAACCGTGGCTCCACCAGGTAAACATTTTTTCCTTGGGTGCATGTGATGCAAATGATTAGCTGAATAAACAACTCTCCCCTTCCTCCCAACCACTCATGCCCACCCATCAATGGAGTCAGACTTTGACCATGGTCAATTCCTGAAATACAAGACGCCTTTACACTTAGCGTCCTGTTTTCTCCTTCACTCGGCCAGACAAGCATTCCGTAGGAGTCGCCAGGGGCTTCCTCTTAACAGCCAAGGATGGAAAATGAGAGTTGGAAGGAACGGGATAGGTCAAGGGAACCTAGCATCAGGTATAATGCAGAGCACACACCCAGGTCCTATATGCAATTTGTAGCTCATAGCTATTCCATCCTGATCAAATTTTGTCATTTTGTTCTGATCGTTTTTAAGGTAATTTCAGTAAAGGGAGCCATCTTTATAAAAGTTGCTAATCTCCTTTTGTAGTGACTCAGAATGTCTCCTCAATGATTATAGAGAAAATAGAAGAAAAATCCTCCCAAGGTTTTGCTCCTCAGAAACATTTACATCTTTGTGTGATATCCTTGTAGTCTGCAAGCCCTTATTGATTTATGCTTACCAGTATGCTCACATTTTATTTTTAGCTTCACCATTTTGCATTTTTCTTTCTCTTTAAAAAAAATTTTTTTTTTCCAATGAAGAGCTTCAGTTGAAAATGTAACTTCTGGCAAATGGAGTTCAGCCTTTTGAGAAATCCCTGCATGCTAACTCTAGGTCAGAGGTAGCACACAGGAAGTCCATGAAATAAAATAAGCCCAAAGGCAGCATAACAGCTGGTTGTCATAGGGAATGAAAAATTAAAACTAATTCAAGTTAGTTGTTAACTGTTAGAAACTCAGAGATTTCACGTGAGCATCTATTTCTGGCCTCCCTTGAATAATTCTGAATATCTGGCAGCCCGAGGTCAGTGCTCATGCATGTCAATAACCTGTCAGAGCTCTGTTGAGTTTACTGCTTTTAAACAGGGCAAGCTTTGCAGTTTTCCACAGCCCCATCACTCCTGAGCACTGGTACCCAGATTGCTGCACTTGTCTTCTGACCCTACTATAGTCTTTGAGTTTGCCACAGAATTTTGTTTTTTAATTCACCTTGATTTTATCGCCTACCTCATTTACTTTGGTTTTTACCTTAATTCCTTTTTGGAAACCTCAGCCTTTGGATCTCTAATACTTTCCTTATCTGATTCGTGAATCAGCCTACTGATTGGGATTAAAAGGTGTGATGTGGAAATTAATAGCACATATTCTACATTCTAAGAATATTTGAGTAAATTAGTAGTGATAATGAGCATAACAGCCAAAATGTACACCAAAAAGAAAAAGAAATAAAAGAAAAAAGCAACAACTCTGCTGGACATTCTTACTTTCATAATTCATTATTATGACCTATTACTTCAGACTCCTTTGAAAAGTACCTTGAAGTATCTGTAAATCACCAAAGTGGTTATGATTCATTAGGACACCTAACTTCAGTAAAACCCACCAGTTGTTTTAGTGTTCCAACTGGATTTAGTAGCACTATCTACTAGAACCTAGAAAAGAAATCCTGTGATTAGTAAGTAATCCTACTGTTTTTTAATTGAAAAAGTGATATAGCAATCAGACTAAAAATTAATAAACAATAGCTATTTTTCATTTTGTATATGATCATTTGATCCTTATTTACATTAATATGTATTTATATCATTGTCATTACATTGTCAAAACCATTAAGATTATATTGTAAACTTTTCTGTGTTACTATCTTGTCCATTTTTATTTTTAAAGGATGTTGTATCATAAATTTTATTTCAGATGTTACCACATTAATCAGTACTTCTCTTGTTAACCACTGGGATAGTTATTCATTCTGTTATTTTATGCCGTGCTGTTAGAAATATCTTCATGCAGTCAACTTCTCATTGATTCATTTTTTTCTTGAGCGAGATCACTGGGCTAAAATTATGAACATCTTTGTGTTTTGTGCTCCACTTTGATATTGTTGTTAAAGAGAGTATATCAGTGTACCAAAAGTCTTGTAAAACATTTTTCCTGTTTTTATACACTCTTAATCTTTCTACTACTTATTGCACATTGTACACATCTTAGAACTCTAAGGCTAGTTAGCATACATGAATGAGAGTACTATTATGTTCTCTTAAATTCTTTAGGTTTGAATATCTAGAAAATACCATTGGCCTTAGAAATTATTATTATATACAAGATTAGAGATACAAATAATATGGCATTCAGAATCATCACTAGGCCAATAAATCCTTATAATGACAATGTAGCATGCTGATAAACCTTACATTTTTAACCATTTATTTGAAGGTAAAGTAACTACAGAGGGGAGGAAGTAAAGCTGTTATTACAGCCTAAGGAATTTTCAGTTATGTATCATAGGCCCAACCAGATTAGTTCTTAATAAATTTTTAGATCAACCAAGCAACATTTTCTAAAAAGTTTTGGTTAAATCAATTACTATAGAAAGTAACTAATTACCTACACCAAACAAACTATAACTTCTAAAAATATTTGTATTATTGACAATATATATTATTTTTTGTGGACTGAACTGTATTGGGTAAGGCATATTAAATATTATTTATGATGCTTTTGCTGTATAAAATGTGTACAATAAGCCAAGAAAAGGAAAATATGGCATATATCTCCAGTCCTATATTCTCTACAAAAAATATCTTAAACCAATGGAAAAGAATAGATTTGTAAAGTATTTTTAATTCATGAATTTAATATAAGTTACTGATAATTATAAAGTTTACTAGCTAGTAACAATATATAGTCATCTTTAAAAGGACAATTCCCTGTTAATTTATTAGAATGTTTTCTGATTAAGTTTTCTAAAATGTAGTCATAATATATCTTTGTAGGTGATTATTATTATTCTAATAAGTGGATTGTTTTCTATTGAGGAACATTGAAGTAATTTAATTAAATCATTTCAGTAGAAATACAGAGTTAAATTTGGTTTGGATCCTTTTGTTGAGGAATTATGACAGATTTAAGTCTCACTTAAAAATTTAAAACACAAAACACAAAATATTATTTACCATATATAAGGAATATTTTCAAATAGATTTTATTTCTATGAGATGCTCAGCAGAAAACTCCATCTTGGGATCCCTGGGTGGCGCAGCGGTTTGGCGCCTGCCTTTGGCCCAGGGCGCGATCCTGGAGACCCGGGATCGGGTCCCACGTCGGGCTCCCGGTGCATGGAGCCTGCTTCTCCCTCTGCCTGTGTCTCTGCGCCTCTCTCTCTCTCTGTGACTATCATAAATAAATAAAAATTTAAAAAAAAAAAAAAAAAAAAAAAAAAAAAAAAAAAAAAAAGAAAACTCCATCTTCTTAAGCCACAATTTCTCAATTTCAGGAGAATCAACTCTGGAATGGGGCATTGATTTTCAGAATTAATAGATTGTTTTGTACTAATTGATTTGCAACATTAATACAATCTTTTAGAGGAAAATTCTGGCCTTGGCTTCTGACTTTGACTGTTTCTGCTGCCTCATCCCCCCAAATTTCAGAGTTTCTGTCCTTAGCTTATTGGCTTTATTGTTGTTAACTTTGTCCTTATCTTGGCATACAAACTCCATTGTTCTCACCTATATGGCTACCAGCCTTGATAATTTGAGTCAAAAAGGACCCTGTTGTCATCAATGAGTTTACAATCAGGCAGCAGGTAGTATATCTTCATAAAACCATTGGTTGTTTTATATTATTTATAATATAAATGTCTGTTGTATATTATTTATATAATAATAATAAGAAGAAGAAGAAGAAAAGAAGAAAATCTTACCATTTTATTAATAATTAAAATCAGCCTGCCAGAATATGTGAAAAGAGTCCATGTAATTCATAGGCAAGAGATGTTATTTCTATAAGGAAAGACTTGACCACATGATTTGTGCAGGTAAATTAGGTTTCTGAACCCAACTGCAATGTGTGTGTGTTTGTGTGTGTGTGTGTGGAGGTTTCTCCACTATACCAAGCAATTCTCAGACACCAGCCCGGTGTGCTACAATTCAACTGAATTCTGACACTGTCTACCCAGAAGTACCATTAGAGTCCGTGTGTTAGGTGTCAGACCCACAAGACTGCCCCTCCTCCTTTCCAAACTCTAGTTGAAAGCTCAGGTTATTCCTTGTGCTTCTGACCAACTGGCTATAGATTAGAGGGTCAAGTGACCCTTCCTTGACTTCAGACACCAGTCCAAAGTTTAGGTTGTTATGTATATTTCTAACTGACTGGCTCTGAATCAGAGTTCCCATGACCCCTTCCTCAGATTCCATTAATTTGCTGGAGTACCTCAGAGAACTCAGAGAAATATGTTACTTACTAGTTTACTAACTTATTATAAAAGGATATAACTCAGAGACAGCCAGATGGAAGAGAAGTGTAGGTCAAGGTATGGTGAAAGAACTTGGAGTTCCATGTTCTCTCCCAGAGCACACCACTCTCCCCAAATTTCCACACATTCACTGACTCAGTCCTTTGGGGATTTTATGGGGGGTATCATTACATAGGCATTGTTGATCAAATCATTGGTCATTGGTGATTGATTCAACCTTCAGCCCATCTCCCCTCCCTGGAGGTTGAGTACTAGACTAAAAATCCCAACCGCCCAATCACATGGATGTTCTCTTGATTCTTGTGGCAACCAGCCACCATTCTTAAGGTCACTTTATTAAAATAACTGAGGACACCTTTGTCACTTTCAACATTTAGGAAATTCCAAGGATTTTAAGAGCTGTGAGCCAAGAACTGGGGATGACAACCAAATAAAATCTTTCTTACAAATCACAATATTGCAATAAGATATACAAGAAATCTCAAACTTGATAAAACAAGTTTGAACTCTCTTCTTGAAGTAATGGCCTAAGCAATTTGCTCTTCACCCTGTGTTTTCCATGTAGTTGCTTTTCCTTTTGGATGTTTTGCTTTCCCCTATCATTTTAATTCCGGCTGTCCCTCCCTACTTCTCTCTTTCTCTCACACCATTACTGAATGAGTGTAAGAGAATGGTATTGTTTTGAAATCTGAAAATTTTGTGTGATATTTTAAATTTTGCCAGTTTTTAAAGCAGCTCACAGAAATGTGTTAACATGATCACCCTTTTAGATGTTATAGTCAACAACAGACACAAACATGTTCATTAGTGAAACTTGCCTTTACATTTCACTACATTCAAAAGACATTTGTCTGTTTTTTATATTTCATTTTGTGTTCTGAAGCATGTACCAAAACCACATTTCTTTCCCTAACTCATTCGCTCATTCACTCATTCATCAAAATTTAACAGAATGTATTGAGCTACCACTATGTGTCAGGCACTTCTCTTGGCTTTTGATACATGTAATTTAAATGAATCATCATCCCTGTGCTTTAAATAAGTAATGATGTTAATAGATGTTCCCAGAATAAACAGAGGAGTCGAGGTAGTTAGGAGCATTCTCCCAAAAGAAATGTGAGCACTGGTCATGCAAAGTGACTAGACTTTGATTGGCAAACAATAGGGATGCAGGAGTGGGTAATGAGAAGAGCCTTCTACAAGAGGTCAGCTTGTGCAAAGGCCACAATCTTGGGGACTAGAAATTGGAGCGGGATTTGGGAATGATGGGAAATGATACTGGAAAGACAAACAAGGACTTGAAAATTGACAGGTTAGTGAGAGTGGACCTTATTCCATGGACATAGATGGCAGTTTTAAGAATAAGACCAGGTTTTCATTATATTAGATTGCTCTGATAGCAAGGTGGAGAATGGATTGGATGTGGCCAACATGTAAAGTAAAGAAGTAGATAGGGAATCTTATGAAATGTGCAGATGAGAGGTGGTGGAAACTCGGAATTAATGTTGACACGTGTCTGCATTTAGAGAAGTCCAACCATACCTGAGAGCCAGTGTGTCCCACGTATACAAAACCTACTCTAACTGCCTATCTCCTTCAACCTCCCTCACTTTGTAGGAGCCCAATGGATGCTATTTGAGTGGATTTCCTGAACTAGCAGACAACCTCAGTGGGTTTTTTTTCCTAATATATATTTTTTTCCTCTAGGGGTTTCTCCATTTTTGTGAGTTGCCCTTCCCCATATCACTATACTTCCTACCAGCCGCATTCCCCAGAGGGTTCAATTCTTGAAATAGCTGGAGTGAATGGCATTCTGTTTGAAACTTGCAATCTTTTAGGCTTGTATTTTCTCTTAATATAGCTTCCTCTGCAGAGGAAGGCTTGGGCATTTTCTGATGCTAGTTTGGTATCAAAACAAAATAAAAATTAAATAAAAAATAATTCAGGGATGCCTGGGTAGCTCAGTAGTTGAACGTCTGCTTTTGATTCAGATTGTGATCCTGGGGTCCTGGGATCGAGTCCCACATTGGACTCCCTGCAGGGAGCCTGCTTATCCTTCTGCCTATGTCTCTCCCATTCTTTCTGTGTCTCTCATGAATAAATAAATAAAATCTTTAAAAATATACTAAGTCAGAAAATTGCCAACCACATGTTTAAATATACATGTTTCTATCTGGGCCCAATGTAATATACAATTAGAAATTGGCTCATATTTTCAAATTTTAGTGTAACATACATGCTGCAGGAGTATTTTTCTTTTGCTGGGTTAGTCATGATTCATTTTACAGTGGAAATGTCCAACACCCTCACATTGCTTTTCAGTCTTTTTTCAAGGAGCAATTCCATGTTTACATGAAATCTTTTACTATAGAATGAACTTGAGTTGGAATGTTTAATGTTAAGAATGTCATCTGAGAGATGTGTCTCTTCATTAGATTCCCTCTGTCTCTGTGATAACAGATACAGTACACAATTGAAACCTGAAAAATGTATCTCCTTTTTCCCCAATAGCTCCATGTTTGCTTTGTTTAGATAAATACCTGATATTCCGTAATTTAACCGAATGTTTTGGTTTTCATTCAGTTGATTAACTGAATTTCATATAAAAATATTTTAGAATTTTAAGATTTTTCCCCTTTCTTATTTTCTCCTACAAAGTGTCGAACCTCTAGGTATCATATACACCAGTTTTGCCATTGTGTACATAAATGCATACAATTTATGAAGACTTTTCTGATCCCTTATATTCCCTAGGTAGAATTACTGGCCTCCTCCTCTGCTTCACTACAGATGGCATAGGCATTGTGTCTTAAATCACATTCCTCTATGAATCTATAAGCTTTTTGGCGGGAACCTTGCTCCTTGATCTTCTAATCTTCAGGATCTTGCACTGTACCTGGCACATAATAATAGGTCATCAATTTGGTAGATAATTGATAATGAGTCCAAATTTCCTACTGTATCTCAAAATATATGGCCTTATTGTGGTTTATCATCTATACATGTAGTTCTTCTAATATATAGATTATAAATAGTGTTTTTGCAGATGTGATTCACTGTAGGTAATATAATAAAATCTCCCAAAGAGTTGCATTTGGGAACTTTGCAAGTCAGTTACTCACTTCTCTTATTATTTAATTTAGGCAGTGTGTGTGTATAATATGAGATATATATATAAATATAATCTTGAAGTTTCTTTATTTGGCTATTTTTATATATGGATACCTAAAAATCAAGGCAATCATAAGAAAATATCCACTTTACAGGGCAAAGTTTATGAATCAATGTAGTATGGAATAAAGGATTACATATAAATATGTAGGCTTTCCTTTTTACTTTCTTTTATTCCTTTTTATCTGTTTTTAAAATAATTTTTAAGTATATTTTCAAAGATAATGATGGTTCAAAATTCAAAGGGTGAAAAATATAAAGTAGCTCTCTCCCAGACTACTTGTGTCTTTCCAGAAACATTCTCTATATGTGCAAGCCAAATATATAAAAATATGTACATATATAATTACAACTATGTATTATATATGTATTAACATTGGCACAACCACAAACATTGTTATGCATGCTATTTTTTTCCACTTAGTATATCTTGGCTTTCTTTATGTCAATATTCATCTTTTTGTTTACTTTTAACCAGACGTTATGGAGAACAAGGAAGATACTTGAGCCCTTCATGAAAGCTTGAAATGTTTTCATGTATAGAATAGAAATATATCTTGCCAAACAATAAAATGGCCCACAGAATGTTTCACCTTCTAGACCAGAGGTATTTGGTAGAAAAATAATGTAAACCAGATAAGTAATATTAATCCAGTAGCCATATGAGGAAAAGTAAAATAAAATACATGAACTTAATTTTAGTAATATTTTTTAACACAGTGTATCCGTGATATTTTCATTGCAACATGCAATTGATAGAAGCAATTCTTGAGATATTTTATGTCCTGCTCTTCTTAGACTTTGAAACTCAGCATATATTTTACAGGTGGAATACATCTCAGTTTGAACTAGCCATATTTCAAATGCTCAATAGCCAGATTTGACTAGTTGCTACTGTATTGGACAGTATAGTTCTAGATCTATTTACTTACCAATGGTTTTAACTAGATATAGTATCTGCACAGAAACCTAAAATTTTACTCACTAGCATCTAATTGTACAATAAGACTTAAGATGGCACATATTTAGGTTTTCTTTTGAAATGAAAAACTGGGCCAAATGTTTTTTGTTGCAGATTGATTCTGCTTTGTTTGTCTCTGATTGATGGCAATGCTCTTTTAAACAGGTTCATAGTAATTGTTTGTAGACTCTTCTTTATACACCTGTTTTATTTGTTCCTAGGTCTCTTTGTCAATATTACAATTTAATTCCTATTGTTTAGGTACGCCTAAGAAACTATATGTCTTAAATATTCTTAAGATAATAATACAACTTGATTTTTTTAAAAAAATTGGTGTAATCAAGCTTATAAAAAAATCTGTTTTATTTATTTTAAGTAGAGAGTACATTGAAAATGTTTATAATGCATCCTGCCAATTTTAAATGGCAGGATTTAATGATACTATATAGAGACAGAAAACACAAAAGAACTCTTTCCAGATGGGTCACATGTGTTTTCCTTTTGTCCAGGATAACAGAAAAGATAAAGATAATACTAAGTAAATAATTTCATGGTGCATACTGAAGCTACTCAATAAATAATGCAGTGATTAATGGAACATCTGATGGCCACAATTCTGTCAGCATTTTCATTTATTTTTTTTTTTAATTTTTGTTTTTGTTTCCACTGCTTCCTCTATCAGGTATACTATTCAGAACTTAAATTTTCTTAATAGATTCCATATTCAAAACCTAAGCATTGTAAGCAAAATAAGCGATGATAGAAGGATCACTGAAGGGATCCATATGAAAACCAACATTGCAGAAGGAATGGACATATTACATTAGATAATATCTTTCAATCCTTGTTGATGATTTTAGTATAACTATGTAGTTTTAAAGTCTTTTAAGTTTTATTAATATTTTATTAAATTCATGGAAATTGAAAATTTCTTATTAAATGCTTCAAGGAAAAAACTAAAATCTTTCCCTAAGATATCCATTAAGTGAAAGAAAACATCACTTTTTGATATACCTAATTACATATTCAGGGCCAAAGTGGTTGGGTCATACTTGTGGCCACCAGAGTCCAACCATGTGGTGCTGAAGATAGAGGCCCCCAGAAAGTGGCTGAGTCTGGAGGGGTAATGAGGGGACACAGATGGCTGAGACACATAAAAGGCCCAGGACATTCCAGCCAATAATTGCCTTCCTCTCCTGACTCTGCCCAAAGGACACTTTCTAGCTCACTAAAAATATCAATAGGGAGATACAAAATATGAAAGAAACACACTTCTAGGATTGGTTTGTAGATCATAGCTTCTGATTCACACTCACTGAAATGACTAGGCTCTGCCCCCAAATGACAAACTAGACCAAGTACTAAATTAAGAAATTGCTCGTGTTCTCTTACTACTTTCTAATTGTGCATGCTCCCTACCATCAAGTCAGAGAACACCTTTTATCTACCAACCTGCCATCAATTACTTACCTACAGCACTTAACCCTTAGTATCTTTGTATCCTTTGTGGATGTTGGGTGCTACAACTGTCTATCATTGGCATTGCCTTGCCTTTTTATCCCAAAGCCCCCGGTGCAAAATAGAGTTTCGGTACTCAGCTCCGCTGGGACCTCTCCCTCATTGTATGCCAGGGGGAAATGGCCACCAGCATCTTCTCTGCTATGTTTACACATAATCCAGTCTGCTGGTGCTAGCTTATTGTATTCTACTATTTGCCCTCACTGTAACTACATAACAACCTCTATTATTTAAAAAAACAGCAACAACAAACCCTCTGATCATAAGCATTTCCCGGGATGTTATGTCCAAACTTCGACATCTTCTATTTACAAAGAACACTAAGAAAAACATAGTAAGAAAAAGCCACAATAGGTGCCAGCAAAGCCAATCTTGAGATTAACAGCGTAGACTCTCCTTTACATTAATAAC
Organism: Canis lupus dingo; assembly: GCF_003254725.2. Classification (NCBI taxonomy): domain Eukaryota; kingdom Metazoa; phylum Chordata; class Mammalia; order Carnivora; family Canidae; genus Canis; species Canis lupus. The sequence continues at coordinate 16,560,179 of NC_064269.1, read as the reverse complement.
AATATATATAGATAGTTAAAGTGAAGAAATACTGAAGGAACTTCTCCCAGTTCTGAGACTCTGATTCTATGAATACAAATTATCAGAACTTGTTCATGATAATAACTCCTGAGCTCTGAGCAAGTTGATCCGGGTCTGAAGGAGCAGCCTGAGTTCTCTATGAGTGTGTGCAAATGATCGGGAGTTGTAATGCTCATGGAAAGGCTACACTTGCTATTAGTTCCTTTGTTTTAAATGATGTAATGAAAATGTAGTTCCATAGCACTTGCACCTAGACTACATAAAGTGACCTAGTAATTAAACTTGTAGAGCTTAATCAACCAGAAAAGATTCACAGTGCACTGTATTCATTACATAATAATGGAGCATCCAGCCACACCGGTTTTCCTTTTGCACAATTGTATGTCCCTTCTATACACCCCTGTCATCTGTTGATGCTCATGTGTTTTCCTGGGCTGTTTCCCCAGTGTATTGTGCCTGAAAGATACAAGAGGAAAAAGGAAAAGCACAACTCAAAACTGTTGCTTTATTCCTTTCTATTGTTTACTTTTTTAAAAAAGTAAAGTCATAAAGATGTCATATAACTCTTAATTTTACTGTCCTTTAATTGTCACCTCTCAGCCAAAAACAAACAATCATTGATATGTTCTCCATATCACAAATCCTAAAGTTTTTAGGAACTGGACATGTGAAAGCCCAGTTCGTTTCAGTTTTGCTCATTACTGGACTCTGGGGATTTTCTTTTTCTTTTTTGGTGTATAGGTTATGTCACTTTTGTGTGTCCAGACCATAAATCAGATCTCTTTCTGAATGACTGCTTTTAAAGCTGGCCTCTTATGTAGTTCCATTAGTGCGCAAAGGTTCTCCATAGATGGACTAGATTAGATTGTTACTTTTACAATAGTTAAACAACTCTCATTTCAAATATTTGTCTTGATAGATTTATATGAAAATATATGTGTTTGTTTTACAGGATACTGATTTAGAGCAGGACTGTCATTTTAGCTAAACCTACTTTTGGTGGATGTAAAACCGTTGCTTTTTTTAGTTGAAGGGGATAAACTTTCCTCTCGTCAAGGACTTTTTTGTTGCTCTGATGCTGTTCATCTAGTCCATTTTTTGCTCTAACCTGAGCCTTGTCTCTCAATTCTTCATTGCACATAAGAGTATATCTTGCTACAAATAGAATCAGTCTATGATCAGTTTAGATCATAAGCTCTGAAATTCAAAGTTTAGAGTAGGAGGGGGTACCACCCAAGACTCTGGCACAGACATCCCAGTGAGGACACTGGCTAGTGCAACTTACAATACCTATTTCTGGCTGTCCAGGCAGTCCTGGATCTACCTCTATTCATATGTCCTTAAAAAAAAAAAAAAAAAAAGGATAGAAGAGTCACTTACTCTGAGTAGGTATTTATGGAATAAGCCGTTATGTAATGACAATAGAATCAGTTAAACATAAATTTTTTTCTCTTTTTATGCACTACTTGACATCAAAAGCAAAAAGAGGTAAGTTGGCTATATACCTGCAGGTGAACCTTATTTTCTCTAATAGAATTATTCCTGAGTAGCTTTGCTTCAAATAAGTTTCTATAAGTCAAATACTTTTACATTAGGAAGCTTGTCTTTGTAAGTCCTTATTCTTTTCTTTGAAAAATGAATAAACATCTTCTGTAAATATTAAATATTATTACTTAAGTACTACTTAAATATTTAATAAAAATTCATAAATTAAATATTATTTAAATATTTAATATTTAAATATATTGCTTTTCCTTTCATTGAGTTGTGGTTTAATTTGCTTGTGAGGATGTAGTGCATTTTGTAACACTTGGTTTAGTTTGGGGGTCTCTGAAATGTCTCCTCCAAAAAATATGGATTACATAAGAATTTTCTCTTTTCTAAGAAAAGTAAAAAAAAAAAAAAAAAGCCAAGAAACAACTGACATTGGTGAAAACCTATAATTTTCAGATCCATCACTTTACAGAGGAGGATGCCCTGAACCTCTCAGAATATTTTCTAGTGTTGGGTTTTTTTAATGATGAAAAAATATAAATAAGAAAATCAAACACATTTCTCTAAGTGGTGTCTCATATATTTTTCTTTAGGGGATATATTTTCCAATGGATATTTTTAGTGGGTTTTTGGTTGTAGTTTAACTTAATTTCTCTTTTGTGTCTTTTTGATGATGAATTAATTCTGACATTTCAAAGGTATAGCTGGTCTTCATCTGCTCCATGCTATTATTGACTTTGCTGAATGAGAACAGACCATCGTGCCACCTTGAGTTAACTCTGTGCCAGCTGACACTGTTCTTGGGAAGGTCATTTCTGAACGAAAAGCTGTGTTTTCAACGGGTGTTTAATTGGTGTAAGAATCTGGCAGCAAAATGTCCTTTTACCTCTTGGTGCCACTGTATTTTATCACCCCCTCCCCCAAATTTATCTTCTGTCTTTCTACTGTAGGCAGTTGATTATACACATGCTCTTGGTTTCATTGTACATTGTTCAGGAGCAGAAAGTTGACTATACTGCAGAGTATATTTGTATATTTCTCTTTTGCAAGGTTTGAAATAAAAAATAGATTGTGAATATTGCTTTGTTTTATCAGCTAGTCATATGATATCCATCAGGACAGCAAATGGAAAGCTGGGTGAAAGTTTCTGCCTATCTATGATGACTGAAAGGTCTAAAAATGCTCCCTCTTCTTCTTCGCAAGTCATACTCTGATTCTACATCGTTGAAGACAATTTTAATGCTTGTCACCAAATGTGATAAACTGTATGCCGTTGTCATTTGCACAAAGGCAGAGCCAGATTTTTTTTAATATTTGTTATCAGGTCATATTTTTGCATCGTCTACATTGAATTTTTTTTCTATATATTTCAACAATCCTGTTTTTACTGTGCTTTGGAAAATTTTAATGAATAATGAATGTTTCTGACTATCAAGGGCATAAACCTATAATGGAATTTGCTGTGTTAAACACTGATGGAAAGATAAGGCGGAAGTGTCTGGTGAGATGAATTAGCAGATTATACTCCTGAGTAGTCGGAAATAAGGCTATTGTCTTATCTTTGGATGCTTTCAGAGAAACTAATGTATTAACAGGATATGTCATATGTTTGGCGAAAAGGGATGAGATAGCCAACTCTATGTGTTTGATTATAAAATGCTAAAAGTTGTTCACAGCTCTCCATTTTTATTTGTGTCAATGTACCATTAAGTTCATCATTAGATTTCTAAAAACTACTTCAACTTTTCCTGATTACTGTTTATATTTATGTCAATGTTTCTATTTCATGCTTTCCTTATTTTTTTATAAAGTGTTTCAATTTTAAATATTTATTTTTTTCCTTAATTCTCTACTCTGTATGTTTTTTTCAGTTTATGTGTATAGGCATCCATAGGACTCCTTAAGTGTTCAAGCTGTTACTATTAGGACAATGTATTTTGATGCTTCTTACCATTAACTTTTCTGTTAATTCACTAACACACTATTAATCATTTTGTAGATTTAGTGAGGAATAATTCAGTATTGATATTATTTGACATACTTTAAATAATGGCAATTAAAATTATTTTCAAGATTTATATGTCAAGGTCTTAAGATTACAAAGAATAATAATTAATCACCCAGTGTTACTAAATTAGTTTTAAAACCTTTATCAGATAGTATTTCCTTTCTTATTTCTTTTATTAGAAAGATGTTTGTTATGATGACAGGAATGCCTAACTGTAAGCTCTTGCTTCTTCAAATGGCTCCATCAGACAAAGCATTAATGAAGTACTAATAAAGAAATCAATCCAAAGATGCTTTAGGGAAGGTGAAATCAGTATATTAGCAGTATTTTTCACCACATGCATCTATAAACAAACTATTGTGGGAAAACAAAGAATTTTAAGAATGATAAGGCAGGGTCGTTTCTATTCCTAAACCACATAGAGTGATGGGGGAGATTAGATATACTGCAAGGACAGCAGTGGTCAAAGCTGTATGCAACAATGCTAAAGGAGATGCCATAAGTTCTAAAGGAGTTTAGGAGAAGCAGACACCTCCTCCTGGGTGGTAGGGAATAAAGATGAAACTTATTAGTTCTGAATAGTCCAAGAAAAGAGCATTTCAGATGAATGTAATGATAGGGGCAAAAAAAGATATCATTGTCAAAATGATTTCATCACATGGTCTGTCTTGGCTTTCTAAATTTCATTATTGTCAATAGCATTTACTTTGTTTCTTGAAGCTGAAAACCTCAAGGTCACCTTGACTCCTCCCCTTGGTCCCTCTTGTGTAATCAATGACTAGTTCCTGTCAGCGGATCCTTGGCTGCATGCTTTCACAGACATTCTCTCACCTTGTCTGCAAAGTGGTATGTAATGTCCTCACTTAACAGAAAAACTGAGGCTCAGAACAGTTAAGTCACTTTTTTGGTGTCCCTCAGCTACTGTTTGATGGAGCAGGGATCTAAACTACAAAGGTCTATCTACAATGGACTCTAAATCTCATGCTGAAATGGAGGAAAGTTGAAGAGCACAGGGGAAAGGGAATAGGAATGAGGAGGAAGACAAGGAGACCACAGAGAATTTCTACATCGTTGGCAGATGGAAGAAAATTGTGATATATCCATTATCCATTCCCAAGGATTGTTGTGTAAAGCCCTCACTTAAGACCTGGGTGCATCCCTAAGTATGTCAGTAACTAATTATGGGGAGCACCTTTGTGCAACTATCCGCAAATATCCAGAATTCCCAAGTTTGGAAGGCTTTTCTTTAATATTTATGTGATTTTTCTGTCTCCACTTCAGTGCACAGTGCCTAGAAATTTGTATTTTTCTATCAGTTACTCAAATATCACATCCTATCATCAGTTTAGTTTTGCCCAGTACCACTGATTTGAACACTCATTTCTAAAATGCTTTTTGCTATGAAGAAAGTCTGCTGAAATTCGAGTACAGATTTTAATTTAGAATTTGTGCTTCTGGCCTTTTGAATTAAAATGTATGTATTTGTCCCAACCCTTAGACTGTTCAGAGTTTAGAAAAATATAAGAGAACTTTGGCTGTTCTCAGATTACTTAGACTAACAAGGTACTATTGGCAGGGTAAGAGGTAAGAGGCGGGGTGATAATTGCTTCCACTTTGGAGCAAGTACAAAGGCTCCATATTAGTTTGCAAGGGCTACCATAGCAAAAGACCATAGCCTGAGAGGCTTAAACAATCTACATGTATTTAATCACAATTCTGGAAGCTAGAAGTCCAAGATCAAGTTTGGGCAGGTTTAATTTCTCCTGAAGCCTCTCCCCCTGGTGTGTAGATGGCCACCTTCTCCATGAGTCCCCACATGGCCTGTGTGAGGCCATCCCTGGTGTCTCTGTGTTCTAAACCTTCCAATCCCCTCTGCTCATAAGGCTACCAATCAGACTAGATAAGGACTCATCCTGACAGTAGCACTTTCACTTAATTACCTCTTTGAAGATCCTATCTCTGGCAGCCCAGGTGGCTCAGCAGTTTAGCGCTGCCTGCAGTCCAGGGCATGATCCTGGAGACCCAGGATTGAGTCCCTCATTGGGCTTCCTGCATGGAGCCTGCTTCTCCCTCTGCCTGTGTCTCTGCCTCTCTGTGTGTGTCTCTCATGAATAAATAAATAAAAAATCTTAAAAAAAATAAAGATCCTATCTCCAAAAGTAGTTTCTTTTGAGAAGAAACTCAAAAGGTAGTGGTAATGGTAGTGGTAGAGTTTCCAATGTATGAATTTGGGGTAACACAATTTAGTCCATTACAGGCTCCATGGGGCATTCCATTGGGCTCGTGTTCTCATCTGCCACTCTCTCCAGGGGCCCTAAGAAAATCACTTAACCGTTCTGATTCTCAGTGTCCTGATCTCTAAGATGAGGATTATGACAACCAAACTCTGTTGAATTTTGTGAGCACTAAAAAACTTTTGTTCACTATAAAAATCATGCAGAAGGTGACCATATGCAAACTCCTTAACCTCTTTAGGTCTAGTTTCTCATTTCTAAAATAAATATAAAAACCTTCTCTATAAGATTAAAGAGCCATTGCATATAAAGTGTTAGCCTAATATCTGCATAGATAAAACACTTGACAAATATTACATGTTACCATTATTTCTCATCCTTTCCTCTTCTTTGAGCATTCCTATTCTTCCTATTCCTATTCCTATTCTTCCTTTTCTGTCATTGCCCAAATCCCAATTAATGAATAGTTTGGAAGATATGGCCAGGTGTGCAGAAAGTAGAAAGAGGGATATCCTTTTATCTCCCATAAGGACACAAATGAGAATGTCTCTATACTTTGATCATTCACTAGGGAGTTATTTTAGAACAATCTATAACTATTTCTGTCAACCTTCTGTTTAATAACTTTGATCATTAAACATTCTTGCTTTTCTACTGTTAATCATTTGTCCTCATTGAAAGGTCCTTAGTGAATATGGACCATTTATTCCAACTACATAACATATTTGTTCCAAAGTGATATCTATTTGAAAAATAACAGCAATGTCATTTTATGATAGCAATTGTTTAAGTGGGCAAATTTAATTACTGAAATTTTCTTTAACAGTCTTGGAAATAGTATACCAACTTAACAAAGATATTAACTGTCTCACCAAGAGGCATGTTTGCTGTTTGTATCATGAATTTTCATTTTTCCCACCAATTTTTGAAGTGTGTGAGTTGCCATTTTTAAATGAGAAGGGAAAGAAAGGAAAACACACATGCCTTTCCTCCCCACTTTTTTTTTTAATTTTTATTTATTTATGATAGTCACACACAGAGAGAGGGAGAGAGAGAGAGAGAGGCAGAGACACAGGCAGAGGGAGAAGCAGGCTCCATGCACCGGGAGCCTGATGTGGGATTCGATCCCGGGTCTCCAGGATCGCGCCCTGGGCCAAACGCAGGCACTAAACCTCTGCGCCACCCAGGGATCCCTCCTCCCCACTTTTGTTGAAGGAAAGGTGCTAAAAAAAATCATGGCCTTATGAAAGACAGAGGAAAAGGTGCCCAGGGATAAATAGAATATGGAAGTGAGAAGGTGAATTCCTATGTGGGTCAGAGGAAGAAATATGGAAATAGAGTTTTTATACAGAGGAAAAGAAAGATGTTTCTCTAATCCGTGGACCAACAACCTTGAGGCTGATCCTAGGCAAATTTCTGGAAGTGAATGTGTTTCATATGCTCAGTATAGAATAGGGATTACTAACACCCAGCATGAGCTCATCAAGAATGATTTATGCTAAACTTATTTTCATTCTTCATCTCATAAGATCAGGGAAAGTGGTAACATAATATACCTGAATTTTGGCAAACAACGAACCAGGTATTTTACAATATTTTTTAGACAAATAGAGAAAATTCTAGATGATGATGTAATTGTTTGGGTCCGTAACTTGTTGAATGACATCTTCAAAGGACCCAAATTCATAGATGGATATTTATGAAATATGGTCTCTACTTAGCCCGACCCTGTTATTGGCTACTAATCTTAGATGAAGATATTAAGGTCGTGATCATCACATTTTCTGATTTAAAGGAGAAAAAAGAGGGAGAGGAAGTTAATATGCTAGATTATAGAATAGGATCTAAAAGAGGCATCAGGTAGGAAAAGGTGAGATTTACTAGAGATAAACATAAAAGTATATGAGAGGTGCCTGGCTGGCTCAGTCAGAGGAGCGTGCCACTTTTGATCTCAGGGTCATGAGTTCAAGTTCCACTTTGGGTATAGACATTGCTTAAATAAATAAACCTTTTTAAAATATTGCACTGGGATTCCAGACAGCCCAAGTACAGGATGGAGGAAGCATAACTTGATAGCACCATCTGTAGGCAAAGTAAGTCATATGAAACAGCAGTGTGACATGGCTGCCAAAAAAAAAAAAAAAAAAAAATTGCCATGCAGGCTTCTGCTCTTTTAATCGAATGAGGGTATCTCAAATGAGGCAAGATTGCCACTCTACTCCACTAGTCACCTCTTATCCCACATGATTTCCTTTTGAAACCCCTCATTTTTAGAAGATTGTTGCACACAATGGAACATGCTCAAAGAGCAAGAAGGAGAGTGAGTCAAGTTGAAAATGTGTCCTGTGAAGAACTTACATTATTTGGCCTGAGGAAAACTCGGGTGACAAAGAGGGTTTTCGTAGGAAGTGTGTAACACCTGGGGGGTTTGTGGTCATGAGGGAAGGTAGGGATGCTCATGAAATGGTGGGGATGCATTAGTTGTCAGGTCTGGAAAACCAGGGGCTGAGGTGCTGACTATTCTTTAGAAGACTGCCACAGAGAGCCACCGCTCGACTTCCCACAGAGCATCTGGGTACCAAGGAAGCCGTCCGCACAGCCACACAACTGCCGGGTATGGTCTCCACAGATCAGCTTTCACCCACCTCTCAGTACTGCAGCAGAGCCCGGTGTGGAACCCAAGCACAGAGGGGTTCCCTGCCTCTTTCCACATGAGATTCTCCCTCCCTTCCCAAACGGCCACCAGTGGGCTCATGAGACTTTGTAAGGCAGTGACTTTTAGAAAATTGGTTCATTTTCTAAACTGCAGTAGGAAGTTAGAAGTGGTAGAAGCCTGAGGGGAAAACCCTATAATCAGACTTTCTCTCCCTATTCGTCAATTTATAGAAATTGAATATCATCCCCATTCTTGCACCTTTTACCCTGTTTTGTGTTTTTGAAGTAATTGGTTGCCTTCAAATTACTATCTTAACTGCCTGGTGATGTTCTTATTTATGTTTCTTTGACTCTATGACCCTGATATTTTCTAGAGGTAGCTGGTATCGATTTGAGAGCCAGCCAGAGTAGTGAGTAGAAAACAGGCCTCAGCATCAGAAAAGTCTGACCTTAAATCCCTGCTGTGCCACTTCCTAGCTGTGTGACCATGGGTGAGTTAATATACATGATGATCGTGTATTAATTTAATCAAAGAATGTTTGTGGAGCACCTACTATGATGCCAGTTCAGTATTTGTTTCTGTTGCCATGAAAAATGTTAAAGGGGGAAAAATAGCCTCAGAGTATATAAGATTTTGGTATAGTCCCATATATCAATTATTTATTTTCTTATGGTAGGAACAATGAAAATAATACCTCTGGAGTGTTGCTAAGGCTTAAAATAGATAAAGTTCCTAAGAGAAATTAAATCATGTTGATTCAGCAAATAATTTCCTTCCTTCTTTCTCTTCCCTTTTTTTTTAACCTTCCTTTCAAATGGACTCTTGTTCATGGAGGAGTGCCATACATGGGTGCTCTTCCTGTGTAGGTCAATATAGACCTAAGATGCTTTAAGCTATAATATCCCTTATTCATCTACCCTTGAGGCACTAACAATATCTTGGGTATGCTCTGACACTTCTCAGGCCTGTAACCTTATGAATGTACAGCGTTATCTAATTCAGTTCTGAGCATTTTGAAAAACTTTAATTTTATGATGAAATATTTTATTCCTGTTAGTAGAGACCATAAACTCTTTATAGTTGCCAAGAAGTTCTTTAGCTAACTTGTTTTTCTGGCATTAGCCTAGATCTTACAACCTCCAGGAGGCGTCCCCTGACCCCTTAGATTTAGTTAAGTGTTTCTGCCCTGTGATCCCTACATTTCCCTATCTTGGAAAGCAATGTAGTGATATGTCTGTAAATTCAATCCAGCCTTTGGGTCATACAATCCTGGATTCAAATTCAGATCCATCTCTTAGTGGACTCTGGCTAGTTACTTAACCTAAGTCCTCTTTCCTCATCCATCAACTGCAATGAATAAAACAGGGCTGCAGAAGAGCATACAGGTTAAGTGCCTACACAGTGCCTGGCACATGGTAAGCTATAATAAACAAGTGTTAGGTGCTATTATCATCACCATCATCATCACCACCATCATCATTGTGACACTTCATTATAATTGCTGGTTGAATATGCTTGTCTTACCCAATTGGCCAGGGACCTATCTTCTCTGTTTTCCCTTTGTCCCCAATGCCTAGCAGTTTTGAACACATCCAAGGAGTTTAATAACTTGATTGTTGAATGGTTGAAATGAGTTCTGGTGGCCTAGATGACAGCAGTGGCTGCTGCAGTTTCTTTAACGCATCCTGCTTGAGTCACATAATTGTCATCTTTTACGCCCTCAAAAATAATGAGATGAGTCCATGCTCCTTTAAGAGTTAGTCTACCTCAGAGTAGATTCTAGAAAGAGCAGGTGAGATTATGTAGAGCCTACAGCATCCCAGAACTGGGAGGGACTTCCCCAAACTCCTAACTCACCCCTTTCATTTTACAAAATACATGTTAATACACATCCTGCTCAGCTGAGTTAGATGTATATGTAATTGGAGGGCTGTTAACCTGAGAAGAGAGATTTAGAAGACAATTGAGTCAGAGCAATATGATATTTTTCTAATTTTACTTTTTTCATCTGTCACCATCTTAGCTGTAGAATTTGCTTTTTATCCTTCAAAGATAACACTTAGCTAAGTACTTATAAATTATAAGTACAAAATGATAATTAGCCCAGAGATGATTTTACTTCTAAAGGAGAAAAATGTGGTATTCACTACAAATATAAGGAATATCTACCACTTATTAAACAATTCATTAAGGGAGTGCACCATAGTCCTGCTCACCTGCTTTCTAAATTTTATCACAGAGCATATTTTGAATGAATAATAATCTAAAACTGCATTAACAAAAAAATCATTTCTAATGTAAGTGAGATATGAAAAAATTTTAAACCATGTAAATACTCGAATTACTCTAATTCTAAGATTTGTCATTCCTTAGAGGACAAAATTTTGCTGTAGAAGTGCTTCATTTATACCTCCTTGGAAATGGAAGACCTGAGGCCAAATTCCAGAATGTTTTTAGAAGTGTTTTCATTTATATCTATTGTATTTACCCTAATACACCATAGGAGGGCAGCACTCTCCTGGTTAACTTAAAACTGCTCATCTGCTGACCATCTCAGAAGCATTATCTGAAGGAGTCCAAGACATCTCTAAATTATCACTTAGATAGAAAAGCTGTTGGAAAAGATAAAAGGAGCATGAAGGAATTCATCCTATAAGACTCTGAGTTTCTACAAAAGGGAATCATTGGGCTAATCAGGCTACAAAATGACAAGCATAGAGTTGAAGGAGGAAAAAATAAAATAAAAAGAATTCCCCAAAGTGGAGAAGATAGAACTACTTGTTACATTTGAAGGACTTTTATTGAGTGTGATATTCTGAACACCAGCTACTCAATGAGAAGCAGATCTTGTTCTTATTAATAGGTAATAATTAATAAACTACTCTGCAACAAAGATTACCTATGAAAGGCTCCCTTCAGAAATGATGTTCTCTTGAATGAACGCAAATCAAGCCTGTCTACTTTGCATCACAGACAGCTTTAGTGTGTTTTCAATCTTGTAAACAAAAGCATCAGCAGTTTTCATGAATTTTGGGATTCTTAGGCAGATTTTGCTGTAATGAGGATATACTGGCCTTTGAAAAGTGATACTTAGGCCTGTGAAAGTAAATTCCAGTAGAACCTCAATAATCCAAGCCTAGTAAATCTAGGTTTAGTGATAATTTAGCTTTAGTATTATCTACCTAACAAATAAGGGAAGAGATTTGCTAAGCAAATACGTGGTCTAAGCAGTTAGTGAGAGGACATGCAGCAATTATTTGAAAATAATTGAATTTTCAAGTCAAACTCAAAGTTTAACTTTTTTGCAAAATCTTTTTGCAGAAGTATAACATATGCATTTCTAACCAGCTTCTCAGGTGACTCTAGTACAGTCAGCCTGGTACCAATAAACAGACTGTCCTTTGATTATTTTAGAACTCTCAGCACATGGTCTTTCTTGGAGTGGATGATTAACATAACTGATCAGCTTTAAATATGGAGTTTTGATAGTTAACATTTTGTTAACCTAGCATGAGTTATATTATGTGACTTTAAAATGTCAAAAATATAACAGAAGTAGATTTCCCATTCAGGTTAGCTTTCTCCATCAGTCCAAGTTACTATCAATTCACTATATAACAAACCTACTATTGCGGCTAACAAGTCTTGCTTTTGATTAATAAAATTCTCAGAAAACTATAAAGATGATTTCTTCCTCTGATATCTGATTAATCATGGAAAATATTGTGTTGCATGCTTGCTTTTTTCAGTGTAGTTATGGGATTGACAATATGCCCATGTGTCCTGACAATGAAGGCAGTTATCTGAATATATTCCATTTTGGTTAAGCAGATCTAAGTGCTAAGCAAGTAACTGCCATCATGTTCAAGTTCAGAACTTGAAGATCTTTCATTATATTAATAGACCCCTTATTTTTAGATGTATCCAGATACCAAATATGAATGGCCACATATGTCCTAATGTACTTGAGAAATCTCACTACCAGTTTTGCATCACTAATTTTCAAATACTGGATTTAATTCAGAAAAACGTCTCTTCTATTGGCATCATGCGGTGGGGGGGGGGGGATAAATGTCAGATGTTTCTATATGAATGCACATTCCTCACTAAATCTCTCAGGCAACTGCTTTAGTTACTGTTACTAACACGATGCTCTGTCATCTCTTTGTATACATGTCTAATTTATCAGTTTCTTGTAGATTGTCAGCAGCCTGCTGCCTCCGTACCGCCACAGTGCTCACAACTAGCCGGGAGGCAAGACTGCCCAACTGTCAGGTAAATTCGGACGTCCTTTCTCTTCTCACCCAGCTGCATGTCAGATCCATGGATCCCAAGCTCTCCTTTCCAACACCATAACTTCCTATCCATAATTATATTTGCTACATTTTATCTTAAATATGGGCTATGCTAACATATACACTGGCTACCTGAAGTCTCCATGTGCCCAGCGGAAATACAAGAGAGCTAGAGTTTATTTTATTGGCCACTGGTGGGTAGACTAAGGGCTGCCTTCAGCTCCCTTGTACGAGTAAATGCTAGGATTAATCCAGTGGTTCACTACCTTCCAAAATATAAAACCTGGAATTACTAGGATGTTTGCCCTACTTTTTCTTGTGCTTGACTTCTGCCCTTAGCATATATTTCTCAGACAAATAAGCAAGAAGAATAGAAAGCGTCCCTCATGTCTGTTCCAAGACAACTTTATGAGTGTTTCTGTTTTTTTCTCCACTCACGATCCTCATTAAAACTGATTTTGAAAAAAATAAAAAAAATAAAAAAAATAAAAAAAAAAAAACTGATTTTGAAGGGTGGAGAAAAACTTACAGTTGGCCTTTTAAAAAAATATCTGCGGTGATGGCTCTCTTTATGTGAGATTAACTGAAGAATTTTAAAGGCAGCTTTTCATACTGCTGGACACTAAATTGAAGAGATTGTTGACAATCTCTACTCCAGTGAAAGCTTTGCGAATCCATCATGAATTTACCTCCATGTGGGTGAACTCCCACTCAGCATCAGAGCACCCCCTCAGGACCTTGCTTACATCTTTGTGTAATACTTCATCTCCAGTTAGTTGCCCTCTGACGGTGTGACATTTTTGTAGCCGGCTGTGGCTTTCATAGTCTACTTTTTGTTCTTCCCCTATTTTAGTGAACATGTCACTCTTCTACCAGGACAAGGCTGTTTTTGAGTAGGGGCAGGCCTAAATATATTTCAGTGTATGTCAGGAATAGATGTCAGTAGCAGGCTGCCTGTGGTCATGGGTTAGAGCCACGCAAGCCAGCAAGCCACAGATGCTCCGCAGAAACACAGCGGCAGCCAAAGCCCCTGTGTGGCTTGGTCTCAGAGGTGGTCGTGCGGCCATTTGGAGAAGTGAGACGTGGACTAAGCAGGAGAAGGTCCATGATTCAATAGGTCCCAAGCCAGTGTCTCCTGATGGGTGTCTAGTCTGCCGACAGGATTCCAACAACAGAGTTTTTACTTCCAGAACATTCTTTGTGAACATATGAATGCCATTTTATTGCGGCAGCCAGCTGCAGAGTCATTTTAATTATGTAAGTAACTGAAAATATTATAAATGTGCAGACCCATCGTAGTGGGACTCTGTGTGTATAGTGGTAAAGAACATAGAGTCTCACCCCACAGGCCATTGTCTGACAAGCACCCCACCCACCCAGGACCTGGGACAGCACCAGGCACACCACCAATGGTCAGCACCTATTAATCACAGGAATGAGTAGATGAACTCTGGAGGAGATTGCTTGGGTTTAAATCCCATCTCTACCCCCTGCTAGTTGTGTAATCATGGAAAGTTGCTTTTGCTGGCAAAGATTCTGTGTGTGTATGTGTGTGTTGTCATAGTCATTGTTGTTTTCACTTGTAAAGTAAGGAAGAGAATAGTTTTGAGGGATTCAGTGTGGCACAGGCCTCATGCATAGTGTGCTCTCACTGTTACTATTACTAACCGTTCTTAGTACCTAACCATTCTTAAAGGCAAAGTTCTGTGGCCTCTTTCTTTAATTTGCGTGGGGAAAGAATGGAGAAGCTTCCTTCCTTAAGTATTTCAATTAGGTAAAGAATGGGAAGGCCAATGGGGGAATTTTTTCAGTTTGATTTTATTTCACATTGCCTTTTTTTTTTTTTTTTTTTTAAGGAACTAGTTTGACTAAATGGTTACCTGCCCCAGTTCCCAGTTCCGTATCTTCTGAGCTTACAGAATTTAGGTTGCTTGCTTCACAGGGATGATTTACTTTAAAGAAAAGCAATTTAATGAATTACAAATGTTTCCAGTTTCTACTCATGTGAATACAGCATAGGCCGGGTTTCCATGGTTCCCATTGGGGTCCCCACAGAGAAATGATAAAATCCATATAGACCTGAAGAAACTCCATTTCAAAGTCACTGGGATTATAATTGGCTTCCTTCCCAACCATGCCTGCTGCCAAATGAATCAGATTTAATGCCCTCACTGCTCTTGTCACTTTGTGGCAGAAAAATTAACAGCCAACATTTAAATTCTTACCGTGTACATGACATGTCACACTTATTAATCATTATGATGCCTAGAAGGTAGGCATTATCACACCCATTTTTAAACCAGGAAACGGAGGAGAAAAGAAGGTAATGTGACTTCTCCAAGGTCACCCATCCTGAAAGCAACTGAGCCCAATGAGTCTGGCACACATTGTCCTAAGTACCAGGGTATGCCACTCTACTGCTGGGAAAAGTTCACCAATTTTAATTATGCTGTGAAGAGCATAATCAGAGAATTTAAATCACTAATGTTGACTCTTTATCCCTGAATTGAAAAGGAAGGGGCATTCTCTTAATGAGAAACATGAGAAATAAAATCTGCTCACTATGTTGAGTAACTTTAGATCAGTGCTCTCTCTCTCTCTCTCTCTCTCTGTTTCTCACAATAAAAACCATTTTACACTTCCTTCAGCTCATAATGTATGTTCAGATAACTTTTTAGGTGTATGGTTTTGAATAAATGAGCATTTTCCTCATATTTTCCATATATGTTTCTTATAGACTGATTCTGTTAGCTAAATTATTAAAGTTATTTATAGATAATAAATATCATGTAAAGGGAATGCCCAATGTGTGGCAGCCTTGGATGTAATATTTAAATATATGGAGATGTTTGAGATTTAGCACTTCTCCCCTTCGATCAAATAGTCACTTACTTGGACAAAAAGAGAAACTTTCTGAGGAAATACTCATTTTTATGTCTTAAGCCTACTGTTTACAACATGATCTCCCTACAAAAAGCAGTTCTTAAATGTAAAGGTTGAATAACAAGTGGGTTCCTGAAGGTGGTTAGCAATCAGAACTGAATACAGCCTATACCTGAAATAATTGGAACTTATCAAATATTTATAGCTAAATAAGTAAGCCAAGAACATATTTCTTCATAATCTATGTAGTGTGATTGTACTTTATGCAAATGTAAAATATTAGAAATTGTATAATATTAAGTATTTATGATCCCTCACTTTATGTAAGAAATCTGAAATAATGAACAAATTTTTAAATCATCATGACTAACATAATGCGATGGTGTTGGGCCAAACTATAACCTGTAGTTAAGCTGTTGCCATACCCTCCAGCTGGTCAAGCAGAAATGCTTATTTTCTTCCAGAAACCAGTATCGTACTATATGTTCACTAAGGAAAAGAAGAGAAATACTTGTCTTCCTTGATTGGGAAGAGTATTTGAACTACATGAGGTCTTCCAATGCCCTTCTTATATAACATGACCACCCCATGCTACTTGCCACAACTTATGTTGAATAGTGTGTTTAGTTCCCTAAAAAAGAAACTTGTTCTAAATCATGCAGAACTGGGAGAAGCTCTGTTAGGTCTGTGGGAGTCTGTAGGCTGCTGTGTTTCCTGGGCCATCTGACTCTGTCTACAGGGTGGAGGAAGAGCCTTGCCATGCAATAATCGTTTTAATCCTTGTGCTGAAGCTCTAGCTCTCCCAGGGTTACCTACCATGTTTTAAAAATAGGTAGGAAAAATTATTTTTATCACTGGTTGCTCTAACTAGTACAGAAGAGCACTCTCCTCTGAATTCATAGCAGTTGAAAGAGTTTGGGAAGTAAGGATGACCTCAAGCGGATCAGTATTTTACATAATTATAATTTTGTAATAAAATTCAAGAGATATACTTGAAGGATAATAACTTCAGTACCAAAGATAAGAAGGATTTTTTAAAAAGATTGTATTTATTTATTCATGAGAGACACAGAGAGAGGCAGAGATATAGGCAGAGGGAGAAGCATGCTCCCTTCGAGGAGCCCAATGTGGGACTCGATCCCAGGACCCCAGGATCACATCCTGAGCCAAAGACAGATGCTCAACCGCTGAGCCACACAGGCATCCTGATAAAAAGGATTTTTAATACTAATTCTAATGACTTTAATGATAATATTAGCTTTAAAAACAATAAATAGATAAAATAAAAATTATTTATTAAATATTTATTTATTTATTTGAGCCATGGCTCAATTAAATGGCTATGATTTGAGCCATGAATAGTTTTCTCAAATATTATTCCTGGCAGAAATGAATCCTATGGTACTGAATTTCATAATATGTGAGGGAGGAAATGCAGAATTTTAGAAAAATGCCAGTCTTTTTCAATTAAAAGAAATCCCCATAGTTGTGTGTCCCCCAACCCAATTAGTCGTCTTTGATAAGGTCCAAACCCAAATGTGTTTTGTAACTTTAGGAAATTCAATAATTATATTCCTTTATCCTTTAAGATTATTCATCAAGACATTAATGAGCCTGGACATTTATGGATTCATTTAAACTGAAGGCTCCCTTGGGTGGCCCCCGGGTGGCTCAGCAGTTTGGCGCCACCTTCAGCCCAGGGCATGATCCTGGAGACCTAGGATCGAGTCCCACATTAGAGTCCCTGCATGGAGCCTGCTTCTCCCTCTGCCTGTGTCTCTGCCTCTCTCTCTCTCTCTCTCTCATTAATAAATAAATAAAACCTTTAAAAATAAATAAATAAATAAAAATAAACTGAAGGCTCCCAAAGGTGGTTGTTTGGAAGCGTGCATTATATGCTCAACATATAGGAAGTTTTAAAACTGTCCTATTTTCACTGCCAAATAAAGCAAATAGTGGGAACCCTTAGAGCAAATTAGGCTTATCCTACAGAGTTTGGATCTACCAGAGAACTGTAGGGTCCTCTAAAGCTTTGTTCTAACATTGTCTACATCCCCGGGAGCTGGTTGGAAATGAAGATTGTCAGGTCCCACCCCAGACCCATGGAATCAGGTGCCACATTTTGCCAAGATCCACAGGTGATTGGTGCGTACATTAAAATTTTAAAAGAACCGACTTGAAGAAATCTTGCAACTAATCCGGAGACCTAGGCGAAATGAGACTGTGTACAGAAATGGAATGGAGCGACATTGGGGGAAGGATTTACGTGTCATTTCCCTAACACGTTTCTTTCTTTTTCTTTTTTTTTTTTTTTTTTGGGTGCATTGTTTTTGAAAAGCTGCAGTCATCTTAGCATGCTTTAGATTTAATTCTTTTCTGTGTAAAATTTGTGTTTATGTTTTTAAAATTTCTATGAGAAGGTTGTGTCTCTCTAATCCTTACAAGTGTGCCTGGCCCCCTGTGAAGGCGTTTCTTGCTGACATGCTTGTTTCTCCTTTTCAGTCCTGACCTAGCTCTCCCTGCCGAGCAGCCACATTCCAGCCCGCAGTGCGCCCCTCTCCACTGTCTCTCCAAGCCTCCTTACCCCTAGTCTTCATCTCCCACGGATGGATATCTAAGGTGAATGCTTTGTAGACACACACAGGACACTGCCCGAGATCCAGCGGGTGTTGTCTTCTCAGTTGTGAGATGTAGGATTGGATTCATGTTCATCCTTTTGGAAGATGAGAGAAAGTTAAGAAGAATAACACAAAGCACAGACTCCAGTGTGATGAAACATTTTACGGTTTCTGTAAGTCATGGATAAAGTTCTGCAATCAAATGGCTATGATTGAGTTAAATAAAAACAAAAATAAAAGGAAACAGGAACTATGTATCTCAGATGACTGGCTTTACCTCGATAGCATAAGAAAGACCTAAGACCATGTAAAAATACATATATTGTAAAATCATCTTTCCTTGTACTTCAAATTCAGCTATAGAAGTTGATTCCAATATTTTTTGTCATTGATATTTATTTTATACTTTATTTGCCACATCATTTATGTCTATAAAAATCATTTCTGTGAGAGGTGAACTTATTAATTCCTTTATTTTTAGATACACATAATTTGCTCAATTAAGTATGAGTTTTAATTTAGTTTGAAATCTGGAATTGGCCAGACTGTGGTCATATTTCTTGCACAAAATAATAAATGAGGTGCATCGGAATGTTAACAATAACTGTATTTTGCTGCTACACTGATATTGTTTATGCACTTATTTTCTGATCAGTAGCTCATTAACTGCTGGTTCTTTTTTTTAAACTAGAATTCTTCACTTTACATTATTAAGTAAATCTAAGAAAGACTATGTTATGATTCATTGACTTATTCAACTTTTGACAGCATCTTTAATTTTTTAAAATTGCCGACAAGTAGATGCACTGGTGCTGCTCCTTTGTGTGTGTGTATGTGTGTGTGATAATGTTAAGAAAGCTAAATAACATGAAGGGAAAAAAAAAAAGGTGTGTTTATTTAATGACCAGAATTTTTTTACTTTCCCAAATTCAGGGTCCTACTATGAGTCTTTCCTGCAAAAAGGTATCAAATGGGAAAATAGATAGATACATACATAGATAGATGTAAGTTAGCCTTTGGTTAATTAATTTATCCAGAAAGTGTTCAACTTTGATTAAAATTGTATGTTTTGTTGTTGTTAGGTTTTTTTCATAATGAATCTTCCTTGCCAAAAAAAAACAATAATAAACCTTAGCTCATTGTCTACTTTTGACAAACACTCAGGTGCCTACAATCATTATATTATATTGAGATAGTACATGTTCCTAGTTTATTTACAGATTCTGCTGGGTAACTTTTATGACTTGATTTAAGGCAATGGATTTTCATAGCAAAGTTTCTTTTGCACATAATCTGACAAACAAGGAAAACAGCTAATTGAGCTGAAAGGTCTAACACTCCTGGGCTCCTTAACTATCAACTATTGCCCACACAATTGCTCCTAGCCCTGATTCCTTGTCTAGTCAGGTAGCCTTAACTTATTTAAAACCATGACGGTTTGACCTTTTCATGTAACTATACCTGTAAGTTCTCTTCAAGACAAAAACAACCCTCACCATTAACGTAAAAGGTAGTTAACAATGCAGGGCTCTAACAGTGGGGATCTAGTAGTGGAGATCCCAGCTTAATGAGTGGGAGTGGGTGGTACATTAATGTGTGGTCCATCAAAGATGGCAACCAATCGGTAATCATCAAGCACAGTGCAGGAGCTTTCATCACTCGTAAGCCTGTTAAGTAGTGGTCACTATTACCAAAGCAACCAAGAGGTTTCGAGTTCCTTATATGAGTGCTATTTTCAACAGTGTCATTTATTATGCAACTTGGAGTAACTGGAAATCTACCAAAATAGAGATTCAGGTTCAAGTGCAGAAACAAGAAACAAATCTTCACCAAGTCCAGATCGTGGCAACCTAATGTTCTGCTCTTTCCTACCTGCATTGCCTTGCTGTTCCTAAACATTTTCTTCATTTTATTAGTGTTGTATCTGCCTGGTACCAGTATTACTGAGATAGTATGGATTTTGTTGGAGTTCAATTAAAAGAAACTACCCCATCCCCACTCCTGCTTTTTTTTTTTTTTCTTTTTTTCTTTACAAGCTTCATGTTTTCGGACCTGAGAAGTGGCATAGCTGCTAAGTTGACTTTTAATAAAAACTATTTGTGCCTGAGGGAAAATATGCCTTTTGAAAAAGTACCTCAGAACGTCTTCTTATATTGCCTCGTCAATTTTGTTGGTAGTACAGGGAATTCAGCAGTAAGAATTGTCTGTGTGTAACTACAGGGCAGTACTGCCTATTGGCAGTGCAATAGTCTTTCATGCTCCCTTTCTCTGTATTTATGACCTATGAAAGCCAAGTTACAGACAAAACATTTATTTCTCTCCATGGAAAGTTTACCATTGAGTCTATTATATACTGGTTTTATTTCAGTTCTTTATCTTGATAGAGTGGGAAATGCTTGTTTTGAAATATTAATTCTATAAATGGTTAATTTTAGCAAAATTTTGCCAAGAAGATATAGAAACTTGGAAATAAATTTCTAATTTTCAGCACAAAATTAGATACTAGTCCCTAAGCTGTAGGAGAGAATTCCATGTATTTACACTGTGGCATCTTTTAGTATAGTTTGAACTGAGCCATATCCATATTTATTTAGAGGCATTTAAAAGAATAAATATGTGTAGCATTGGTTAAAATTGGTATCTGTAAAAAAAAAATCAGGATTCAAAAGGAAATTGAAAAATTGAGGAATCCGTGAACATCAAAAAGAATGAGCCTCAATAAGACTAATTGAAGACAGACTTGGAGAATAAAAACCAACTCCAGAAATACAATAAAAATACTGGCTAATTATTGGGAATACAGTGGGCAAAGATTAAAGGTAACCAGCAAGAGTGGTTAGCAAAGTAACTAGGTAGTTTTTTTAAAGTAAGCACAATTACCATCCTAAAAAGATGTTATTATGCAGAAATGCTTCCATAACTGAGGATTTATCTTATCTAAAAAATTAAATTTTATTTAAAGGAGCAATAAATTGCCTTTGACCTGAGTGCACAGGGGGTATACAGGACCCTTGGATTATTTTTCCAATCAACTTCTGATTCATCAAATCCCTTTCATACATCCAATTCTGCTTCAATAAGAGGAATTTGGAGAACTTTGAGAAAATAGGAAGTTGTTAAATAATTAAGAAAGACCTATTTAAAAAGGTGAAACTTTTATTTAGCCTAAGGAAGAGGAGGCACAATAGTGATCTTCAAGAAAAGGAAATTTAACAAACGAGAGATGCTGTAAGCTGTAGATATCATTATTAAGCCTGGAATAAGAAAAGCTAGGTCTTTAGTGTGAAGGATTTATATTGCCTCTATGAAAGAGATTTTTAACAGTGAAAAGTGAATCACTGAAATTGATAATCATAAGGAATATTGATTTTTCAAAAATTAAATATTATTGGTTGTCTAGTAAGAATTGAGTTTGGTGGCAAGGTATCTTGTGATAATGTATTATAATTCCAGGATTCCATAATCTTATGCTTCGTTTGAACTGAAAAATACATTAAAGTTACAAAATATTTTATCCCTTGAAAATAAGATAGCAATCTTCATTTTTCCAAGATATCTGGTAAAAACCAAGATCATTGGTATTATTTTTTCTTCCAGTTATATTTCATAATATCTTTAGTAATTTTATTATAAAAAGCCTCAATTGTCAGAGTCTAAAAAAACAAATGTCCTCAGGAATACTTTGGAAATAGAAGGTATGTAATCTCTTAGGGGGGCAAATGCCTCTCAAGTTTTATCTTTTCTTAAAAGGATCTTCAATCTCAGTATTTCCTCTTTCTAATGCTTTGGAAAATATTCCTGTACAGTTAGGCCTTCTGTTTCAAACAACCATGAAACGTTGGTCAAATGAACCAACTATGAATGTGGACAGTAGTAAATAAAATCCTCTACAATTCTCAAGTAGGAATTACAAAATATGAAAAAGAAGAAATGAAATATATTTTCTACTAGGATAAGAATGGCAAATTTAATGTGTAATTGTTATAATCCAGCAGACAAAAGACATAATCTTTCTTTCAGAAAGACACATCAAGAAAAACTAATCAATTTCCAGTAAGGAACTGTGCTGATTCAGCCCAAGGAGGCCAAACACCTTGATATTGTAGATATAAAGTAGGACTAGATTCAAAAGGAATTCTTAGGACAAAGTTCACAATTAAAAAAAAAAAAAATTGTCCTCCAGGGTTTTTTGTTTGTTTATAAACCGGAATGATTTAAAATAATCCTTGTATTTAAGATTGCAAGAAATTTAGAAGGATTATGTTTTCAAATACAGGGGACGTAATTCTTCAAAAAGCTGTTGAACTGGAGTTGTGAGAGATGGCATGATCAGTGCTGATAACAACAAGTAATTTTTACCTTGTAATCCATTTCTATGGATGATGAGACCAATCTAGCTCCCGAGTGACCTTTTCCACTGTCTGTAATTACCCCCCAGATGAGTTGCATATGTAAGTAAATTCATCTTTATTTAAATGCCAAATTAACTGCTAAAGTCCCTGATTTGTTGCATTTGTAGCCTGATCCAATTATGTTGACATCTGAAAGATTTTGTCAAGGCATCTCTTTCATCCTTCTTATTCAAAGTATAACTGAAAAAGATATTTAGTATTGAGATATGTTCCCCAATCGAGGATTTTCCAAAAGTAATATTCTACTTAAGAAGAAGAGGAGTAATTAATTGCCTTTACTGTAAGGGTGTGAGTACATAAAAGTATGCGTGTAAAATGTTTGCATGAGATATTTCACATCATGTAAGCTTTCCCATATTCATAATACAAACACTATAGAAGTCTTATTTCTCTTGTTATCTTCTCTCCATTAGGAATGTAAGGAGATTACTACCTATATCTGGTCTCCTTTCCATATTGAAATGCATGGCTCTAATCCTCAATGTATTTTTGTCCCTTTCCTCTGGAGTTATTTAAATTTGGCTGATTTAAACTGACACCTGGATAAACTACCAAGCCAGATTATTTCTGTGATTGGAGTTTAAGTGCTGTGGAACATCGGTCGAGAACACATTTTTATTTGAACTTCTCTTTCAGAATTATTCTCTGATCATTATGGTTCTCTAATAAAAACACTGAGAAGTAAATCGGATGCTTTTAGTGTGATTGTATGTTTTTCTTTCTAAAATGTCATTTAAAAGCAAAGATCAGAGAACTATAAAGAGAAATGTCATCATTTTGTTGACAAATCCTTATTCAATAATATTGAATATCCAGAATGAATCATTTTGTCATTTAGGTTTATAGATATGATTATGCACCAAATCTTAGAGGAAAGAAATGATTTTGCCATTATTGCCACAAAATTTTTAAGCTCCATGGTTTGACTGTTAGAGTCAATTAAAGAAATTCTTTGAAAATCTTTTATGATATTTTTGTAATCTACTCAGTGTTTTTATTTGCATGACTACACATATATGATGAACCATACATGATTCTGAATTGTATTTCTTTCCAATATTAACATTTGTGTAATGTGTAGCCAACCCTGATTTGTACACTATATAATTGTTGTTGTAACGATTCTGCTATTCCTACATTTAATTGCAATTTTGTTATTATGCCTTTTGGGATTAAATGATGTGAAGTGTTTCCACCTACAGATAATACCATATGAAAACATGACTAAAAGACTGACCTAAGAAACTCTTTTGTTGCTAATCATTTTTTAAAATCCAAATTTCAAGGGAAACTTGTTCTCAAAGACATATGCATTTATTTTAAATTCAAAAATGTTCTTATGAATTTATTATTGCTTGTCCTTTTTAATTTTTTTATTGTGGACAATCCTAAGTGAATGTCTCATGAGAGAATCCATATATGATATGTGCTTGTATTTGTGTAATCTGATCATGCACTCGATGGTTGGAAAAGGCACTCCAATGCTAAGAAAATAACCAAAAGCCAATATATCAATTCTTATACCTTGGTTTATGTTACCAACTGAATATGGTGTAATGCATAACTCTTTCCAGTAAATAAACTGGTTATCTTTTGTTCATTTCATCTATGCTACCTTTTTATCAGTTTGAGGAATTTTTCTGTATATCAGTTTGAGTTGTACTTATCAAAAAAAAGAAGTATATGAACTTCTATATGATTTATATAGTTATGCAAAGAGCCCTTATTTGAATTAAAAATGAAATGCTGTGCTTTGACATTTCTACACATTCCTATTAAGTTATGTTTATCAAATTTGCCCATTTTCTCCATTTGTCATGTCTCCCACTTGTAATCTTTTCTAAAAGCGTATTTTGGTAGGAGGATGCAATTAGCTGAATTAGATTAGGAATTTACCAACATGAAGAAAATGCCTGCTCTAAAAAAGAAAAAAAAAAGAGGAAACATTATTTTAATGAAAGAAGGATGAAGTTTGTATGCTTTATTTTGGGACACAACCCTTCTTTGTTCTTTTTCATATGAAGGAACAGCAGAGTCCAGAAACTGAGGAAGATTAATTTACTAGCTCCTTCTTCAAATATATGTTGGAACAAATCAGCTGCATTGGGAATCATCTGCTCTCACTTGGTTTTATCTCAGGAAGCGAGTTAGAGGGAGAACTAGACAGGATATGGACTTCTGTAAGATTTTGATGTGTTGAAATTTCTAAGGTAATCCTCACCATAACTCAACAGATCAATAGGCAGTACAACAATTCTAGCTAACAGTTTCTGCTGACCTGTTGCATGAATCAACACTAGAAATAATAGTCTAAACTTTCCCCCAAATATCTTCTTTTTCTCTTCTGAAAGTTATTGCTTCTGCTGGAGGTGGGATCCCTAGGTCTGTTTGATCCATGATCTTCTCTTACACAGTGAAACTGATAGTTATATTCAAACGCTAAAAACTGGATCAGCCTCCAAGAGCATCAAGAAAGTTTCTACTTATCCCTGCATTCTGTAGGTGATTTGGGTAGCACAGCATCCCCATGGGGGGAAGGAGGGGGAAAGGAAGAGTCCAGAATTGATGGGAACTTGTGGGAGGGATTTTCTTTTTTTTTTTTTTTTTAATTTATTTATGATAGTCACACAGAGAGAGAGAGAGAGAGAGAGAGAGGCAGAGACACAGGCAGAGGGAGAAGCAGGCTCCATGCACCGGGAGCCCGACGTGGGATTCGATCCTGGGTCTCCAGGATCGCGCCCTGGGCCAAAGGCAGGCGCCAAACCACTGCGCCACCCAGGGATCCCGAGGGATTTTCTTAATTTGGGATTGTACACACATTGACTAGTACATTGTGGGAACTCAATACATTTTTAACTCAAGTGGTAAGTTATTGAGAGATGGGTTCCTTGGCTCCTTGCCATCAAGCCTTAGTTATGACACATCTGGAATTGAGTTGATGGCACCTAACGTTACCTACTGTGATATCAGCAGGCACTAAATACCAACCACTTGAGGGAAATGGTCGTTAAGTGAGTGGTTATTCTCATCATTCTCTCTTGTTCAATTAGATTTCTCCCTGTATTTGAAGGAGTCTTCGTGTGTATAATGAAATCATCTGACAGAGTTCCTTCTTAAACATTTTATGAATCAACTATCATTGAAATGCTTTAAGAAGAAAGGATAATTAAGCCACAAAATCATCTGTGAAGAAAGATAAATCTCACTGGAAAAAAATATTGCCAGTACCAAAAGTTAACATAATTCATAATGAAATTTAAGTGTAAAAAACAATATCTAGATAAGTCATAACTATTAATGACATTCTGTTAAAGAGTAAAGAAAAGTTACAACTGTTTACATAATTTGTGAGACCCAGTGCAGAATGAAAATGTGGATCTCCTTGTTAAAAAATTAAGAATGTCAAGACAACAATGTTAAACCAGGCAGGGAGTCCTACGCATAGGGCCCTGTGTGACTGTAGAAGGCTGGCCCATGAAGCCAGACTTGCTTCCAACTATGCTGAAGTAATGATCCAGGACCTACATGGAGAAGGTAACTCTCTGGAACCTGGACTTTATTATTAACAAAAATGGAGTTTTCCAGTTTCTGTGCTTGCAAGAAAAAAATAATGTGCTTATTATCTGGGACGCAACACTTTAATGCTATCACTTCAAAGAGTTATAAAGTTGGATCTTGCAATACTTCCATAACCCACTACAGCCATAGATTTCAACTTAAAAATTTAAATTCTGACATATCCATAAAGCTGTATAAAAATTATAAAAATCATTAAAATACATCTCATGACAGCAGTAGACATTTTAATTACTGTATATTTAAGTAAAACTAATTTAAGAACCCTACTGATAGCTTCATAACTCAACTTCCTTTGAAGTTATGAATGATTAATAATGTCAGTCAAATATCACAGGAAGATTTACCTCATTTAGAAGAGCTAATAGCCCAAGATTAATAAGTGATTTATATCAACTTCTTTTTTTTTAAAACACTTTATTATTATTTTTTTAATTTTTATTTATTTATGATAGTCACACACAGAGAGAGAGAGAGAGGCAGAGAGACACAGGCAGAGGGAGAAGCAGGCTCCATGCACCAGGAGCCCGACGTGGGATTCGATCCCGGGTCTCCAGGATCACGCCCTGGGCCAAAGGCAGGCGCCAAACCGCTGCGCCACCCAGGGATCCCTATATCAACTTCTAAATAGGTCAAAGAGGAAATAAATTATTTACCTCATTGAGATCCATTGATACTGAAAATATAAGGGCTCATGTTTTACTAAGCTACCCTCCATGAAAAAAAGGAAGAAAAAATAGAATATATATTAATTGTAAAGTAACAGTGGAGACCTATAGAAATGGTTATCTGTAAAAGAGCAAAGTGTATGATGGAAGGGAACCAGAGGAGCCAGATTCCTCGGTAGGAGGTGAGTGCCTTTTTATATTATTTTCCTATTTCAACCATAGAAATATAGTTCTTATTCAAAAATGAAAAATATAAATATGGGCTCTCAAAAATTTTACAACTAATTCAGAAGTAAAAACATGAATTCTAGAGAAATAATTGTTCTAAAGCAAGTCATGTCAGTGTAAGTTTTTGAAAAACATGGATTTGTTCAAAAATAACCCCTAGTATTTACAGGCTCTGTGCACTGGAAAGGTACTTAAGCTCTATATACCTCAGCTGTTTTATTTTATAAATGGGGATAAAAATGCCCACCTGGGAATGCTATTGCAAAGATTAAAGGAAGTGTGATATATGTGACTTCTTTCAAATGGTATTTAGCTTTTGACAGCTAATATTATTTCCAAAACATAATGTTTAGACTATTGGAGCTTTATCTGGATGAAATTCATCATTCACTTATACATTCATTAATTCAGCAAATATTTATTGAGAACCTGTTTTGTGCCAGATAGTGCAGTAGGTGCTTTATACATATGAGAAAACAAAACAAAGAAGGTTCATGTCTTTTTGTATTACATATATGGCATTGATGCAGGAGATATACAAAAGACAGTAAATGGAATAAAAATGTAAATATCTAAGTATGTTAGACAGTGAAACTGTTATGGAAAAAGAAAAAAAGGAGACCAGGAAAAGAGATTGTACTAGCTTAGGGTGGGGAGAAGGTAAAGCAAATGGCAGCATTAAGTGGGGTGGGTAAGTGGGGCCTTATTAAAAAAAAGGAAGACAAATATAATCCTGTTCATATCGTGATTGTTTCAGTTTTTAAGATTATTAAATTACATAATTATTTGGATTTTTAGACATTATTATCCATCTAAAAATGTCAATTGCAATGAGCTTTAAGCAATAGCATTTTCAAAAACTAGTCTTTTAAGATGTTCTAATAATTTGGAGTGAGCATTACAAAATCTCATTTCATTACAGTGTTGGCTTAAAGTCCCAATATTTATTTTAC
Organism: Canis lupus dingo; assembly: GCF_003254725.2. NCBI lineage: Eukaryota > Metazoa > Chordata > Mammalia > Carnivora > Canidae > Canis > Canis lupus. The sequence continues at coordinate 16,532,133 of NC_064269.1, read as the reverse complement.
AAATAGGTATCATTATCATGCCTTTTTGAAGCTTTAGGACATGTCCATTTATGCTTCTCCAAAAAAATTTGAATCAGATAATTTCATTCAACAGGCTTATTGATAACTGTCAATTCTAATGAACAATTCTAATTGACCCTATAAATAATCCTTAAGATAATGTTTTTCAATATACAGCCAGAGACTAAACTGCTCTTTCTTCTCATTGTTGATTCCACCTCCCTCCTTGAATGACCATTTCATCCAAATTTTCTATAAACGTAAGGGCACCTTTTAAAAATACATTTATACCCCCCCCCCGCCCCCCAATGCATTTGCACAAACTTTCTTACTCATACAAAGGTAAGAAAGATATTGTCTTAGGGCGCCTCAGGTGGTGGAACATGCAACTTTTAATTCTAGGGTTGTGAGTTCAAGCCCCATGTTGGGTATAGAGATTACTTAAAGATAAAATCTTTAAAAGAAGAAAGATATTGTCACATTGCTAAACTTCGCATTAGCTTGCGGCTGGGAATTACCATTTTTCTTAGATTTGTGTAGATTTAGACTTCAAGCCTGGCAATTTCATTAGAATTGGCAGAAATTAATATGTATTTGAAATCAGCATTCTCTTTATTCTCATGCATAGTTGCTCTATTCTGGGTTACTTTATTAGAAAATAAAGTCCATGTTACTACATTTACTTACATAATGTGGAAAGAGACTCTTCAAATTACAAATCTAGGTAAGTATGCATACTTAATAAATATCAAACAAAGATGAAAATAAAATCCAACTGATGAAAATGTTACCTATTGAAAGTCTAATCTCCTGTGAAGAGTTTTTTAAATGTCACTTCTTTGTAACAGCTGCAAATACAAAGATGACTTGAATTTAGATATAATTACGATAATTCGATTTTAATTATACCAAACCAAAGGCTGTTCCTTAAAAGTGCGTTTTATCTGGTAAATTGCTGTCTTTGGACTGGATGGTGACAGCCTACCATACCAATAGTGTCATTTAATTTCCACATCTAATGATTGATGGGAAAAACAAGATTTCTCAGAAGTACTCTTTAGAAACACATTCTTATTGGATGTTGACTATTCCAAAGTCCACACTGGAATATGTTATGCACCGTATTACATATTTTCTATACGTTTTTAAAGATATATAACTTATATTTAAAGAATGTTTCCTTGCTCAATATGTTCCATTAGAACTTGAGATCAGACCAGGGAAATAGAATAACTTCATGTTTCTTCTGTTGTTGAAATAAAAACTAAATGAACTCTAATGCGTTCAATGTGTAGGCATCAACCTGTTCTTGTCTTATGTTCTCCTACAGTAACATTGCACGTGACCAATAATTCTTCAGTTTTCTCTTATAAACTGTTTAGTTACTACAAAAAATTCTTTTGTAGTCAATAAATGAACATTTATTGACCATGTACATGTATCATGGATTCTCAAAACTTTCTTGAGCAAAATTATACTATCTTATGAAAAGCTTGACCATGTGCCAAAGTAATGGCAATCTCCTGGTGCTTGCAACCCTATACTCAACAATATTGATGCTTCTAGAGCAGTCCCATCATTTAGGACCTATGAATGCAGTATAATATAGTTAAAACATTCATCGGAATATTTCTGATAAAGTCTGAAAGAAGCACAGAGAGCCTGTGTCTTTTTTCAGGTGGAAACATTGCGCCGAAAGTATTGAACAAATTATGCAAGAACTGCTCGTGTTCTTAAATATACTCCAGATCAGCAAAGAGACAGGGTAATAATTGGCTGGAGAGGTGACCATCACTCTAGGGAGGCTGTGGACACAGTGTCAGCTCTTTAGGTTCAAGATCCTAATCGCTTCTCTGCCTTTTGACTAAGATCAAGTGAAGTTCAAGATCCTATTGACAGAAGAGCTTGCTCAATATACTCATACTGGTAGAGCCTCTCTTTGTCCTTTGGACGGGAGTTACCATCTCTTCCTCAAAACCAGGAAGTCTGTGAGAGATCTGATCATTTCAGGATAACATTCATTTCAACTGGGATAAATCTGATTATTTTCCTTCAGATTGGTCACGTATGAGGTTCTGCTAAACCCATTCATTTTTTCTCAAACATTTGTTTGTACTTTCCTCTTAATAAAAACAATACATGTTTATTTTAGCAAATTTGCAAGATGTAGAAAAGTAGAAAAAAGACAATGAAATTCACCCATCATCATCTCTCAATAAAAACTGCTGAGGGGCGCCTGAGTGGCTCAGTCAGTTAAGTGTCTGCCTTTGGCTCAGGTCATGATCCCGGGGTGCTGGGATCCAGTCCCACCAGGGGCTCCCTGCTCAGTGGGGAGCCTGCTACCCCCTCTGCCTGCCCTCCTCCTCTCTGCTTGTGCACGCTCTCCCTCTCCTCTACTCTGTCAAATAAATAAATTTTTTTTTTTAAACTACTGGCAATACTTTGGTGCCTTTCCTTGAGTCATACTGGATATACAATTTTGAATTCTGCTTTTTTTTTTTCTCTTAACATGTTATGGTGAATTTTTTTCTAGGTTATTAAAAGTTTTCAACTATGTCATTTTTAAGGCTGGTATAATATTCTATGGAATGAATAAACTACACTTTGTAAAAATTCTCCTATTTGAGGACATTTAAGTTGCTTTCAGACTCTCACTATTACAAATAATAATGCCATTAAAATCTTTATACACAAATTGTCATCTAAATTTCTGACTCTTTACTTGAGATAAATAATTTTATCTCCTTCAAGAGGAATTGCTCTTAATGGTCATGCATATTTTTCCTTTAATGCATTTTTCTTCAGTAAATTTCACCGAGTATTTTACTATATAAAAGTCACTGCGCAAGATGCTACCAAGGATACAAATATGAATTAAACAGAGCTCACCATCAAGTAGCTTCCAATCTAGAAAGTATATATAACTGTAATAATTGTTGGAAAGTGATACATTCCATGAACAAAGGTTTTGATTTGCCCTTTGAAGACTCAAAAATGAGGTGTCTTTTCTGATGACACACCGAAACCTATTTGCATGAAAATGTTTATTCCCTGCTTTATTTTTTTAATATTTTCAGAGTAATTTATTTTTTTTAATTAATTATTTATTTATTTATGATAGTCACAGAGAGAGAGAGAGGCAGAGACACAGGCAGAGGGAGAAGCAGGCTCCATGCACCGGGAGCCCGACATGGGACTCGATCCAGGGTCTACCAGGATCACGCCCTGGGCCAAAGGCAGGCGCCAAACTGCTGCGCCACCCAGGAATCCCTATTCCCTGCTTTAAAAAGTATTTCTGATTGCCAATATTCTCATTAAAATGTTTATCATATATCTATTTGTATCTATGTTGAAAAAAACTCTATTGGATGTATTGGATAAATAATGTCACGGACTTCAGGTTTATAATTTGTCTCTTTTCCATGAGAAATTTCAAGATATTTGAATATCATTATTTTGTTTTCTAACAATGCAGAGTAATGGGGGCAACTGCAAATGCCTATAGACGTGAGCCTTGTAATGAAGCAATGGTGTCATTGGAGAAAGATGTAAATTTGCAATTATAGATTAGCATGTCATCTTACACCCTCAGCATATCAGATTCTGTTGATATTGTTATGGTATGTACAAAGGCATAATTTGGCAGAGCTTGTGTAGCAGATTTTGATAATAGTTTTATCATTTTTCAAAATCCAACTAACCTGGGTGCCTGGGTGGCTCAGTCAGTTAAGCGTCTGCCTTCTGCTCTGGTCATGATCCCGGGGTCCTGGGATCAGCCCCAAGTTGGGCTCCCTGCTCAGTAGGGAGCCAGCTTCTCCTTCTCCTCCCCGTTGGTGTTCTCTAGCTATCTCTGCCTCACTCTCTCTCAAATAAATAAATAAAATCTTAAAAAAATATATCGAATGAAACTTTTATGTAGGTTTTTTATTTTCATTGTATCAGGGGTCAAAAAAATTTGTAAAGGGTTAGAAAGTAAATATTTTCAGACTTGCTGTCCTTCTTGTCTGTTTCACAGCTATCCTGCCATTGTGGTGTGAAAGCAATCATGAGCTGCTGACTGGGTTCAATAAAAATTTATTTATAGACACAGAAATCAGTATTTTACATAAATCTTATGTTATCAAATATTATTATTTTGATTCGCCCCCCCCCCCACAGTTTCAAGAATTAAAAGCCATTGTTAGTTCATGGGCCATACAAAAATAATCGATGGGTGGGCTGCATTTGGCCCACAGGTCATGGTTTACTGGTCTGTTATCCAGATTATCACATTCAAAAACAACAGAGGGATATATGTAAATTCTAAAATACAACCTTTCTGAGCAGCAATAATAAAAGATTAAATACAAGGCTTTATAATTTTACAACTTTAAGTACTTTTCTTAAAATTTGTATAAACTATTTCCCTTGTATTATTAGTAGGCTTTTGGCAACAGGTAACAAGAATGTGTGACTAATGATGACTTAACTCTAAGGACAATTTATCTTATCACTTATCAAGGATTCAAGATGTAGGAAGTTTCAGGGTTGGTTCCATAGCATATTGAACTCAGCAATGGCCTGGGCTCTTTCCAACGTTCTGTTCTGCTACCTTCAGTAGATCCAGCAACATCTCCCCTCCTGGTCACAAGATGACCACAGCAGCTCAGGACTTATATCTGTATCCTTACAAAGCATATCTACAAGCAGAAGGAGCACGGAGGAGGTGGGTAGGGAATGGGTTTTTTTCAATAGGTTATTCTCTTATTGAGGAGGAAAATTCTTCCCAGAAGTCCACAGCAGATTTCCCCCTAAGACCCACTGTGCAGAACCAGTCATCTATGCATATATGGTCCCCCTTAAATCAACAACTGGGAAAGAAGATAGGATGATCATGATCATCTGACCCCATCTAACCTTCCCTATGAAGGAACACAACTTGTCTAACCATATTGCTGCCAACAGTTGAATGACATTGAATTTTATTAACCAGGAAAAGTAGGGATGCAGTTGAGTAGACAACCAAGAGTGCTTGCCATATTCTTTTAATTTTCAATAATTTTTGAGTTGATATATTTAAGGTGTATAAAACCAAATTAACAGTAAAAGCACACTTTATTGAATGAGATTTGGGGCTTTTGTGACTCCATATTTTCTAACTTCTTTATATACTCAACCACTAATTCACTCTTGATCAATCCTGTAATATTTCAGGTCAAAGAATATACCTCTTCCTTGGCAGCCCGGGTGGCTCAGTGGTTTGGTGCCGCCATCCGCCCAGGGCCTGATCCTGGAGACCCAGGATCGAGTCCCATGTCGGGCTCCCTGCATGGAGCCTGCTTCTCCCTCTGCCTGTGCCTCTGCCTCTCTCTCTCTCTCTCTGTGTCTCTCATGAATAAATAAATAATATCTTAAAAAAAAAAAGAATATACCTCTTCCAGCATTAAGTATATAACATACATACATACATATATAAAATATTTGAAACAGGAAATTTATTTAAACTATGCACATGTGAAAAAAAAAACTATGCACATGTGGGAAGCTTTAGAAAAAGTCCATCATGGGGATCCTGGCTAGCTCAGTTGGTAGAGCATATGATTCTTCATCTCAGGGTTGTGAGTTTAAGACTCATGTTGAGTGTAAAGATTACTTAAAAATAAAATCTTAAAAAAAAAAGTCTATCAGAGGGGTGCGTGGTGTTTCAGTCAGTTAAGCATCCGACTCTTGGTTTCAGCTCAAGATGTGATCTTGTGGGTCGTGGGATGGAGCCCTGCATCGGACTCAGAGGGGCATCTGTTGGACATTCTCCCTCTGCCTTTCCCCCACCCACTGTCTCTTGTGCTCTCTTTCTCTGTCTCTCTAAAACACATACATCTTTTTTTAAAAAGTCTATCAGTATGTTATTCTAACTTATAAAAGTACAAGAACACATATGTTCACAAATATTTGTATATATTTCATCCATCTAAAGACACCTTTTTTTTTACTTTTTAACATCTCTGAAGTTGTGTTACATCTTATAATCAATGATATCATATAATTGTTGAAGGCTAGATAGCTCTTGATAAAATATACAATTGTGCATGTGTAAACTTGGTCATCGAGGTTTTTTTTTTTTTAATTGTGGTAAAAAAACATGAAATTTACCATCTTAGCTACTTTAAGTGTATAGTATGGTAGTGTTAACAATATACACAGGCTCTAGAACTTTTTTCTTTTGCAAAACTTAAACTCTATACTCATTGAACAACAGCCCCAGCAACACCGTTCTACTTTCTGTTTCTAACAATTTGGCTACTTTAGATACCTCATAATCATTGAGTTTGCACATTGTAGGTCTGCATGTGGTGGGTTTAAAAGCATTTAAAATGCTTCCAAAGAGGGGCACCTGTGTGACTCAGTTGGTTAAGATCTGACTCTTGATCTCAGCTCAGGACTTAATCTCAGGGTTGTGAGTTCAAGTCCTATGTAGCCTACTTCTAAAAAAAAGTCTCTGAAGAGATTTCACTGTAATGTGGAATAAAGGCAAAAATCTTAAGAGTGTATACACAAAGGTACAGAAACAACAATGGCTGCAAATGTGATATTAGTATCATTAGTGTGGGTGCAAATGTAACACTAGCAAATATTTGTTGGAGAAATGACTATTTCCATATTTCCTTGCAAAAAATGTTTTATGGGATTTAAGAAGTTACCTATAAGTAGATAAAGCTCTATTATTTCTTAGATAAGCCAGTTTATCTATCACATACAAAACAATTTAATTTGATGTAGGAGAATTTGCCAAATTCCTCAGAATAGTAAAAAGAAATTTGACAGTAGCAAGATTCACTGAATGATCACTAAGCCATTTTGTCGTGGATAGCTCTTTATCTCCTTCACTAGGCCATGTCTTCATCTTTCCATCCTCCCTTAATTTTGTTGGGTTTTTTCTTCTTTAATATTTTATTTATTTATTTGAGAGAATGTGTGTGAGTGGCAAGAGGGGCATAGGGAAAGGGAGAAAAGTATCTCAAGCAGGCTCCATGCTCAGTAAGGAGCCAATGTGGGGCTAGATCTCATGACACTGAGATCATGACCTGAGCCAAAATCAAGAGTCGAGACTTACCCAACTGAGCCACCCTTGTGCCCTTCCACTAATTTTCACTTCCTCTAGGAAACTTCTGATAGGTCAGGTTCAAGCTGGGTGCCCCTCTCCTAATCTCATGGAACTTTAGGCTCCATGAAGCCAGGCACTGTGTATTTCAGAAAGTAACCATTTCTTTTTTCCAGTTACCAAGTGGTTTTAGAAAGATATTGACTAGCCACGTCCTTTCAAAGAGCAAAGTGGCCAATTTAATTACGAGGCCAAACTTGTATCATGACAGTTCCAGGTGACACCTCAAATATGTGCAAATCTTCTAAGAGGTGTGCATATATTTTTCCTTGCAAAGGTCATTAATATATGCAATACCTGGTCAAAATGTAGATGTAGGAATTAAATTAACATGGAAATTAATTAACATTAAATAATGCATATGAAATTATATATGTATAATTTCTAACGTGATTTTATATATATGAAACTTTTAAAATCTTAACTGGTATCAACTCAATATATCATACAGTTTTCTGTTTCTGACAAATGCATCATCTTCTTTGACTGTGTCTTTATAAAATTATCTTTGGTAAATGCTGCTACAAAGTCAGCATGATTCATGGCATTGAGTGACCTCTATTACTTTAATGACATTTATATAAATTCCTACCCAGTGATACCATCAAAGTAAATAAGTAATAATGAATTTATAATTCATTTACAAAGGAAATAACACAATCTATTATTAAAATGAGAGACATTTATCTTTTTCTACTGAGATAAAAATAAGAATGACTTTGCTCCAAAGTGTTGATTTCTTTTAGATTCTAGTTTTGGAAATGATGCCCTATCAATAATTGAAGCAGCTTATTGAGTCATAATTTTTCTCCTGAATATTCTTTTTTGGCTTTGTCTTGCTTATTAAGGACTAGATCAACTGGAGACTGGTTGTTAAAATTAAATTGAATATTTGTTTAAGACATTTAAACTAGAACTAAGAGGTGTATTTCAATATACATATGATTTTTGCTACACTGGGAAATATAAAGATAAAATTTAAGGAACATGAATCTGTCTGCAATTTTCCTACGCATTTTTCTAGTCTGATCTTATATGTTAATTCCTAGGAAAGAGGTGATTCTGGGCAGCCAGCTCCTCCCTACACAGTGGCTCTTCCATGGTGTGGGGCTCCATGTTCCTCCAGTGATCCTCCTGCCTTCCAGCGGGCAGTTAGAGAAGAGGACAAGAGTCTCATGGTGAGAGTGCAGAAGCCAGGCCTGGAGGTGACACATACCAGTTCTGCCCACAGTATTTTGAAGACTGTGGTTACATGGCTCCACCTAACTGCAAGGGAAGTGTGTGCCCAAAGAAAACGATACAGGATTTGGTTAGCATTTAGCACTGCCTCGGCCACAGAGAACTGTGGTGTGTAAATACCTGTGAAACGTGCACATCGCTGTGTCAGTATCCAGTGCAGTTCTCATTCAATGTGTTAATTAACAGCAAACTTCCTATTAACTATATAGACGAATAAAACAGTACATGAAGACTATATGTACAAGATGATTTTCAATACTTTGTTCTACTCTGACCTAAGATACCTTGAGATCAAATGGAGTTGTTTGGCCCACTCATTTATGTTGCAAAACACAGCCATCAAATGCAAAGTCTGTTAGAAATGGTTTCTATCAGAAAATAGTAAGCAGCAGTAACATTGACAGACGACTGTCATATGATATATGTTATAAAACATCGCATTTGAAAATACAGACATCCATTTTTTTAAAAAAGGATTTTATTTATTTATTTGACAGATGGAGAGAAAGAGAGAGAGAGAGAGAGAGAGAGAGTGTGTCCAAGCATGGGGAGTGGCAGGCAGAGGGAGAGGGAGACGCAGGCTCCTGGGGGGGTGGGAGGGAGGTGGGTAGCAGGGAGCCGGATGTGGAACTGGATCCCAAGACCCTGGGATCATGACCTGATCAGACACTTAACCAGCTGAGCCACCCAGGTGCCCATTAGTGAATTTTTTAAAAAGATTTTTAAATTTATTTATCCACGAGAGACACAGATAGAGAGAGAGGCAGAGACACAGGCAGAGGGAGAAGCAGGCTCCATGCAGGGAGCCTGCCTGGGACTCGATCCCGGGTCTCCAGGATCAGGCCCGGGGCTGAAGGCGGCGCTAAACGGCTGAGCCACCCGGGCGTTCCCCATTAGTGAATTTTTATTTTATTTTATTTTTTTTTAATTAAAAAATTTTTTTTAAGATTTTATTTATTTATTTACGAGAGACACAGAGAGAGAGCAAGAGAGGCCGAGACACAGGCAGAGGGAGAAGCAGGCTTCATGCAGGGAGCCTGACGTGGGACTCGATCCCAAGACTCCAGGATCACGCCCCGGGGCGAAGGCGGGCGCTAAGCCAGCTGAGCCACTCAGAGATCCCATTAGTGAATTTTTAAATGCACATAAACAAACCAATGTAACGTGCATTTTCTTCAGTTTGCTAGTTAGCTAATGTAAAACTAAACAACGTATTAAATGGACTGTAAAGCGTATTACCAATAAAACCCTAAATGTGTTCATGGCGATGGCGGGGAGGTGTCTGATGCTCTCCTGGAAACCTGGGGACGGCTGGCTCCACCTTTCTGCTTTACTTCCCCACATCCTTTATCTTCTCTGGTCTGATGCTTCGGGTCAGATAATTCGATTCGGTGAGATAAGGACAAGACACTGACGCAGAAACCCGAGTAGGGATTCCAGTTCTGCGGTGCTGGGCGCCCCACTTAGGAAACTTTGGTTTCCTGATGAAATACTTAATAGACCGGGTCGCCGTCGGACGTGAAGTAAGATTATCAGACGCGCGCGGCACCGCCAGCCCGGGGATACCCAGAGGGGCAGGTCCCGGGGCAGAGTCCAGGGTAGCCCGCAGGTGCGCGCGTGACCTTCGGGGCGCCCCTAGGTGAGCGCTGCAGGTGCGCGCCCGCGCGACTCCGCTCGGCCAATGGGCGAGCCCGCGGGGCGGGGCGGGGCCGGGCGGGGGGCGGGGGGGCGGGGCCGCCCGGAGAAAACCCGCTGGCAGCGGCGGCCGGGGCGCTCGGGTGGCGCGGCGGGTCCGGGGCTGCTCCGGCTCCCTGCGCTCGGCCCTCGGGCTCGCGGGCGCCGCGCGGACGGGCCTCGCCCCGGGGAGGGATTCGCGCGGCGCGTGGCATGCAGGCGGCGCCCGCCGGGGTCCGCTCGCCCCGGAGGAGCCGGTCGAGCCCACACTTGCGGGAGGAGGAGCGTGGGAGAGAGCGCGGCGCCGCGAGCCGGCCCGGCACCATGAGCGGCGAGGGCGGCTTCAACTTCAGGCGCGTGGCTATCCGGAGGAAATCCGCCCCCTTCCACCTGCCGCTGGGGACCCCTCGGCCCTGGAGGCCCTCGTCGCCCCTGGGATGGGCCGAGGCGACCCCCCGGAGGGGCCAGGCACCTGCGGACGGCGCAGGTGAGTGCCTCGCGGGGGCGGGGCGGCGATGTGGGGCGCGCGGCGTCCGCAGGTGCGCCCGGGAGCGCCGGGGCGGGTTTCCCGGAGGGCTGAGCCGGTCGTCCGCCCTCGCCGAGCCTGTCCCTGCCCCCAAGGGACGCCCGGGTGGCGCAGCGGTTCAGCGCCTACCTGCAGCCCAGGGCGTGATCCTGGGGGCCCGGGATCGAGTCCCGCGTCGGGCTCCCTGCGTGGAGCCTGCTTCTCCCTCTGCCTGTGTCTCTGCCCCACCCTTCCTCCCTCCCCCTCTCTGTTTCTCTCTCTCTCCCCACCCCATGAATAAATAAGTAAAATCTTTAAAAAAAAAAAAAGTGGGGGATCCCTAGGTGGCTCAGCGGTTTAGCACCTGCCATTGGCCCAGGGCGCGATCCTGGGGGCCCGGGGTCGAGTCCCACGTCGGGCTCCCTGCGTAGAGCCTGCTTCTCTTCTACCTGTGACTCTGCCCCTCCCTCCCTCTCCCTCTCCCTCTCCCTCTTTCCTTTCTCTCTCTCCCCCCCACCCCATGAATAAATAAATAAAATCTTTTTAAAAAGTGGGGGATCCCTGGGTGGCTCAGCGGTTTAGCGCCTGTCTTTGGCCCGGGGCGCGATCCTGGGGTCCTAGGGTCGACTCCCTCGTCGGGCTCCCTGCCTGGAGCCTGCTCCTCCCTCTGCCTGCGTCTCTGCGTCTCTCTCTCTCCATCTATCATGAATAAATAAATATAATCTTAAAAAAAAAAAAAAAGTGTCCCTTCCCCCAGAGGACCTTGGGCAGGAGCCCGCAGAGGGCTGAGCTTGCCCTGGAGGTCACTTCTTAGGGAATTCCGGAAGTAAAGGTCTAACTTTAAAAGTTGGGCGAAGAATTGTTCAGGCCCGTGGTCCAGACGCTGCAGTCGAGGTGCCTTCGCCAACCTCGGGCGCCGCGGCGGGGCAGGACCCGGACCCCAAGCGGAGGCGCGGGGGAGCCTCGGACTCGCTGGGCCGCGGGGCCGGTTCTCTCTCGAAAACTACGCTTGGCTCCCACCCCAAGTGTGAAAAGCTGCTCCTCCTATCAAGAAATGGAACAATTATTGCTCTTTTCGTATAGATAAACTCAGCTCCCAGTAATGCGGTGTATATTTTGAGCTCTGAATTCTCATCGATTCTCAGTATTGGAAGAAATCCCCAAAATCGGTTCAAGCCCACAGGTTCTCCTTCGCTCTTTAACATTTCGTTCCTCGCAGGGGAGCTTGAAACCGTGCGGAGCTCTAGGGATTGTTCTCTTGATTTTTTTTTTTTCTCTTGATTTGTAAAACTTGTTTTCACCCCTTTTGTGCTCCTGTCATTCTATAGCCGGAAATGTCTTCTATGAGGACCAGTTAAGAGGCAAAACCCTTATTTAACCAGTAGAAATACAAATACTTTTATTCACTTTCATTTTGTTGTGATTAAGCAAAGCTGTTAGGATGATTTAAGTGTGGAAAGTATTGGAGTTTTAAAATTTCTATCTCAAAAAAATTAATATTTCTGTCTTAACCGTGTCATGACGTAGTTGTTTGTTTGTTTTAAGATTTTATTTATTTATTCATGAGAGACACACAGAGAGGCAGAGAGACACAGGCAGAGGGAGAAGCAGGCTCCATGCAGGGAGCCCGACGTGGGACTGGATCCTGGGCCTCCAGGGATCCCACCCTGGGCCGAAGGCCGCGCTAAACCGCTGACCCAGGGATCCCCATGAAGTCGTAATTAGTAGTCATAGGGTAGAAAAACATGATGGGTGTTTTACATATTTATAGCCACATCAGATAAGGGCAGATATAGTGATAAGAGAAGATATGTAATCAAGTAACTGGATTATATGTCTTTACCTCTCCATTTCCTCTTTTGCAAAATGAGGACACTGGTGAAATCATCTCTTCTAGATTTAGGTGTAATTCACTCTAAAATGAATGGAAGAGTGTTTTTCTTTTTTAGTGAAAATGTATTGCTTTGTTTTGAAGTTATTATGAATTTTTGAATTAAGCTACCAAATTTCTTTTTTTTTTTCTTTTAAGTAATCTCTACATCCAACATGGGGCTCGACCTCATGACCCCAAGATGAAGAGTCTCCCATTCTTCCAACTAAGCCAACCAGTGCCCTGAACTACCAAATTTCTTAATCATCGGCTGTTTTCAGTTTTGAGGGCAATAAGATTCAAGTTCTTTCTTTACATCATCATTTTACTTAAAAATCACATGCTTGTTTCCAAACTGAGTAGGTGAACAAAAGATGAAGTGACTTCCTTAAAAGTGGAAGTGAATGGAGTTCTTTTCTGCAAAGCAGCTGTGCTTATAGTTCTTTTTTTCTTTGTTCAGAGAAAATCCACAATACTTTTTTTTTTTTTTTTTTTTAAGATTTCTTTTAGAGAGACAGTGTGGGGAGGGAGGAGCAGAGGACGAAGAGAGTCTCGAGCAGACTCCATGCTGAGGATGGGCTTGATCTCAGGACTTAAGATCAGGACCTGAACTGAAACCAAGAGTCAGTTACTTAACAGACTGTGTTACCCGGACACCCCCACAACACTTTTTCTTTCTTTTTTCTTTTTTAAAAATTTTATTTATTTATTCATGAGAGACACAGGGAGAGAGAGACACAGGCAGAGCACGAAACAGGCTCCATGTAGGGAGCCCGATGTGGGACTTGATCCCGGGACTGCAGGATCATGACCCAAGCCAAAGGCAGACGCTCAACTGCTGAGCCACCCAGGTGTCACAATGCTTTTTCTCTTTAAAAATTTTTTTCAAAAGATTTTAGAGCAAGCAGTGGGTGAGGAGAGGGAGGCGTTGAGGGAGGGAGAATCTCAAGCAGACTCCCCACTGAGTGCAGAGACCATCTTGGGCTGGATCTGATGACCCTGAGATCATGACCTGAGCTGAAACCAGGAGTCAGACACTCAACTGTCACCCAGGCACCTCTTTTCTTTTTTTTCTTTTTAAAGTGATATGTAGGGGCACCTGGCTGCCTTAGGCAGTAGGGCATCCAACTCTTGGTCTCCAGGTTGTAAGTTTAAGCTCCATGTTGGATGTAGCGATTACTTAAAAGTAAAATCTTTAAAATAAATAAAAATGATATGTAGCATGTAACAATAAGGAATGCCTGGGTGGCTCAGCAGTTGGTTGTCTGCCTTTGGCTCAGGGCATGATCATGACATCCGGGATGAGTCCTGCATCAGGCTCTTTGCATGGAGCCTGCTTCTCCCTCTGCCTCTCTCTCTCTCTCTTTGTGTCTCTCATGAATAAATAAAATCTTAAAAAAAAAAAAAGAATGTAGCAATAAATTTTCTAGGTCTATTACATTGTCTTAATTTTGTTTACAAGACCTCAGAGTTCCTGCTGCTATTTTCAGAGTTGAAAAGTGAAAAATCACTGTATCTTCCTAGCTAAGGGCGTTCCTCTTTACCATGATATAATCTATAGTATCTACTGGAGAGTGATCCAAGGTTCTGACAGGTAGTCTTAACCTATTGAGTGACCACACCCTATTCAATTAGGTAGTGTAAAAACATTTTAGAAAGTGCTTCTTTCTTTGAATCAAATCTGCCTCCCTATTTAGTCTTATGCAACTGTCATTGTATAAGTAAGATCCTCTCCAAAGCAAAACGGAAACCAGGTTTAAATTTGCAAGAAGTGTTGGTTTCATTGCAGCACCTAGGAAAGTATTTATATAATGAAACCACAACATTTAGACCCATTACATGCAGAGTGGACATTACTCATAATTGAAATATTTCCCTCTTAAAGAAGGAACAAAAACTGAGAGGTCAAGAACTTAACAGAAAGTTGAGTTTAGTGGTATTGTGTTCTATCTGTGATTGTGAAACCCACTAATTTTAGAGTTTTCTGATTTTTGGCCAAAAACAAAAAAGCCTACCAGCTGCATCTGCTGTACATACCTGGATGTGAATCTTTGTCTAGGTGAAGCAGAGAGGTGAGGTGGTTAAGATACAGGCTTTGGGGTCATATAGGACCCAAGTTCTAATTCCTCTTCTATTAACTAGCTGTGTGAATTGGATCAAGTCTTTTAATTTCTCAGTTTCTTCATCTGGAGAATGGAGAGAATAGTACTTTATAAGATTATACAAGTAAATGACACAAAACAAACATTCCAGACAGTATCGTAACAAGAAATCTTGATCCCTTTGTGTCTCAAAGAGTCTGGCCTTATGACACTCTAAATACTTGTTGAATGAATGAATACCCTCCTCCTATAATGTTTATAAAGCATTGAATGAATGCTCTGAATAAGTTCACATTTACTTATTTGCTTGCTTTGTATCTCTAGTGATAAAAACTTAGGTTCATGGATCCAACTGGTGGCAGAAGTGGATGCGGAACTTTTGGGGAAGGGATTAGGGGTCTGCCCAAAGCCCTGGACTTCCAAGGCACTAGATTCACTCCTGGTATAGTCAGGTTTTACTGAAATTCTTCTCTACATGTGTGTGCTGAAAAGTTGTTTGAAAAAGGAGTCAAGGGATCCCTGGGTGGCGCAGCGGTTTAGCGCCTGCCTTTGGCCCAGGGCGCGATCCTGGAGACCCGGGATCGAATCCCGCGTCGGGCTCCTGGTGCATGGAGCCTGCTTCTCCCTCTGCCTGTGTCTCTGCCTCTCTCTCTCTCTCTCTCTCATAAATAAATAAAAATTAAAAAAAAAAAAAAGAAAAAAATGAGTCAAACAGGATGCATCTAATCTTGTGAGTGTAGTGTGAGATTCGTTAGATTTGGACAGGAGCTCGTGAACCTGAACTTAAAAAGAAAAAAAAAGTACATCAGCTAATTCTCATGATCTGCTTGGTTTCTAAATGTCCTCCTGCTGGCTGCATCAGAATTACCTGGACTGCTAATTAGAAGTTCCCAGCCACACCCTAAGTATGATGAGTCAGAAACTCCAGGGGTAGGGTTAGAGAAGCTGTTTTTTTTTTTTTTTTTTTTTTAAGATTTTATTTATTTGACAGAGCATGCATATAAGCAGGGGGAGGGGCAGAGAGAGGAAGAAACAGACTCCCCGCTAAGCAGGGAGCCCAATGCGAGGCTCCATCCCAGGACCCTGGGATCATGACCTGAGCTGAAGGCAGATGTTTAACCGACTGAGCCATCCAGATGCCCTGAGAAGGCGTATTTTTAACCTGTGCCCCAGAGGATTCTGATGTATAACCAGCTTTATGAACTACTGTGCATTCCCAGACATGGGTAAGACCTCCCTTCAGTCATGAGCACAGGCAACCAAAATTTGCAGGTGCAAAGCAAAGAATGATCTAGATAGCCCCTCACATAGCACATCATCTGAGCCCTCTGTACTTTTCGGCAAACTTTCTGCTCCTATCTGGCTGATTCTTACTTGCAATTTTTTCTTTTTTTTAAGATTTTATTTATTTGACAGAGAGCAGAAGCAGGTGGGCTGACAGAGGGAGAGGGAGAAGCAGTCTCCCTGTTGAGCAGGGAGCCCAATGTGAGGCTCGATCCCAGGATGCCAATCACGACCTGAGCCAAAGGCAGATAGATGCTCAATGGACTGAACCACCCAGGCGCCCCGCTTAATTACATTTTTTAACATCTGTTATAGGTCTTTTCTACTTTGCTCTTATTTCTCAGCTCCATTCCCACTTCAAGTTGACTTTAATTTATGCAGATATCCAATTTATATCTGACTAGATTATCTGATGTGAACTCAAGTGCCTTCCTTTCACTTCAGAACTGGCTTCTAATCTACTCAATAGCCGACCTCTTTCTTATTCTAGTGGTTTTCTCCTCTGTTACCTTCCCTGGGCTGCATGCATTTTTTTTTTTTTTAAGATTTTATTTATTCATGAGAGACACAGAGAGGCAGAGACATAGGCAGAGGGACCAGGATCATGTCCTGAGCTGAAGGCAGATGCTCAACTGCTGAGCCACCCATGCATCCATGCATGCATCTTTATTATCACTTCTCAGGCTTGTCCCACACCCTCTTTTCCCTTCAAATGAGGTGTGCTCACACTTTACACCTGGTTGTTCTTTGAAGCTATGGCCCAACAGCTTTCTTCCTTAAACTACTCTGTTCTTCCCTTGCTGTCTCCACTTCTTTATCCCTGTCACCCTGTCCTTCTCCCCACTTCATTTGCTTCTTGGCAGCTTCTCTTCCCAACACTGCATCAGTAGGTAATCTTAGGTCAGCAGTGGATTCTCAAGTACCATCCAATAGACTGTTTCTGGACCGTTTTCTTAATTTCTCTGTGGTGCTTGCTTCCTTTTAAAACCCTTCTTGGTCCTGATTATTGGCAATCTGATTTTCCTATTGCACCAGTCTCCAGGTTTCTTGCTCTGGCTAGCCCATTTTTCTTCTTTCTTCCCCTTATTTCCTGCCATCTCCATTCTTTGGTGGTGTCATCCACCCTCTGGACTTCTTTAGCTTACCTACGCTGCTCTGCATTTTCATGAACAGGCTTTTAGCAACTGTTAATGTTACTAAGGGCACAGAAGTGTGACTTCTTTTTCTGCTGCAGTGCAGCTCCTCCTCCTGACTTGGCTTGGAGGTATTACTAATGACCTTTGGGCTTCAATGTTGAAGTCTGCTTTTCTATCATCTACTTGCCAGCGGGTCATCTGCCATTTCTTACTGACTCACCTTCATTTCCTGATGGTAGCCTAGGTCTTATTTCAGACCCGCTTCTCATCAATGGTAGTGTTATCCACCGCAGTCCCTCCTACCCCGTTAATTTTCTTAAATCTGGGTCTTGATCATAATCCTTGCATTGTCAGAAGCCTTCTGTGGCTCCCCAACTGCCTGTTACTGGTATTTATAATGGGATATTCTAAAATGGTCACTTTAGTGACTATCGGTCAGACTCTACCTGTAACCTCTCATTGTGGAGATGGACCTTTTAAAATTTGTGCAAATATTTACTCTTATTTGAACTATGAAAGTTGGACTAGTCGTGCATTGATCACACTTTAGGAACTGTGTTTATTTTCAGGAATAAATTTGGTATGATTTGTAGAACATTGTCTAGAATTAGTTCTCTGTTCCTGGAGTGTAGTTGACAGTATGGACATCACCAACAAGTGTTCTGGCACCTGTAATCAATTTTGTGTCCCCCCACTTATGCAGAAATAG
Source organism: Canis lupus dingo (assembly GCF_003254725.2). Classification (NCBI taxonomy): domain Eukaryota; kingdom Metazoa; phylum Chordata; class Mammalia; order Carnivora; family Canidae; genus Canis; species Canis lupus. Next base: position 16,514,476 of record NC_064269.1, on the reverse strand, counting down.
AGTGAAGAAGACAAACCCAACTGCCATGCCCCTCATACCTACCCATACACTGAAACTCTCCACTTCAGCTGTAGCATCTGCAGAAACTAGGGAGCTGCCACCATTCTGGGGTGTACATTGAGCCACAATGCAGTCCTGCTGCAGACCAATACCCCACCTCCTCTACAAGGCTGAGTGGGTCTCTGGGGCCTCTAGGAAGATTTTATGTGTTAGGCCATGTGTTAATTGTAACCCTAAAAATTGCAATGACTTTACAAAAAGGTTATGTATATTTTTTAAATGTATGCTAGTTGAGTATATTTAGAAGGTGAAAAGTCAGTATGTACAACCATATAAGATGCCCTAACTGAAGGATACAGAGGGGTCATGCTTATGGTTTCAAATACAATGCAATATGAGGTGTGCAGGGTTATGAAATTATAGCCAAATTCTGTTAAAAATTTTTCTATCAAGGATTTTTATAAACAAAGTGATCTTCATTTTCCCTGCAGAAAGTTGAGTAACCTATACTTCCCCCCCCCAAACTATGCCACTTAATGATATCCTATTGATGACATACCATATTGATAAATGGTATTGGGGGTTCTAAGATGAATGAGAAAAATGCCTTGCCCTATAGTTATTTCCATCTTAGAAGGAGGGATATGATCTATAATAAACATCACAGTATAAGATAGCATTGTGTATAAGAACAATAACCAGAGTGCTTGTAGTTCAGAGGAAGGAAATCTATAGCAGGTTGGAAAAACAATTTCACCTCCTAGTTCTATTCAGAGCCCTATATTGTTATCTCCATCTATATCTGTTCTCTTTTCAAATCTCTGTATCCTTCATTATGGAGTTTTCCTCCTATAATCCCACTAAAGCTAGGGATCCTTTAGTCCTTCAACAGATGTTTCAGCGGTTACTGTGGATCAGGCATTGTGGCAAGGTATAGAAATCAAGGTGAGAAGAATCCATGTTAAGAGCTGAGTGTGGGCTTTGGAGGTAGACTGGTTGGGTTTGATTCCTCTTCTAGTAATTAGCTGGCTGATTTGGAGCTATTTTTGGCTCTCCTCATCTATAGAATGGGAATATTAATATTACCTACACCATAGAATTATTGGAAGAATAAAAATGGATATTCTTAAAGGGTTTAGAACAGTGCTTTCAAAGTGTTCAGATAACTGTCAGTATTTTTGTTGGGATTAACACGGGTGCTAGCCTCAGTCTGGCTTTCTCTTCTCATTTTATGTATCCCTCTGATCTAGTGCTGTCTCAGAAGATGGTGAGTGGTTGCTTCCATTTGTACCTGTGGAGTGAGTGCAGGCTCCTGCCCAAGGTGCAAGCTGTGCTGGGCACATGTCTTTCTGTCCCTTTATCTCCCCTTTCTGCTTAGATCTCTCCCCCACCTGAGTTGCTGCTGACAGTGCCTCTCACTGCTGGCCTCTGTCCTTGGTCTTCCCACTTGTGCTGTCGTGAGCCCCGCTTTCATGGCCGACTTCCCTAAAGCCTGGATTGCATCACGGAACTATGACCCTCTACCTCTGTTTCCTAATTGCAGCCCTGCCTTCTCCTCTTCACACTGATTCTCTGGTGACTCAAGTGGCAGTTGGTCATCTTGCATGATCCACAGGGACCACAGAGTTGGTCATCTTGCATAATCCTTGTCAAGATGTGAGGCCAGCCCTCCCTTAACTTTCCCTATTTGTCTACTTTGTTCCTAGAAGAAAATCTTCCTGTACTCAGTCTTACCAGCCAACTCAAGTTCTTTACGTTTGTCTGCTGTACCTGCCTACCAGTCCCTACCTTGAGTCATCCATTGCCATCACTCCTCAGGGGCCCTTCAAAAGCCCATTGAGGGCTCGGGAGATATTAAGTAAACAGAAGAACCCAAAACTAGTTTGTTGGTTGGACATAAGAGTTTTCTGGCAATACTGCCAGAAAATGGAATTGGGTTCCTTTGGTGGTTGTGAGCTCCTTATTAATGAGGTTACTCAAGGAGAGGCTAGGTGACTTAGTGGCAATGCTGTAGAGGAGATGGGATGTCTTGCCGGCCTGTGCACCCAGCGCACAGACTATTCTCACATCAGTGCTTCTCTGCTTTTCCTTCTGAGTCTACATGGTTCATATGGTCCTATCAGCAACATGTAGCAGTTTGTGCAGCGGTGTGTTAGGGAGCACGTGGGAGTGGTATACTTCAGTCTTGTTGAGAATTCGTGGACACGGTGTCCTTTTTAGTTTACCGATTGTGCTCATTCCTGGACTTCTTTCCAGTGTTGTGCTATGTCTTGACTAAAGAGAGCATTGGAGTTTGGAGGATCAGGGTTATTCCTACACTGGAAGACCCAGGGTGCTTTGTTGTTAGAAGTTTTGTTCTCTTCCAGCTTTCTCCCATTTCCCATTCCTGCTGTCCTCCTTCCACAGTGTTTTTCTTCTTTGTGTACTAGGTTTCTCACTATGAGGACTTGGCTTTTAAGGTCAGAACTTTTCGTAAAATTTGTCTTTCTGCCCAGATCTTAATGGGCTTGCTTTAAAGAACAATTAGAGTGGTAGATACTAGGGGTGATCAGAAGTAAGGTTTTAGTTTCCAGCTCTCACAGCAAAAGATGAGCTGTGGAGCAATTGATACCTGAATTATCTCCATATTGTTTTCCAGATCTTCATGTATTATCTCCATATTGTTTTCCAGATCTTCATGTATTTCCAGTACAGATCTAAAATGTGTACTTATTTACATTTTAACATCTCTGAAATTGGGATGCTTTCCATTGATGGCATTTTAAAAAAGATGTTGAAATGTAGATTGGCTTGAATTTTAAAATGTAACTGTACAATATTTACTGCCTCTGAATAACAGTAAAGATTATGAAATATATTCCTGGATTATATACCTTGAGAACATCGACTAACAACTTCTCTCTTCCCCTCCTCTAAACCTAGAACATACCGTGCATTGTTATCTCTGTATTTCTACTTCTTCAATCCCTTAACTGTAATTACTATAATAACAGTTACCATTTATCGAGTACTTGTTCCTAAGTCCTTTCTGTGCATAAACTCAATCATCATAAGTAGGACCGGTAATCCCCACTGTTCAAAAGTAGAACCAAAAGCCCAGACAGATTAAATGATTTGTTGAATTTCATATGACTGGGGGAGCCAGAATATAAACCTCTGCTCTTAACCCCTGGACTCTTCTTCTTCTTCTTTTTTTTTTTTTTTTAAACCCCTGGACTTTTCTATCTCCCATTAATTTCTAATTCCCAGTTTTTAACATCATTGAATATAAAGACATTAATTGTTAATCTTGAGAAATGGAGGAAACATTTTTCCCTAATACTTTTATCTGTTTTATCCATAGCATTAAAAACAAAAGCAAGGCTCTGGTCCACTGTAGCTAGCAAGGAAAAAAAAAAAAAGAAATTTGCAAGGAGAAAGAAAACCATAAACATATTCTTAGAAAAGACTCTGGAGGGATGCCTGGGTGGCTCAGTGGTTGAGCATCTGCCTTCGGCTCAGGGCCTGATCTGGGATCCGCATTTGAATCCTGTATTGGGCTCCTTGTGGGGAGTCTGCTTCTCCCTCTGCCTGTGTCTCTGCCTCTCTCTCTTTCTGTCTCTCATGAATGAATAAATAAATCTTAAAAAAAAAAAAAAATTCTGGAAATGGAAACAAAAAGTGGCTTACTGGTCTTTGCTGTGCAACCAGACTCAGAAATACTCACTTAATACAAAAAAAAAAAAAAAAAAAAAAAATACAAGTCCTCTACTGCTTTCTTTCTAGGAAATTTTGACGAGATTATATCCTATCTTTAGCAGGGTGATAGTTACCTACTAACCTTTGAGGTTATGTGAACGAGATTACCTTCCAAGAATCCTGTTATTTGTAGCTGTTCTGTGAACAGGCAAAACTTCATTTCTCTTACCTAATTAAAGAAATAGAACTATAATATATGCCTATATAGTAGGATATGTCTACTATATATGATGGATGTGTATATCTAATGTTAGTGTATCAATAACATGGGCCTATTTGGTATTTGCCAGCAATTCACTTTAATTTTTTGAAGAGAATTATGGATAGTTTCCTCTCCCTTACTCTTAACATCTTCGTGAATAAAAAACTGGGTGTGAGTAGTCACCCTCAGATGCCCGCTACTGTGAAAGAAGTAGGGAACTGACAAGGGTGCTAATTAGAGCCCCTCTGTAGTCCTTTTATAGAAAGTGGTAAACTCAGGCCACTGGTTATGAAAACAGTGAAAAGAAGGGAAGAGAAGGATTCAGGAGGAAGCAAGGAAGAAACTGCCAATGATGGCAATCATTGTTCTGAAGTCAATGTGGTGCCCAGCATAAGCTCCTTTTCAATTGAGAACTAATGCCCGTTTCCAAGTTTTGGAACGGAATGACCAACTTGCATGTTTTTGTTAACCTGGGAGCTTTGCTTTAACCACATTGTGGGCACTGGGGAGATTTTGAAAATTGAAAGATATTTATATAATCCCCACCTTCAGTGGGTAGCTGTCATTATATAATGTCATGAAAGCTTCTCACAGCTAGCAGGGGTGCATTTGGTGCTTCTTTTCCTCATGGTCTTGATGGATGCTCATTTCTGCAAACTTGAGGAAGATTATATTGCAATCACATGTATCATTGATGCATTAAAGGTCCTTATTCCGGAATTCCTGCAGATCTTTTGTTAATTATCCATTTCTGGCATAGATTCCTGAATCCCACTATTTATATTTTTTTCATTTGGGAAAGGTCTCAAAGCCAGTTTCTTACCATAATCCCTACAAGTGTTATAGTGCTCATTCAGAAAATAGGCTTTTGTTGTGGATTTTTGGAAAAGCTTAATAGTTTATATCTGCTTATTTTCCTTTATCCAAAAATACCCCTGCAAGAATAGATGATGAAAATCATTTCCCTTTGGTTTTTTTCTTCTAATATTTTCTCCTTGCTCTTGTGTTAATGACCAACTTATTGTAGACCTGAAAGTCTTGACTAATAGGGACTTGTCACTTGAAACATTATTTTTAATGCTTAAAAAGTGTTGAGTTCATCAGTTTCACATTTTGACTTAAATTCTCCTTTTCACTGAGGTCACTCCCTGGCCCATCTTTATCATTGGAAGCCCTGCTCCCATACACCTCTCCTTGTTGTTGTTTTTCCTAACACTTGCCACTATCTCTATTTTTAAATCTTATTTTCTGTCCCTCCTCTCCCACCCTGGTACATATACCGAAATCCATGAGAACAGGAAGTTTTGTCTGTTACATTCTTTTTTCCCCAAAGGCGGAGTACAGTCAGGATCCTCATTATGGAGACTGCCCAGCCTAACTCTGAGGACTCATAAGTCAGGGAGATAGGTGGTGGGTGTGTGTTAGGGATTGGGTTGTGGAAGTGAGCATTGGCCAGATCTGAGAGGTAAGGTGGCAGGCCTGGGCCCTTTGCACCAGTACACCAGTGGCCACAGCAACTGAGACACTGTTGGCTACAGTTTTGACAGTAACAGGTGGAGGCAGAGTGTGGGGTCAAACTGATTTTAAGAATAAGGTGGAGGGCAACCTGGGTGGCTCAGCGGTTTAGCGCTTGCCTTCGGCCCAGGCGTGATCCTGGAGTCCCCGGATCGAGTCTCGCGTCGGGCTCTCTGTGTGCTTCTCCCTCTGCCTGTCTCTGCCTCTCTGTGTCTCTCATGAATAAATAAATTAAATCTTTTTTAAAAAAGAAAAAGAATAAGGTAGAGACAGGACTTGGCCTAAGGCCTTCAGCTGGTCGAGTTGAGACTGTGTACACAGAGAAGCTTTCCTCATCACTTCTTTTAGTAATTAATGTATTGAATCACTTTAAGGTGAAGAATCTTTGTTAGCGTAAGAGCAGGGACTATATTGGTTGGTCTTGTTCCTTGTTATCTCTCTAGCACCTAGAAGCATTCCCGGTTCACTGAGTTTTTGTGAAATTGTGTGAGTGAGAGGATAAAAAATGTAGCACTCAACATAGTATTTCAAAGTACGTATTTTATGCCAGCTCAGTATTTAGAAATCTAGTTAATGCACAAGCTTAAAAATAAAATGAAAAAAAAACCCAAGCTTTATCACCTCTTACCTTAATTGTTTTCTTTCCTCAGTTTCTTTATTGTTCCAAAATAGAGTTCCTTTAAATAAGTTTTCTTGGTGCTGTTGAGAGAGGATTCAATTTAAAAGTGTGTAACTATAACTTTTAAAAGTATATTTGTTTGATGTACAAAGTATCCTTTAATTATAGCTATTGAAGTCACATCTCTGAATTGTTTTTTTGAGACAGAGTTATATCTTTGAAAATCTCCCATGGGTCGTGGTGGGATGTAAGGGAAAAAGTCCATTGGCGAAGCAAAGGGATTAGCTATCTGATAATGTACATTTAACCTGAACTATGTAACCAGCTGAGCCTTTTCCCTTGGTTTTCTAAAGTTTCTCAAAGGACCTAGAAAGGTTTCTCCCTCTTTAGCTCTCTAATTTAGTAGTACATTCTAAAACTTTCCATTTACATTTATATGATGGAGAAAGACCTTAAACCACACTAATTTGTTCTGTGTTAGCTTGTAGTATGTCTTCTTAGCCATGGAAAAGTTGGTTTTTCTTAACTAAAAAATGAGGTGCGGGTGAGCAGTTAATAGTTTGAGTACAAAACCCTTTATAGCTGGAATACTTAAAACAGTTTTATTCTCCTCCCATAAGTTTCATGCACGTGAAAATAATTTTAAATTCATAGGCTAAATTCATTTCTTAGCCCCTTTATATTAGTCTGGCCTTTTCAAAGAAGAAAGCTGTAATTATACTGTCTACTTCCTTCATGTAAATTAGAATTGTTGTGTATCTGGGCCCACTCTGGTTTCTTTATAGGTATAATTAACTTAATTGCCTTCTCAGTGCTTTATGCTAGCGAAATGAGAACTGCTTTAAATTTCTATAGATATTGACATTTAGGAAATGATTAACTTGTGAACAGGGTTCAGATTTATTCTAATGAAAATATACAATATGATGAGGCATCATTTGGTGGTGTTGATCAAATTTTGTGTGTGCACTGTATATAAGTCATGGAGTAGTGGATAAGATTAAAGAAAAATTCAGTGCAATGATGAATGATAGAGTTTCTTTTCTAAGAGGAGTAGCTTCATTTCTAGGATATATATATATATATATATATATATATATAATTTTATGGATTCCTTGTTGCTTTTTTGAATGTTTAGTCTTTGAGCTGTCTCTTTTTTTAGCACAAGTAAAATATCTTCTGTAGATCCACAATCTTATTACTATTGCACATTATTTCACTTACTTTACATTCTTCTGTTCATTCTATATACTACTGATGTCACCATGAAAATTATTTTTCACAATGTTGCTCTCCAGAGTTGTGGGTAGGAGTATGCAGAAAATGCTCATTTTTCTTCATCTTTTTTGTTGAATGAGGAAAGAACTGCCTGTGTTTGGATTTGTTTCCTACTTGTTTTATGTTGTCATTATTGTGACTTTAAAGTATTGAAAAAGACTCCTATGGCTCATAGAGGGAAGTATACATCATTGTTTTAGCTTTTCATTATTGAAACTTCTAGACTTTTTTTGGTGGGGCATATAATTCTTAGTAGAATGCTAAGTGCTGGTTGAGGAGGAGAGTAGTTGGAACTTGTCTCATTTGTAGCTGGTGCCCTATAACACCTGGCACCCTGAAAACCAATCTCTGTGGATAAGCGGATCTTCATTAACAAAGTGGGGCAGAGTGCCAGAGAATCTACCAGGGAGATGAATGTTCAAGCCTTTGCTCCCTGCCAGCCAGACAGGGTGCTGAGGGCCTGGCTTTCTCATTTTTTTCTTCTTTCTCCTTATTCCATCAAGAGTTCTATCATTTTTATTTTGGTTTCACAGAGACATGAATTGGAGAAGGGGATGGGCAGAAGAACCAGAGAAGGCTGGGGCTGCTGGGAGTGCTTTGAAGGAGAGTTTTGAATAGACCCAGGAACAAGTACAGAGTGTAAGAAGCACATGGGAGATCACAGATGGTTTTAAGAGCTGTTGCTCTGGAGTGAACATTATATTCGTAGCACTTGAATGTCTTCTATGAGCCAGGCATTGAGCAGAGAGCTTTATATATGCAACTTCACTGAATCCTTCCTCCAATTTGCTGAGGCGTGCACTATTCACTTATTTTATAGATCGGGAAATCATGGTCTTAGAAAGGTGACTGGCTTGCTCAAAGTCTCACAGCTATTGAATGGTAGAACCAGGACACACATCTAGGTTAGGCCTTGTTTAAAACCCACAATCAACCGCAGCATTATTTAATACGCTGCTAGATATTACATTTCTATTTTGTGGATTTAGAGGTATGGAACAGTAGAAAATAATTTTTTATTCTAATTAAGCAAAAGACCTAAAGTTACTCTGGACCACTTGGAAGAGGAGAGCTAGAGTGCTTCCTGGCCTGCGTGAGAGCTAGCACAGAATGGCTTACTCCTTTCTTCTTGTCTTCCGGGCATGTGCACTTAGCTTCCTGGTGTGGGTCAGTCATTCGTTAGTCTAGGTGAATGTTTAAGTAGATTATTCCTTTCTTATTTTGGTTGGTATTTATAAGGATAGGGAGGAGATTACATGCATGGTAACTGTTGCGTTTTGGTTAAATAAATGTATAAATTACCCAGACATGTCTCAAACCATTGTTTCTGCCCATTGCCATCTTCATAAATCTCTGGATCAGTACTTAGAGAATTACTTCTGGTGATTATCAGGTAATGAGCTAGTAGCTCTCTGGTTTTATGAACTGTTCTATGATAAATTCCTCTGTTCCTCCTACTTAAAGTTCAATGAACTGTCAGCCCTAGGTCCTGGTCACAGCAGCTCAGCTCATTTCTGGCCCCAGCTAATTCTCAACCAAAAGCTTTATCTTCAGAGCACCACCCTTGTTTGTAAATTGTCATGTTCCTCAGTGTTCTTGCCTTATGACTAAGGAAAGGGTTTGTGAGAAATAGAATGTCCAGTCAAAAAAATCTTTTAGAAGTGCTGTAGTACTTGATGGAGGAAAGATGTTAGGGTTCAGAGCCAACGGCTGAGAAAGAATTCTTGAAATGTCTTTGGTGCAAAAAGGTGGCTTTATTAAAGCATGGTGACAGGAAGCATGGGCAGGAAGAGCTGCACTGGGGTCATGAGGAGAGGCCCATTATACACTTTCAAGTTGGGGAGGGGGTTAGGGATAGCATAAATCTCTAAGGAATTTTGGAAGAAAGGTTCCCAGGACCTTGAGGGGTCCAGCTATTGTTAGGAAAAGATCATTTATTATCATCTAATAAAACCTTAGTCATGAGACCCTTTAGATGGGCCATATGCTTGGGGAATGGTTGCCAACATGTATCTTGGGGAGTGGAGACAAAGGAAGTTTCCAAAGGAATTTTTACACGTTAAAGTAGATTTATAGGATCCTGGGGGTCAGGCTAAGATTTTTTTTTTTGCCCTTAGCAAAGTATTAACACTGAGGCAGTTGGGTCGCTAGAGGAATGTCACTCTGCCTGTTTCAACGACTTGCCTGGGGGCTGTAGGTAGTAAGGAAACTTAAGTTTTCTTTTGCCTTTGTTTCCACATTAGTACTGGTAGTCATCAAAAAGAATGAAAATGAACCACAATCTTGAAGTTCAGTCTTTTGCATTTGATTGTGGTGGCTGTTTTGAAGGAGGATCAGAATTTGAAAGGGCCTAAAGCCAAATTGAAGTTATACATTGTGAGGTAGTATTTTTGTTTATTCAGTTTTTGTTTTTAGAAAATTGACAACAACAACAACAACAAAAAAAGAAAATTGACAGACTCTTTTTAAACACTAGCCTTATTGAGATGTAATTAAAATACTGTATACTTTACCCATTTAAAGTGGATAGGTGGGCAGCCTGGGGGGCTCAGTGGTTTGGCGCCTGCCTTCAGCCCAGGGCATGATCCTGGGGTCTGAGGATCAAGCCCCACATTGGGCTCCTGCATGGAGCCTGCTTCTCCCTCTGCCTGTGTCTCTGCCTCTCTCTCTGTGTGTGTCTCATGAATAAATAAATAAAATCTTAATAAAGTGGATAGGCTGACTTCTGAGGTGGAAAAACTGGATTATTTCAATATAGTTCCATAGAGATCTGAATTAGGGAATGATTTCTGACAGGAATTTTCTCTCTTCAAAAGTGATTAATTATGGCAAAGTAAGAGCTAAGGCAAAGATCAAACAAAAAAAAATGGATGGCATTTCTTCAGAGTTCAGCAGAAAGTTTGGCAACCTTTAAGAAGACACTCTGTCCCAAATTTTGTAATGATTTAAGTGCTTTCTTCCAAATTGCATAACATTTGAAATGGTGATTGATAATGTATATAGACATGGTTGGCTTATTAGAATATGTTTTGCAGAAGCTTAGCAAGTTGAGATAAAAAAGCAAAGGTCATTGATGAATAAGTTCCTATGCAAATACGTGCTTTCTTTTACACTTCCCAGTTTAAGACTTTGGGGTGTGTACATGAATTGGCCATAAAAGAATGTGAGACAAATGAAGTATGAAGCTGGTTCCAAGGTTCTTAAAGAGATAGGAGAACCTGCACTTGGCATAATGAGATTTATTAGAAGAAGTTGATGTCCAGTGAAGTGAAATCTATCTAGTCCTTAACAAGAAAAAAATCCTTTAAAAGAATTTAGTCTTCATCATACGGCTCTTTAAAAGTAAGTTTTTATATACTTATTATTTGTAAAAGTCTATATTGAGGTTTTCTTTTCAATTTATTTTGCTATTTCTGTGATATAAAATAGGTATTTAGGAAATTGAACTTTGACTTACATGATTCTTACCCTTTCACCATTGCTTAGGAATGATTAGGTTGCAAATTGGGGGTTGCCTCTAGTACAATGGCTTTTTATATGGGTAAGGACTGAAGGAAACAGCTAGCTCATGATTTCTGTGGGCGCTGAAAATTGGCAGAGAACCTATTTATTGTATTTCATCAGTAGGTCTTTATGGATTAGTTATTTTGGGACTGAACTTAGACGTTTCACGTAAGCAATCACTGAAAATGAGGTATAAGTTGAGACTGGGAGCCAGGCTATACTGTGAATTGTGAATAGATACATATTCTTTCCAAGAGTTTAACATTTCTTTGGGAAACATGGTTTAAAAAACAAAAACAAAAACAAAACACCTCTTTAAGGACCTCCTCCTGTGGAACTTAAGTTTTTCTACAGAAGATCAGAGGCTGGATAGAATTTTATGTAAAATTTTCTCAGTGATTGCAAGTAATTAAAAAAAAAATGTTACTTTGGGGGCTCCTGGGTGGCTCAGTCAGTTAAGCGTCTGCTTTCAGTTCAGGTCATGATCTCAGGGTTCTGAGTTGAGCCCCATATCAGGCTCCCTGCTCAGTGGGGAAATTGCCTCACTCTTCTCTGCTTGCTGCTTCCCTTGCTTGTGTTCTCTCTCTCTCTCTTTGTGTCAAATCAAATCTTTAAAAAAAAAAAAATTTCTTGTTCTGTGGGCCAAACTGACATGCTGTTTTTAGCTGTGTGCACTCTCCGGCCTAGGCGGTGTGGGCATGATTCTGTCCTCCATAGAGAGACGGAACAGCAATCCCTGTACACAAACTGGAAGGGTGATGAGCCTGGAGCACACGGACGTGCCAAAGTCCTGCAGAGGGGCAACGAGGAATGGCCCAGAGAGGAAGTGGTATGATCTAGGCCCTGCCAGAGCACAGATAGGATTTAGAGGTGGCTCAGTGAGGGGGCCACATCCTGCCCAGAAGGGGAACGCACAGGCCGATTATGGGTTATCAGAGTAGCAGTTAGCTCAGTGCGCTGCCAGCCTTCTGCTGTGGAGATGCCCCAGGAAGGGAAGGATAAAACAACGCCCTTCCCGTAATCCATAATCCGTGTGAAGCCCCCAAACCCCCAGCCTTTCAAAATGAATCATATAGTGAAAGTTAAAAGAGAATGTGAAAATTTGAAAATAAGAAAAATCAGCTTTAAGACAGGTCCCCTAGCCTGACCAGATTGTTGATCCTTTTTTTTTTTTTTAAATTTTTATTTATTTATGATAGTCACAGAGAGAGAGAGAGAGAGAGAGAGGGAGAGAGAGGGAGGGGCAGAGAGGCAGAGACATAGGCAGAGGGAGAAGCAGGCTCCATGCACCAGGAGCCCGATGTGGGATTTGATCCCAGGTTTCCAGGATCGTGCTCTGGGCCAAAGGCAGGCAGTAAACCGCTGCACCACCCAGGGATCCCAGATTGTTGATCCTTAAAGCCCCTTCTGTGTATTAGAGCTGTTGCTCTTCCATGAATAGTCACCCATTTCTCATCTGGGAAGTCACTGCCTGAAAAGAAAACCACCACACATTTTACTTTTTAAGTAAAGAGGATATTGGCTCAGTACTGGAAGAATTAAAGGCTTTGGTCCTTCACATTTTGTTTTTCCTTCCCTAGACTTTCATATTTTAGAACCACCTTTATATTTCTCAGTAGTTTCCTGAGGTGTGGTTGAATGACTCAAGGTTAATAAAGTTACCCTTTGACTTTCCTGGACTTGAAGTTTATTGTCTTTACTGTTAAGGGTTAGATTTCTGATTTAAGGTGATTCCAGTATGCTATATGAACCTATTGTATTGTATTAAATGAGATTGTCTGTTCTGTTAGCAATATGGGAAATAATCTAACACAACTAGAATTAAATGTACAACTGCAAGGCTTTGTCTTTCTAGTCCTGGGTCATCCATTAACTTAGTGACATAGGGCAAGTCACTTAACCTTGAATGACTTGTGATGTTTTTCATCTGTTATATAGAGATGTGTAGCCCGGTTAAACACTTGTTAGGGCAAGATTTGGACACACACACATAAATGCTGTCCCTCCCCCCAGTATACTGTTTGATTTATTCACCTTAGACTCCTAGTATGATGCCTCACACATAGCAGGTTTTCAAATATTTGTTGGATGAGATCAAAGTAAAAGAGAAAGCTCCCTCCCTCTTGCCCCCACCCCATGATACTAGACTAGAAGAGGAAGAGATATATATATATCGTCATCATTTGTTTTGATGAGTGTGTGTGTGTGTGTGTGTGTGTGTGTAAAACTCAAAGCCAAACACTTAATAAGAGGGGGAGGGCATAGGTACAAGACAGAACTGTGTGGCAAAAATGAAAAGTGAATACCTCCGGATCTTTTCCTAAATCTTTAGGTGCTGCAAATTGTAACCTTGGCCCTTTTTTTGCTTTCACCTGCTCATTCACTTTGGTTGATTCACTTATTCAGAACTCCTTTATAAGCATCTACTAGGTCTTGAGTCCTGGCTTATGCATGATGGTGCCTAAGATGAATTCAGTTTCATGGCAGCAGTAGACCATCATCTTAATAGAGAAATGAACAGAAGCAGATCTCAGTGCTATATGATGTGTATTATGGTGAATGTATATAGAGGGTATAGTGGAAATGCAAGTAAGAGAGCCATTGTCTTTGAGTGGATGGAACAGAGTCATATGGGCTCTCAGAAAAAGGTGTATTTGAGCTTGGCCTTGAAATGTGAATGTGTGTTGAGTAGGAGGAAGAACAAGGAAGGAAGGAATGGGTAGGGTCCTGGGGATCACTTCCTGTAAGCTGAATTCTGGGGAGAAGGATGTATGGGAGGGATGCAAGGAAAAACCAGGGAAAACCTGTAACCATAAGGTCTCTCCTGACAAGTTTTCTAATGTATGGTCATAAATTTATGTATGTTTATGTTAAAATCTTACTTCCAATATACTGAACTTTGTATTTTTATGTAATTAAATTTTTTTTTTTTTTTTATTCATGAGAGACACAAAACGAGAGAGAGGCAGAGACACAGGCAAAGGGAGAAGCAGGCTCCATGCAGGGAGCCCGACATGGGACTCGATCCGGGTCTCCAGGATCATGCCCTGGGCTGAAGGTGGCGCTAAACTGCTGAGCCACCCGGGCTGCCCTGTAATTTAATTTTCATAATACTCCTGGAAGAGTAGGTAGTATTGTTTCTATTTATAGACTGAGAAACTGAGGTAATCAAAATCAAATGATGTGTTTAGGGTAATTACTAAGTATGAATTCTGTGTCTTTTTAAAATTTATAACAGTATCAAATTTGCAAAAAACTTTATAATATATAGAACTTTCCCCCTCATTGATAGGGAGTCGTCTACCTAAGAGCCCATCATCCCTGAATATTTAGCACATAGATATATCTTAAACTAAGGACATTCACCTACATATTCATAATACAACCATCAAAATCAGGATGTGATTTTAATCCTCAGGCCCCGTTCAAATTTCACCAGTGGCCCCAGTAATACCCTCTGTGGCAGAAGGATCCAGTTCAGAATTGCCCCTTGCTTTTACCTGTCCCCTCTAGTTTTCTTTAGTCTGGAACAGAACCTTACTTTTTTCCTTGTCTTTCATGACCTTGACACTGCTGAAGATCGAAGGCCAGCTGTTGAGTGGAATGGCTTTCAATTTGGGTTTGTCTGAGGTGTCCTCGTGACGTGACGAGATTGATGTCTTTGACAGGCGTATCGCAAGACGGATACTGCTTTTCTTCTCATTGAATCAGCAGTCCTAAGATGACTGATTTCACTCTGTCTCATTACTGATGCTGTTCACTTTGATCACCTGATTAAGGTGGTTTCTGCCAGAATTCTCTACTGCTAATTTCTTTGTAATTAATTACACAGTATTTTAGGTCTAATACTTCAAGACTATGTAAATACCTCCTTTCTCATCAAACTTTAGATTTATTTGGTTACAGTAGTGTGTATGCATCATTTCCTCGTAGGTTTTTATCTGTTTCGTTCCTTTCAAGTTGGCTTTTGTTCTTTTTTGACAAGTTCCCATAATTCTTTGGGCACTTCTGGTGGGCGTACGATGTTCCAAGGTCCTCTTGTTCTCTTTCCCCTCAGTACTGGAATTGGTACTGGAATCAGTGATTCTCCAAGGAGACCTGATTCTCTTAATGGAGAATGGTATACAGAAACCAAGATCATTGACTATTGGGATGTCAACTACTCCCAGACCTTCTCAGCTAGGGGAATATTTGCACTTAGGTATGTGTGTGCACGTGCGCACGCACACACACACATTTATACATGCTCAGTCTAAAAATTATGGGCTGTTCATAATGGAGATAACTAGTTCTAATCTGACACCACAGGATTCATTCCAGTTTTCTCCCTTGCCATATTTGCAGCTTCTCTTCAGAAAGTGGGTATTCTGACCCGTTATCCTAAATGTATTTACTTATTTTGTCAGTCCTGCTTTACATACCCAGTCTCTTGTTGCTTCTGATACCTCTCCCTCTGTGCTGTTATCCTCACACCACTTGGGCTCTGATACACTATGCCATGTTGACTCTGACATTTGGATACCCTCTTGACTGAACTTGGGTTTGACTCTATTTTTAAGTGTGGCAAGTCTGGAGGCACTAGGTTTACCTCTCCTGCACTTGAGATAAAGCTTTGTGAAGGGGTAATTGAGATCTTGCCTATATTCTCCTATCTTAAATCATATATTTTTTGGTAAGTTTTTTCATGTAATTAGGTTTCTTTTGTGTTGTACTTTGTACGAAAGCAATGTATGTATTTACATGTGGATGATTCTTGTGTAATGCTTACATAACATTATTATTGGACAGCTTGTGGCATATAATACATAAATGTTGTACCTAAAATATATACAAGTAGTGAAGCCATGTGTTTGTATAGTAACATAAAATGCAAAGATGTTAGAACCAGTTTCATCTATAGTCCTCATTATCATGGATTGCAGTATAAATTAGAATATTGCACAAATTTGTGATCCTCTTTTTAAAAAAGATTTATCTTAGAGAATGTATGAGTGGGGGGAGGGGCAGAGAGAGAGAGAGAGAGAGAGGAGATAATCTCAAGTAGAGTCCCCTTTGAGCATGGAGCCCAGCTCTGGGCTTGATCCCATGACCCTGAGATCATGATCTCAGCTGAAATCAAGAGTCTGATGCTTGACCAACTGAGTCACCCAGATGCCCTGTGATCCTCTAATTTTAAAATTATAGCAAAGACATTATTTTTTTTAAAAGATTTTATTTATTTATTCATGAGACACACAGAGAGAGAGGCAGGGACATAGGCAGAGGGAGATGCAGGTTCCCCGCAGGGAGCCCGATGTGGGACTCAATCCTAGGACTCCAGGATCATGCCCTGAGCCGAAGGCAGATGCCCAACCGCTGAGCCACCCAGGCATCCCACAAAGACATTATCATTGGTGTCATTAGTTTCTTTTGAATTATATTTGTGTTATTCCTTAGTTTTTTTTTCTTTTAAACATGCATTTGGAGGAAATTAATAATTAAAGTCATGCCTATGTTTTAAAGATGAGAACAACAAGGTTTCTTACATTCCTGAACTGCATGCCTTTGGAAATCCTTCACAAACAAGTTAATTTGTTGGAAAATAGACTTCCTGGATGTTCCTGTCTTGTGTGCACTTAAGTGTTTTGTAGGAAGCTGTGTAAATGTGGGTACACTGAAAGTTGACTGATCACCTGATTAAAGAGCATGCTGACATTGAAGTTCTTTTAAATTCTTGCTCCTTAACATTTTCCATTCTTACGTCTATCCTGAAATAACACTTCTGAGAAGACTTCCTTTCTCATTATTCTTCAGTGATTTGGGGAACAATTTTATAGGAAAAGGTTTTGTATCTATGCTCATGGTGCATGGTAATTGCTTGAGGAGTTTGGAGTGTCAGTATGTAACAGACTCTATTCAGATCTCATCTTTCTTTCTTGGTGAATCTAGAGATCACTGTTCATCCGAAAACAAGTTTACAAATTCATCTAACAATGGCATATTGGTAAAAAGAAAGAAAAAAGTGAGAAGCTGTAGATGTTATAAATATAAATGTAGGTATATCAGTTTGTGAGGTATAGTTATACCACAAAGTAATCAGCTGGATTGTTTGGATTTGCTACTTTTGGAAGTTGGATCCTGAAGCAAAAGGTAGAGAACTTCAAGGATCATATTGTGGGTGAACCATTTGAGTATTCTCCTTGCTCTGAATTCCAACCTATTATTGCCCTTATGGAACTATGTGACCCTTAAGAGCTGAAAGTGTATTAACACCTTGTGCGCTAAATGAACAATGTAACTTTTTTTTTAAAGATTTATTTATTTATTCAGAGAGAGAGAGAGAGAGAGAGGTAGAGACACAGGCAGAGGGAGAAGCAGGCTCCATGCAGGGAGCCCGATGTGGGACTAGATCCCAGATCTCCAGGATCAGGCCCTTGGCTGAAGGTGGCGCCAAACCGCTGAGCCACCTGGGCTGCCCCTCTTCATCTTTTATAAAATTGAAACTCTATACTCATTAAACACCAGCTCCCATTCTCTACCCCCACTCTCCCATCACCACTATACTTTGTCTCTATGGTTTTGAATACTCTAAGTACTTCATATAAATGGAATCATATATGGGTTATTTCACTTAGCATAATGTTCTCAAGTTTCATCCACATTGTATCATATGGGAGAATTTATTTTCTAATGCAGAGTAATATTCCATTGTATATATACACCACATATTGCTTACTGATTCATCTTTCAGTGGATGCTTGGCTTGCTTCCATGTTAAAGCTACTAGGAATAATGCTGCTATGAAAATCAGCATCCAAGTATCTCTTTGTGACTCTGCTTTAAATTCTTTGGGTATATACCCAGGAGTGGAATTGCTGGTTCATAGGGTAGTTCTATTTTTAACTTTATTTTATTTTTTATTTTTAAAGATTTTATTTATTTATTCATAGACACGGAGAGAGAGGCAGAGACACAGGCAGAGGGAGAAGCAGGCTCCATGTAGGAAGCCCGATGTGGGACTCCATCCCAGGTCTCCAGGATCACACCCCAGGCTGCAGGCGGTGCCAAACCACTGCACCACCGGGGCTGCCCTAACTTTTTTTTTTTTTTTTAAAACTGCTATGCTATTTTCTGTGTTTCACATTGCTACATTTTCTACATTTCACACTCCAAAAGTACACGAGGATTCCA
The DNA here is from genome assembly GCF_003254725.2 of Canis lupus dingo. Classification (NCBI taxonomy): domain Eukaryota; kingdom Metazoa; phylum Chordata; class Mammalia; order Carnivora; family Canidae; genus Canis; species Canis lupus. The sequence goes on along the minus strand of NC_064269.1, from coordinate 16,496,450 downwards.
GTTTCTTTAGACCCTCACTGACACTTGTTTTCTGTTTTGTTTTGTTTGGATAGTAGCAATCCAAATGGATGTGAGGTGTAATATCTTATTGTATTTCTGATTTGCATTTCCTTAATGATTAGTGATGTTGATCATCTTTTCATATGCTTATTGGCCATTTGTCTATTTTTTTTTGAGAAAGTCTATTGAAGCCCTTTGCCAATTATTGAATTAGGTTGGGTTTTTTTTTGTTGAGTTTTGGAAATTCTGTATATATTCTAGATATTAATTCCTTATCAGATTTGTAAATATTTTCTCCCATTATGTGGGTTGCCTTTTTACACTCTTTTGATAGTGTCCTTTATGCACAAAAATATTTGCATGAAGTCAAATTTGTCCATTTTTTTCTGTTACTTGTCCCTTGGCTTTGCTGTAAAGAAATTGTTGTGAATTCAATGTTGTGAACTTTTTGTCCCGTGTTTTCTTCTAAGACTTTTATCGTTTTAGGTCTCAAACTTAAGTTCTTAACCCATTTGAATTTTTGCATGTGGTGTTAGGTAAAGGTCCAAAGTAATTATTTTGCATGTAAATACTTAGTTTTCCCAGCACCTTTTGTTGGAAAGACCATTTTTTCCCCATTAAAGGGTCTCGAGATCCTTGTCAAACATCATTTAACCATATATGTGAGGGTTTATTTTTTTAGTTCTCTGTTCAATTCCATTGGTCTAATGTTTATGACAGTACTACACTATTTTGATTATTGTAGCTTTATAGTAAATTTCAAAATTAGGAAGTGGGAGTTATCCAGTTTTTTGTTCTTCAAAATTATAGCAGCTCTTCAGAATTCTCTGAGATTCCATATAAATTTTAGGATGAGTTTTTCTAATTCTGCAAAAAATGTCATTGGGATTTTGATAAAGTTTTGCATTGAGTCTGTAGATTGATTTGGATAGTACTGACATTTTAACAATAAGTTTTTTTTAAGATCTTATTTACTTGAGAGAGAGAATGAGCAGGGGAGGAGCAGAAGCAGACTTCTTACTGAGCACAGAGTCTGATGTGGGGCCTGATCCTACAACCCCAAGATCATGAGCTGAGCCAAAACCAAGAGTGCTCAACTGACTGAGCCATCCAGGTGCCCCCCATTTGTCTTTTAAAATTTCTTTAAGCAATATTTTATAGTTTTCACTGTACAAGTATTGCTAAGTATTCTATTTGTTGCTGTTGCAAATGTATTTTCAGAATTTTCTTTTCAGTTCATTGTTTACAGAAATGCAACTGAGTTTTGTGTTGTTGATTTTGATGAATTTATTTTTCGGTTATAGCAAGTGTGTGTGTGTGTGTGTGTGTGTCTTTAGGATTTTCTAAATGGCCAATAGGATCATCATCTGCAAACCTAATTTTACTTCTTCCCTCAATTTAGATGCCTTTTATTTCTTTTTCATGCCTAATGGCTCTGGCTAGCACTTCCAATACTGTGTTGAATAGAAGTGATGAAAGCAGGCATGTTTGCCTTGTTCCTAATCATAGAGGAAATGCTTTTAGTCTTTCTTAAATGAGTATGGTGTTTATTATGGCTTTTTAATATATGGCTTTCATTATGTTGAAGCTGTTTCTATTTTTAGTTCATTAAGAATCATCACGGAAATGTATTGAATTTTATCAAATGCTTTTTCTGCATTAGTTGAAATGGTTATATGCTTTTGTTCACCCTTTCATTCTGTTGATGACGTTTTTCATGTTTTGGACCATCCTTGAATTCTAGGAATAAATTTGACATGGTCATGATAGAATTATTTTATTATATTGCTGATCTGTTTGCTAGTATTTCGTTAAGAATTCTCTGTCTGTGTTCATAAGAGTATTGGCATGTAGTTTTATCTTTTTGTAATGTCTCTGGTTTTGGTATTAGAGTAATGCTGATCTCCTAAAATGAGTTAGGAATTATTCCATCTTTGATTTTTTTTTTTTTTTTTTTTAAAGTTTGAGAAGGGGGCAGCCTGGGTGGCTCAGCGGTTTAGCACCTGCCTTCAGCCCAGGGCATGATCCTGGAGACCCAGGATCGAGTACCACATCGGACTCCCTGCATGGAGCCTGCTTCTCCCTCTGCCTGTGTCTCTGCCTCTCTTTCTCTCTCTTGGTGTCTCTCATGAATAAATAAATAAAATCTTAAAAAAAAATAAAATAAATTTTGAGAAGGATTGGTAGTATTTCTTTAAATGTTTGGTAGAATTCTCCAGTGAAGCCATCTTTTCTTTGTTAGGAGATTTTTGATTAATGATTCAATCTCCTTAGTAGTTATAGGCTTAGTCAGATTTTGTTTCTTTGTGATTTAGTTTTGGTAGGTTTTGTGTTTCTAGCCTTTTGTGCCTTTCATCTAGGCTATCCAGTTTGTTGGTGTAGAATCATTCATAGTACTCTGATTCTTATGTTTGTAGTATTGATAGTAATGTCCCTACTTTAATTTCTGATTTTAGTACTTCAAGTGTTCTTTTCTTCTTAGTTCATCTAGCTAAAGGTTTGTCAATTTTATCCATTTTTGAAGAACCAGCTTTTGGTTTCACTGATTTTTCTCTATTACTTTTCTAGTCTCTAATTTAGCCTGTTCTATATTATATTTCCTGCTTTCAATTCATTTTGTTCTTCTAGCTGATTATGTTGTAAAGTTAGGTTGTTGATTTGAGATCATTCTTGTTTTTTAATGTAAGCAGTTACAGCTATAAATTTCTACCTTAGCATTGCTTTTACTGCATTCCCATAAATTTTAGAGTTTTACTTTCATTTTCATTTTTAAGTATTTTCTGATTTTATGATTTCTTCTGTGATTCTTTAAAAGTGTTTAATTTCCACAATTTCATGAATTTTCTGATTTTCCTTGTGTTGTTTCTAACCTCGTCCATTGTGGTCAGAGAATATACTTTGATATTTACAAATCTTTTGAGACTATTCTAACATATGGTCTATCCTAGAAAATGTCCCATGTGCAGTTGAAGAATATGTATTCTATTGTCAGAGAGTGTTCTGTATATGCCTAAGTCTAGTTATTGTGTTAAGTCCTTGATTTCCTTACATCCGACTGGTGGTTCCAACTTTTTTTTTTTTTTTTAAGATTTTATTGTTTTGACACAGAGAGCACAGGTACCCAAGAGGGCAGGGGAAATGGCAGGCAGAGGGAGTGGCAGGCACAGACTCCCCACTGAGCAGGGAGCCTAATGCAGTACTGGACCCCAGGACTTGAGCCAAAGGCAGACACTTAACCAACTGAGCCACCCAGGTACCTTGGTGGCTCCAACTTTTATTGTAGAACATTTTGTTTCTTCCTTCAAGTCTATCAGCAGTTGTTCCATATATTTTGATGGTCTATCCTTAGGTACATAAATGTTTATAATTGTTATCCATGTTTTGTGATATTGGTATAGTCACCTCTACTTATTTTTGGTTACTATTTGCATGGAATAGATCATGAAGTTTGGAGGATGGGGTCATTTTTGCCCACCATGATTCCTATAAGCTATATGTAAACTACTGCCTGTCACATGGCTGGGCTTGGGGAATAGGTTGCTGTTGCTGTTCTAAGAGCTGAAGTTGACCGATATTGACTGCACTTGACCACCCAAGTCTTCCCTGGAAGTTGCAAGCCTTCAACAGACTCCAGAGTTCCAAAATAGTTAACATCAGAGAAATTCTGCAGAATTGTTGTCTAGGTGGGAAGACAAGATTCCTGGTGCTTCCTACTCTACCATCATCCCAGATCCTCTCCACAGAGAACCTTTTGAAGAGCACAAGATCTTACCATTGGAGCATAAATGGAATACAGCCATACAAGTGGTCAATTCTGTTTGACTTGGTTTATTTTTTATTTTTATTTTTTTTAATTTTTATTTATTTATGATAGTCACAGAGAGAGAGAGAGAGAGGCAGAGACACAGGCAGAGGGAGAAGCAGGCTCCATGCACCGGGAGCCTGATGTGGGATTCGATCCTGGGTCTCCAGGATCGCGCCCTGGGCCAAAGGCAGGCGCCAAACCGCTGCGCCACCCAGGGATCCCTTGACTTGGTTTATAATTTGCTTCTCCTTTTCCCTTTTGGATCAGTTCATTTGCAAGTCTAATATTTCAGCTCATATTGCCTTTTGGCCATTTGGCTGTTAGATTTGGAATGTAGCAGAAGACTTCATTAAAATGAAGATATCAAAACGGTGTTTGAGCTTAATTTTGAAAGATTGGTAAAATTTAGTTTGGGGAAGGTGGGATAGGAGTTGGGAAGGATATACTCTAAATCTCTGGAAAGTAAAGAACTATATCCAATTATGATAAAAATAGATGCCTTTTTATGTAATAAGTACTCTGTTATATCTTATAAAATATTGTTTACAACAACTTTAAGGGATAGATATTATTATCCCCATTTTTGGTATAATACTAGTCTTTCTGAGACTCCCATGCTTACTGTATTGGCATCTCTTCCTGATTAGCATTAGTCCTGGATAAATGTTCTAGTTTGGCTGATAAGTCCTATGCTTATCCTATACAGAAGTAAAATGGTATTCAGACTGATTAATCAACTTGCCCAACCTACTTGGAAAGAGCCTGATTTGGGCTCATTATTTCAAATGATAACAAATGGTATCTTCAGAAACTGTTCTTTTTCCCATGATAGTAGTACACTTTATTTTTTATATATTTGCTTATACGCTTATCATCTCCTTTGTTCTCTAAACAGTAAGATCCAGGAGAGCAGGATTACATCTATCGTATTGACTACTGCATACCCAGTACTTAGGATAATATCTGCTATATAATGTTTGTTGAACAAATGAATTACTTTAAAAAAATTTTTAAGATTTTACTTTTAAGTAATCTTTGCACCCAGTGTGGGGCTCAAATTTATAACCCCTAAGATAATTGCATGCTCTACTGACTGAGCCAGCCAGGCTCCCCTCAATTATGTTTATGGTAGGAGTTTTGGACTTGAATTCTAAAAACATTTTTTTAAAAGATTTTATTTATTTATTCATGAGAATACACAGAGAGGAAAGTGATAAAGAGAGAGAGAGAGACAGAGACAGAGACACAGGCAGAGGGAGAAGCAGGCTCCATGCAGGGAGTCCGACGTGGGACTTGATCCCGGGTCTCCAGGATCACGCCCTGGGTTGAAGGCGGCGCTAAATTGCTGAGCCACCCGGGCTGCCCTCTAAAAACATTTTAAGTGTCATTAATTAATTTCCTTTCCATAAAACACAATTCCCCATTTTTCTTCATAACAGACTTTTTTTTTTTTTTAAGATTTTATTTATTTATTCATGACAGAGAGTGAGGCAGAGACACAGGCAGAGGGAGAAGCAGGCTCCATGCAGGGAGCCTGACGTGGGACTTGATCCTGGGTCTCCAGGATCACACCCTAGAAGGTGGCACTAAACCGCTGGGCCGCCGGGGCTACCCTCTTCATAACAGACTATTGCCACTAGGGAGGGAGTAGACTTGATTACTGTGGGTGTGTGTCTTTAATAAAAAGAACCTACTAAAGGTGAAATATGAAGGGACTAAAAAATTTTATTTTTTCAGTCTATCAGCCAGTTGCTGACTTAGCATTAACAACCATTGAGGAGAAATAGGCACACTGGTAATGAGAAGTGAAAGATTAGCTCTCCCATGTTCCAAGAACAGAACTATGTAGTATGTATGTTCTTTTCTCTTTAACATAATCACAATGTGAATGAATCATGTGGGAGTGACTTGAGGGAATAAGTGAGTATATGTACTCTGCGCAGGTGTCTTTGCATTTTACCTTATTAAAGCATTAGTGTCACATACTTTGAAATGCAAAATGCCCAAACAGCAAAGAGTGGAAAAGAGCAGTCTTTTCCACTTTGTTCCTTGAGAGAAGTACTTTTTCTTTTAATTGTCAAGTTAGTCTATACTCAAAGACTTTTTTTTCATAGTAAAGAATTGCATAGCAACTTTTTGTTATTGGTTAAAAAAATATTTTTTAATGTGTTTAGTTGCACAGAGGCAACCCAAAGTAGGCACATGTGCCTATTTTCACTTTGAAGTTCATTATTAAATTTAATCCAGGGTATCACAGAAAATGCCGAGTCAGCATAATCCTTAGGGATTTTTTTTCTAGTTAGTTTTGTTAAATCATCAGGAATTGTTAAGTCACTCAATTGTTTCATAATAAAAAAGCATATTCTGAGCTTAATACCTAGAAACAACCTGACCTTTATTTTTAAAATTTTTTTATTTTTTAAAAAAGTTATTTATTCACGAGAGACACAGAGAGAGGGAGAGGCAGAAGTAGGCAGAGAGAGAAGCAGGCTTGCTCCATGCAGGGAGCCCAATGTGGGACCTGATCCTGGGATTCCAGGATCACGCCCTAGGCCGAAGGCAGACACTCAATTGCTGAGCCACCCAGGCATCCTCAAACTGACCTTTATATTATCTAAATGAATGTATCTGAGCAATAACATTCAATATTTCTGAAAATGTTGTCAGCAAATTGCTAAAACTACCACACTAATCATGAGTATAGAGTACTGTTAGGTCAAGTAGCATGAGCCCTAAATGTAATCTCGGATATGGAATTTCCTGTCAAAGGCAGCTTTGTAGATGAAATTAGGAAATCACAAAATCATAATATAAAATTCCAGATTTTGTTTATATTCCCCTTTGGATTGATGTTTCAAATCTTAGTGTCTCCCCTGACCTCTAGATGTATTTATTCCTGTGTGCTTGTCTTCTTTCAGGACTTTATAATACCTAGCTAGCTTATTGATATGCATAATGATTTGTAGAAACTGAATCTGTTCTCTGCTTATGCTTTTATTGTAAAATTTTAACATACATTGTGTTTGAGTGCAGTTAGCAATATTAGAGGTTTCTGTGTTAATTTGGATTCCATTAATTTGAAATCTACAGTGAGTTAGTGTATCTCAAGTCAGGAGGACAGAATTGGCAGCTTTTTGGTCATCTAAGATACTGACATTCAACAGATAAATCCTAAGAAGAAAATAAAAAGCCAAGATATTCAGAGAATAGTGTACTTTCCTTAGCAAGTAATAATAATTTGAAATTAAATTTCTGCATTGAATTTTATCTTTACCATATTTATTTTTAAAAGGAAATGTAGGGAGTCAAAACAGTAACAATTTATTGGACATTGTAGTCTACATAAATGTGAAGGGGGAACTTTTCAGGTACTTAACATTTCTTATTGCTATTTTTATCAGTTTAGTAGATGATGAAATAAGGCAATTATTGGTTATTTCATTTACAGTTTGAATAAGATATTTTTAAAACTAGGCTTTGAAATTTCTATTTTGACAAGATTTCTTAGCTCTTCAATGCACCCTATACTTTTTTAAAAATTGAAATGTAAGGATGCTTGGGTGGCTCCGAGGTTGGGTATCTACCTTTGGCTTAGGGCATGATCCTGCAGTCCTGGTATCGAATCCCATATTGGGCTCCCTGCATGGAGCCTGCCTCTCCTCCTTCTGCCTGTGTCTCTGCCTCTCTCTCTGTGTGTCTCATGAATAAATAAATAAAGTCTTTTTAAAAAATTGAAATGTAGTTGGTACACAATATTAAGTCCATTTCAGGTATATAACCTAGTGATTCAACAAGTCTATACATCTTGCTGTACTTGCCACAAGTGTAGTTACCATCTATCTCCATATGATGCTAGTAATATCACTGACTATATTCCCTGTGCTGTACTTTCCATCCATGTGACTTCTTCATTCCATAGCTAGAAACCTGTACCTCCCATTTCCCTTCACCCATTTTGCCCCTTCCCCACCCCGCTATATTTACTACATAGTCTTAGTTTCTGAGGTTTGATTCATTTCAGGACCCTATATTATGTGATCATCTGTCACATCCCAGATTACCTGTGAACTACTGTTTGTTTAGTGTCTGTCTTCTCTATAGAATTCTAAGCTGCACAAAGAAGAAGTCAAACTCTCCCTCTTCGCAGATGACATGATACTCTACATAGAAAACCCAAAAGCCTCCACCCCAAGATTGCTAGAACTCATACAGCAATTTGGCAGTGTGGCAGGATACAATATCAATGCCCAGAAGTCAGTGGCATTTCTATACACTAACAATGAGACTGAAGAAGGAGAAATTAAGGAGTCAATCCCATTTACAGTTGCACCCGAAAGTGTAAGATACCTAGGAATAAACCTAACCAAATAGGTAAAGGATCTATACCCTAAAAACTACAGAACACTTCTGAAAGAAATTGAGGAAGACACAGAGATGGAAAAATATTCCATGCTCATGGATTGGAAGAATTAATATTGTGAAAATGTCAATGTTACCTAGGGCAATTTACATGTTTAATGTAATCCCTATCAAAATACCATGGACCTTCTTCAGAGAGTTGGAACAAATTATTTTAAGATTTGTGTGGAATCAGAAAAGACCCCAAATAGCCAGGAGCCAGGTTTGGCACCTGCCTTTGGCCCAGGGTGCAATCCTGGAGACCCGGGATCGAATCCCACGTCGGGCTCCCGGTGCATGGAGCCTGCTTCTCCCTCTGCCTATGTCTCTGCCTCTCTCTCTCTCTCTCTCTCTCTGTGTGTGACTATCATAAATAAATAAAAATTAAAATTAAAAATAAATAAAATAAATAAACCATATCTGGGGGCATCACAATGCCAGATTTCAGGTTGTACTACAAAACTGTGGTCATAAAGACAGTGTGGTCCTGGCACAAAAACAGACACATAGATCAATGGAACAGAATAGAGAATCCAGAAGTGGACCCTCAACTTTATGGTCAACTAATATTCGACAAAGGAGGAAAGACAATCCACTGGAAAAAAGTCTCTTGAATAAATGGTGCTGGGAAAATTGGACATCCACATGCAGAAGAATGAAACTAAACCACTCTCTTGCACCATACACAAAGATGAACTCAAAATGGATGAAAGATCTAAATGTGAGACAAGATTCCACCAAAATCCTAGAGGAGAACACAGGCAACACCCTTTTTGAACTCGGCCGCAGTATCTTCTTGCAAGATACATCCATGAAGGTAAGAGAAACAAAAGCAAAAATGAACTATTGGGATTTGGGCAGCCCTGGTGGCGCAGCGGTTTGGCGCCGCCTGCAGCCTGGGGTGTGATCCTGGAGACCTGGGATCAAGTCCCACATTGGGCTCCCTGCATGTAGCCTGCTTCTCCCTCTGCCTGTGTCTCTGCCTCTCTCTCTCTGTGTCTATGAATAAATAAATAAAATAAATAAATAAATAAATAAAGTTAAATAAAACCTTTAAAAAAAAAGAACTATTGGGACTTCATCAAGATAAGAAGCTTTTGCACAACAAAGGATACGGTCAACAAAACTAAAAGACAACCTACGGAATGGGAGAAGATAGTTGCAAATGACGTATCAGATAAAGGGCTAGTTTCCAAGATCTATAAGGAACTTATTAAACTCAACACCAAAGAAACAAACAATCCAATCATGAAATGGGCAAAAGACATGAAGTGAAATCTCACAGAGGAAGACATAGACATGGCCAACATGCACATGAGAAAATGCTCTGCATCACTGGCCATCAGGGAAATACAAATCAAAACCACAGTGAGATACCACCTCACACCAGTGAGAATGGGGAAAATTAGCAAGGCAGGAAACCACAAATGTTGGAGAGGATGTGGAGAAAGGGGAACCCTCCTGCACTGTTGGTGGGAATGTGAACTGGTGCAGCCACTCTGGTAAACTGTGTGGAGGTTCCTTCAAGAGTTAAAAATAGATCTGCCCTATGACCCAGCAATTGCACTGCTGGGGATTTACCCCAAAGATACAGATGCAATGAAACGCCAGGACACCTGCACCCCGATGTTAATAGCAGCCATGTCCAAAATAGCCAAACTGTGGAAGGAGCCTCGGTGTCCATCGAAAGATGAATGGATAAAGAAGATGTGGTTTATGTATACAATGGAATATTCCTCAGCCATTAGAAATGACAAATACCCACCATTTGCTTCAACGTGGATGGAACTGGAGGGTGTTATGCTGAGTGAAGTAAGTCAATCGGAGAAGGACAAACATTGTATAGTCTCATTCATTTGGGGAATATAAAGGATAGTGAAAGGGAATAAAGGGGAAAGGAGAAAAAATGAGTGGGAAATATCAGAAAGGGTGACAGAACATGAGAGACTCCTAACTCTGGGAAACGAACTAGGGGTGGTGGAAGGGGAAGTGGATGGGGAGTGGGGTGACTGGGTGACGGGCTGAGGAGAGCTCTTGACGGGATGAGCACTGGGTGTTATTCTATATGTTGGCATACTGAACACCAATAAAAAATAAATTTATAAAAAAATAAGCTGCAGAACGACAGAAACCACTTTTTCTTCACTTGTATATCCTGATTATCTGGAATATATTAGCTACTTAATATTTGTTTAAAAAACAGTAAATGTCAAATATGACTGGCATGATTTGATAGAATTCATGTGCTCTTGAGTATTCTTTATTATAGAATTCATGCAGTATAGATAGTTTTGGGGATATCTGCCAGTCGCTGAATTGTTTCTTCTCTCCCTCTCTGAATGGATAGATTTGAACTTCTGCTTCTGCCTAAGATGGGATAACTGAATTTACTCTCCCATCTAAAACAAAGCAAAAATAACCAACCAACAAACAAAACAGACAGAAGACATGGCATAAGGTAACAGCAGTGAGCCTGAGAAATGTTATCCCCAGAAGGTGGGAAATAGATGGGGCAAGCCCTAAGATCTCCCAAGTTTTATTTTTTTTAAACTGTTTTTTTTTTTTTTTTTTAAGATTTTATTTATTCACTCATGAGAGACACAGAGAGAAAGAGAGAGAGGCAGAGACACGGGCAGAGGGAGAAACAGGCTCCATGCAGGAAGCCTGATGTGGGACTCGATCCCGGGTCTCCAGGATCACGCCCTGGGCTGAAGGCGGCGCTAAACCACTGAGCCACCCAGGCTGCCCGATTTCCCAAGTTTTAATGCCTTGAGAGTGCCTCTAGTCCACAGCTCAGGGAAGGAGATCCCAGGAGGAGCCCAGAGGACTCTGAGTTGAGAAATCAGGGAGATAATTGTGGTTAGGATTTGTAGGACAGAGTATCACAGAGCAGAGAGCTGCAAAGGGAAATCCTCAGAGATCTGCAGATCCTTTATAGAATATCGATCAGTGCTTGCATATAAGGAAACTACCCAAAGCCTAGGATAAGCCACCCAATATAAGTTATAAGAAGTAATGCCCAGTGCTCAAAAGGAATAGTACTTTTTCTGGGTCATGGGACCTTGGGGAGAATATTGAGAATGACTTTTGCCTTAATAATGCAGAATAAGTAGCCCTAGACTGTGCAATGCCTTGGACATACCTAACAAATCATAAAAGTAAGACCTGAAAGACGGTTTTCAAGTAATTTCTAACTGCACCTTGGAACAAAACTTAAGAATACTTAGAGGAATATAAAAATATCCAATATCCAGCAGAATAACATTAACAATATCTGGCATTCAATCAAAGATTACTAGGCATGCAAAGAAATAGGAACACAATCCTTAATGAGGGGCAGCCTGGGTGGCCCAGCGGTTTAGCACCACCTTCAGCCCGGGGCATGATTCTGGAGTCCCTTGATCAAATCCCACGTCAGGCTCCCTGCATGGAGCCTGCTTCTCCCCCTGCCTATGTGTCTCTGCCTCTCTATCGGTGTCTCTCATGAATAAATAAATCTTAAAAAAAAAAAGTGTCTGAAAGTAAGGATGGGAGATAAGACTGAGAAAAAGTGAAAAGAGAATGAGTGAACCACGGACAGCTTTAAGTGGCCTGATATAGTGTACTTGTAATTCTTGAAAGGGGTGGGAGACAAAAACATTTTGAAGAAATAGCCAAAAAATTCCAAATTTGATGGAAACAATAAATCCATAAATCCAATAAGGTCAGTGAAGTCCAAGCACAAACACTAAGAAAGTAACAAGCACATCATAATCACATTGCTCAAAATCTGTGATGATGAGAACATCTTAAAAGCAACAAGACGGCCTGGCTGGCTCAGTGGGTAGAGCATGTAACTTTTGATTTTGGGCCTGTAAGTTCAAGCCCCATGTTATGCATGGAGGCTACTTAAATTAAAAAACACAACAAAAAAACAGAGGGTAAAGGATACTATACGTATAAAGGAATAACGATAATAAGACTCTTTGACAGTAGCTTTCATCTGAAACAATGCAGTGAGAAAACAAAGGTGCGACATCTTTAAAATACCAAAAAAAAACAAAAAACAAAAAAACCCACCCCACAAGAATTCTGTATCACCAAGAATATCTTTCAAAAATAAAGGTGAAGTAAAAACATCTTAGACATTTTCAGATGTACAAAAGCCAAAAGAATTCATCATCAATAGATGGGCTTCCCTATATCCTATTTGGGCACAGATGACTTAATCATAAATAGGCAGACCTTATCTGGGCCAATCAGAATATTCTTCTAGGACCAATATTATACTGTATGTTGACTAACTGGAATTTAAATAAAAATTTAAATATATTCTTCTAGGAATGTGAAATTTGAACTGAGAAAAATCATGTTAATATGTGAAATTGGGGATTATGTATAGTAACCCAGGGGACTGAATAAAGAAAGTTTTAGCCCAGAAATAACAGCTCATGAAAAGAAACAGAGGTGAGAAGCAGACATTCCCGTGGTTTTTGATGGTCTTCCAGTTCCCAGTTCTAGTCTTTCTTGAGACTGAGTTGCAGACCTGCATTTCGAGTCTGTGAGAAACCATTTCATCTTTAGAATAAATTTGCATCTTTTTAGTATATTCTTGGATACTTGTCACCAAAAAAATTCCAAATTTTGTTTATTTTGTGTAAATTACACTAGAGTTGTCACATTTAGGCATAAGAACAAAGAAAAGTTAGTTGTGAGGACTTAGCATTTTTAGGCCAGTCATCTATTTAGGATACTCATCATGGTGTTCTGAACTATAAGGCCTTAGATTTCTGTTGAGTCATGTGAGAAAAAAGATGCTATAGCTTTTATTTATTTTTATTTATTTATTTTTTAATTATTTTTTTTAATTTTTATTTATTTATGATAGTTACAGAGAGAGAGAGAGAGAGGCAGAGACACAGGCAGAGGGAGAAGCAGGCTCCATGCACCCGGAGCCTGATGTGGGATTCGATCCCGGGTCTCCAGGATCGCGCCCTGGGCCGAAGGCAGGCGCCAAACCACTGCGCCACCCAGGGATCCCAATGCTATAGCTTTTAAAGTTGTGGTTTCTCACCAGAGTGCTCTGGCAGCCAGAAATTGTTGAAGAAATGAGGAAAAGAGTGACAAGAGCTTCGGAGTGTTAGTGTAAGAAGTCCTAGAGAAATTAGGGTTTTCTATATATACTACTTGCTTTTCTAGGAGCCTCCACAAGATGCCCCTATGCTCTGGTTGTTATTAGATAGAATTTTTGACTTTTGTCTTTTCATTAAATCCTAGACTTAAAAAAAAAAGTTATTTTAATCCCAGTTAACATACAATGTAATATCAATTTCAGGTGTACAATATAGTAATTCACCACTTCCATATATCACCTGGTGCTTCTCACAAGTGCCCTTCTTAATACCCAATGCCTAATTCACCCATCCTCTACCCCACTATCCTCTGCTAACATCAGTTTGTTCTCTGTCTGGGTTTTTTGTTTTGTTTTGTTTTTCTTCTTTTTTCCCCTTCACTCATTTGTTTCTTGAATTCCACATATGAGTGAAATCATATGGAATTTGTTTTTCTGACTTATTCTGCTTAGCATTATACTACCTATAAGACCATATCATTGCAAATGGCAAGGTTTCATTTTTTTTAATGGCTGAATAATATTCAGTGTGTGTGTGTGTGTATATGTGTGTATGACCTCTTCTTTATCCATTCAAAAATCAGTGGACACTTGGGCTGCTTCCACATCTTGGCTATTGTAAATAATGCTGCTAGAAACATAGGGATGTGTGTATCCCTTTGAATTAGTGTTTTTGTATTTAAATCCTTACCCTTTTATAAGCCTTTTAAGTGTCTACTTCTAGTCATTGGGTTTATTTTCTTTAAATTAACTCAATAGGATCATAAGAATGAAAAAAAAAAAAGATCATAAGCATGCTTTTCACCAAGTATTTTGCTGTTAAATATCTTAAACTGACTAGACTTCCAATTTAGAATCTTAGAAAATTTAAATCTTTAAACAATTGCTCTTTTGGGACGCCTGGGTGGCTCAGTGGTTGAGCGTCTGCCTTTGGCTTAGGGCATGATCCTGGAGTCCCAGGATCAAGTTCCGCATCAGGCTCCTTGCGTGGTGCCTGCTTCTCCCTCTGCCTGTGTCTCTACCTGTCTTTCTGTGTCTCTCATGAATAAATAAATAAAATCTTTAAAAAAAACAACCAATTGCTCTTTTTATAATCTTCAATGTTCTTGTTTCTAACAATGTATCTTGTGATATTTTTTGTGTGTTTTTCTTCCCTTTTGGGTAATGTGACATTATTAAAGTCTTTTATGAAGGTCCTGGTGATCCTAAATATTGTTTTGGGCTGTTTTGACCTACTTAGAATGGCCCTTTGTGCTAGAGAGCATGTTTATCCCCAGGGTAACTCTGCTCCAGAATTGCCCCATGTGAATGCATTGAAACTTCCCACTTGCCAGATCTTTTATTATATGAACACACTGAAGCAGCATGAAGCCAAAAAGCCGTGAGGAAGATTGCATTGTTCTTGACTTCCTTGAATTAAGACATTTTATTCATCCAATGTTTTTTTATAGATTGTCAGTAATATCCTGAACAAGGATTTTGCAACAACAGTTGCTTGCACGTGTGTTCATTCTCAGCAAGTTTGCTGTGGTGAGAAACACTTTAATCATTTTAACAAGACATTATACTTTCAGATAAAATTTTACTTTATGCTTCAGCCTTCTTAGGTGTATGGCTCTATTAAATATAGCAGTGTAGTCCTTTTTGATGTTTAAAGATGAGCTATTAGATCATTGTATTTAAGCTTATAGTATACATTTTCAATGTATTAATACTCCATTTTTGTGATTGACAGCAGAATATTTGTCATTTGCACCTAACCAATTCATTTTTTTAAAGATTTATTTTAGAGCGCAAGGAGAGGGAAAGGCAGAGAGAGAGACTCTGAGCTGATCCGGGGAGCCCAACTTGGGGTAGAGCCAAAACCAAGAGTCGAAGCTTAACTGACTGTACCACCCAGGCTCCCCTCCATTTAAGTTTTTTTTAAAGAATGCCAGTATATATTTACACAGAAATGCGAAATAGTCACTTAAAGTAAAAAATGAGCAGGGCATGTTCTGGTTTGGTGGCTGTCAACACTTGAATTTCAGGCTATGTGTTGTTTGTTGAAACTAGACAATTGTGAGGAGTGTAGTATTTTTATGTACCTTGGCCTCTAGGAGGCAGCATAATATAGTAAAATTTCTTCATCCTCAATAAGGAAACTTGGCCTTTGTCACTTTAAGAACTTTTCAGTATGAAAGTGTTTGCCCTCTGATTCATATGGTTACACTGGGAACAAATAGCAACTGAGAATCACAAACTCCTAGAGGAGGAGATTTTGTGATTGTGTTCTCTTTTGTATTTAGAAAGGAAAAAGAATTATTGTGATTTCAATAGCAATAGCCGAATGATTGGGAAAGTAAAGGGATTAATAATTGTAATAGACAAGTACTTTTCCATTTGCAGATCAGTTTTGTTATGTAAATGTTCTGTGAGCACTACTATCGTTAATAGTTTAGGACTCCTTTCTAGCTGGTGTTTTTGCTAAAATACTATGTTAAGTGTTTAAGTATAATTTGAATAAAATTATTGGCAAATGGTATGGCTCTCATAGTTATTAAATGCTATCTAAAATTGGCTGAAATTCAAGAGCTACATTATGTCAATATTTTCATTGTAATTATATACTTTTGGGGGTGATCAAAATGTACTCATGACATACAACTATTGCTGGCTTTAGGAGAACAGGAATTGTGAATGTGCTGTCAGGGGACAATGGGTGAACAACCATCCTTTATCTATTTTGCTTTCCTGTTTTCATGGCCTCTAAATAATTACTGTTTAGTGACTCGGATGAGAATAATATAGTAAAAG
Source organism: Canis lupus dingo (assembly GCF_003254725.2). NCBI lineage: Eukaryota > Metazoa > Chordata > Mammalia > Carnivora > Canidae > Canis > Canis lupus. Next base: position 16,480,341 of record NC_064269.1, on the reverse strand, counting down.
AATAATGCCCCTTGGTTTTCCTGGAATTGCTACTTTTAGGAGAATGTATTCTCAAAGCTCAAAAGTTGGCAAAGGAACCGGTGGGAAGATTTATTTATAACCGTATTTATGAGAGACTGATATTGTTATTTTCATGAATTTAATTTTGGATCTGTTTCAACTCATGAAGTTCAAGTCATGTTCTTTTGACCTCGAATGTACTTAATCCAGAAAGAATTAACCAAATACTGAAAGAACTGATGAATGTGAAGGGAAATTAGAGTACCATATATTTTAAAGAAGTCTGGTAGTTCTTTTTGCACAAAAAGATGCAGTCTTTTAAAAATGGAAATCAAAAAAATTTTTTAATTAAAAAAAATGGAAGTCTGAACACAAAATCTGGCATTTTTCTTTTTTGAATGGTCTGAGGCTTCTACCTCCCCTTGTATATTTGAGACACAAAGGTCTTCAGGTATCTATGAGCTGAGCTTCTTTTGCATTTTTTTTAAAAAAAAGTTCATTTAAAAGTTTATTGTTTCTGGGATGCCTGGGTGGCTGCATGGTTGAGTGTCTGCCTTTGGCTCAGGGTGTGATCCTGGAGTTCTGGGATCGAGTCCTGCTTCGGGCTCCTGCAGGGAGCCTGCTTCTCCCTCTGCCTAAGTCTCTGCCTGTCTCTCTCTCTGTGTCTCTCATGAATAAATAAATCTTAAAGAAATGTTTATTGTTTCTACATTCACAGGGTGATACTTGGGACAAAATGGAAATGGGAGAATTTGAACTGGTATAACCAGTTCTGACTTCTGTAATGAGTAGGCATGTACTTGAAGGAATTAAAGTATCTGGAAATCTTTAGATTTTAAGAAGCAAGCTAGAGCTTCTATCCTCAACTTTTCGTGTATTCTACACTATGTTACTAGAAAGTTTCTTATAAGAAAACATTGTTTCTACCAAGAAAAACAGTGTCTCTTAATGTATTCTATTTCAACATTGCTTAGTTTGTTTTTCTTTTAACTAGAAATCAGTTATATGGAGAAGAATCTTTGTGAAACATTTTATATTTTAGCCTAAGTGTCTCTACAGTTCCATCCTCCATCTCTGCTCCCAGCACCTGGGGTGAAGACTTCCCTTTTAAAACTGAATAATCAAATGATTAATAATTAAATTCAGTAAGAACAGCATTGCTTTCCTTTCTGTTAGATAATGAATAGCATTTCCTCATTAATTTTTCTTAACTCAAAATTTCTTTTAACCTTTATCACTTCTTGCCATTTACCTGCTTGGGAGTACTAACTGAATTCAGGGTGAAATCTTTGTAGGTATATATGAATGCAAGTTAATGGGGAAAATGCAAACAACACCCCCCCCCCCTTTTATTTGTGGCCTTGTTTCCTCGTGGCTGTAATTTTCTTTTTTAATTCTTTTTCTAATAGGTATAATATATTACATTTTCTGGTAATAAGAGTCCCCTGTGTGTGATAGAACTGAACTTAATTGATAAATCAGTATTTTATCCACAGGAATAATGCTCTACAAAGAGCATCTTGAATTTCAAGTGCTCCATAACCCAGACAATTATTATAGCCAGTGATCTGGTCTTGTGTGTGTTCTTACCAATGAAGCCCAGAGAGATTTAATGACTACATTAAGGTCATCCAACAAAGATGGGTAGGGTTAGGGCTCTAAACATATGGCTTCTGACTTTATGTTCATTATTCTAGATTTAACAGCAGTACTTCACAGGCATAACTTAATTTGGAGGTAGCTTTTTAGTTTGGGAAGTATTCACCTATTTGGTAATATAATCCCCATGTTTACAGATGAGGAAACAGGCTCAGAGTTGGAGAGATTTGCCTAACATTTTCTAAACTTTACTAGTTAGTGAAAAAGCCAAGTCTTCTGCTGAAATTACTGTTCCTTTATTCCTACACCTCCCTCTTGGTAGGAGGGAAATGATCAACAGGAATGATGATGCCTTCAGAAATCTCTTGAGTCACCAATTCATTACAGTTAAGTTTTCAAGGCTTTAGATGCAAAAAGTTCTGGGTCAGCCAATAGCTATTTGTAAGAGATTTGATTAGTAAATTGTCATTATTTGGGGGATTTTGACTATTGCTATTATAAGGACGCCAAAAAAAAAAAAAAGTTTTTTTTTTAATGTTTTACCTTAGTTTTTAGAAAAGATTTTGTTCTAGAGAAACAGAGCAGGAAGAGGGGAAGAGGGGGAGGAAGAAAGGGAGAGAATCCCAAGCAGACTCTCCACTGAGCACAGATCCCCACGTGGGGCTTGATCTCACAACCCTGAGATTGTGACCTGAGCTGAAATCAAATGGCACGCTTAACCGACTGAGCCACCCCAGGCACCCTGCTTTTATCTTAATTTTTAAATTTTATGCTTGGAAAAATAAACCTTGGAAAAAGCCAGCATGCATTTAAAAATCTAAAAGTATTTTCAAGGAAAAGTTTTGAAACAGAGTATCAGATCAATATGAAAAATTAAAAGATTGATTGTACAGCTGACTCGATTTAAAGTGTCTTATTTGTTCCTAAAATATTTTTCTGCTGTGATTTTTCTATTCTTTGAAGTTATCAATTTGATATTTAAGAGTTGATTTTTGAAAAAAGTTCTGCTTAAAAACTAGATTATTGCTCCTATAGTGTCTGAGTACAGATGTTCAGATTATTGCTAGGCCTTCAAAAGCCTAAGGCTAGGTACTGGTTCTGGACTCTGTCCATTGAAAATTCATTGAGCATGGTATGTGTACTTTCCCCTGTGTATATACATTTCCATAGGTGTTTTATTTATCCACATTTTTAAAAAGATTTTATTTATTTATTCATGAGAGGCACAAACACAGGCAGAGGGAGAAGCAGGCTCCATGCAGGAAGCCCCACGTGGGACTTGATCCCAGGTCTCCAGGATCATGCCCTGGGCTGAAGGCAGCGCTAAACTACTGAGCCACCCGGGCTGCCCTATTTAACCATATTTTTAATGGAACAAATACATTTCTTGAGTGGCTAATCTTAACTTTAAAAATTTAATAGTTGTCATCAGATGGAATAATGATTTTACAGCTTTGCCCAACTCTCTTTGTAACATTTGAAGATTTACCTTTCTACAAAACCTGTATTGAAAATGTCATAACAATATAGCAGTGTTATTTACAGCAGTATGATACAGTGATATAGGAGCTGCTGGGAAGAAGCTACAAAATCTTTACAGGTTAGTTTATAAAGTGAAAATGGACATTTGAACCAAATTTGTGAAGGATTAGTAAGAGGTTATCAAACAAGGAATAAGGGAGGTAAGTATACTCTGGGCGAGGGAGGTAATACCTACCTGATACAAGGAGCTAAAAAGTGTTCTGATCCCAGGTTTTCATAATATTTTGTATAAATTTCTGTTAGAGTATTTTTCACATTATACTGTAATCTTATTTATTTGATTAATGTGCTGGGAGTCTGGATGTTCACAGGCAATGGGTGACTGGGTCTTCTTTATCTTCCCCAATGTCTGGTATATAATAGCCAATAAATGCTTGCTGAACGAGTGAAGGTATGCAAGACCGTGTGTTAGAAACATATAATTTGGTGGGGCTCCAGAATAAGGCTTAGTGTGGATATTGGTAAGAGATAAAGCTGGATATAGATAATATCCTTATCCATATTATAGGCTTTTAATGCAAGGCTAAAGGGTTTGTATTTACCCTGTAAGGAGTTGTAGTGCCACTGAGGATATCTGAGAAGGGAGTGGGTAACATGATCGACTTATAATTTAAAAAGGTAACAGTTTTAAGCCATGTAGAACATAGCCTGGAGGAGGCTGTATTAAAAGTTTAAGGCCAAGTAGGGTATAGGGTGTGTGTGTACTTGAAGGTATGTAAGGCAGTCTAAGTATTGGGAGAAAATATTGGAACTTCTGTTTTTAAAAAATCCTTACCAGCATTTATTATGTATGCTGAAAAATTACCTTAGTTATTACATCTGTTGATGGTGACTTCCTAATCTGAACGTTACATTAGCACATCCCAAGTGTTAGCTAAAACTTCCTGAAAGGAGAAAGGCAGCTCTGTGACTTGAGGATGACAGGGCTTGTCTTTGCTTTTAGTATTTTGCTAAATGTTATAATTCGTATGTGCTTGGTTCAGTGGATTTACAGAATATATTGGCTAGCTTTAAATTCTCACAAAATGCTACAGGAGTGCAAAAATACTCTGAAGGAAACCACAGTTTGAAGATAAGCCTAACAAAATGAGAGTGAACACTAAGTAAATAGTAGATCTTATACTTCTGGTAGCTCTGAGTCACATTACGATGCAAAAACAATGACTGTTTAACCTGATAGGACAAGAAGGTGATCAAAAACCTCAAAATAGGATTATTACAAAGATTCTTTGAAGTCTGGATCTACATCCACTGTGAAGAATGAACTTTGGCTTAGGCTTTTTCAGGCTTTGACATATTAAGTAATAAATACTATGAAGCCAATATTTAAAACTGCTTTTCATCTTTATATCCTCTTCTTATAGCTTCTATATTTGTGTATTTTGTAACATATTAGTGTAGTCGTACGTGTGTAATTTATAAATGCTTATGTCCTGGGGTGCAGGGTCAGACGTTTTAATGGGTTATAAGAAAAAACTTTAGAGGAATCCCTGGGTGACTCAGCCGTTTAGCACCTGCCTTCAGCCCAGGGCATGATCCCGGAGACCGGGGATCGAGTCCCACATCAGGCTCCTTACATGGAGCCTGCTTCTCCCTCTGTCTGTGTCTCTGCCTCTCCCGCTCACCGCCCTCCCATGTCTATCATGAATAAATGAAATCTTAAAAAAAAAAAAAGAAAAAGACAAAACTTTAGAGAGAGGTGCTGGAAAACTAGGGCAAAGACAGGTTGGTTATCTGAGGATCTACTTAGATTCTTACTAGGTACTATAGACCTGATGGTTTCTTTTGTATATATTCTGTGGTAAGTTAACATTACTCCTGTGAAATAGATACTATCATTTTATAGACAGCAAAACTGAGGCTTAGAGAAATGAAATAACTTGCCCAAGATCACAATTACTGTATTACAAATTGAGTATTTCAGCCTCAGTCTCTTAAAAATTCATGGACTTTCTACATATTGTTTCTACTGAATAACTGTTGATTTTAAAATGCTATTGAGATGAAAAAAATACAAGTAACTCATTTTCTCCAGTATAGATTACTAATGAATTTTTTATAAAGTTGTATTTGTAGAAACCCCACTTGAGATGTCTAAACCATATATGAAGTGTTCCTGTCCCTGAGGGTTCAATGTTTATTTATCATGTTCGAAGTTAATATTGATTTTTTTTCTAAGTTTTTGCATGATAATAGAATACCCAGTTAGGAAAAATACTTTTTCTTTGGAAAGTCAGTCTTGTTTTGAGTCAAGAACATTATGCAGAAAAAACATAACTGCTATTCAAGCAGCTAAAAGTGATGTAAACACATAATTACTGATGTGTTTAATTAAGCTCTTGTCAGATGAAGGTTTTCGTGGCTCTTTATGTACCTCTAGGCTTGTAATAAAAGTTTTCAAATGATTTCTTCAGTCTTAGAAGCTAACAAGGTGAAAAAACTCGCCTCAGAGCTTGAGAGGCTTTTACTTGGTGAGTTTAGTAGTAATATTTCACTTTATTTATCTGTTTCTCCAGTTCTTTTGATGTCTTTTTGTCAGGTACTTTATTTGCTGTGAATTTATACAATGAGCAGAAGTGGAATTTGAGTTCACATATTTGCACAGAACACTGAGAAATACTATACAGCAAACAGAAACCTTCCTGGGGGAATCTCGAGAATGTTGTGTATTTTTAAATGGAAGTATCTACTTGTTCCCAGTTTATGCCCTCTGGCCTGAGACTATTATTATATCTTTGTTTTTTTAAAGGTTTTTAACTAGGACCTTTTTGTTATGGGTTTGGTTTGGTTTCTGCATAATGTCAGGTGGCTAATAACAAGTAAACACTGTCAGAGGAAAAGTTGTTACAAAAATTGCTTTTTTTCTCCATGTGGCAGCCTTAAATGCCCTCAAGATTTATGATTTGCCTTTTCTGGTAATTGTTAAAAAGGATAATGCATTACTTCATTTTCTGCATTTTTTTTTTTTCATTTATGAGGAAGCCCCTATATACTTGTATTTAAAATGAAACTCAGGGCAGCCCTGAGTGGTTTAGCGCCGCCTGCAGCCCAGGGCCTGATCCTGGAGACCTGGGATCGAGTCCCATGTTGGGCTCCCTGCATGGAGCCTGCTTCTCCCTCTGCCTGTGTCTCTGCCTCTCTCTCTCTCTGTGTCTCTCATCAATGAATAAATAAAATATTTTAAATAAAATAAAATGAAACTCATTTTCATCTAAATAGGTTTCCACGTATTTTTAAAAATAGACAAAAGGCTGGAGGCAGTTTGTAAGTACAGAAATGCTTGGGACTCAACTTTGCTCCCTAAAGTTCCCCCCCCCCACCCCCACACACTTCCAGGTGTTTCAAGAAAGTATAACCAGGGTCCTGATAAGGAAGAGAATCCAACAAACACGGGCCAGGTACAGTGCATAGTTGTTTAGTGCCGTTAAGGCATATATTCTTTCCATTTTACACCAGAGGGAACTAAAATGTGAGAACCTAAATGTGTTTTCAAGGTTATACCCCTCGTAGCTGACAAAGTGGGGATTGATTTCTGTGGTGCCATTGGTTTAATTTTTCTTGAGAAAGATAACCTATGTATAAAAAAGCCTTAGCTTGGTGTCTGTCACGTGGTAGGTTCTTAATAAGTATAGATTCTCCTTTATCGTTTTCTGAACTTTTCTGCCTCTCTGAAACAATAAACAACAACAAAAAGACCCCAAGGAGATTAGCTGCTGTTTCCCCTCTTTGGGGGAAGGGGCAACTTGATTAAAAGAAAGGAGACTTGCTACATAGCTCTATGCTGCTTTATCTCTTTGTGGCTCAGCAAGAGGGGACGTTCACAGAGGGTTTTTCTTGACTTTCTAACTCTTGTTACTGAAGTACAGTTGACCTACAATGTTACATTAGTTTCAGGTGTACAATATAATGATTTGACAACTCTGTTACTCAGTGCTCCCCATAAGTGGAGTTACCATCTGTTACCATACAATGTGATTACAATATTATTGACTGTATTCCCTTTGCTATACTTTTCATCTCCGTGACTTATTTTATAACTGTAAATTGGTACCTCTTAATCCTCTTCACCTACTTGCCTACCCCCCACAGAGACTTCTTCTATTTTGAATATAAGTGGGAGCTAACAGAGTTATATAAAGCTTAGAGGCCACCTGACCCCTTAATAATAAGGATTATTAAAGGTTTATTTGAAGATCTTTTTATTAAAAATTTTTAAAGATTTTATTTATTCATGAGAGGAACAGAGAGGCAGAGACATAGGCAGAGAGAGAAGCAGTCCCTCCCTCCCGATGCGGAACTTGATCCCAAGACACCAGGATCACAACCTGAGCCAAAGGCAGATGCTCAACCACTGAGCCACTCAGGTGCCCCTTGAAGATTTTTTTTTTTAAATAAGCGTTTCTGGAGCTTAGCTTTGCATATAAGGCCAGGCAGCTCCTGATGCAAAGAAGACGTGGGAGTTCTGACAAGTTTTGGTTAGCAAATTTAGATTTTCAAGTAGTGGTGAGTGTCATCAAGGCCCTTGGGCATATGGGAATGGTCCCTGCAGTGCAGTTCCTATATGCTAGGTTGTGAGTGCCCCCTTCAGGCCCCCCAGAGTTGTGCAGCACAGTGGCCTTGAATCTAAGGGATAATTTCTGAGAAGAGATCATTTTCTACTTGTACAGGTCTTTAAATCTCTTTAAAATCCCATCTATATGTTTTACCATTTAAACACATGATAGCAGGGACACCTGCACCCCGATGTTTCTAGCAGCAATGTCCACAATAGCCAAACTGTGGAAGGAGCCTCGGTGTCCATCGAAAGATGAATGGATAAAGACGATGTGGTTTATGTATACAATGGAATATTCCTCAGCCATTAGAAACGACAAATACCCACCATTTGCTTCAATGTGGATGGAACTGGAGTGTATTATGCTGAGTGAAACAAGTCAATCGGAGAAGGACAAACATATGTTCTCATTCATTTGGGGAATATAAATAATAGTGAAAGGGAATATAAGGGAAGGGAGAAGAAATGGGTAGGAAATATCAGAAAGGGAGACAGAACATAAAGACTCCTAACTCTGGGAAACGAATTAGGGGTGATGGAAGGGGAGGAGGGTGGGGGGTGGGGGTGAATGGGTGACGCACTGAGGGGGGCACTTGACAGGATGAGCACTGAGTGTTATTCTGTATGTTGGTAAATTGAACACCAATAAAAATAAATTTATTATTAAAAAAATAAATAAATAAATACATGATAGCAGGGTGTGCTCCTGGAGTCCCAGGATCGAGTCCCTACATCCAGCTCCCTGCAGGGAGTCTGCTTCTCCCTGTGCCTGTATCTCTGCCTCTCTGTGTCTCTCATGAATAAATAAATAAAATGTTAAAAAAAAAAAATACATCCCCTAAACACATGATAGCAAACATAGTGGCTTCTCAATTGATGGCTCCTCTGGAAGTGAAGTTTGTCTTAATGAAGACAGGCTTTGTGAAGTAGGAGGCATCTCAAGGCATGAATCCAAGGGGAAAGTCCGTCTCAGCAGGTGCCTGAGGAAAAAACTTGGTTGGCTGAGGGAATGGCTCTTGGACACAAGGAGTCAATATTTGCTCAGGTCCTGTGAATCCTTGCCGCCACTAGGTGGCAGGACAGGCAAGAATCCTAGGCCGACCTATAAGGTTAGGAAGCCAGGTCAGCAAAACCTGCAAGGGTGGGAGAGAGTGCAGTAGCCAATCAAGATGCCACAGAGAAAGAATCTGTGGCCTAGAATTTATGTCTCTGTTACTTATTTTAATTATTTACTTTAATTCTGATGAAGTTTCTGGTGATGGAATTTATTACTTATGTGTCCTATTAAAGACATGGATCATAAAATCTTAGCTGTCAAGCCCTTGCAAAATTCTGCCATCAGGGAGGTAAGACACTGTTATACTTACTATATAGATGCACAAATAGAGTTCTGTGCAGAAGTTGGCTTTCCCAAGATTTTACTGCAAGTCCCTGGCTGTTCTTGCTCTTTGAGTTCTAGTTCTGTGCCAACTAAGCTATTGTTTTAAGTGCAGTTTATTTATGGAGATTGGAGGGTGTTCTAAATTGTACCTTCTGGGGCAGCCCGCGTGGCTCAGCAGTTTAGCACCACCTTCGGTCCAGACCATGATCCTGGGGACCTGGGATTGAGTCCCACATTGGGCTCCCTGCATGGAGCCTGCTTCTCCCTCTGCCTGTGTCTCTACCTCTCTCTCTCTCTCCCCCTCTCCCTCTCTCTGTCTCTCTCTTTCTCTGTGTGTGTGTGCGTCTCTCATTAAATAAATAAATAAATAAATAAATAAATAAATAAATAAATAAATATCTTAAAAGAAAATAAATTGTACCTTCTGGTTACCCATAATCCTGAAGGTAGGCCCTATACTACCCAAACCAGGCACTGCTGGTCAACAGGTGGTAATGACTAAACTTGCCAGTCCTGTGACTATAAGAAATGACCTTCATTAGGTCATTACTTAAAATGCAGAACTCTGAAATGTAGCCACCACATTGTGATACTTACAGGATTGAGTGGATTAAAGAGTGCCCAGCATATAATCTAACACCACCTGGAATTAATAAAATGTGTTTTCCTCTGGACCTGCCCTCTCCCTAGTGATTCTTTTTTTTTTTTCTTTTAAGATTTTGTTTATTTATTCATGAGAGAGAGGCAGACACAGGCAGAGGGAGAAGCAGGCTCCATGCAGGGAGCCTGACGCAGGACTCAATCCTGGGTCTCCAGGATCAGGCCCGGGGCTGAAGACAGGCGCCAAACCACTGAGCCACCCGGGCTGCCCTCCCTAATAATTCTTTTCCTATCTGTCTCTTGACTAGAGGATATATGTTATTTGGGCATATTAATGATCAGTTGGACCAAAATGCTAAAACAGGAGAGAGAACTTTCTTTTTTTTAATTTTTATTTATTTATGATAGTTACAGAGAGAGAGAGAGGCAGAGACACAGGCAGAGGGAGAAGCAGGCTCCATGCACCGGGAGCCTGACGTGGGATTCGATCCCTGGTCTCCAGGATTGCGCCCCGGGCCAAAGGCAGGCGCTAAACCGCTGCGCCACCCAGGGATCCTGAGAGAGAACTTTCTTAAAACTGTCTTATGATAACAATGATCTTTTAAAAACTGTTACCATGAGTTACTTATTTTCAAAAGGAGAGCAGTCAGTAAGTGTGCTTTTGAATAGTGGTTTTTGATCTTATTAACCACAATCCAGGATAACACTGTGTGTACATGTACTTGCATGTGTGTGTCTGGAATAAAACTTACCCTTTCTGTGTGCGTATATATTCTGTTTTCTGTCAGACCCACTAATGGGATGAGACCACAGTTTGAAAAATCTTACGCCTTAGAGAAAAATGTGATAAGAAAACATTCTTTTTTGGCAGATTGGCAACATCCAGGGCCAAATTCAAAATGAGAAATTTTAGAAGGTGGGAGAGAGACCGTGAAGTGTCTCTCAAACTGAGAGGGCCCATTGAGACCTGAAAATGAAGCAGGGAATTCCATATAGTTTACACAGAATTTTATTCAGGTAGCTGACACAGGGGGGATTGGGTGGAGGACCATCCATCGCAGCTGCATAGTTATTCTCCACAAAATCCAGACCTTAGTCTACAGGTTGTTTTTTTTTTTTAAGATTTTATTTATTTATTCATGAGACACACACAGAGAGAGAGAGAGGCAGAGATACAGGCAGAGGGAGAAGCAGGCTCCATGCAGGGAGCCTGACTGGGACTCGATCCCCGGTCTCCAGGATCAGGCCTTGGGCTGAAGGTGGTGCTAAACCGCTGAGCCACCCAGGCTGCCCAGCCCACAGATTTTATAGAGGGAGGGACACACAGAAGGGCACTGCAGTGAGACCAAAATGTTCATGTGTATGTACCTCAAAGGGCTTATGGGCACCTAATTGACAGCTACTCTTTAGTCAGATCTTGTGGCACTATCTGTGTATCAGGAAGGATGGAGGATTGTATTATCTCTAACAGATTCATGGGAGGCCAAAACAAGCTTTCCCCCATCCTGGCCTTGGTGGGCATCTCTAAGGGATGTATACGAATCTCCAAAGGACTGAGGCCACGTAGTGCTAAGAGAGGTCATTGAGTGAATAAGAACAAGTTGGAGGGCCAAGACGGAGTCGGTATTGTCAGCACTTCTACAGAAGAAGAACTTGAAACATGCAAGTTTGGGTCGTAGACCCAACGTGCTTCGGTTGGGGCATTGTCATTTTTATCAGCTCTCTCTACACCTACTTGTGCCAGAGCTATGATTAAAGGCAGTGAGAACAGAAAGAAAATGTAACATAGGTACTGTGAATCACAGCTAACAGTCTTGCTAAAACTTTTACTCACCCTGTATTTCTTCTGCGGGTAGTAGGTTTTAGACTTATTTCTTGCAATTCCTGGATCGGTGGGCTTGTGATAATTCACATCACCTAGCAAATCCACTTGAGACAGCTTTGGAAATTCAGGTGTGAATGAGCAGACTGCTGCCTCCCTGGTGCTGGAGCAAGGAGCAGTGTCGACTGGTGCTGCCCTGTTCATAACTTGGTATCTGTGACCTTGTTTGCTCCTCCAAACCCTGTGAGAGAAAAGAGGAAATTGTTTTTGTTCAATATGGCCACCAGTAACCAAAAAAGCAAACAAAACCCAGGGATCTGAAAGGTTACCTGGCTTGCTCACAGTCACATAGCACGTAGAGGAGATGCTAGGTCTGCCTTACTACTAAAAATCTTGATACCAAAACCTTTTATAATACGAAATTGAAAATGTCAACGTCAAGAGTATTTTTATAGTGGGTTAAATACAAATTAAAATACCAATTCTTTGGAAATCAAGTTCAAGAGCATAGCACAAGAAAGTATCCTTCATCTATCATTGTTTAAAGGCAAATAACCCATTCTTACAAACTTTGTCCCTCAGGTATTGAAGATGCCTTCATTGGTAGAACATTGATCCTGTCCCCACAGATGATTTATTTTTTTTACTCTGTGCAGCAAACCTGGAAGCCTGTGCCTGTGTTTTATGATTTGTCTTGACTGTCTTTGTTCTCAAAAACCTGTGCCATAGCAGGGCAGGTGGTATCATTGTTGGCAGTATTGAGGTCTGAAAAGGGTGTGAGAATTTAAATGAGAGCTTGGATCTTATGATCACCTGCCCACTTCTTTGCAGAAGCATTAAACCATGAGGGCAGAGTAACTGAAACTTTTGGGTAAAAACCCAAGGTCTAAGCAGCCAACTCAACATGCAGAAATGTTATTTGAATTGTGATTTTTTTTCCTTTCTGTCCGAATTTTGTTTTTTCTCTTTACTCTCTTCTCTTCTCACTCCATGCCCAGCATGGAGCCTGGGACAGGGCTATGACCTCATGACCCTGAGATCAAGACCTGAGCTGAGATCAAGAGTCAGACACTTAACCAGCTGAGGCACCCATGGACCCCCCAACTTTCTTTTAAAGTTTTGCCTAAGCACATCTTTTCATATGACCCAATAAAGCATGTTATGTAAATAAACACTGGATTTATCAGTGGCTTTTAATTGTAGTTGGCCTTATCCAGCTGAACTTCATGATTCTACAAAAGATTAAAGAAAAAGGATAAGTGTAAGTAGGACATTTAGATCATAACCATTGAAAGACTGATTCAATTATTTAAAAAAATGAGGGCAGCCCTGGTGGCCCAGCGGTTTAGCGCCGCCTTTGGCCCGGGGTGTGATCCTGGAGACCCAGGATCGAGTCCCACGTTGGGCTCCCTGCATGGAGCCTGCTTCTCCCTCTGCCTGTGTCTCTGCCTCTCTCTCTCTCTCTCTGTGTCTGTCATGAATAAATAAATTAAGTCTTTTTAAAAAAATGAGGAGAGTAAAGTTTATTAATAGTTTCCTATGTGTCAGACAGTGTTCAAAGTATTTTACCCATTTTATCTTATGAAATCTCCTTAAAATCCAATTGAAGGTCAGTATATTCGGATTTTTACAGATGAGGAAACCAAGCTATTAACAGTTTAGGTTAATAAATTAATGTCTCATAAACTTGAGGGTCATATTGTTGTGATAAGTGGTAGAGCCAAGTATAATCTGACTTGTGATCTTAAACTTTTGGTAACTGTTATATAGCCTCCCCCTGTGAAAGAAATTAAACTCATAGAAAAATGGGTCCTTATTGTAGTTTTATTAATTTACAGGTTGAACTTGTACACCTCACTTCATCTCTTTTTACCTTTGTGTCCTTAGCTCTAAATTGTGCATAATATCTATTCTGCCTACAACTTCCATTTGCAATAGAGATTAAAAGCTAGAATAGTATAGTGACCCTAGGGCAGGACACATTGTAGAAATTAGAGGTGATACAGAAGAGGTAAAGACAGTAGAAAGTGCTAGAAAGTAAAGGTTTTTAAAGCTTGTATGTAAAATGTTGGTTTTTCTCTCAACGTGGAAACTGTCAGGGTAGCCTTGCAGGTACCATCTTCATGGGAAGATGAGTGGGAGGGGGCTGTAAGTAGAGTGTGGGGAAGTAGCACTGTTAGCGATCAGAGGACAGATGTAGAGGGATGTCCTGTGGGTGCTACTGCTCAGTGGAGGCAAGCCACATTAGACAGCAGCAAGACAAGAGAAGGCTGCAGTGGTGGGGGAAGTTAGGATGAAGCATAACCACAGGTAGTATATTTACAGTGAGTAGCCATTTGCTTAACCAGGCAAATGTTGGTAGAAGAGGTGAGAACTGGGTAGAGGAATTCCATAACTCTTTAGGTTGATATTTGGTAAAACCAAGGTATTTTGAGGCAGGAATGGATAATTCAGTCATTTGTGATGGAGAAGAATGTGTGTGATGCTCTGAATCAGTGGTCGGTGTACTTTCTACCACTGTCTTATTGTCTCCATGTCCACAATGGCCTCAGCAATGATGCGCTGAGGCCAGTTTATCTAATTACGTGATTTTTATATTTGTGTTCTTAAGCTTTGAACAGAGTATAAATTGCCTTCAGGACTCTTTCTCAGGAATCTCTCTCTCTCTCTCTCTCTCTCTCTCTTTTTAAGATTTTATTTATTTGACAGAGTGAACACACAATAGGGGGAGTGGCAGGCAGAGTGAGAGGGAGAAGCAGACTCCCCACTGAGCAGGGAGCCTGATGCACGGCTCCATCCCAGTTTGTGACCTGAGCTGAAGGCAGACGGTGTACCTAGCTGTATCCTATTCCAGGCATATTCATGTATTCCTCAACAGTGTGATGTGCTGGAGAGCACCATGATTGGAAGAACAGCTAGGCATGTCCCAGTCAGGAGAGGCCTTTTTTTTTTCCCCATTGAACGACTCTTCCTGTGTAGATCTTAAACTGCTGGTAGCCAGGCTATGATGTCCCCAAACCAATATGTGTATGTGTGCACATGTATTATAAGGAATTGGCTTGTGTGTTTATGGAGTCTGGCAAGTACAGATCAGCAGTGTGGTCTAACAGGCTTGAGACCCGGGAGAGCCAGAGATGTAGATGAAGTCTGAAAGCAGTCTGCTGGAGACTTCTCTTTTGGGAAGGCTGGTTTTTATTGTTGTTGTTGTTCTGAGTTGTCAACTGATTGAAAGAGGCCTACCACGTTATGGAGGGCAGTCTGTTTAGTCAGAATTCACTCATTTAAATGTTAATCTTATCCAAAAACACTTTCCAAGTGGACACATAGAATTAACCATCACACCCCTCTATTATAAGCAAGGCCTTAATAGGACATTAGAGCCCTTACCACCTCATCCTCCGAACATCTCTTAATTGCCACCATTTTTTGTTCAGTGTGTTTGGTAGAAATCCTACTACCTGTTTGAATCGAATTAATGGATAAGAAGGTACTTTTAAAATTGCTTAATAGTTTACAAATGCCAGGAATTTAGGGAAGTGGTAAGTGGAGAGGGTGTGGGTAGAGTTTAGTGTAAATGGGTGTTTGGCCACCTGTCATGAGGAGTAAGTACAGTTTGGCAAGAGAACAATAAACCTTTGTTTTTGTGACTGGACTTTGCAGTACCATACACAGTGTGTGTGTCAGAGGGGTTCTTTTTAGAAACTTCTCTTAGATCTGCAGGAAAAATCCCATCTTCATTCTGGGGCAGGGAGTCCCATCTTGGTGTGGGGCCTTTAGAACTTTGGTTCTGCTACCTAACCACTGAATTCATAACTGCCAGCCCTGCTGCTGGCTGTCTGAGAGACTCCTTAGTGGTTCTGTGGCTCATGGGTTGAAGAATTGCATAGATAAACACAACTTGATTACATAGCAGCTATCTTCTGGGCCATATTGTCTCATAACCTTCGGAGAATCTAATGATTTGGAGGTCGTGATTTTGTTGCTAATATACTTACATGTAGAGCAACCACAATTTTAATTCTAACAGTTAATATAGAATGGTATTTTGCACCCACTTGCTCAGTAAATATTTGGAAAACTTTATTCTTTTTTCTCTCACTTCTGATGTTCCCTGCAGCTCACATGTAAGTGCCTGTGGAATGAAGAATGCCATATTACTTTTTGTCCTAGGAGAGATGAAGTAAATAGAACTTTTAGATTCCCTTGAGAGAAATTTTAAATGAGATTAATCTTAGTATCACAGTGGAAATAAAGTGCTTAGTACTCAATATTACATACCACCTTTTAGAATGTTTTTATAACTGAAATCTTTCATTTTACTGTAGAGAGTCTTTCTTTCATTTGACTTGCAGAAACGGTGGTAGTTTTATTTTCCAGTGAACTCTTACAACAAAATGTTCATTAATTAAAAATAGCTGCCCATACAGGAAACAGCTCATATAGCAGCTCCTGACACTGTTCTAAAAACAGACATGGGCTGCTCTGAGTGCTAAAGAGGAATGAATGCTGAAGACCATGTGAACAAATTCAGGTAAAAGCATGCTATTTTTTAAGAAGGATCTGTGTGCTTTTCTATTCATGTTTTTCTGGTTATTAGAGTCATGTGCTTACTATTAAAAAAATTTATAGCAATGTATTCTGTAGAAAGTGAAATTTCCACCCAAATTGTGGTGTCTAGTTAGTTTGGTTTCTACCAATTTTTTTTTCCTGTGCGTATACAGACAGTATAGACTTATTTTTTAAATGGGATTATACATTCTTTCAACTTGGTTTTTCATTTATATGTATTGGAAATTTTCCACTTCAAATTTTTCAAAATCCTCTTTCTTTATGTTTTTTTTTTTTTAATGAGTTTTATTATTTATTTATTTATTCATGAGAGACAGAGAGAGAGAGACAAAGACACAGAGGGAGAAGTAGGCTCCATGCAGGGAGCCTGATGCAGGACTCGATCCTGGGACTCCAGGATCACGTCCTGAGCTGAAGTCAGGCACTAAACCACTGAGCCACCCAGGCATCCCCCTCTTCCTTTTTTTTAATTTAAGTTAGTATAGTATTTCACTGTATAGCTGTACTACAATTTGCTTAAACCTGTTCTCTATTAATAGACTTGTGAGTTTATTATTCTTTTTCCTTTAAAGTCAATGTTTTTAGGGCAGATGCACTTGCAATTGAACAAAGTTAAACGAAATATTGATAGTATTATATATTGAGACTTTATATTATGTGTGTCTGGAACTTTACTAAGCATTATACTGTAAAAATTAGAATAATTCTGTGTTATGAGAGATTTTTTACTGTCTGCAATCTCGAGTTGCAGAAAGCCTGCAGGATCCTTGGGTGCCATCATGACCATTCCTAAGATGAACTGAAAAACAAGGGTAAAAAGGGGTGACAGGTAGACACGTGAGAACCCTTTAAATCCAGGGGAGCTAAGCACAAGAACAGTAGATGTATCAGCATAAGGGAAAGCAGAGTTGAGAAACTCTTACTGGTGTTACTGGTGTTAAAAATCTTTGCTGGTTGCCATAACAACTGGCTTCAGAAGACCTGCCATCTTAACCTTTGTGACTGTGCTTTGAGGATTTCCTGGCTATCGGCACAGACTGCTTGGTATTTGTGTCCTCTGCCTCTCTTCCAAATTCCTGTTGTGATTTCTGTCTGATACGCAGGGCCTTTGCTCAGATTTGTCTGTACTCCTGGTGTGTCTTGCTGAGCACCGAGAGATGTCAGCTAATGTTGAGATTCCCATCCCTGGCCAGTCCTCTCTGATGGCTTGTATAGCTGCACGTTGCTTTCTACTGAAAGTGGAAACTTTTCAATTTTTGTCTCTATTAGTGACTTGGACTCTAAGAAAAGTCTCCTGAGACTTAGAAGGTATATTTCATTTGCTTAAATGGCTGTTGCATAGATCCTAGGTATGATAGGTGATAGGTTAAAATTTTAGAGGGGGGAAAAAGTTTATTGCGTACTATAGTTCTTCATAATTAAGTAGTTTAGTGTGACTAGAGAGAAGCTCTAAAGCTTAAAATACCATTGAAAGCAACTTGTTGGGTTATTTATGGCCCTGTGATAAACCACTCTGAAACTTGATAGTCTAATAAAACAGTTTATCTCATGATTCAGTGAGTTGACCAGGAGGTTCTGTTCTCTGTGGTGTCAGCTGGGTGCTGGGATGGCAGTGGTCCTCTGAGGTTTGCTTGGGAGGTGAATGCCCACAAGTGTGGTTCATTGGAGGTGATCGCCAGAATGACGACTTACCACAGTGTGCTCTCTGGCCCCTCACACATGCAGACTAGACTCGCCCCCACACAAGAGTGCCACAAGTCTCACTCCGCTGCTAGGTTAGCTTGAGTCCAGGAGCTCGTCTAAATCAGGTCCAGGTGCAGATGAGGCTCTTTGGGTACAACTAGTCTCAAACCAAATACCTATGAACTAAAGGCACAAGTTATTTGCTCTCCTCCCCCAACCCAACATGCAATGACAAGGTAGGGACAGGAGAATTATGAGAGACACTCCCCTTCAAAAAGGCATTAGACAGAAGAAGTCACAATGCTGATATGCTGCTGGTGGGAAGGTAAAATGGTGCCATCGCTTTAGAAACAGTCTGGTAGGGGCACCTGGGTGGCTCAGTGGTTAAGCGCCTGCCTTAGGCTTAGGTCATGATCCTGGGGTCCTGGGATTGAGTCCCGCAGTGGGCTCCCCTCAGGGAACCTGGAAATATGCTGGGTGTAAGAAGCTAGTCACAGAGCACATAGTAGGAGTCCATTTATATGAAATGTCCTATATAGGCAGATCTATAGAGACAAAGTAGATTAGCAGCTTCTTAGAGCCAGTGGGATTGGGTATATAGGGGATGAAAACTAAGGGTACAGGTTTCCTCTTGAGGTGATGAAAATGTTTTAAAGGTATCTGGTTGACCCCCCGCGTCCCCGGTGTGGCGTGGGGCGGGGCAGGTGGGAACCCCCTGGGCGCCTGTGGGGTTGTAAAAAAAAATAAATAAATAAATAAATAAATAAAGGTATCTGGTTGTATCTGTGGATATACTAAAAACCTCTGAATTGCAAACTTTAAGTAAATCGTAAGGTGAGTGAATTATGTCTCAGTAAAGCTGTTACTTAAAAACAAATCAAAAACAGAAGGGGGAAGTGGGAGACACCTAGCAGTCCCTGTTCCACAGCAGTTCTAAAATCCAGTTAGGTAAATGTCAGTGGTTTCTTGTTTAGGGACTAGTTTTTTGTTTGTTTTTTTGGTTTTGGGTAGGGGGAGAAAAGAGGGGCAAAGAGCAGAGGCAGAGGGGGAGTGGGAGAAGGAATTTCAGTCTCACAACTCCGAGATCATTACCTGAACTGAAATCGAGAGTTGGATGTCCAACTGACTGAGCGACCTGGCACCCCAGGACTGGTTTATAATCTGGGTAGTTCTTCATGGCTCTTGTCTGTCTACTCTCTAGGCTCTTGGTTATGTCCTCTGAATCTTACATTTCCATAAGAAATGACTTACGTTTGTAGGCTTTTGCTATCTGAATAAAGGCCCTGGTATTTCTCATTTTGAACTATGTCTTTTTAGTCACACTGATGGTGTTTTTCCATTGATAGGTTTTAGAGTTTTTAGGAGTTATTCCCATGGATTTCTTTGGGTACAACTAGTCTCAAACCAAATACCTGTGAACTAAAGGCACAAGTTATTTGCTCTCCTCCTCCAACCCAACATGCAATGACAAGGTAGGGACAGGAGAATTATGAGAGACACTCCCCTTCAAAAAGGCATTAGACAGAAGAAGTCACAATGCTGATATGCTGCTGGTGGGAAGGTAAAATGGTGCCATCGCTTTAGATTTCTTTGGGGTTTGCAAGTTTAGATTAAAGCCATTCCCACAAATTTCTTTGAGACAGGGGTCTACCTTGAATTGCCTTTAAGTCAGGGCATTGTGTGAAAATACCATTAAGATTCTTACAAGCTCAGGGCACCTGGGTGGCTCAGTTGGTTAAGTGTCTACTTTTGGCTCAGTTCATGATCCTGGGACCTGGGATCGAGCTCCACGTTTGGTTCAGTGCTCAGTGGAGAGTCAGCTTCTTCCTCTCACTATGGCCCCCACCCCGTTTGTGCTCTCTCTCTCTCTCAAATAAATAAAATCTTTATTTTTTAAAATTTATTTATGTATTTTAAAGATTTTATTTATTTATTTATTATTTATTCATGAGAGACACACAGAGAGAGAAAGAGAGAGAGGCAGAGGGAGAAGCAGGCTCCATGCAGGGAGCCCGATGTGGGACTCGATCCCGGGTCTCCAGGATCACGTCCTGGGCGGAAGACAGGTGCCCAACCACTGAGTCACCCAGGCGTCCCGTGGATATATCTTTTAAAAGCAACTCAATGACCTAGAAATAGCTTATATATGTCACCAAAATAAAATGCGGCTCCTTTTTATTTCCTCTAAATTCTTTTTTTAACTCTTTTTTTTTCCTAAATATTTTATTTATTATTCATGAGATGCACACACAGAGAGAGAGAGAGAGAGAGGCAGAGACACAAGCAGAGGAAGAAGCAGGCTCCATGCAGGAAGCCTGACGTGGGACTCGATCCCAGGACTCTGGGATCACACCCTGAGCCAAAGGCAGACGCTTGACCACCGAGCCACCCAGGTGTCCCATATTTCCTCTAAATTCTGCTTGAAAAGGAACCAAATAGTTCCCCTTTTGTTCATTTCACTACTCTCATATTTTATCATAGGCGGCTAACGTGAACCAGTTGGTACTTTCAATATTCTTCCTGAAATTCTTGGATCCATGCGTTCATTAGGTGCCCTGTTTCTGTTTTTGTTAAAGATTTTATTTACTTATTTTTGAAAGGGAGAAAAAGAACAAGCACAAGCCAGGGGGGGAGGATCAGAGGGAGAAGCAAACTCCCCATTGAGCTGTAGTCTGATGCCACACTGAATCCCAGGGCACTGGGATCATGCCTTGGGCAGAAGGCAGCTGCTTAACCGACTGAGCCACCCAGGTGTCCCCATTGGGTACCCTTTCTGTTTCCATGTTACTGCATGCTTTGGGTTTGCTAATTATTCTGCTAGCACGTGATGTAGTTTCCCTTTCTTCAGCCACCGGTAACATTTCTTCACTATTTCAGATCTTTATTAACTGTCTCCTCGAGATTCTTCTAACTTCTGACCCCCGCCTGGACCCAAAGCCAGTATATACTTTGAGTTTTTGTTCCAGCCCCTCTTTTTGAACCAAACTTTATTTTGGTTATCTATTGCTGCAGAACAAATCGCCCCTAAATTTAGTGGCTTAGGACAGCAACTATTCTTTTGCTCATAACTTTGGGATCTGGCTGGGGTTTGGTAAGGATGGCTCATTTCTGGTCTGCGTGCTGTCTGCTGGGATAGCTTGACTGGGGTTTTAAGATTTATTTCCAAGATGGCGCACTTGTAGGGATGGCAACTTAGTGTTGTCAGCTGTGATTTTAGCTGGAGTTGTCAGCTGGGCCTTCATTCTTTTCCATGTAGGACTTTCTCATGCATGTAGCTATTTGTACCTTTTCATAACATGACAGCTGGACTCTGAAAAGGAAATAGAAATTGCCAGGATTCTTAAATATTTAGCTCAGAACTAGTGCAATGTCATTTCTGCTCTTTTTTTTTTTTTAAGATTTTATTTTTTTTTTTTATTTTTTTTTTTTTAAGATTTTATTTTTTAAAATTTTTATTTATTTATGATAGTCACACACACAGAGAGAGAGAGAGAGGCAGAGACACAGGCAGAGGGAGAAGCAGGCTCCATGCAGGGAGCCCGACGTGGGATTCGATCCCGGGTCTCCAGGATCGCGCCCTGGGCCAAAGGCAGGCGCTAAACCGCTGCGCCACCCAGGGATCCCATTTCTGCTCTTTTCTGTTGGATAGTCATTCAAGGAGGTGGAGAGAGACCTCTTGGTGTGGGAATAGTAGCTAAGAATTTGTGGCTGTCATTAACTCACTGTAATCTGTTAGGGCTATTTTTCGGTTTTGTTTTTAGTGTTTTTTGTTTTGTTTTGTTTTGTTTTTGTAGTACTGAAAAGACATTCTTTAAGTTACAAGTTGGTGAAAAGTAGTTGTTTATTGGATAAAGGTTCAAGCTCTGGAAGGAGGTTAAAAGAAACATTTACATATAAAGAACCTCTCAATATCTGTTTGTGGAAATTTTAAATGTATTTCACTGTTAGGGCTATTTTTCGGTTTTGTTTTTAGTGTTTTTTGTTTTTTTTTTTTTTTTTTTTGTAGTACTGAAAAGACACTCTTTAAGTTACAAGTTGGTGAAAAGTAGTTGTTTATTGGATAAAGGTTCAAGCTCTGGAAGGAGGTTAAAAGAAACATTTACATATAAAGAACCTCTCAATATCTGTTTGTGGAAATTTTAAATGTATTTCACAGGTGGACCAAAGTCATTTTTTTCAGGTAGAATTAAATTTCTCATTAGCAGAATGTAGTCTTTAGCACCTTTGTTGTAGCAAGATTTGGATGTGACAGGGATGTCTGAATGCATTTATAATTTTAATTGGTCTAAAAACTGAACTGGTTATTTTTAGCAAAGGTTGCCTTATATATTATCAAAGGTAGAGAAATAACCCCCTTCTACAGACTTTCCTTCTTCTGATAGGGACTAAATGCTGTTTAGGAACTGTGGACGATGAAAGGCAGACTGGGTGCATTGTAGGAATGTTTGTGGTAAAGGCAGAAGTGTATAATGAGGTGGAAGGATCCCAAGGTTTTCTACCATTTGGAGCTTTTGTGCGCAGCTGTTTCCAGATTGGTAAGAGAGGACAGAACAAACGGCAGAAGTGGCCTCTGGGTGTGTTTATTCACCCGAGTCTCGTATTAGGTTTGCTCATACAGGCTAGTGAATGGCTTCCTGAACTTGTAAAACACTTAGGTTAGTAGATTTTTCCCTATCCAAATTGGAGGTGTGCTTAAAAAAAAAAAAAAAAAAATCAAACAGTACTTTATTACAGTAGTGATTCAAGAGTTTAAATATAACTTGTAACTTTACCAAAAGAATCTAGTGTGAAATCTTTGGTCTCTGGTTCCTGTTTTTAGCTTAGAATCATTTGATTGAAAGCTTTTGGTTTTGGTTATACATTATCTGATAGTACTGATAAGATGTTGTTAAAGATAAAATAATTTGAATATTTTTCTTTAATGTGATCATTTGTAAAAATGTTTAGGGTAGCACTAGTTTCCCTTTCTTTTAATTTTTACTCCCCTACATCTAAGTAGTTGTCAGGCTGACTAATAATGCACTTCCTCCTGTTTCTCCCCCTCTCTCCTTGGTTCCTTCTATTTGTTTTTCTTCTTTATTCTCCTCCTACCCTACCAAGTCTGGTGCAGTGACCTATTCAGGAGTGAGATTGTGGATAGTGTGGCTAAGATGACCATGATACATGTATTTTATTCTGTAGAAGAATCCTTCCAGCTGCCAATGTCAAACTTCCCTGGCATAATAATCATCACGACCATGAGGGACGCCTGGGTGGCTCAGCAGTTAAGCATCTGCCTTCAGCTCAGGGCGTGATCCTGGAGTCCTGAGGTCGAATCCCTCATTGGGCTCCCTGCAGGGAGCTTGCTTCTCCCTCTGCCTTTGTCTCTGTGCCTCTGTCTCTGTCTCTCTTTCTCTGTCTCTCATGAATAAAGAAGTAAAATCTTAAAGTCACGAACCATCAATTTAGCAAATGATGCTCATGCTCTTGATTTTCAGAAATTGTCTTCCTCTGTTTCTCCATTAAAATTCCTTTTGCTTTGGGATATCCTAAGTACTCATCAATCTATCAAGCAATTATTGTATGTGAACTGATAAAGCATTCTAGGAGACATGGAGGTAAGCAGGAAATGGTCACTGTTAATTGCTCCCCAGTTTCTAGTCTTCAGATTCTTCTTTCTCAGTCAGATTTGAAAGCTAGGCATAGTTTTTTGAAGACTTGGATCATACACTTTTAGAATGTTGATAGTCTCTGAATTATTTTGGTACTCTTCTACCTTCACAGCTATACTCATCATTAATAGGACCTTACTTATTTTAGGGTTTGTACAACTTACTGTGGTCTCACGATTTTGAACTCCGGTTGTTAAGAATGTATTCTTGTGTATTTTTAAAAGTTGTTCATTTCCCTGGGTGGGTACATAACTTCCTAGTTACCTTAAAGGTATTTTCACTGAATTCTTATTTCTAGGCTAAGTAATTTTAATCTCTTCAAGATTTTCTTATATCTCGCTTTTCCCTGCAGCGTTCATAGATTGTCCAAATAGTACATTTACTATTCGACAGAATTTTTTCCATTTGACCTGCCCTCTCTAGATATCTAAGCAGCAACATTCAAAAAGTTGTAGAAAAGACTACAACTTAATTTTCAAAAATATAATTCATAAAATAATGTAGGACTTGGAGAGGACCTTTGAAAATATATCATTTAGAGTCCTCCTCTTATTCTTATTGCACATGTAATGCACAGGTTTGATACACAGAAAAAATATAATCAAGAAAGGGAAGAAGTGCTCCATGTAACAGGAGGGTATGTACTCTATCCTTTAAATTTCCAATGTGTCCTGTTTACTGTTTTAATTGCAGAATTACCTGTAATGTCCTTTTATTTCTTTGTAAATAATGGGAAGCCAGTCTTCCAGCAAAATCTGCTTATTTGTCCCAAATGAATATACTTGTGTTTGTGCAACTCTTGATTTTTAATTTTAGTTAGCCCAGAACATTTGATTTCCTAAACCTGTTTAGACAATTGCATTTTATTTTGGTGACATATATAAGCTATTTCTAGGTCATTGAGTTGCTTTTAAAAGATATATCCACGGGACGCCTGGGTGACTCAGTGGTTGGGCACCTGTCTTCCGCCCAGGACGTGATCCTGGAGACCCGGGATCGAGTCCCACATCGAGCTCTCTGCATGGAGCCTGCTTCTCCCTCTGCCTGTGTCTCTGCCTCTCTCTCTCGGTCTCTCCTGAATAAATAAAATATTTAAAAAATAAATAAAAGATATATGCATAAAAAGTACAAAGTGCTGATGAAAGAACTAAAAATAATAAATGGAGAGACATACTGTGTTCATGGATTGAAGACTTTTGATACAATAAAGATGACAGTTCATACCTGTTAAAATTCTAGTAAGATTTTTATAGGTATAGATAAGATGATTATAAAATTTACATGGTAAGGCAAAGCAACCAAAACAGCTGAAAAAGTTTTGTAAAAGAAGCATAATGTGGGGAGAATCACTCTAATTTTAAGACGTTATGTAGCTATGGTAATCAAGACTATCGTATTGCCAGAGTGACAAATAGGTCAGTGCAACAGAATTAAGAACCTAGAATTAGCCCCACACAAGCAAAGCCGATTGAATCTTGACAAAGGTGCAAATACAATGTGTCCTTTTTAACAAATGGTGTTAAAGCAATTAGATATCTATGGACCAAAAAAAATAAATAAATAAAATGAACTTCACCTAAACCTTAGACTATATCCATGAATTAATTCAAAATAGGTCATCAATTTAAATATAAAACATAAAACTGTAAAACTTTTTAAAGAAAACCTATAACAGGTGTGCCTGGATAGCTCAGTTGGTTAAGCGTCTACCTTTGGCTTAGGTCATGATTCCAGGGTCCTGGAATTGAGCTGCATGTTAGGCTTCCTGCTTCTCCTTCTCCCTCTACCTGCCCCTCCCCCTGCTTGTGCTCTCTCTCCCTCTCTCTCTGTCAAATGGATAAATACAATCTTAAAAAAAAGAGGAAAACCTATGAGAAAATCTTTTAGACCTAGGACTTATCAAAAAGTTGAGCCATGACACCAAAAAGCATAAAAACCATAAAAGAAAAAAAACTGATAATGGGACCTCATCAAAGTTTAAATCTTTTGGCTGTGTGACTGTTAAAAGAGCAAAAAGACAAGCTGTAGACTGGGAAAAAAATATTTGAGAACTGTATATTTGACAACAGACTCTATTTAGAATATATAAAGGACTCTCAAAACTGAACAGTTAAAAAAAAAGAAAAACCTTAACAACCTAATTTAAAAATGAGCAAGCATCATAAAGATATACAGATAACAAAAATAAGTCCATGTGGACACTCATCATCTAATCTAGCAGTCATACTTCTTGCATTCATCCCAGAGAAATGAAAATTCAGATCCCACACTAAGACCTGTACACAAATGTTCATAGCAGTTTTATTTGTAATTGCCAGAAACTGTAAACAATTTAATGTTCATTAACCTATGAATAGCTGAACTCACTGTAGTACAACCACACTATGGAACTCTACGTAGCAATAGAAAAGGAAGGGACAAAAAAAAAAAAAAAAAAAAAGGAAGGGACCGTTGATACATAACAAGCACTTGAAAAGGCCTCAAGGGCATTATGCTGAGTGAAAAAAGCCAATCTCAGAGTCATGGGTCACATATTGTGTGATACCACTTTTAGAGTGTTCTGTAAATGACAACATGATAGAAATAGAGAACAGAGTAATGGCTTCCAGGGATTAGGGACAGTGAAGAGAAAAGTATTGATGCCTAGAAATGAGTAGCATGAGGGAGTTCTTACTGATGCTGGAATCCTTCAGTGTCATGACTGGTTGTGTTTACACAGGTCTATACAAGTGATAAAATGGCATAGAACTAAACACACACATTGTGCCAATGTCAATTTCCTGGTTTTGATATTGTACTGTAGTTACATAATATGATGTAATCAATCATTTGGGGAAACTGGACCCCTCTGTACTATTTTTGCAATTTCCTGAGTCTATAATTAATTCAGAATAAAAAAATTTTTAAAAAGACACCCGAGGGGATCCTTGGGTGGCTCAGTGTTTTAGCACCTGCCTTCGGCTGGCCAAATGGCATGATGCTGGAGTCCCTGGGATCGAGTCCCACATCAGGCTCCCTGCTTGGAGCCTGCTTCTCCCTCTGCCTGTGTCTCTGCCTCTCTCTCTGTCTCTCATGAATAAATAAATAAAATCTAAAAAAAAAAAAAAAAAAAAAAGACACCCAAACCTGAGACCTATGTCCATTAGCCACTAGTTCCTTTTAAAGTTTAGATTAACTAAAATAAAATGAATTTTAGTTCCCTGGCCACACAAGCCATGTTTCATGTGCTTGTGTGAATGCACAAATGGAGAACATTTTCATCACCATAGAAATTCAACTGACAGTGCCAGTTTAGACAAGCTCCTTAGCAGTGCTGATTGCCATATGTGTGGGTACCAACACATTTCTTAGAGAACTGTCTTAAATTTATAAATCAAAAGCTAATGGTCTGTACCAATAAAATTTAAATAGAAGAAATGGATTTAACATGACACTTTTTGTTATACTTTTTGAGGCTGTCTTCCATATCTTTTTTTTTTTGTCTTCCATATCTTAATAAGAAAAGGAAAAGAAACTTTCTTCATGTTCGAAATAGGAGTAACTTTTTTTCCCCTTATCTGCCAAGCAGTTATAGTTTCTTTCCATAATCGCAATACAGAATATATAGGAAATGAGCAAATTAGAGGGGAGGGACAAGTAGGGAAAAGAGATTGCCAAAAAAAGTATTTTGAATATCCCATACTTCGTTATTTTTTGTTTCTTAATGTCCAGCTTACCAATGGTAGCTTTACCATTGCAGAGGAAGCGTGGTTTAGCAACCAGACCTTAGACCAGAATTATATTTCTGGCTCAAAGTGACCTTGAGCAAGTGACAATTGTGTACTCTTCTCATTCTCATAACCAACAAGCAACCTAAGCTAAATCAGCTATTGCTGATTGCAGCTATGGGGGGGAATATACAAAAGTAGGATCATTTGTCCTACTTGCAAATACATTTGCAAGCTATTGGCTTACAAGTAGATTAAATACAAAGTTTTGAGGAATCAAAAGGTCATGTGGAGTAGAAAGCAGAAGTTTACCAGGTATATACAGTTTTAGGTTTTGAGTTTGGAGTTAAATACAAGAAAACTCAAGGTGAAAGTTTTTCTTCTCCCATCCAAGGTTAATAACTTTGAGAAAGCTTTGAGAGACAAAGCAGATATTTTGGATTTTAGAGACCAGGTTTTGAAGTTCCATAGTGCAGGGTTTGAATCACAGCTCTGCCTCTTAGTCTCTGAGAAAGCTGCCAAACTTGAGTTCTCACTTTCACCGACAATAAAATGGGAGCTATAATGATGCCTCTTTGTAAGGGTTGTCATGAGAAGGATACAGAAGTAAATAGCTATAGTTACTAATAATTTTATCAAGTCATGGAACAGACTGATGATGTTAGGAACAGAAAAATAGCTTTGTTTACTTTCCTTTTCTAACAGTTTTTAGCCCCATAACGTTTTGAGGATAGGGTCCTAATTTTAGCTTTGTAACAGACTGGTTAATATCATGGTTTATAAAGCTATTCCCAAATGTAATTAATGTATATAGTAGTATGACTAAATTCATTAGATCACTTATTTGGAGCCAAGACAAATAAATCTGTTTATATAAAATCTAGGAGCCTAAACTCTAAGTAGCAAACTGAAAAAAAAAAAAAACTCATAAATTAAAAAAAAACTCATAAATTTATGAGAGAAATGTTATTTCAGTGTAATTTTTGCAACCCATTTCTGCAACCATAGCCACATAGTATCTGAATGAACAGTGATGAAGAAGCTTAATTATAAGGACAAAAATCTACAATGTACAGAGTCACGTTAGAAAATATTTTATTATGAATTTTCTTTGCTTGCTACACTGCATAAAACAGTGAAAAAGAGGTCAAGAATGTAAGCCAACATGCTCATTAAGGTCCTTCTGGTCCTAGTACTCTGTAGCAGAGAAGGACAGTTGCAATTTTAGCTAATAGTTTACTGGCATGTGATCAGTTTGAAGGGAACCAAAAATGCTGACATCCTCATCTGACTTCATCACTGAAGCCTGAGTACATATAGCAGCACTTCCTGTGTAAAACTTACCCTGACTCTGCCGAGGACACCCCAGCCCTCAGCTGTTGTGGGTTGGAATGGTGGCTTGGATTGGTGAAGCCCTCAGTTAGGTGGATACCTCCGCACTATGTGAACATGCCATGACTGTTTACTATACCTTTCACTTCATAGAGTTCAGCTTTCAAAGTTGATAATAACATTCATCAATAGCAAGAAATTGTTGGCAGGTGGATTACTAGCTCTTAAAATCACCACTCCTTGAAAATCTTATACAAGATAACAGCATGTTTAAGAACTAATTTAGAAATATAATGCTATGGCAATGTCCACAATAGCCAAACTGTGAAAGGAGCCTCGGTGTCCAACGAAAGATAATGGATAAAGAAGATGTGGTTTATGTATACAATGGAATATTACTCAGCTATTAGAAATGACAAATACCCACCATTTGCTTCGATATGGATGGAACTGGAGGGTATTATGCTGAGTGAAATAAGTCAATCGGAGAAGCACAAACGTTGTATGGTCTCATTCATTTGGGGAATATAAAAAATAGTGAAAGGGGGGGATCCCTGGGTGGCGCAGCGGTTTAGCGCCTGCCTTTGGCCCAGGGCGCGATCCTGGAGACCCGGGATCGAATCCCACGTCGGGCTCCCGGTGCACGAGCCTGCTTCTCTCTCTGCCTGTGTCTCTGCCTCTCTCTCTCCTCTCTCTCTGTGTGACTATCTAAAAAAAAAAAAAAAAAAAATAGTGAAAGGGAATAAAGGGGAAAGGAGAGAAAATGAGTGGGAAATATTAGAGAGGGGGACAGAACATGAGAGACTCCTAACTCTGGGAAACGAACTAGGTAGGGGTGGTGGAAGGGGAGGTGGGTGGGGGGTGGGGGTGACTGGGTGAAGGGCACTGAGGGGGACACTTGATGGGATGAACGCTGGGTGTTATTCTATATGTTGGCAAATTGAACACCAATAAAATATAAATTTATAAAAAATATGCTGTGGAAATTATACTGAAAAAAATCTATCAGAAGATCTGGAATGTATAAACCTTGTCTTCCATATATGCTAATATATGTATGGCCTGTTTTCTCATCCATACAATGGGAGGATTTCTAAATTTCTAAGACTTTATGCTTTTAGTGAGTTTCTCCAAGTAGCTCCCTCCATACTTCCACTGGTTGATTCATAAGCTACATTACATACGTTTTCTATCCATCAAAATTTCCTCAAGTATTGTCAAATTCTTTAAGGTAATGTACTATTTGTCATTCAGAAACATAATAATTTGAAGAAGTAATATAGCAAAAGTGAACTGAATCTCAGTATTAGAGTTTGATTCTGAATATCACATGAAAGTTAGCCTTTGGATTATTGTGTAAATGCTGAGTCCACGTGATGATAAACCATTAGGTGCTTTGAAAAGTCTGTGACTAAAGCACTAACTTTAATCAGTAATTTTCTTTGATAAGCATGGCAAGGATGAGAAATTTGCTCATTGGTACCTTTCCTCCTTTAAAATCCTGATGTCGGGATTCCTGGGTGGCGTAGTGGTTTAGTGCCTGCCTTTGGCCCAGGGCGTGATCCTGGAGACCCAGGATCGAATCCCACGTTGGGCTCCCGGTGCATGGAGCCTGCTTCTCCCTCAGCCTGTGTCTCTGCCTCTCCCTCTCTCTCTCTATGTGACTATCATAAATAAATAAAATTAAAAAAAATAAAATAAAATTCTGATGTCTTTATAAAGTTATTTGGCATTGTTAGGTAACCTAGGAAGGAAATAGAAGGTCCTTTTGCTTGGGAGACAGAAAGTGTAAACACTATTTCACTGCATTTCGCTATTTAACATTTCTTATGACTATCTGGTCATATATGGTGCAAAAAATCCTAAACCCCTTTAAAAACTATTTTTAAAAGATAGTTTGTTATAAATCTAAAGGCTGTAATTATAGTAAAATCACATGCAACTGACCCCATCCTTCCTATTCCACCCTAGTATTAGAGCTTTCTCACTGCATTTTGAAATACCTTCATGGAATTTTGAAATGCTATGCTTGCGTAGATCTTTGAGGCTGCATCAGTGCTAGAAGAGTTACAAAACCTAGCTCTGCACTTCCCATTAGTTACTCACCATGTCCAACAGAGATGTATGCGTGTCTGGTGTCTAAGTGCAGACTTGTAGGTTTTACCCATAAATCAGAGATCCAAATAATTTCTCCACAAGCAGGAAATAAGTATGATTAATCAGAAGAGTAAAAGGCACTGCTGGATGTTGTTGGAGAGAAATCCTCTATGGGGGGCTGTGAGTATTGTTATTTTTGCAATTTCTATTTCTGAAATATCTCAGGTTAAGGACATTTGAAACTTGTGAATATACAAAGTATATGGGCAGATGAAGTAACTGCCACTTGTCTTTTTGATTACTACTAAATGATAAGTAATTTCTATCACTACTGAAATTATCATGGCTCTTGTTTAGAATGATTTCATGGTGTGGTTTTATTTTTTTTAATTTTTAATTTTTTAAAGATTTTATTTATTTATTCATGACACAGAGAGAGAGAGAGAGAGAGAGAGAGAGAGAGAGGCAGAGGGAGAAGCAGGCCCTATGGAGGGAGCCCAATGAGGGACTCGATCCCAGGACTCCAGGATCACGCCCTGGGCTGAAGGCGGCGCTAAACCGCAGGGCCACCGGGGTTGCCCATCTTGGTGTGGTTTTGGGATGAAGGTGTACTTTTTCTTTTTTTTATGGTCCATGTATGATACCTTGAGGTAATGGCTTTCTCCCTGGGATTCATAGCAAGCATAGCAGTGTTCTCTGAGAGTGGTGAACATGAGCTGTGCTTTTAGTGAAACTGTTCACCTTTCTCATCAGACTTTTTATTATAACCTCTTACCATCTACTTCTAATTTACATTTCTTTCTTTTTTCTGTTTCTGATACATAAAAGCTATCCTCTAATCAATTTCTTAGAACTTGTTTGTATACTTAATATTCTCTTAGTCATCAGTTATTTGAGGATAAAATTCCCTCTACTTCTAAAACATTAGCAAGATACATTTGTAATGGGCAGTGTAAGGATTTCTTGAAATTGCATACTAGAATCTGAAGTCTAGTTGACTAGATCTCTGTCATTGTGGCTATAATGTTCTCATGGTCTTCTGTATTTAACTGTAAAGCCTACTGAATGTCTTTATTCAGAAAAACAATTTTAAACAGATTTTTCTTGATTAGTAAGGAGAAAGAAAATAAACATCAAGGTGTAACTAACATTTTGATATATATTTCCTCTTTGTTGAGATCCTATTTTATGTGGATTTTTTTTATCATGCTTCTCCTCTTCCACATAGCATTAAATTATTTCTTGTTACTAAAAATTCTTAGTGAAAATTCAATAGCTATATGATTCTGTTAAACAGTAGTACTTTAATTTAGTTAACATGTCCTCTATTATTGGATATTTAAATTTTTTTAAGATTTTGGATTAAAAGTAACTATGAGAACACTATTATTTTAAAGACTATCTTGCAAAGTACCTGGGAAGGGGGAAAATCCCATTGTATTTACATTCTTGATTTATCATATAGCCTGATCTTAGAATTTTAAGGACAAACATTGAATTAGGATTTTCAACAAATGGGTGCTATATTGGTTTAGATATATGGATCTCACATTTTTTAAAACTTTTGCTTCTGTGTGGCAGACAGCCTATGTGCTAGCTTTTCAAATGTGGATGAAATTGCTTTCCTTAGAAAGACAAACTGGAGTGGAATCTGTAGAACTTTTGGAAATAAATGGATCATTGAAGAAAACTGAAAGAGGACTTCCCTAAGACTGGTTCTTCTATGCACAACCTCATGTGAATGGAAAACTAGATCCATGCAACAAAATAAATCAAGCACAGGCTGTGAAAATATAGTGCTTGCAAAACACAGATTCACAAGGCTTTGGCCAAAGTTTTTCTTTGTTTCATTAGGTTAAAAATGGCCTAGGATTCTCCCAGTAATTCAACCATTAAAGAAAGAAAAAGTTTCTTGTTCTTCATTCCTATTGTATAGAGCCCCTGTGTTGCTGACTTGCACCAAGGTGGAGACTGACCTTTCTTATGGATTAAATGGAACTGAGTTTAGAGTACTTTGAATTATTCATATTCTTAAGTGTATCTTATTTTTTAAATGAGATAGGCCAAGGGATGCCTGGGTGGCTCAGTGGTTGAGTGTCTGCCTTCGGTTCAGGGTGTGATCCCAGGGTTCTGGGATCAAGACCTGCATCAGGTCTCCCTCTGCCTATGTCTCTGCCTCTTTCTGTGTGTCTCTCATGAATAAATGAATAAAATTATTAAAAAAATAAGAATAAAATGTGATAGGCCTGATAAGTGTTAATAAAATAGAACTAGCTAGAGTAATAGGTGTATACAGTCAAAATACGAAATATTGGAGCCTTACTCTTCAAAGAACTATTTTGGATCAGTGAACTTGATTTCAAGATTTCAGGAGATTTATTTTTTTTCTTTGCCCTGCCTCTGCCTTCCCTTTACTAGTTTAGATGGCAATATAAGTTAATATCCTGACTTTCCTTTATAAATGAATAAAAATTTTAATGAATGTGTATTATACTTAGTCATTTCTCCTAATATTTATTATAACTTTAAAATTTGGGATCTGTTGCTACTAAATACCAGATCTTACACACACGCACACACACACACACACATTTTACATTAAAAAGAAGTCAAAGTAAGGGACGCCTGGGTGGCTCAGTGGTTGAGCATCGGTCTTTGGCTTAGGTCGTGATCCTGGAGTCCTGAGATCCAATCCTGCATTAGGCTCCCCACGGGGAGCCTGCTTCTCCCTCTGCCTGTATCTCTGTCTCTTTCTCTGTGTCTCTCATGAATAAATAAATATAATCTTTAAAAAATAATTTAAAAAAATAAATAATAATAAATAAATAATAAATGAAAAATAATAAAGTCAAAGTGAGATTTATTGTTTTATTCTTCAATGACAGGTATGAATAGATTTATTTTTAAGACTAAAGGAGGCTCAGAATTAGGCCAAAAACCACGATAGGACTAAGGGATGTTTGTCCCTATTTTCATTCTTTTGTTTTTCAGGCATCCTAACCTGTATATGCTTCTCTTCAGAGTATGCATAGTGTTTTAAGGATCAACTTTGTAACTGAACCAGTTAGACTCCTGACCAGTTTATGCACTTGTTGGCATTTCTCCTGCCTATTTGTTTGATCTTTCCAACTCGTTTGATCCTCTGGCATTAGAGCTGACAGCTGCAATTGCATATGGGTTTGTAAAGTAGCTGAGTAATAAAATGCCATGACCTGGTTCCTGTATAGTTTCACTGATGACTGAACTGGCAACTTAGAAATGCTACAGATTGTTTTGTTAGGTCAGGTGGAACATTATCTTCACAGAGAGTTTATGTATAAAAAAAGACTGGTATTGATCCTGAGTGGTAGAAGTTCCAGCTCCTAAATCCTAGTCTTACTGTTTACTGAGCACCTATTAGACATAGTGCTTTGTGCTATATGCATATTACTTCTTGTCCTTAGAATAATCTTGTAAGAGAGGTGACATGACCCTATTTTTCAGATGGAGAAAGCAGATTTTTGGGGTTATATACTCATATCTATATATTTAGTATTACATGGTAAATAGCAGAACTGAAACTCATGTCCAAGATCATTCATTTCCAAAGCTTGTGGCCAATCCATTATGCACTGTAGCAGTAATTTTGTTCATTGTGAATAGTAGTTTATTTCCATGTTGCCATTGATGGACATTGGCCATTATTGCTGAAAGGTGCTATGGACATTTTGTACATGTCTTTGGTAGAATTATTAGGTCATAGGGTATGCATTTGTTCAGCTTTAGGAGGTATTAGCCTAAAAGTTTTCCATAATGGTGTAATGTGTGAAAATTCTAGTTATTTCATTTCCTTGCCAATACTTTCTGCTAGTTTAAAAAATTTTTAGCTATGTGGCAGGTGTCTAGCGGTGTTACTTTGTGATTTTAATTTACATATCTGATGAGTAATGATTTTTATGTGCTTTTTTTTAATTTTTATGTGCTTATTGGGAATCTTCTTTTGTAAAGTTCCCAATCAAGACTTTTGCCCATTAAAAAAAATCAAATTGTCTTTTTTTGTCTCAGTTTTTTATGTATTCTGGATACTAGTTCTTTGAAGTAATGATTTGTTTTTCCTGTAATGCTTTCTTTTTTATATTTAGTGATATCCTTTCATGAACAATGTCCAATTTCAGTGTAATCCTTTAAAGTTAGGTCTCTGTGTTCTTTTTTAAAAACTTTGCCTATCTCAAGGTGGTAAAGATGTTTTCATATAGTATTTCTAGAAACTTATTATTTATAATTTTTTATCCTTAGGTCTATAATTAATCTAAAATTGGGATTTTGTAAAAGATGTATAATAGGGGTCAAGATTTATTTTTAGTGCCACATGGATCTCATATGGATTTAGTACCATTTACTGAAAAGATTGTTCTTTGCCCACTGTATCTCAGTGGCATTTTTGTTGTACAGTTTTAACTGAGAATTCTGACATTTCCAGAATCCAAACCATCTCAAATTCTTTTCGTTGTTTTCCTTAAATTGCCTCGTGTATGGACCATGTTTTCCATTTCATCATATCTCACCTAATATAGTGGTCTATACACATTGTAGGAAATAGTAGAATTTAACAGTCATGGAAAGGTTTTTATTAATGGAATGGAAGCCACTAGAGTATACATTACTGCAGGGAAAGGAAAAGGAAGTGGCTTTGCATTGCTGGGTGGGAGCAGTATATGTATTTTTGAGGCAAAGTCTTCATAGCTCCACTTTTCCCATAAATTTCTTTACACTGAAAATAATGGAGATTTGGATGATAGTTTTCACTGAATCAAAAGCAAGTATCAAAGGAATCACTCATTGAAGACTCAATTCTTTAGCTGTACTCTCTAATGGGTTCCATATGTACTCAATAAACCTACATGTTCAGCGTAATGGGGAACTTTTCCTCCCTCATTTGTTTTGTTTCATTGCTTTTTAATTTGATTTTTAAGTAAGCACAGCAAGCATTCCATTAAAGACTTTTGGTTCTGGCCATGATGGAATAATTGGGATTGGGATACTTTTCTGCCATAAAAAACTATAAAACTGGAAAAATATATGCAGCTTTATATGCTCATATTAGAAAAGAAGTTTTAGAATCAGTGATCTGAGCTTCTATTTGAATAATTTAGAAAATGAAATTAAACTGAAGGTAAATAGAAGGAAAGGCATAATAGACATAGAAGTGAAAAATATGCAATAGAGAACAGACAATAGAGAAAATGTTTACTTGAAGTATAAGATTGATAAATGCCTGTTGAGACTGATCAAGAATGAAAAACTTCTAATATCAGGATTCTTACAAATATTTTTTTAAATATTTTACTTATTGATTCATGAGAATAGACAGAGAGGAGAGAGAGAAGCAGAGACACAGGCAGAGGGAGAAGCAGGCTCCATGCAGGGAGCCCGATGCGGGACTCTATCCCGGGTCTCCAGGATCACACCCTGGGCTGCAGGCAGCCCTAAACTGCTGAGCCACCAGGGCTGCCCAAACAGCTGAGCCACGAGGGCTGCCCGATTCTTACAAATATTAAAATGATAATGAGTGGTTATTATGAACAACTTAAATGTAATAGACAAATTTCTCTGAAGACAAACTGGCAGGGGCCAGGGGGGCACCTGGGTGGCTCAGTCAGTTGAGCAACTCTTGATTTCTATTCAGGTTATGATCTCAAGGTCCTGGGATTGAGCCCTGTATTGGGCTCTTTCCTCACCAAGGAGTTTGCTTGAGATTCTCTTTCTCTCCGCTGCCTCCCTCCCCCCCACTCTTTTGCTCTCAGTCTCTCTCTAAAATAGATAGATCTTTTTTAAAAATGGAAAATAGAGGGGATCCCTGGGTAGCTCAGTGGTTTGGCGCCTGCCTTCAGCCCAGGGCGTGATCCTGGAGTCCCGGGATCAAGCTCCTTGCGTGGAGCCTGCTTCTCCCTCTGCCTGTTTCTCTGCCTCTCATTCTTTCTCTCTCTCTCTCTCTCTCTCATGAATAAATGAATAAAATCTTTTTTAAAAAATGGAAATTAGAAAATACTTTAAAAAAAAAAAAACAAAGACAAGCTAAGGAAACAAATTGTGAAGAAGTAGAAATTTGAGTAGTCCTACAATCTACTAAGGAAATTGAATGGGCAATTGAAAATTTTCTACCAAAGAATGCCATGATTCTGCTGGACACAGGAACCACCGTGTTAGGCTGTGAGATCTATGAGGGCAAGGAATAACTTCCAAAGCTCTTTGTTATTTGCATGTGACATAACATTCTTGGTAAATATTTGTTAAATAGCATTGATTGTATAACCTGGTACTAAGTAGAGAAGTTTCTTCCCTTGAGAAACCTAACAATTTTTTACCTTCTTTCTTTGGTAAGG
Organism: Canis lupus dingo; assembly: GCF_003254725.2. NCBI lineage: Eukaryota > Metazoa > Chordata > Mammalia > Carnivora > Canidae > Canis > Canis lupus. The sequence continues at coordinate 16,443,441 of NC_064269.1, read as the reverse complement.
AATCTTTGATCTTCTAGTTCATTTCAGAAAATGTATACACCCTACTGAAATGAGAGCACTTTAATTTCTCGTTTTTGTGAAACTATATGCAATTAGAAAGGCCTCCTTGGCTAAATATATAAATCATGGGGGGGGTATAAGTGTGGGCTTATATTGCTCCCTGACATGGTGCTTTAACGTAAACCATAAATCTTGCGGTCTTATGAGTTAAACCAAAAGTAACATTGATCCTCTTCCTAGCAATGGCAATTTGGAATGTGACAGGGGAGGGGGGAGGTGCAAGGACAATGTGTGTGTGTTTCCTGGCATTACAGTTCTGTTAACACTGTGTTAGTCATTTTTTAAAAAGACTTTATTTACTTATTTGAAGAATAAGGGAGAGGGACAGATGGGGAGAAAGAATCAGTGAGGAGCCTCATGTGGGGCTCCATCTCATGACCCTGAGATCATGACCTGAGCAGAGATTAAGAGCTGGAGGTTTAACCTACTGAGCCACCCAGGTGCCCCTGTGTTGCTCATTTTAAAAAAAAATGTATTTATTTATTCATGAGAGATACACACAGAAAGAGAGGCAGAGACACAGGCAGAGGGAGAAGCAGGCTCCATGCAGGGAGCCCGACATGGGACTCGATCCTGGGTCTCTAGGATCACACCCTGAGCTGAAGGCAGGCACTAAACCGCTGAGCCACCCATGGATCCCTGTGTTGCCCATTTTTAAAGAAAGAATCAAATTGTAACACTCCAATTGCTGCTTAAAATTCATGAGTTTTACCTCGCATGGGGCATTATTCAGCTAACATTTGAAAAATCCTCCAAAGCGAACAGCATTTAGGAGGCTATTAGAAACCTTATTAAAAAGTCAGATAGCAACTCTGCACAATAAATTAGCTTAACCTGCAGGAGAAAATGGTACATCAGCTGAAAATAAGTCTCCTTTGAGTCAGGTGACAACTCTTCTTCAGTGGAAAGTTTTGCTTATTTAAAGAAACTTGAAATGACTGTACTGATATTTATTGGACTGTCACAGAAATGATGCTCCTTAGCAGAACCAACCACTGTAATATGTTAAATAGCTTAATTACATATCAAAGTCACCTCTTTTTTAAAGATTTTATTTATTTATTATTTATTTGAGAGAGGGCACAAGAGAGGTAGGGAGGAGAGAGAATCTCTGGCAGACTCTGCACTGAGCACAGAGCCCAATCTGGGGCTCAGTCCCACAACCCTGCGATCATGACCTGAGTGGAAATCAAGAGTTAGAGGCTTAACCAACTGAACCACTCAAGTGCCCCATAAAGTCGCCTTTTAAACCCCATCAACCTTGACATAATTGAGAAAAAAATGAAGCAAACTATTCTTTTGAAATTAGTTCATAAAATTTCTTAAAGAGCTCAATATTTAGAAAAATCCCAATCCTGATATATATTATGCAAAAATTTTAAAGAAAATGCATCAAAATATTGATCATGATTATATCTACATGATTGCTTTATATGTGATTTTAACTTTCCTTTATTTATATAATTTCTTAGTTTGTAAAAACGTGTGCTTTTTAGTCATTAAGATATTTTTATTGTTTAGTAGAAACATTTGCAAAAGTTAACTCAGAGATTTTCTCAGAGTATAGCAATTTAAATTAGCTCTACTTCAGGGGAGGAGGGGTTGCCTGGCTCAGTCATAAAGCAGGCAACACTTTTTTAAAAAGATTTTTTTTAAAATTTTTATTTATTTATGATAGTCACACAGAGAGAGAGAGAGAGAGAGAGGCAGAGACACAGGCAGAGGGAGAAGCAGGCTCCATGCACCGGGAGCCCGACGTGGGATTCGATCCCGGGTCTCTAGGATTGCGCCCTGGGCCAAAGGCAGGTGCCAAACCGCTGCGCCACCCAGGGATCCCTAAAAGATTTTATTTATTTATTTGACAGAGAGAGAGAAAGAGAGAGCGCGCTTGCATGGGCAGAGAGAGGGAAAAGGAGAGGGAGAAGCAGACTCTCTCCGTTGAGCAGGGAGCCAGATGACGCAGGGCCCCATCCTAGGACCCAGGGATCATGATCTGAGCTGAAGGCAGAAGCTGAACAAACTGAGCTACCCAGGCACCCTGAGCGTGTGCCTCTTGATCTCAAGGTCTTGAGTTCAAGCCTCATATTGGGTATGAGCCTACTTTAAAAAATAGTTGTACTTCCTATTGCAATATACTTATAAGTAGGTTAACATAGTATATATCTGAAATTGCTGTGGTTTGTAGTAAGTAAAGATAAAGCAGGGTATATAATACACTGTTTATGTAAAAATAAGGCATTTGTGATGTATACGTCTATATAGGTATATGAATGTGTAGGCAAGAGTTTGGAACAAATACTCCCAAGATCTTAATCAGTGGTTATCCCCAGGTAGTAGGAGTAAGCTGCTTAATTGCCTTTTGCTTATTTCTCTTATAATCTTTTTATTTATTAATGCTTTTGGAACAGACATTCATTACTAGTTCATAAAGTTTGTTAAAATGCAAGCATAAAACTGCTGCTTGCCCTAAGCACAGGTAGCCCTGCTCTCCAGTGACAAGGCAGTGAAGGTGGAGACCTATGAAGAGAATATAACTGGATGCCTATGAACTGACCAACTGTTTCAGACTCCCACATTGGCTGCCTCTACTGTTTTCAAGAGGAAAACCCCGTAGTGTGGTCACACTGGAATGGTGTTAGGGTTTAGAAGACTGCCAGGTTTAGGTCGTGAGGTAAAGTCTGGGTCCTAGCCAGAGAGAATGGAGATCTGGTATCAAAGTCACCAGGCACTGTCCAGCCACCCTGTAGGAGAGCAAAGAAATAGGAAAGTGCCAGAAGAAAGTTAAAAAACATTTCACTTGATTTACAGTTTTGCTAAGGCAGATATCTCTTTGTTGCCTTTCCCTCGGAAAGCATCTAGAATATTTGTGACCCCTGTAGGATCCCATATTATCTCCTGGGCTGCCAGCCTTCTTCCCTTTGAGCCCTACTCTCTTGTCATAGAGAAAGTGTGGTGTCTAGATGAGTCAAGTTCATTAGTCCTAGACACAGGCTTCCTGCCTGCTTGTTCAAGACTTGCGAACATACTTGCTGCTTGACTTGCTTCAGAAACTTGTCACTTCCACTCGCATTCGCTCAGATGTGTCGGTGACCTGGCTCCATGGTCACTTCCCGCAGAGGTTACAGTGGTGTAGCCCATGTTTACATTGTCTTCATTCATTCCCTACCATTTTTTTCTTTTTATTAGTTCTTTCAACAGATTTAATGAGCACCTACTTTGGACCAGACATTGGGGATTCCGTAGTAAGCAAGGCAAAGCTCCCTTATTCATGGAGCCCACCTTCTAGGGTGGGAGCCAGAAAATAAGTGGAAAGAACAACATTTAATGTTGGGCAGTGATAAGTGCCATTAAATAACAAAGACACCAAGGTGCTAGGATAGGAGGAAAGTCAAAAAAGATGGGGTTGTGAGGAAGCAAAGAGTCACCTGAAGAAGTGGCACCTAAGTGCAGACTTTTTGAAGTATATATTGAAGCAAGAGGAAAATCTGTAGAAATGTTCTAGGCAGAGGGAACTGCAAGTGCAGAAGACCTGAAACAGGGGTGAGGTTTGGCACCAGAACTTGGTAGGGAAGTATTTAAATTCCTCTGCATCTGTTCAGCAGACTAGCTTATGAGGGCTGGGAAGATCTTTACTTTGACCCACCTCCAGCTATATGCTCAGTACGATATCATTTTCCTTCTTCTCTTACAGCTAGAGATTAAAAGCTTCTAATCTGTCAGTGGAGTTCCATGTTTGAACTGATAACTACATATTTTGCCAATGAATTGCTGTGTAATATCTAAACATTTACTCGTGATGTGTTTTGTGGATGTTTAGTCATTGAACATTTATTGATCTTACCTGATTACTTACACGTGACAGAGGAGGGAGAAGATAGAGAAGGAGTGGCTGGAGAAAGTCTTAGAGAACCAGGAAAGTTGATTGGGAGGCGGCACAAGAGGAAGGAATGTCAAAGGAGCACAAGGTCAGCAGAGTCAGAGGCGCCCGGGGAAATCCAGGGATACAGGAACTGCAGTGAACTGTGGGTTTGGCAACTGGAATGTCCCTGTCCCTGCTAGTCTATGGGAGCAGTGTCAGGTGTGTGTTGGTCAGACAGGTGAGCTGAGGAGGTGGAGGCAGTGATCATATAGTTCCCACCTTGGGAGAAGGATAAATGAGAAAGGAAGGAACAAGATTAGAGAGCTTGACAAGAATATGAATGGAGCAAAGAGGGGTTTTGTTTTTTTACCTTAAAGGAAACTTCAGTGTTTCATTTATTTTTTTATTTATTTTTTTTCCATGACAGTAAGTCATCCTTTGCTATTCTTGGCCCACAAAGTAAACAGTTGTTTGTGCATGTGTGTGGCCCTCCACCACACTTTTAAACATGTTTAAGACTTCTGACAGCTGTATAGTTTTCCAGGTATTCAAAGAGAGTTCACCTATGTGATCTTGATCTTCTTGAGAGGAAGGTACCAAATATTACGCCTGTTTCTTAGATGCAAGTCACAAAACTCAGGTTGTAGCTCAGAAGTCACCCCACTAATAAATTTTGGGGGCAAGAGATTTTATCAGTATATCCCATCCTGCCCAGAGTTTAGTAGTATATATTCACAGCATTCGCTAACCATGATTTGCCCCTCTCTTCAACCGGTTATTCTCTGGTTACCTCAGAAAAGAACCCAGGGCATTTAGATACAATTTACAGCGCAGATGAAGAAGCTTTTCAGAATACACCATTATGTCCCTCTTGCCACACACCATTCTTGCCCACGTGTGCATCCTCATAGCGCCCCCCCCATACACACACCCTCCTGCCACATACAGAACAAACATGCACCTTCAAATGTTCACAACTGAGTATACCTCAGTCCTCGTCTTAAAAGTTCTTGCTCACAAAGCCTGGCTACTCTCTTCAATACTTTCCTCTACCTCGGGTTTGGACCTAGGGTAAAAAGATAAAGTTAAGTTGAGAGAATTGATTTTATAAGACCAGATCAGAGGCCGTAAATAAATTCCCAGGTTTTAACACTAAGGGTTCAGTTGATTGTTATTTTTCTCTCCTAACAAAGGAAACCCTTTACCACTTAAATTCGTTTTTATAACTTTGATCTAAAGTATTAGTGGTTTACATGCATTGGTCCTTCAGGATATTTATTTTTTGAGCTACAAGGATTAACTGTTGAGCATTGAGTTTTATGAGCACAAAACCTGGGTTGTCATTTTCACTCTGGCCTAATCTCAGCCTCTTAAAATAAAAAAAAATGTTCATAATGTTGCTATTTTAATAATTTTTATGGAATGACATTGTGTGTATTATCTTTGCTGCTTACCTAGTCCCATACCTCTATCACTGTTTTATCTTGTTAGCACCTTACCTGCCCCCACCCCTGCACCAGAGGTAAAAGTCTTTGCTTCTTAAAGATAATAAAGCCTCCTCCAGAGGACCCATTGTCTCCTTTTTCTTGTTTATAGAGTTTAGGTTGAGACTTTGCAAATTGCAGAAGCCCAGCATCATGTTTACATGACATTCTTTGTTCTTACCCTGTTTTCTACTTGTTGCACTCTCTTAAACATTTAACTTAAATATATTTACTAACTAATTAATGTAATTAATACATTAGCAGAGATGTTTATTAAGTTATATATATGTATTCCTTGTAAAGAGTCTTCAACTTTCATATATTTTTGGAATTTTCCTTTTTTTAAAACTTTTTTTAAAGATTTATTTATTTGACAGAGAAAGAGCACAAGCAGAGAGAGTGGCAGGCAGAGGGAGAGGGAGAGGGCTCTATACCAGGACTCTATGATCATGACCTGAGCCAAAGGCAGATGCCTAACCCACTGAGCAACCAGGCACCCCTGGAATTTTTTTTAAAGTAATAAGAATTTAAAACATTTAGGTTCCAATTTAAATGAGTAACTTCTTTTAAAAATGTGAGTACAAATGAAGAATGTGGAGAGCAACAGGCTAGGACACAGATGCTTGTATAATTTCCTCCCACCTTTGTTTTAGAGTTAATGTTAAGGATTTGGAAGAAGAGGGAATATTACCCTAAGGAAGACAGCAACAAATAATCTAATGATGTGAAAAATTGGATCCCATTATTCTCATTGGACTATGACATTATTCTTCTGACTTTAATTAAAATACCCCTGGGAGGTGCTTGGCTGGCTCAGTCGGTAGAGCATGTAACTCTAGATCTCAGGGTTGTCAGTTCAAGCCCCAGGTTGCGTGTGGAGCCTACTTAAAAAAAAAAAAAAAAAATCACTGAGGGATTGTTAGACCTGAGTCTACTTGATGGTTGGTCTTTCATGAAAAATGGCTATTATATGAGACCCCACCCACCCCCACCCCCGACATAGACTTTGCCTCCTTAACATTGTTTTCTTTATAATATGGTACCTGGGCAGGTTCCCAGAAAGTAGTCTGAAATGCTAACCACAATGGAGGAATGATGGGCAATTAAAAAAAAAAAAAATGCTTCTGGGGCACCTGGGTGGCTCCGACAGTTAAACATCTGGCTTTAGCTCAGGCTGTGATCTCAGGGTCCTGGGATCGAGCCCCATGTCAGACTCCCTGCTCAGCAGGGAATCTGCTTCTCCCTCTCCCTCCCCTTCCTCCCTCCCTCCCTCTCTCTCTCAATTTAATCTCTCTCAAATAAATAAATCCTTTAAAAATTTTTTTTAATTGCTTCCATCAAATCAGGCTAGACTTGTTACTGTATCATTTTAACCCCTTGAAAACTGGGCAAAAAAGTTCCACTTATTTCACTGCTTTCTTCTGCTTGTAAAGTACTTTTTACCCTGCAAATACATTTTTTGTTCTAAATCATACTTTTAAAACTAATTACAAAGAAAAATCAAATTAAACACCTTATAGAATGTTAAGTAAGAATACAAAATTCTCGGTAACGCACTACAAAAATCTGAGAAAATACCACCTTTCGACAAGTGTGTTTTGTGTTTCAGTATCCGTGCCTGATTAGCAGTGTTGTTTAATCTGGTGCTTGTTAGATGGACATTATAAATTTAATCTCTAATCAGGATAGATGATTTGAATCTGTTTCATTGTCAGACTCCACCCTGACAATATCCAGTCACTTCATACAAACCAATTGTCCAGGAGTTTTTTCCAAGAGTAGAAAGAGCACAGAAGGAGCGGTGCTGGTGACAAGATCACTTAAAGTATACCCTACATGGGATGTATTTGCCATCTCACATTTAAACCTTTCATCATAGCACACCTAAATTTTAGTATGGGTTTCCTTCTGGAAAATAAATAATTGTCCTGGCTGCCCTAGCCCTTTCTCCTTTTCCTCTGAAGCCAGTAAAAATGAGGAAGAACCTTCCTTCCTCTAACATTCATTCTTATTGTTTTAGAGTGGAAGAGAACTTCAGAGATGATCTAACTTAGCTCCCTCATTTTGTGGCTGAAGCACACAGGATGGAGAGGCCAAAATGGCCTGCCCATGTCATACCAGTAGCTAAACAGAAAGTCCAGTCTTTCTGTCATCAGGCACTACAAAATCTAAGAGCTTAGGGATGCCTGGGTGGCTTAGCAGTTGAGCTCAGGGTGTAATCCTGGAGTCCCGGGATCGAGTCCTGCATTGGGCTCCCTACATGGAGCCTGCTTCTCTCTCTGCCTGTGTCTCTGCCTCTCTCTTCGTGTCTCTCATGAATAAGTAAAAACAAAATTAAAAAAAAAAATCTAAGAGCTTAAAAACATCATGCCAAAAGATGTGCCTATGCCTAGGTGCTCTGGGGCATAACTACAGCTCACCTGCGCCCTGCAGGATATCTTAAAATTTCAAGAGAAACGCAGTGACATCTGTCAAACACTGTGGGAACTGTTAGCACTAGGCAGTTCTGTCTGAGTATTAGATTGAACTGTATTTCTTCCGATGATGTCACAGTTTTGCAGGGCTGGGCTTTTGGCATTCTTGTGATAGCAAGCAAGTAACTTGTAAAAATCAATGTGAAGCAGGAATGAGGGTGGCAGGGTCTATTATGATCTGTGGCATAAGAGGTTTTGCAGGGCCCCAAACCCAACAAGCACCCACGTGCCATTAGTAAGTAGTAGTTGTCATTTAAGAGTGGAATAAGAATATTAATTTTTCAGGGTACCTGGGAGACTTAGTCAGTTGAGCATCTAACTCTTGGTTTCCCTCAATTGTAGTCTTGGGATCAAGCCCCAGTCAGGATCCACGTTCAGTGTGGAGTCTGCTTGTCCCTCTTCCTCTGCTTCTGCTTCTTTTCCCATGGGCATGCACACTCTCTTTCTCAAATAAAATCTTAGAAAAATTAAATTTTTTTTGGTAACTGTTTTGTAGGACATTTTCAAATGGCGCTAAGTTCCTGGCTTAGAAGTAGTTATTAAGATGTTTATACCTAACCACTAAGTAAATGATCCTTTTAGGGGTTTCTGTTGGCCTGGAGTCCCATGACAGGCTAAGGGTAGCCATAATTCAAAAGAGTTTGGGAATAAAACATCATACTAAGAAAAAGAGAAAGGTCATATAAGGTGAATGAAGCCAGGTACATTCAGTAGCGAAAGGAGGTTGAACAGTCCTCGCAAGGTTATTTGATCACTTAGCCGCACACTGGCTACTAGAGCAGATTCTACGTGGTGTTGCTGCCTGCCCAGGATATGGAGAAGATAAACGACCGGGCCTCTCTGCTTCCAATGCTTTTTCACCTTGAGAACCTTTCTGGGGATTGTTGGCTCTTTGTCACGTGCCCTACAGCTTACATTTGGAGGCCCTGTTATCAGATCCTGGGCAGTCAGCTGGAGGTGCTGTCATTGTGGACAATGTCAGAATGCCTAGAGGTGACCATGGCGCTGAAGAGGACACTATTGTTTACGTGCCTTTCTTGCATCTGCCATTGTATTTTCTTTCTCACTTGTTCCTATAGAATCAATTCTCTAGGGATCCCTGGGTGGCGCAGCGGTTTGGCGCCTGCCTTTGGCCCAGGGCGCGATCCTGGAGACCCGGGATCGAATCCCACGTCGGGCTCCCGGTGCATGGAGCCTGCTTCTCCCTCTGCCTGTGTCTCTGCCTCTCTCTCTCTCTCTCTCTCTGTGAGACTATCATAATAAATAAAAATTTATTAAATAAAAAAAGAATCAATTCTCTAGAAATGGTGAGTCATGTTCTTTTTAGATTTTTTTTATTGTGTCTTGCTACTTAGTAGATCCAAGAACATAGTAGAGTGAACATTGAAAAATATATGTAGTAGGAATATTATTTTTAGAAAATAATCATTCTTGACATTAGGAATTTCGGAAAACAGAGGAACAGAAAATAGTATCAATATTTCTTCCTCACAACTGCTTTATGATTTGGAGGTAGGTATGCCTAAGAATCTTTTCTTTTTTATGTAGTTGTTCATAGTGAGTATTCAGGTATGTATGTACTTTCCCGTTTACTTCCAGGAGCTAGTATAGCAATAATTTTTTTCCTCTTTACTTTCCCCCCCCTTTTTTTTTTTTAGTTCCAGGAGCTAGCATAGCAATAATGACTTAGACCCAAATGAGGTTCAAATCTTACAGTGAGACATAGGACACAGAGCTGAATTTCTAAATCTCTGTTTGAACACCTAAAAAAATGAGGATGGTAACATCTACTTTATAGTCCTTGTGAAGTTTAAGTAAAATATTTGTGAAGTGTTTATTATAATGCCTGGCACATACTATGGGCTCAGTAAATAGTATGTTGTTATTAATATACCATCAACATTTTCCTTATGCCACATCATTTTTGTGACCCTATTTTTAATAATTGCATGATATTCTATCAAGTTGCACACATTCTTATGTAATCATTCATCTATTATTTTTTTAAAGATTTTATTTATTTATTCATGAGAGACAGAGAGAGAGAGAGAGAGAGAGAGACCTATGCAGAGAGAGAGGCAGGCTCCATGCAGAGAGCCCTATGTGGGACTGAATCCTGGGACTCCAGGATCACACCCCGGGCCAAAGGCAGGTGCCCAACTGCTGAGCCACCCAGGCATCCCTCATTCATCTATTATTAGATTCTTAGGTTGTCTCTAAACTTGCACTAGAATAAAGAATTCTGCAGCAAGTGGTTACTCATTGCAGACTTAGTTAAGTGCTCACTATACACAAGGACCTTTGCTTGGCATTGGGAGCACAGGGTCCAGAGTTGTAGTCCCTGGCCTTGAGGGGGTTCACAGTCTGGTGGGGATCAGGGGGGAAATAACTGGCCTGTGGTAAACACCATCACAGTCCCCGTTACTGAGAAAGTACAGAGAAGAGGACAAAGTGTCAGACTGCCTGGAGAGCTTGGAGAAGTCAGGAGAGGTATGTAGAAAAGGAGTTAAGTGAGTTAATGGGATGGGACCCAGGTTATTAAGAGCTTTTTAAGCCATCACACAGAATTAGTGCAATGGGAACGTCAGTTTTGAGAAGAGAATTGGCATTATCCGTTTAGGTTTTATAGCCTGTAGGGGATAAGATGGAAGCAGAGTTTAATTAGGAAGTTATTAAGGAGACCAAGTGGTAAGAAGTGGCCAGATTGGAAGAAATAGCTCATGACAGGAGCTGTCAGGTTGGTTGTGAAGGTGTCAGAGAAGGCTTGGAGGTGGTCTCTTGGGCATTAGATTGAATGATTGCCAACAATGGAGTTGCCATTTCCAAAAACAAGGAATGATGCAGGAGGAGCAGGTTTGGGGAGAAAATCCGAAGTTGAGTTTTGGGGGCTTATGTTTGAGATATTTATTAAACACCCAGGCAGAGATGTTCAATAGATAATTAGATGTACGAATTTGGAATTCAATGAGAAAGAGGTTTTTCTGGATACGGGAGGTATCAGTATATTATATATATAGCATGTTTTACAAACTTGGTATAGTTTTTTTTTTTTTTGAAGATTTTATTTATTTATTCATGAGAGACATAGAGAGGCAGAGACACAGGCAGAGGGAGAAGCAGGCCCCATGCAGGGAGCCCGACGTGGGACTCGATCCCGGGTCTCCAGGAACACGCCCTGGACTGAAGGCAGTGCTAAACCGCTGAGTCACCCAGGCTGCCCCAAACATGGTATAGTTTTTTTTTACCCATTGTTATTCCTCTCATATAGAATTTTCTTTGGTATTTTCACCTTTTAAAAATCCAAATAAACTTCAGAGTCACTTTGTTACGTTTATTTTCTAAGGTATGTTGGAAATTTTACTACTAACTATATGATAATTTTGGAAGACTTGGCATCTTTAAAATACATCTTTGTATTCAGTAACATATTACATGTCTTCATTTCATTTTCCTTTAACCCTTCTGGTAAGAGTTCATTTTTTTCCCCCCAAATAGTTCACACACAGTTCCTGATACTATTCCCAAGAATTGTATACTTTTCATTGCCCTTGTTAGTAATTCCTCTCATTGGTATTCTGATAGTTTTTGCCCTTATAAAGGAATTATATTGATATCTTTGGCCATCTCACTGAGCTTCTGGTACTACAAATAATATCGTAATTATTATCCCTGATTTTTTTTTTCCCAGAGAGAATCATATCATCTGCAAATTATTTTTGTCTTTTTCCTTGCAATACTTGTCTCATTTATGTTCTTGCCAGGAAAAGAACTCTTAAATTTAAGATAAGAGGTAACTGTGGAGGCAATTAATACCTGCTTCTAGTCCTAGCTTACAAGTTTTGCTTTGTTTTCACCTTAAGCTTATCCTAATTATTTCTTTGCTCTTTTAAAAATTTATTTCTGATGGATTTTTGGAGTGTCTGGAGTTTATCTGTTTTAGATTTGTGCATTACTTCTAATAGTTGGTCATGGTGTAAAATAGTATTTGGTTTTAAGCCTTTTTGCTTCTTCAAGGACTTACTCTGATTCCTTGAGCAACATGGGTTGAGGGAAAGCTGTTTTCCTGCTGAATCAGCATTTAAGTTTCATGATTGCAGAAACAAACCTATAGAGAGTATGTAACAGAGATTTCAATCCCATAATTGGGTAGGGCTCTAATGAAAAATTTAAATTCAGTATCCCTCCCCTAGCCTCAAAATCCATAAACACAGTAAAAATGAATGTATATGTTATTTTTAAATGATTATAAACACATTTATAAAATGGTTGGTTTTGAAAACTTAATTTCAAGCTAAAGCAGTTTTGCAAATTTAAAAGTTCTATTTGTCAAAAAGAATCTTTCTAAATACAAAGCCAGGTTCACTTCTTATGCGGATTGCAAATCAGAAAATGATTTGCTAGTGCAGCTTAGATTTCTAGGATGCTTTATTTTGAATTTTCAAGTTAACTTTCAAGTTTTATTTTCCATTTGTCAAGTTAAGCCTCTTGTGACCTTTCTTCCTGAATGAGCAGTGGACACTATCTGAAATGTAAGGACTTTGAACCACCAAGGGTAGATTCGCTGAAAAGCTTTTAATTGGCTTGCATTGCCTTGTTTAAATAGCCAAACACCTGCTAGGCAAGCCCTTGCGCATGTGAGTGGCTATATGTTGCTTCCTTTAGGATTTGCAAGGCTGGAGCACAAAGACAGTGATTGTTACCCAATAAGCTGTAGTCACACACTTCTACCAATCGCCTTAGGAGGGCTGGTTACCATGGAATCCACCATCTGTTCACTCCCCGCTGGAATGTGATTATCCTTGCTGGGCTGGGAACTGGGAAGCGTGTGCTGTGTGAAATTATCTGCAATGGACTGGGTTAATGGGAAGCTAGATTTGGCTCGCTGGAAGAACAAATGAAGGGAGTTTTGCTTAAACCATTTGTGACTTCTAATCAAGAGGAAAACATTCAGCCTCTATAAGGTAAGTGACCCTAGTACTGTGTACCCAGTTTGTACTACATTTGGTGTGGGGCACTATCTCCATGTGGTCCAAGGAAAGGGAGCTATAAGCTCTTCTGGAACAAATCTCCAGCATTACACACTTGTGTTGTATTGAATTTAAGCAGCTCAGTTATGCCTGTACAATGACATGTTGGTAGAAAAATAAAAGAATTATTTTTTAATTATTTTAATTTTTTTGTGCCTGTGAAATTGTGTTATGACCTCTGAAAGTGGCAAAGAGACAATCATTTTTAATGGTTTCTAAGAGTGAGTTATACCGATAGTCTTTGAAATACGCCCATGGCCACAACGTGTTCTCATGCCTGTTCGTCCAATAAGAAAATGTCTCAGGTCAGGGACATTTGTAGGTTATGATTTAATTAATAATTATCCTAGCCCACACGGCTGACCTACCATTACTAGCTCATGTTTTGAAATGCGATGCTTATACAGTTTTATTTTGCAATGCTTTTGCACAAGTTTCAAGGGCCCTGAGCATGTGGAAACAATGTGACGGGGCTCTAACGGCAGGCATGCAGGCACGGTGATAAGGGCAGGGGCAGAGCTAGGGAGACCGGTTTCT